>NC_141603.1:30285578-30938078 GCF_047967505.1 Dipteris shenzhenensis | reverse complement strand
GGATTAATGCTACAAATGCCATTTTTTTGTGTGTATTTTGCAGCATGAAATGTTTATGGCATTTTTCTTTTAAAAAATACAAAATTGTTGTGATTAATTGCGCTACAAACAACTCAAGCCGTAAAGCACCATGGATTAGTACAACAATATACATCACAAATGGATGCATACACTCATATACATCACCGATGGATGCATACACTTATACTCACATCAATTTCCAATATTGTATTAGATAGACCCTTAGCATATATGTGTGCATAGAAGACCATTTCCTACATTGATCCCTGATTTCATAGTTAAATTATTCCCTTTCTCACATTCTAACATGTGAAGATTTAATGTACATGCATTATGGGCACATTATATTGCAGTTTATGACTAACTTTTTTTATGAATGCATGATACTTGTATATGGTCAAGGAAGGTATATTATCATTTTTGAATGACAACATTACTCTATGCTCCATTTTATCCTATATTAGAAACTATGATCACTAGATATTACATAAATGTATTGCTTCATTATATCCTATACTAAAAACTATTTTGACCCAAATACATAATGCCAATTGAGGTTAGTACTGATGACAAGTGATGAAAACAATCTAATGGTATGAATGAGATCTTGTAAATTTTGGATATATAATATGGGTACTATGTTGATTGAGCTATTTTTTTAAGGGAATATTTTCAACTTAATTACTAAATACATACTTACAATGGTGACCTGATTCCCATCTATATATGTATAATCAAGTTTTACTTTGTGTTAAAAAAAAAGCTTTTGCATAAGGTTAAAATTTGAATAGTATTTATATTTGTTTAAGACTACCCATTGAGCTGGCTCCTATCCTTATATTGAACATGATAATGTTCATAAAGATTTTATGAATACAAATAGATAGCATTGGCTCTCTTTTTAGTGGTTGGGAATGAACCCTAAAAGTACCCTAAAATGACTATGTATTCCCTTATTTGTAGCATGGAAGTGATCAATGTAGAGTGGCATAATCCCTATTTTGCTTTTTTCATAGGTTCTTTTGCTACTCATGGTTGGCGGATACACCACGGCATAGATCCGAATAGATATTTGGTTTTTTGCTTCAACTTGCTTGACTAGACTTTCCTTGATGATTGTTTGATTGTGCATGATGAGTAGTCACTGGCTTAACTGATGCATTAAGTGAAATGTTTTCCTTAAAGTTTTTCATACTACAAGATACGAGTTTGCTTATACGGGTGGAAATAAAAGCTTGTTAATGCCTGGTGCATATTTTTCGTTAGATGCAGTAGGATACTAGTTACCGAGTGTCTTTGCCAATTATTTCACTTGAGTCATGCTCCTCTTATGCTTGAGTTTGTGGTCACGTATTGACTTTAACATAATAGTCTATAGGATACTGGTGGATGAGTTTAGATGCATTCATTTCTAGTTCCGATAGTTCTATAATAGAAATATGGAGGGCTAAAATCCTTTTTTGGCTCCCTAAGTTTTTTAAAGCATGGTATTGTCCAGATTACATAGGTATTTTCACTAAGCAAAATTAATCCTTATGATGAAAATGTATTTTTTTTCTTTTGACATAGTTAGTTCTGTTTCCATGTTTTTGGATCGAATGTATGGATGATCTTCTGCAAGCATAAAAGACATGATATGTATATGTAGCACATGATCATGTTTACATATTTTCAGTCATATATTCTACATTGTGATCTATCATTATCTTGCTATGTGGATGTTCAATCTGAGTAGTGTTTGCTTTTTTTATCGCAAATTTTATGTATTGTTGTGTCTCTACCTCTCCACAACGACTCAAATTGATAGTATGGGGATGAAAGAGAAGTTAATTGTGAGTTTCAGGCATGCCTTCATTGTTGGAATATGTTTAATTTGCTTATGATCAGATCAATTGTTCCAATGATATTGAGAGGAATAAGATGCTGGATGAGGTTCTCGCTCGCTTGAAACCTATTTAATCTTGCTCGCTTATTTGGGGCTGCTCACTTTTCTTCGCTCGCTTTTTGGTAATCCTCCATCACACCAAGACTAAAATTTGGACATCCCAAGTTTCTCAATAGTCCAAGATAGGTAGAAGGAGAGGGTGGGGAGAATTCAATACTTGAGCCAAACGTTCAGCACCAAATAAACTTGCAATCCTTTGTTGATAGTTTATCTTTAGACCAAAAAGAATTACAATTTGAAGCTCAAAATGAGGCACAAAGGGTTGATTAGGTACAAAGGGATTCCTTGGTCGAAACATTACCAACCATAGCCGAGTCTTAGAAACCTTTGTAGTGAGATTGAGAATAAACCATTCAAGATGAGCTTGTCCACAGGAATTAACAAGCAGATGCACCAAATCTCCCCCCAAGCTTGGGGAGCATCCCACCCTTCGATGAAGGACACCCTTTTAATTACCTTCGAAGCAGCAAGTAGCTTGATCATCGCACAATGAGTAGAATTAAAATCAAAGTTCTCCCAGTGCATCAATAGTTCTTCACCTTGAATCAATCATGGTGTATCATCCCACCCGTCGTCTCCTTGAACAATTCACTGGACAATCAGTTGTTGAAGGTTGATATGAAGATCAAGAAAGAGATCTCACCAATTGGTAGCCGTAATGAGCGGAGGACCAGGCACCAAATCCTTAAACTCATCGAGAAGTGACATAAATATCCACCCTCCTCGTGTGGCGTGCGTCCATGAAGTGAACTTGGAAAAGTTTCGAATCGGCGATCTAGTAGGAGATGTGAATAGAGCACATGAAATGAAATACTTTTGCTTTTTACAACAAGAGTAAACTCCCCATGATTAGAGAGTTACAGTTCCCGAGATTTCAATATATAAGCAAAAATCATTACATTTTCATCACTTCCTACTTGTTGGCCCAATGATAAGTCTCCCTTTTGTGAAGGGGGAGGTCTTGGGTTCAAATCCCACTCTTTAATAAAAAGAGAGGAGAGAAGAGGAGAAGGAGAAGAGAAAGAGAAAGAGAAGAAGAAGAGGAGAGAGAGGGGGGGCACGGGATCTATTACAATTTTGCACAAACCCAGAAAAACTGTCCACGACTAGAAGATGCAGGAGCCCAGAAAACCGTCGTGATCTGTCCGCAATGCGCACAAGTGTACACAGTGGACGTGCGCAGGAGCTCAAAGGGAGCATAGATGTTACAGTTCTGTAGATGCGACCGATACAAGCAGAAGATTTGCCAGCCAGAATACACGTAGGAACCGTGAGCAGAAAGTAGGCAGACTGGAAGTGCAGAAGCAGGGAGGTTTTGCAACCGTAGAGATAGGGAAGGCACACAGTTTGGAGGTGCAAAAAGTAGAGAACTGCGCACGGAAGAGACCGCAGAGCTGCACCCAATTGTCGGAGTAATAGATTTTACACCACTAGCCGTGGAGATTTCGATCTTAGCAGCCACACCATTTCTATTAGCCAGAAAAGAAATCAAGATAAGAGGCTAGACACTAAGCATGGTGATGCTCAAGGGCCATAGAGGAAAGGAGAACGTGAGGGCGAAATGTTATCATGGGAGGGAAAATGGGATTAGAAGGGGAGGGAATGAAGAGGGAGACTATGGCAAAAGGGGAAAGGGAGAGGGGGGAGAGAAGCATGTACATGATGGGAGGAGGAATGTAAAGATGGAGACATCAAGGGAAGAGGGCTATGCTTTATTTGAAAGGAAGGGAAGGGGGAAATCAAAGTACTAGCTAGGTGGCTTTACAAGAATGAGTGTGTCTCATCAAGGAATAGCCCCCTCCTTTTATCTCTCCCAATAAATGCATCCTCCCACATGCATGGTGTGTGTGGAAAAGTCTCCCATGTGGGCTAGGCAGTTACACACTCTCAATTGTGTGCGACAACCCTTTGCCTCATTTTTCCACATAAATCAAGCCCCATATCTCAAGTCTATGATACTCCCTTGGTCTCTCCCCAATTTTATAATACGTTCAAACCTCTAGGAGGACAAGTGGAGGGTTGGCACAAGGAATCTTACCACCTCATCCTACTTTCCCCATTATTTAACTTGCATTCTTGGACCTTCTATACCTCCCCCACATGGGCCTATCCTACATGGAGGGAATAATCCAATATAATATCCATCTCCACCTATTTTATATTACTTCTCCCATGGACTTTGGGCCATATCTCACTAAATGCAGCCTAGGTGGAGGGGTGGCACATGGAGCAGCCATGCCACCTTACATTTTATAATATTACTACCATGGATTATGTACAACACACATTATGGGTCTTATGTGGAAGGGTGGCACATGGTCATGCCCTACCACCTCAACCCTGGGCCCTATGCACTCCATATTTTATTATACTATTGGCACACATACAAGCACACACTCATATTTATGCCTTTTTACTTTGGTCAAATTTATCCATAACGATGGCATTTGTTCTTCTTGGTCATGCACTGAGTCCTCTTCGAGGCTATCGCTTTGGACCACAAATGCCTGTGGTCATCGCGGTTGAGAGGATGTAGATGGCTGCAAACTTTGGAGGGGGTCTCTTGGTTGAGGCGGTGGACTCTTTCTGTGCATCCTCTTTAGTGGCTGCATCTTTTCTGAACCTGCATCCATGTGCGTACCACTGATCATTAGATTGGTTGGCATGTAGGGATGACCTTTCTATGTGTTTGTGGGAGATCTTATTTTTATACATGCTTTGAGAGTGTGGAATGAAAGTGTGTGGTACAATTATTCATGCAATCATCTATGTGTCTAAGTGAAAGCGTGTGAGTGCACGTGACCTAGTAGCTAAGTAGGGACTAACTATATGCTTTTTTTATTACTGGGATTTTTATAGGGCAGCTAGAACTCAGGCATCACTTATGAGCCCTAGGTTGAAATTGATTGATGCTACCTATATGTGCGAAGATGTACATATGCAAGTGAGTGCTCGTGATACAATCTAATCCTAACTAAGGAAGACTTGGTTTTCCAAATCTTCATTTTTGTCAGGGATGGCTTGCGTGTTGAAGTAGTAGCGCTTCAGTCGGCTCCCGTTTATTGTTGTGTTGAATTGGACTCCATCCAATGTTTCTAGCAACACAGCTCCGATGGGATTCATCTCGGTAGGGTCCTTGACCTAGATAATTCAGTTTCCCCTTGTGTACTTTGGCATTGTATAACAGGACCAATTCACCTTCTTTGATGTCTTTAGCTTTAATATTTCTGTCAAACCATGCCTTTCTTCTGCGTTTTTTTGTTGTCATGGCATGGTAGGTGACTAGTCTTGTCTCTGTATGCTTCTCCAACTGATAGAGTCTTTCTTTCAAGGATTCATGGTCTCCCATGCATTCCTGTACTGCTATGCATAGGCTTGGTATTACAAATTCTAGTGGGACCACAACCTCAAGGCCGTACACCAATTGAAAGGTGTGTTCCCTATACTAACCTTGAGATTGGTTCTGTATGCCCATAAGGCTGCATTCAATTTCTCTGCCCAATCAGAACGTTGTGGTTCTACTACCTTGGTGAGGATAATGCATATTATTTTGTTGGTGGATTTAGCCTGTCCATTCCCTTGGGGGTAACAGGGTGTGCTTTTTCTATGGATTACCATAAAGCCAGACAAGAGTTCTTGGATTACCTCATTGACAAAATGTGTGCCTCTATCCGACACAATTTCAATGGGGCATCCAAGTCGGGTGATCACATTTTTGTATAAGAATCTTGCTGTACTTCTGGCATTTGCCTTTCTGACTACTTTAGCTTCAGCCCATTTTGTAAAGTAATCAGTGGCCACAATGATGTAGCGTGCCTGTGTTCCTTTTGCTATGCTGGATGGATGGGACCGACATAGTCAATCCCCCATTTTTCAAATGGTTTTTGTGCAACAACTATTGTTAAGGGATTGAAGTCTTTGTGTTGTGGTTTAGTAGTCCGTTGGCATACATCACTCCCCTTTACATATTCATAGGCATCTGCCCACAATGTTGGCCACCAGTAGCCTGCGAGGAGAACTTTTCTTGTTGTGATGGTTGTTAGAGTGTAGAGCTTGAAATTTTGAACATTTCTCCTTTTTACAAAAGCACATTCTGACACAACCACCAAAAGTTATGGGCAATCGATGATTAAAGATTCTAAATGCCATAACCCAAAAGAAAAATTAAAACCACCTCCCTAGTCAAACTTGGACAAATTCAAACGTGCACATGTGTTTGACTAAATCCACAGCTCCCTCCTTCCCTATAAAAGAGCACCCATCCCTCTCATACTTTTTCTTTCACATCTTGCCTCCATCCTCTTCCCCATTCCAAGCACTACGCAAGACATTCCTCTCTCTCCATCGACCACCACCCTACTCCCATCCTCATATGGTACATCATGCACAATTGTGTAGTAGAGTGCAGGCCTTGCTCAAAGGAGAGGGCAATCCTTGGTGGCATGGTTTTCGGTACAGATCCCACACCCTACGTTGTCATGCATTGGGAATAGGTGGGGATTACTTGGCCCTTCCCTTATCCATCCTCCCTTAAGTTGTTGACTCACCCGATTTAAGAGGTCGATGGCCACCTCATCTATACTTACACCCTTGGTGAGTGGAATTGCATCCTTGGCTTCACTCGCACTAACGGTTTTACTAGTGTGGGACACATTGGAGGAAGCCACCAGTGACTTTTCCACTTGGGCCTTTTCTTTCATGATGTCATCTAAGAGCACGACAGTCTTGCTGCATAACTCAAATGATGTGGATTCACAGTAAAAAGATGGTCATGAAGCTTTGGATCCCATAGTCCGTTGAGGAACCATGGCAGTAAATGCTCATCGCTCATCCTCTTGTGAGGCTTGCAGTGAGAGTTTAAGCATTTGATTCTTGCAATATAATCCCACAAGGATTCAGTGTCTTTTTGCTTTACCTCATATAGTTGGTTGATGGGACTCCACTTGGAACCAGTCGAGGGAAACCCCACTATGAAGGACTTTTAGCAACGTGTCCCAAACCATTGTCTAGCTTTGCCATCAAGGCTTAAGCCAAAAGAATTGACCTTGTCTAGATCCCCGATATCACCAAACGTCTCGCAGATCTGTTCAAAATTCTCAACATGGGAGATTGGGTCTCTTTCCCCTAAGAACTTGGTGATTAACTTGGAGATCACAATGGGTTTACTTCTAGAAAGATTTTGGTCTCTTCCCATAAATATTGGAGGTCTAGTGCTCGCACTAAGATCCTCATTGCCCCATCGGTAAGTACCGTTTGCAGTTTAAGCGGAGCTTGAGGATATGGTGACCTTGCTCTGTGTATTGGCACTCCCGATAGAGGGTTCCATGTATTTGATTACTGTACAAATGTATGATCTGAGGATCCCGACCCACTAGGCATTTGCATTGCAACTTGGGGATGGTCAGGCCTATCAGGCTAGGCTGGAGGTCTTCTAGGGAGTGGCATACCTTCTATGTTCTGTGACCATCTAGGAAATGAAGGGACTTCGTAGGTGCGATGTCTTATTTGTGGACCTTCTGGATTACTCATTTGTCCAGTTAGTTTCAACATTTGAAACTCTTGGGGAGGCTAGGGCCAAATTCACCCCTATGTGACCTGGCTTTCATTAAAGAATGGATGAGGTGGTGATTGATGGCTAGTAGATACAATGGGACTTTGTTCCCTAATTGCTTCTGGCATTGATGGTTGGGCTGACAGATGAAGTTCCACTGGCATCCCATTCTCCCCAGTAGCAACTGGGTTTAGCATGTCTGTTGGTGCCTTTAGTCCAAGTCTACCCATAAAACTAGATAAGGTTTTCCTTAATCTAATTATTGTCAATGGGGTAGGAGACTGGGGATCATTAAGGCTGGTGCTTGGAGCCATTGAGGCTCTAACATTGGCAGGTTCTCCCATGTCTCCATCTAGGCTTATGGACTCTTCTTAGCTAGACAAGTCACCTTGTGGTGGTTCATGTAAGGCGCAAGAACCGACTTTCAAGCTTGCTCACCCTAAGGATGTAGAGCTAGTGGGTAGGTCGACAAGAGGGTATTTGAGGCACTATCCTCAGGTTCAAGGTTAGCTCCTAGGACTCTTCTCAAGCACATGTGTTGATCAGCAGAGTTGAGGCCCCAATTCTAAGTTGATTTCGCTTTGGTGTGGAGTCAAGGGCCGGCAGACCCTTGTGGCTTCTACAAATTTCATCATTTTTTCTAAATCTACAGCAACTAGTGAACTACTGATTTTTAATCGCATTGTGTTAATGCTAACGCAGCAGGTTAGATATAGCAGCAACTTAGTTAACGCAGCAAGTGCTTAACGTGACGACTTGCTAATACAGCAGCGATTGCTTAAGGTAGACTAGCTAAGGCAACAACTAGCTAACGTAGACGACTTGCTAACGTAGTGGCTAGCTAACTAGCAACTTCTTAATGCAGTGTCTGGCTATCGCACCAACTTCTTAACGCAACGACTACACAGTGGTTGGCTAATGCAACGACTTCTTAATGTGGCGGACTCGCTAACGCAGCGACTTCTTAATGAAACAATTGGCTAATGCAATGACTTTTTAACGTGATAGCTAGCTAACACAATGAGTTTCGGACTCACTACATTAAGCTTAACGCAGTGACACACAAACACGCAGTTTCATCGACTAGTTTTTGGGCATTTTCTTTATTTTTTGAGTTTCTATTTAAGATTTTTTGTGTGGGGGGGTGCTATACTACCCGATCTACCTACTTAATGCTAAAAACAATAAGAAAAAATAACTTTTGAAGGACAAATGGGTGCTTTGCAAAAAGGGACAATTTTTCCCATTCAAACAACTTTGAAAATCACTCCTAGCATCATTTCTTAGTGTTTTTGATAGGATTTGCTATCATGCACTCCTTAGTAATCACGTGATCTACCTTTCTATAAATTTTGAACACTAAAAATTACTTCAAAATCACTCCAAATGACTTTCAACACGTCTCACTCTATGCACCAAAAACCAACAACTTTTCTCTACGATATTCAACATTGGGCAATGGGTGGGTAATGAGAGAGGCAATTGCAATGCAAAAGCACACTTCGAACTCCCCAGCAACGATGCTAAAAATGTATAATCTCCCACGATGACTCACGTCTCATGGGGATCTTGCATGAACATCAATGGAGTACTCCTCCAAGCTACTCTAGGTTGAGAGCAATGCATGCAAATGCCATCCACTAGTGTCACTCTAGCGACTCCCAACTTGTTAGAGTCATGAATCCATAAGGAGAAGAAGAGGGAGGCAATGGGGAAGCGGACAAGGGAGAGGAGGAGAAGAGGAAGAGAAGGAAAGAAGAGAGCATGGCATTCACGAAAGGCACTATGAGGGAACAAGAGACAACTCCAAAGAAGAGGAGGAGAGTTTGTATTCCAATGTTTGCAACCAACAAGTGAAGACGAAAGTCAACCATTTGGCCTTTTATACATGCCACCTTTTCAAGGGAGGGCCAACCCTAATCTCTTTATACCATTCTCTTTCCTCATTCTTTACAAACAACTTGGGCCTATTTGGCTCCAAGCCATAATCTTAGCTCTATGGACTTGCAACTATCCATCAAATGACATTGCTAACTAATGTAGTTAACAACTTAACAAGCACATGATGACTTGGAAAGGATGGAGGCTTGGAAAAATCAGCAAGCACATGATGACTTGGAAAGGATGGAGGGTTTCCTGAAATCAGCTTTAAAAAACATGCAAGATGCCCAATCTAAGCTGAAGCGTATGGATTAACATAGGAGATACTTGATTTTCAAAAAAGGGATTATGTGCATCTATGTTTCCACAAAAATCGATATGCTCCTTGAAAGGTAGCGCCCACACAAAGCTAGCTCATAGGTATTATGGCCCTTACAAGAAAGGTTCGAGAGGTAGAATATCAATGGGAGCCACCACCTTCCTGGAGGATCCACAATGTGTTTTGTGTGTCCTTGCTAAAATCGCAGATGGTCGAGGATATGAATGTTCTATCAAAGTTCCAACCTATGGATGAGCAAGGCCATATCTGCTATGTCCTTGAGCACATAGCAGGTGTCAGAGATCCCAATAGTTCATAAAAAAATATACTATGAATACCTCATCATATGGAAAGGACTGTCAGAGGATGAACATTCATGGTGGTAGCTAAATAGCATTGTGCAAAGTACCCACAACTGTTGCCAAGATTATGAGTACCGCTTTGCTATTGCAGCACCTCTATGTGATAGCCATAGCATATAATTTTGAGTGCAAATTTCTTTAAGAAGGGAAGCCTATGGGGGGAGGAAATGGCCTGACTTCAAGGGTTAGCTCTAGGCAAATGGTTACGATAGGTTAAAAATTGCTACGATGCGGTGTGCTATATATGCCCAAGCCTATTGGAGCACACATTTTGATGTGGCATTCCTACTCTAACCTATTCGGGCCCTCTGTGTGTGTGTGTGTGTGTGTGTGTGTGTGTGTGTGTGTGTGTGTGTGTGTGTGTGTGTGTGTGTGTGCATGTGTGTGTGTGCTATCTTTTCCCCCACTCTTAATATCAATCGTCCCGTCTTCCTTCTTCAAGTATGCTAACTTCCAAATTTCAATAAGTCAACCCAAGAACATTTAACTATTTCTTATTTTGATAAATGCATTAATACACAAAGAGGGATCTACAAAGTCTTATATGCATCAAAGGCAATCGGGTTCTTCCTACCGGGGGAACGCGAGGCCGCAAATCCTATTGGTGGTGCACTTTTGTTTTGGGGGAGGGGGGGGGCACCGAGCAAAAAATGTTTCGCTTCATAGAATCCAAAACACTTTTTTTGTCTAAGAAGAAAGCAAAACAACCACCAAGGGGGGGAACTGGTTTTGCAGTTGGTGGCCCTGTAAGGACAAAACAATGTTTGACTGCCATGTGTAAAGCATATCGCTAGCAACCCCGATCTGTAGCCATAATTTCCCCTTTTCTATTTAGTCAGCCTACTTGAAAGTCAAGATATGTAGCCATAATTTCCCCTTTTCTTTTTTGAAAAATTCACTATGCAAAATATGACCTTTTTTTGAAAAAATTATAATTTTAATGAATTTCTGGGGGAATCTTAAAATAGGTACCAATGTTACACACTTGAATTAGATGTTACACTATTCCCTTAGAATAAAATATCATTTGTGTGCTAAACATCCATCAATAAAGCATCCCACAAGGCAATCTGGGCCTATCAATGCATCCAACAAGGATTGCAATGCATCCAAATGGCCTATAAAGCATCCATTACAACCCAATGCAAACCACAAATGAGCGCACATGGATCAGACTGCAACCAAAGTGATCTACATAAGGAAAGCAAGACAATCTACAAATATTGTTGAGATATCGAGCTCCACTCATGATATTCCAGGGTGACCATTGTGCATTTATGTCACTGACTTGTTAGCTGCAGATGCGGTTGGTACACCGCCCATGAATAATAGCTGGATGACAGCTATATTTATGTACTCTAGTTAGTGGCTCAGTTAGTATGCCACCTTAGTTAGCTGAGTTTGGTTTGAGACTCACATATAGGGTTCACCTATTCTTTTGTACTTAGAGTTCTTTTGGCTTTCACAACTAAGAAGAGGAAAACTGTATTTAGCCTCCGCCTTTGTATGTATTCCCCCATTGTGTATGTGAGAAAGCTACAAGTGAGACTCCTTCCTTCTCTCCCACTCTCTTCACATGGTATTAGAGCTCGGTTCGTGGTAAGGAGCTCAAGAAAGAAAACCAAGTTCGTGGTGTCTTGGTAAGAGGATCAGCGTTGCTTTCCTTTTTTGAGTTTGGGAGCAAATCTCTGCAGGTAGCACAGCTGGAAAGTGCAAGAGTGCACTGTCTCAGATTGGGACGCCCTTTGCGGTGTGGTGAGAGGGCATTTTGGGGCCCATTTTAGTGGTGGAATTTTTTCGTAGGCACTCAGAAAAGCACCTTGTTTTTGCTGTGCGAAAACTGTTCTACAGGTCGGTGAAAAGTTATCGTAAAAATTGCATCGTATGCCTGTGCGCATAGATATTGGGAGTGATAGAATCATTCTTATTGCCTGTTGATGGAAAATCATCACTAGGAAGTGACTGTGTGGTCAAATACCACTTTCGTCAGTTTTGCAGATTTGCCCTTGTGAAAAAAGTTGTGTTTTTTGCAGTGACGGAATATTTTTGCAATGTTCTGTAATGGCATCTGATGCTCTTTCACAGATAGTCACTGAAAAGCTTGGCAATAACAACTTCCCAGCATGGAAGTTTAGAATGACGAATTTCCTTAAGGGAAAAGGCTATTGGGAGTTCATTACTGGAGCTGAACAAGAACCAGTTAATCCTAATGTTTTCAATCGACAGGAGTTGCAAGCATTTAAAAGCTGGCATGAGAAAGCCAGAAAATTTATGTATTGGTTGTCTATCAGTATTTCAGATTCTATGATTGTGCATATTCAGGATGCAAGCACGCCGAAGGAGGCGTGGGATACTTTGACAAAAATGTGTAGCACAAATATGCAAGCCAGGAAAATGCAGCTCAAGCAGGAGTTGCATAATGTGCAGAGAGAAAATATGAGCATCAATGACTACCACATGAAGGTGAAGAAGATTGCAGATGCACTTGCTTCTATTGGGTCGCCAGTGGAAGATGATGATTTAGTTTCTGTGACCTTGAATGGTCTAGGAAAGGATTATGCACAATTCCTGACATCCATTGCCATCCGTGAGAATTTTCCTGATTTTGAGGAGTTGGTTGCTCTTCTAATTTCTGAAGAGCAGAGAAATGGTGGTGCATCTTCTTCAGAAGGAACTTCAAAAGAAGTTGTCTTCTACTCAAATGCTGGAAGAGGTAGAGGCAGAGGTAGAGCAGGCCGATTTAGAGCCCATGGCAAAAATCAAAATATGCAGCAAATTCAAGAAAACCAGTCTTATGGAGGAGGAGGTGGTAACCTTAGAGGCAGGGGGAGCCAAAGAGATCGTGGCGGATGGCAAAGAGGCCAAAATGCAAACAGCAATGTTGAATGCTACTACTGTGGTAAAATGGGTCATATGGTTAAAGACTGCTATAAAAAGCAGAATGACATCATGACTGAAAATTTCAGCGAGGCAATTATGCATCCTCTAGTAGATAGGGTGATGACATAAATGAGCATCTGTTTATGGTGCAGCACATGACCAATTCTGTGACAAGTGCAGAATAAAGCAATGATGTGTGGTATGTTGACTCAGGTGCGTCAAACCACATGACAGGTCATGCAGAATGGATGCAAGATGCAAGGAAAATGGAAAGACCAGGGTTTGTGGAGACTGGTGATGATACTGCACATCCTATTGTTCCGATTGGTAAAATTCCTTTGTCTATGCAGGATGGAAAAAGAAAATACCTGTCTGATGTACTTCATGTCCCGAATATCACCAAGAACCTAGTTTCTGTTGGTCAAATGGTTGAGCAGGGCTTACAGGTCAGATTTAATCCTCATGGATGCTTTGTTGAGGATATGAAAAATAAAGGTCACTTGATAGCAAAATGGAAGAAGAAGGTCAGGATGTTTACGTTGGATGTGAACATGCCTGAATTGAGTGCAGCAATGTTTGCACATGGGACCCGTGTAGTTGCAGATATTTATATCTGGCATAAACGCATTGGTCATGTTAATGTACAATGACTTAAATTAATGCAGGCCCAAAATATCGTTGCAGGATTGCCTAAGTTCAAGGTTGCAGAAATGCATAAGGTATGTGAAGCCTGTCAATTTGGAAAACAGGCAAGGAAACCATTTCCTAGACATGTTCAAGAGAGTAAGAGGCCATTGGAATTAATCCACTCTGATGTGTGGACTACAAAAGCTGCATCTATTGGAGGCTCTCATTATTTTGTCACTTTTATTGATGACTATAGCAGAAAAGTTTGGGTGTATTTTATGAAAAAGTCAAGATATAGGGCCATAATTTCCCCTTTTCTTTGTTATAATACTTGAAAGTCAAGATATAGGGCCATAATTTCCCCTTTTCTTTGTTATAATACTTAAAGCTCTACTTAATTCAAAAGTGTCTAACCTTCAATGAGCATGATACCAAGCCCAACATTTTTCTATTTTGGAGTTGAAATTTCCCAACTCGGAGAGAGGAGGGGAGGAGGTGAGCTACGCGTGAGAAAGAAAGAAAGAAAGAAAGAAAAAGAAATTTATTAATTCGGAAGACCGATGGGTCTATGAGACTGTGAAAATCCTGATACAATGAGCTATGGTAGTGGAGCTACTAAACGAGCATCCATACCAATGCAAAATGCAAAATGCAAAAAATGCAAAAATGCAGAATGGTAGTACTAAGTCCTAAGTACAACATAGTCATGTCGATGGTTGACTATATATCAATCTTAGCATCATCATCCCCAGCAATAGCAAGATATCAGGATGGATGAGGCAGTGGAGGCATGAAGTCGGCAATAGAGTGATGTCGGCCACTCAGAGGTGTGGTCCTGGCACGTCTCCTGGTCGTAGCTCTACGTCTAAGCAGGGCTACTGTGACCCCCGTCGGTCGGGCTCTGACTCTAAACAAGGAGGGGATGTCTCCAAGTGTGCTTCGCTCAGCCATTATGAAGTTTCATTACAGCATCCTTTACCCCTCCTCTAGTGAAGAGGGTGCAGGATGTGGGACGAGGCATGTGTGAGAGGCTAGGGACTGTGTGGCTAATTTGGGATGTCATAAAATGTGCATGCATAATCAAACCAGATCTGGGTGTCAGTGAGTGGCGGATGGGACCGTCCTTCTAGAAATCTCTGCCATAAGTCCTTAGAGTTGTTACTAAACAAAATGTTCATTAGCTCCTCCTCGTTTCGACGAACGAAGTCTAGTTTCTTCCTCCGTACTAGTCTACGGTATTCACGTAGCGTATCTGGTGCGCTCGGAAGATTGTTTTTGGTTTCGAATTTGAGTTGATGGTGTAAGGCCTTACACTCATCATCGTACCAACTATTATAGGGTACGGTTCTAGGGGGTGGTGGGCGGGTGGAGCGGGTGGTGTGGGCAAAAGTGTGAATGGTAGCCTCGTGTAATGAGCGGGTGACAAGGGCAGCATGATCCTCTAAAAGGGGTATGAAGTCAATATAAGCGAGAAGTATGTACAGACGGCCAGAGTAAGAAGGTGAGTGATCCCGATCAAAGCGTATATTGTGGTAGGTGGAGTAAGCACTGAGTGGGGTGGAAGGTGCTGTGCGAAGGGAGGTGGATGCGAAAGAAAAGGTATGTATGATCAGCCCCTAGGGGGAGAGGTGCTACAGTGAAGTCAGTAATGCGAGATGTGAAGACAGGGGATCCCATGATGTAATCAACAACACTGGAGCCCCCCCCATGTGGAAAGCATGTGAAACCACCTGAAGCGGGCCATCTGTCAAGACCATTATAGATAATGAGATCATGTATCCTGCCTAGGTCTAATAGGGCCTGCCCATAGGATGAGAATGGACCTCGCCTGTCAGTCGAAACCCATAGCATACCTGCCTCCTCAAGGTCAACATCTACCAATAGAGTGGAATCATCTCTGAAATCAAGAAGTGGTACCTGACGGGCCCTTGTCCTCGCATTGAATTCCCCTACTAGAAGGACTTCTCCGCGGCTAGAAAAGTCAACGATGGACTGATAAAGGGCAGCAAATGGGGATGTCTCATCATCACCTCGAATATCTCTGGCAAAGTGGGAGGTCTCCGGGGGGAAGTAGCAAACTCTGACAAACAGATCCTGGCTGTCCATGTGTTGTATCCGGATCCAAAGAAATCTGGAATGTGTATCTCTCTGCTCTACTGAAATGATCCCCCGAAGTGTGGATTTGAAAGGACTGCAACTCCACCTAAACCTCGAACTCCTCCTATACCCCTCGTCTCATCTCTGTAGGCAGACTCCCATGTATATCCGCTGACTATTGGAAGAGGGCCCTCTGGACTCTGATGTGTCTCTGTATAGAAGACTATGTCGTGGCCTGTATAGGATTCCGAGAAGTTCCCTGGTTCTGACCATAAGGTACCATTATAGTTCCAAATGGTGCAGGACAGGGTCTCAGATATTTGAGTCTCATAGACCCCGCTTCCCTATGTAGGGGAGGGGGCAGGTGTCCTACGGGGGCCTGTAAGAAGTCGTCCCTCTCGTACCACTGCCCACTTCCCCTCCTTCCAGGCCTGATCCCGCTGCTACAGCAAAGAGCGCCTCTCCTCAACCTATAGAGGTGTGAGGTCCTCATCCATAGAGATCGCTGGCTGATCTCGAAGAACTAACCTGCGTCATAGAGCTGAAAGTCGTGCCTGAGTGTCATGAAATCGTATGATCAGGGGTTGCTCTCGGTTGGGATCTCTCCCCACCCGCCATGCCCTCTCTATCCTGTGCTCAGCCACACCCAGGGTAGCGGTCACGAACGCAGTCGCATCTACCATCGGTGTAGCCTCAGTGCGTGGGATCCCACGTACTCTGATGTTGAGAGCCTTACTGGCTCTCTGCTGCTGCTCCATGAGGGTAGCTGAAACGGTGACCCTTGCGGGTTCCCGTTTGGCCACATCAACCCATCTGGAAGTCTCCTCAATAGCAGATTGCATGCTCGCAATCTGTGCCTCGACCACCGAGGTACTCCCTGGGGCAGTGTGTATGGCTGTGACCTGTCAGAGCTGCATGATATCCTGTCTGAGTCCCTGAATAAGACCCGCCTGCTCCCGAATGGCCCTAGCCGCCCGCTACTCCTGTATGATGCGGCTTTGCTCCTGTATGATGCGGCTCTGCTCCTGGTTGAAGCGGACCTGCTCCCATGCGAAGCGAGCCAGCTCCATCTCACGCTCGCGAGAACTATGTATCTCCGTGAACAGGGTCTCACGGGCCTCTGGTGTATCAGTCCATGCATGTCCATGCTGAAACTGTGGTGACTGTGGCATGAAAGAGTGGGACTGAGTCCGAAAACTGGACGGTGGCTGAGTGAGGAACGGAGATGACAGTGGAATGGATGAGGCAGACCCAACGGGGTGTGGGAGGGTGGGCTGACTAAGAGGGAGAGGGGAGAGTGAAGCGTAATGCGGCACAGTGTATGACACCTCCGAAGTAGGGTTCATAAGGTATGCGAGAGCTGTAACAGAAGAAGAGGGAAAGGGAACAACAACCGGCGCCATGGGCATGAGTATGTCACTGATCGTAGATGTAGATGGAGCTGAGACTGGAACTAGAGCTGGGCCTGAAGCAGGGACTGAAGTCTAAGTAGAGACAGAGAAAGAGGGAGCTGAGGTTGGAGCTGAAAACGAAACTGACACTGTAGTGGGAGTTGAGGTTGAGGTTGAGGTTGAGGTTGAGGTTGAGGTAGAGATAGAGGCTGAAGAAGCTAAGGCGGGTGCTACCTTTGCCTTGCTGTCTACCCCGAGTCCACTTCGGTTGTAACGTGTGTTCACATCCTCCAAATTCAGTTGTGTCGTTTGCTTTTTTTTGTTGTTGTTATTTTCGTCTTTCTTGGCTTTTGTCCCCCATTTCTCTTGGGGTGCGGGTGCAAATCTTAGTGTTATTGTTCAACCGAGAGCGGGAGCATCGGTTCCCCCCCCATAATGGGAGGCACGTCCAGTGCGAGGTGGTGTAGAGGTTGGGCGGAAGCCTGAAGTGGAGAGGCAGCCAAGAGGTGGAGAAGGAGGAGAGGCTAAGATGGCGATGATTTTTTTTTAAAGGTGGTTATGGTTTCTTTTTTTCTTTACCCACCACCCTTGCCCCCTCCTCCTCTCCTGCGCAACAGGCCCCCCCCCTCTCCCCCTTTACCCACCACCCTCTCCTCCTCTCCTGCGCAACAGGCCCCCCCCTCTCCCCCTTTACCCACCACCCTTCCCCCCTCCTCCTCTCCTGCGGAACAGCCCCCCCCCCTCTCCCCTTTTACCCACCACCCTTGCTCCCCCCTCCTCTCCTGCGCAACAGGCCCCCCTCTTCTCCCCCTTTACCCACCACCCTTCCCCCCTCCTCCTCTCCTGCGCAACACGCCCCCCCCCTCTCCCCCTTTACCCACCACCCTTCCCCCCTCCTCCTCTCCTACGCAACACGCCCCCCCTCTTCCCCTTTACCCACCACCCTTCCCCCCTCCTCCTCTCCTACGCAACAGGCCCCCCCTCTCCCTCTACCCACCACCCTTCCCCCTCCTCTCCTACGCAACAGGCCCCCCCCTCTGCCCCTTTACCCACCACCCTTCCCCCCTCCTCCTCTCCTGCGCAACAGCCCCCTCCCCCAAAAAAAGAAGTTCCCAAGGAAAAAAAAAAAGAAAAAAAAGGGGGGAGGAAAAAAAAAAGGTGGCGAGGGGAACAGAGAAGGGGGGGGCGGTGGATGAGCGGAAAAGGAGGGAGGTGGCTGAGTGAGCGGGTAGCGTCGAGCGAGGGGTGGCTGAGGGGAGCGAGTGGTTGAGCGAGGGGTAGCGGGGAGCGAGGGGTGGTTGAGGGGAGCGAGGGGTTAGCGGGGAGCGAGGGGCTGAGAGCTGCGAGGGAGAGCATGAGCGTAGAGGCAACGAGGGAGCGTGAGCGAGGGAGCTGAGCGTGAGCGAGGGGGCTGAGCGTGAGCGTGAGCCAGGGGGCTGAGCGAGGGAGCGTGAGCGAGGGAGCTGAGCATGAGCGAGGGGCGAGGGTGCGGGAGCGAGGGGCTGAGCGTGAGCGAGGGAGCGGGGAGCATGATCCCCTACTGTCCCTGGCCTGGATCACCGGAGGAAAAAAATACAAAACCTCGTAAGAATGCAGAAAGAGCAATTGCTACAAATCGAAAGAGAGGAGAGGAGAGGAGAGGGGGAAGGGGGGAGTTGAGCAAGAGAGGAGCGGCTGTGAAGCTCGACGGGGTGAGGCAAAGTGCAAGGCGAGGCTGAAGAGGGAGAGGGAGGGGGAGGTGCGGACGAGGGGGGATGAGTGCAAACAAAGCCCAAGGGAGGGACGGACGGACGGAGCAGAAGAGGGGAGGGACCCGAGTGTGAAGTGCCAAGCAAGAGGCTAAGCAAGAAGAGGAGCGTAGATTCTTCCCCTCCCATATTATTCCACCCTTTATGAAGACACCTCCCACATTCACATTGCCTTCTTACCAAAACATGCTAGACATGCCTGTAGAAATATATCAATATACAACAATAGTGGTATCTTGTATCAAATATCATACTTCCAAGTAATGTAGTTACTTGAGATTACAACCACAAATTGGTTCCAAAATTTTTTATTATCATTAATGATAAGACGTATCTTAAGGATACTTTATTTGTTATAACAATTTTTCACACTGTAAAAATTTATTTCTATTAAGTTCCAAAAAAATAATGTTCCTTAAACCTAGATAGATCATCATGGAATAACACTATACCCCAAAGATTCATACCAATATCAACACAAGCGAAATCCGTAATCAATACGGAAATCAACTTTCTTTCTTTCCAAGATATAGACTTTTTCTTATCTTTGCGCTTTATGTAGGGGATATACACAAGTCTCAAATGGCACATCTCCATTGAAAAAGCCTAAGTAACACATGTCCTCCAAGAATATTCCCATCTATCTAGTTTAACAAGTTTCTAATATTTTATTTACCTTGTAGCTACTTTCTAATATTTTGACAAGTCTTCCTCACATCCGTGTTTTATACTCAAAATTCCAGGGACAGGTTTCAACCAGCCTATTGTGTGATTTCTTCATATTCTAGAAATTAACTTTATCTGGATCTCCAGAGTCATGTGGACATGAATATATTGAGCACTTAGCTGCTCAATGGCTTCCCAACATTTTAATATTAACAGTTCTGTTTTCCACCAGAAAAAAAAACAAAAAGGGCCTGCCAATCTATGCCTCACGAGTCACAAGACAGCGATCAGATAGAAGAAGACACGTTTGAAAATCAGGAGTCTGTACATGGCTCTTCCCGTGCAGCAACAGCACAAGCCTTTCTTGGTTTTATGTTTTCAATAAAAAGAGAGAGAACTTGCAGTAAACTTTCTTGGAGCGCTTTCTTCTTCCCCCCAAAAAACTCAAGAAGCTCCCGTTGTTCTGCTATCGCTTTGATGTCTAAGTGCCTGTTGGCCTTCCGCAAAATGACAGAGACCACATCATACATATTCTGCGTAGGAGCAATTCCAGCCCCTCTCATCTCTTCATATAGTTTCAGAGCCATCTTTTGATCTCCCACCCTGGAGTACATTGCCATGATGGCTTTGTACTCAAGTTCACCAGGACTCCTTCCTGATTCCGACATTTTGAGAAAAAGTGAGTATGCCTTCTCAGTTTTACCGGCTAATCCAAGACAATCTATCAGCTCTGCGCACGTAGCACCATCAAGTTGGAAACCTGCATCCTGCATTGCTTGTAGCATCTGCATCGCCTTCCTGCCTTGCCTGTTCTTTGCAAGACCCTGAATAACTGAAGCATAAGAAGCCTCATTGGGTTCCAAGTTGAAGTCTTTTATACGATCAAACATATCCAGAGCCCTTTCTACTTCACCATCATCAACAAAGTGTCTTATCACCATATTGAACATAGGAACAGTAAATTTCATTCCGTCTTTCATCATTCCTTCAAAAAGCTCTTCCAACAGGGAAATCTGCCTCACCAAGGAAGACGGAGACTTAAGAATCCTCTGAATCATCAGCATGCAGCTGTATCTATCATGCTTGAACCCTTCTCTATTTTTCACCCAGTGAAAGAAGGGCCAAGTCGTTTCTAGATCTCTAACTCGCCTTAGAACTTCTAGAACAAGGGAGCTTCGCCATTCGACATTTGCTTGCTCGAGCATCTCTTCCACCAACGGATTCCAAGAATACAGGGCTTGTGAAAAGGCATTAACATCAAAACCAACATGCGAGCATGTGACAGACCTCCATTCAGTCATAAGACAATCTGACGCAGCCGAACCATCTACTGTGTCTGCGTCATCATCACTTGATTGTCCATCAATCTCTGTGATTTCACTTAGATCCTTTAAAGGAGAGTCTGGCCAAATATCTCCAACTAGAGTTGCTGCATCCTCCAACCTACCTGCTTCTCGCAAGGCTTTAACAGCAGGAACCAACCGTTTGCTAGGTCTGTGGAATCGTTCTCTCATTTCATCCAAAAGCCTCAGCACCTTTTCAACATTGCCTGCTTTTGCATAGCCATTTATGAGGAGTTCATACGTAACCCTGCTGGGCACAACCCTCATGTTTTGCATAATATTCAGAATCCTTGCAGCAGGTTCCAACTTGCCAGCGTCAACAAGGTGTTGTATGAAAAGTGTGTATGTACGACTGCTTGGAAGGCATTCTTCCTTGAGCATTTCTTCATAAATATGAGGTATTTTTGTGTACCGTTCTGTCCTTACAAGCAGATCTATGTAAGCAGTATATATTGCTTGAGAGGGCTTGCTTCCTGCCCGCCTTAACTTCTCCCAGTGGCGAACAACACCTCTTGCATCCTTCGCTCTTGAAAGCCAAAGCATGACACTGCTTAGAGTCACAGACGTCACCTTGACACCCTCTGACTTCATCTCCTCAAACAATTCCTGCATTTCATTCACCCTTCCAACTCTTCCAAGTGCATTCATCATCACACCGTATGTGAATTCATTATGCCTAAATCCATTCTGACTCTTCAGCCATTGGAAAAAACTCAGTGTCACATCACACGGAATGTCAACTCTAAGAATCTGAGTGACCAGCGGAGTGTCAAAAGTCACTGATAATTTCCTTAAAGCCCTTTGTAATTCTTCACCCCATGTCATCTTTTTCAACAGATCCACAATTTGGGCAATTACTTGTGCCCTTTCCAAAAACTTCTGAACAGCAACTTCAGCTGGCAACTTCTCTGTTCTCTTTTTTGACGCGTCCTCAGACGATGCAGCATCTACTTCAGCTGATGCATTGTCCGCCTTTGTCAGACCTTCAAAGCTTGTTTCTGCCTGTGACTGATTGCCAAACTCTAGCTGCGAAAGTTGCATATCCACTGCCACTGAAAAGCTTCTGCAAGGTGCTGATACTGCTGGAGAAGATATGAGCATATGTAATGATGAAGGGGAGAAAATCCCCTGCACATTTCTTAAACTAGATGCATTCTCATTCTTGCTATGACTAGGCAAAGAAGAATGTGATGGGACCCTCGTACATAAAAACCGCCTCTTATAAAACTTTAACCCTCCATTGTCCGCAGATCGCAGTAAACTTGTTACAAGCCAACGCCACCGCATGTGCCCCATCTGAATCGACTGACGAACATTAGTACAGATAGTGGCACGTTAAAATCAATAGAATCTCCGTTGTATCTAGCGCTCAGCACACACTTACGTCAGCAAGTTTTCCAGTGTTCCTTGCTCATACTCGATCTAAAATTTCAGATCGGTACTCTCGATCCTCGCAAAAGCAACCCATTTCCACTTCAGTTCTGCAATGAAAATCCGTACAAGAGAGGCGTTACCCACGAAATGCGTACGAAAAAGGGTCGAACAATCGGAATGCTATAGGAAGCGCGGCCACATCTTGAAGGTACGAAATCCGTAAGTGACATTCTTGATAAGACATAATGATTGGGTAAGAATTGTTAAAGCTAACAGAAAAGAGAGACCTCTACGCACCTGGAATGCACGTCGTGCCTCTGGTCGCACAGAGATCGTTTCACAAGTCTGTCAAACGGAGCAAAACGAGTGCAATGCTGCGACCAAATGGACAAAATGTGTTGGAGCTGAGAAGACGAACTATAACTAAACCCTAAACCCCTTAGTTAATAGCTAATTACCACATAACACTAATGGCCCTCCATGAGGACCGATACCAGCACAACTTACTTCCAACTATCACACCAAGCGACTAACACGTCCCGTGTGCATGGGCCGGTCTTGAGTTCCCCAAGGCTTTGTCTTGATGGGGGCACTTCAATTTCAGTACAACACCCCAAAAAAAAAAAAAAAGATAGGTCTATGTAGCCCACCCGAAGTTGCCAAGTGGTAGGTGGGTAAACAACTCAAATTTCAATATGTCTGGATTATCATAAGGCAAGTTTTACAAGCGTCCGTCCGCCCTGCAGATCAACAAACATAGCAGGCGGCCAAAGGCATCTACATACCGGCAAAAGGAACAGTTTCTCAAGCATCCACCCATTGTGACTCACGCCTAGGCAAAGCTAGAGTTTCATCCAACGGGCGTCTGCGGGCTGATCGGAGCCCAAGCACAAATTTAACCTAGGACCCTCAAGCCCCAGGCATCAACTTTTCTAATATCCATCTAGATGAAAATGCATTTGTTAGTTCAAAACTGGTGGCATCCAAGCCCACCTTCACTCGTCCCCAACAGATGCTTATGAAACGGCCTAACTTAGCATGGGAAGCATGATTCTCAAGTCATTGGCATACAAATGGATGGGCTTTTGTCAAGGACGCTATGCAGTGAGAGCTCACTTAGCAATTCCCATATTCATCTCCCCCCCCCCCTCCTACCCCCTAAAAAAACAACCAAACCCCACTCCATTCATTGTGGTCTCTTTGTGTTGAAATGTCTATTACTTGTGGGAATGGTAGTCGCATGTGCTTGCATGCAAAGCAATGCATGGGGCATGTGTTGAAATGTCTATTACTTGTGGGAATGGTAGTCGTGTGTGCTTGCATGTAGAGCGGGCATGGAGAGGTTAGTGGAGGTAAGTGTCAAGTGTCGTATGAGTCGTCGTCCTACGCCTTCCCTAGCGCAGACTCAAAATAGGCCCAAAACAGGCCAAAATGACAAAAACACCATTTTTTCAATTTTTATCGGAATATGGTCATGTTGGTACTCAAAATGACCGGAATTCGACGAGGAATCCAAATATGAGGTCAAACCTGTCAAATTATACACTTTGAAAATGAACAAATTTCCCACATGCTCTCCCTTCCCCTTTGCATTTAGTAGATGAACATAACTTTCACATTCCTCATCCTCTCTCTCCTCCTTACACTCCTCTTTGCATACCTTATAAGTTCCCCCTCTACGTTCTCCACTATGATAACAAATATATGTTCCAACTCCCCTCCCCTCCCTTCTCCATGCCACCTTACCCATGTGCCCATCCCTCCCCTTTCCTTTATCTCCCCTCCCCCCCCCTCTCTCGTCTTAACTGCAACCACAACCCAAATTTTCAACCCACCCTACTCCATGAACCCCCCCCCCCCTCTCTCTCTCTCTCTCAAGTGAATGAAAAGCTCGCAATATTCATGAAAATTGAAAAAAAGCTCATGACAAAAAGCTCACCAAAAAATCACACCCAGGATAACGGAAGTTATTTAGAACTAGGCTCCTATCAGCAAAAGTTTGCCTAATATCCTCTCCATCTATCAAGCTTCTTTTAAACCTCTCCAAAAACCATTCCCACCTATCCTTCATGGATACATCAAACCCCATTGGTATGGCTAGTAGTTTGAAAATAGCATCTGAGCCGATTCAGAATTGTGTGGTCCACTCCACTCAACATGGCATATCCTATCTAGAGTCATTGATTAGAGACCTTGAGGCAATGTAAAAGGTTGTATTGAAGCACTCCAAAACCCACATACTTTTTGATTGCTGTTCTTGGGTGTAAGATTTGTATCATTTGCAAAATGCTAATTAAGTAGCTGATTTTTTAAGGGTAGTTTAATTCCTTTAATAGTTGAGATTATATCTCTTGAGGAGCCACCCCAAGGAGTCAATAGCTATGGCAAAGAGTAAAGGAGCAATTGGAAACCCTTGTTGATAGACCTTTTTAGGACAAAAGGTTGAGTCATTTCCCCATGCACACACACTTTGGTAGTGGTATTTGTGAGGAGGGGCCTGGTATACAAGACAGCAATAGAGCCTAGTCCCATATCTTGAAGAGATTGAACCAAGAAGTCCCATTCAATTCTATCATATGCACTATCAAAATCTACATATGTCTTGACCTATGTCCTCGACATGTTCACATCCTTCCCAAACATTGATTATTGCCTCAAGAACATGCCTGCCTTAATGAAGCCATGGCCCCTTTTTCTCTTGCATAATCCAATTTTCCCATCTTACATTGTATTCTTAAAGCCGAGACCTTAGCAAATGTCTTGCAGATACAATTAAGCATAGTAAGAGGCCTCCACTTTTTTAGTCCATCCTTGTTACTCTCTTTGGGAATGCGTTTAGTTATTCTCCCATTGATGTGGCCGGAAGATATTGGGTTATGAGGCTTTCTTCCCATACTTTAAGAGGGCTATTAAGCTCCCAAAAAACTTTATAAGAATTTAATGGGCAAAACATCCTCTCGGGGTCTTGCCATCTGTCATTATGTCCATTGCTTCTTTGAGCTCTTTTTGAGTTAGAGGTGTCTCCAAGAAAAAACTTTCAAATTTCTATATTGATTTATCTCTAGCTACCTAACACTCCTCCCTAACTCCCTCTAGCACTTCATTTGCCACCATAGAAGTGGAAAGGAGTCCTTTGGAATTGATGTTGAATTATCAATAGGTTTTCTTAGATTAGTCATTATTCTTTAAAAGGGGGATCTCCTCATTAATCCTTTTCCTCTGGATGAGTTTTAAAGTCTATTTAGTAGGCCTATCTATCTCACTAGCCCACCACTCTCTATAGTACACTTTTGTCTTTGCAATTCTGAGCTGTTCTTTTATTCTAAATTCTCTCTTTGCATTACATAGTTGCTTTTGAGCCATAATTCCCCTATCTAGCCATTGTTTCAAGGTTTTCGATAGTAGTTGTAGCGTAGCTGCCACATGGCAACCTACCATTGGATGCGTCGAGTACGAGGGGGTCCCACTCCCCTACCTCCTAGCCACGCATAGCCTCCTTTAGCCCCAAGCAAAAGGTCGGCGGGGCTAGAGGGTCTCTCATTTTTATCTCATATATACCAAGGGACCACCAATTCACCATAATATGTGGGATTTTAATCCCTTCATATATCCACATGTCACCTACACATCAAGGGGCTCTGATACCCCTCCAATCATTCATATTACCAACAGTACCACGAGTGGGGTTTGGACCACACAATAAGGCCCATATTGCCAACACCACCCCGTGGGCCTAACCCCATGAGCAGATCTGACCAACCAACAAACTCTGATCATACTTGAATAGGCCAGATCAGACTAATAATACAACCTCCTTCAGCCCCCAGCAAAAGGTTGGCGGGACTAAAGGAGGATCTCTCATTTTTACCTCATATATACCAAGGAACCACCAATTTAACATGGTATGTGGGAATTTTATCCCTTCATATATCCTCGTGTCACTTGCACATCGAGGGGCTCTAATACCCCTCCAATCATTCATATTACCAAGGGTACCACAAGTGGGGTTTGGACCACACACCAAGGCCCATATTACCAGTAGTAGCTTTGATGTTGTCCATTATCTAAGCTCTGTTTTTTTGGGAAATCTTGAGAATCCTCTAGGATCCTTCTGCTACAGTAACCAAGGATCAACTAAAGCTCTTTGTTTAGCAAAATTAGCAATCTAGAGACTTTGAATTTGTTCTTGTACCCTCTTCAATAGGAAAATACTCGGGTTAGCTTTGAACAAAGAAGTTTTTCTCTTGCCAAAGCCAAATTCACATATCATGAGAAGTAGCTTGTGGACAAACAACAAAAGGAATGAGTGCACTCGAGTGTGGATTGGAGAGCTAGACTACACAAGTCTATAGACAAGTAGCACCTGTCCAATCTTGCTTCTCTTTTATTGTTCCATGTTTTTCTACTACTCTAAGTGTAAGTACTAGGCCTAGTTAAGATGGGTTGCTCTTTAATGCCTTATGAAAGGGGTGGACTTCATAGTGGTGTCAATAATGCCCCAACAGGTACTCAGAGTAGGATTGAAACTTGGGAGTCACTTACGAACATAAGGGGAAATGCATTTGTCAAAGGTTTTGACATGGTAGAGGACAGGGTTTGGGCAAAGGCTCAATCATTAAAGGATTAGAATTGCAGTCTTGGGAGGAGTTGGAAGACTCGATGCATACGAACTTCTGTTTGTTTGGTTTCATTATTGTTTTGACTATCCTGCCACTTATTTTCTAAAATTGCCCAAGTCAACCCCTCAAATCGTTGGACATATCACAACATGCAGACCGACGTAGGTCATCACTTCCCACACCGCCACACCTTTCATGCTACCATCACAGTCTTACATAGTTAGTGTCATCCATCTCCATAATTGCGCAAATGCCATGGCCTGCTTTGAGCTGTAGGGTAGTTGCCACATGGTAGCCTACCATTGGATGTGCCGAGTACAAGGGGTCCCACTCCCTTGCCTCCTAGCCATCATCTACCCAATCTATTTTTACACCATTTTGAAAGCAAGAGAGAACCCCTATTGTTTCTCCTCCTCTACATTCCTCATCTTTGATGTAAAAATAAATTCTTGTCCTATTTATTGATCTCAATCTAGCCTCACGTTCAATCTCGTGACCTTAACTTCTTGAATGGCCAAAAAGTAGGGGAAAGATTGTTTGCTCTCAGCCATCTAGCTACTTCCTCTTTTGTAAGGGGTGAGTGAACCCACACACATTGAGTATGAGGAAGTTTGCTTACTATTCTTTTTTTGCTCCTTTTTGTCCTAGATTTTCTCCTATGAGGGTGCCTCTTTGAGATGTGAAATAATTTCTTTTGTTTTTCTTAATTGCCACAGCTTTAACTTGTAGCTTGAAGTCTTGCTCCTCTGGTCCTACCTATGGTAGTTCTTCCTCCAAATCATTTTAATACAGGAGGTAAGTTATCATGTCATCTCCCTTGTTAATCTCATCTTCAAAACCCTTTGACTAGCCTTGCTTTATCTTTCTGTCATCAAAAGAATCCTGATGAGCCTAAATTCACTCATGAGTTTCTTAATTGACAAGAACTTCAAAACATTTTTTGTGATGAAGGAAATATCCTCTTTCTCTTTCCTTTGTTTTTTAAAAGCACTAGAGCTGCTTTTCTTCTGCTGTTGAGGAGTTCTTCTTAGAATGCTTCTTAGAGACTTTAGGTACCCAAATGTCTTTAGCCATTGATGTAGGTTTGGTAGGTCCTACTACTAGATTTGGCTTTCCTTTTTCTTAAGGGCAGTTTTTCACTACGTGACTAGATAGTTTACAAAAGCAAGAGTTAGACAAGTTTTTGTGAACGAAGGGCTACTCCTTGGAGACATCTCCATTTTTCTTTAGAATGACCAATGAAGGTTTGCAACTATGTCGAGTTTAACACAAACTTGAGGTTTCACCCTAAGATTGATAAAATTTTCCTTCTCCATCCTCACTATTTCCCCTAGCCCTTTGCACAAGGAAGTAGCTTGATTGCACAAGGAAAGGGATAAGTCAAGCAAGTCCACCCAAATAGGAGTTTTTGGTGGATCTCTACTTATCAAGAGAGAAAGTGTTAGATCATTTCTCTAAATAGAGAGTATAGTCTACAACCCTTGTTGCAATGTTTTAGTTGCTATCTTGCCCCTCTCAAAAAGGAAAATGAAGTAACCTCTTCTTAGACAACGAGCATTCGTAACAACCAGATCACTTTTCACCCGATTAGCTCTGACCCATATTTCTACGAGGGGGCATGACGTAGGCAGAAAACCAACAAGTGCATGTGTCCTTAGCCACTCAATAGAGTCATAGTGCATGTGTCCTCAACCACTTGTTGATAAAGTTTGAATACTAATCCTTGTCAATGAAGGTAGAAACACTAGTACTTGAAATATCAGTAGCCTCCTTTGATTGAGCTGGGAGACTTGGAGTAGGAAGTTTTCATGTATCCTCTTGTGTGTTGCTGACATTCTTCCAAATTTTTCTATTGGCACAAGTTTTGAAAGCTCCTCTTCTTCCTCAAAGATATCTTCCACCTCAATTTCCTATTGAGAATTTCCTTAGGAGTGCGAGCTACTTTTTCTTGGTTGCCTTCTTTTTCTCGCTGCACCATGCTAGCATGACCATCTTTGTTTTGCAAGACCTTGGAAAGTGGATGCTAAAGAAACCCCTCCCCAATTTGTTTGGAGTGCAATCACAAAGTTGGGAGGGAGAGAGGGAGCTGGCTTGTCCACTCGCATGTTTGTTGGGTGTTGTTCCATAGCCATTGGCAGCTGACCCACCAAATTTTCCTAAGCTTCTATTGATAATCCCGACAATTGCATCGCCATGGGTTCCATCATGCAACAATCTTCTATTTTGGAGCGGAGGAGACTGGAGGTTGTCTCCTAAGCCTTTGTCCCATGCAAACGGCAAGTTTGGTAGTGGCAGTGTATTCGTGGTTAAAGTTGTCCCATCATCTCTTCTAGGAAAAGGCACAAATCCATATCTATCTCTTAAGACTTGTGTGTGAGCATCACTATGGGGAAAGGGGAGGAGAAGATGAGCTATTCCATTTGAGTCTCCCTCCTCTCCTCCCGATCTAGATTTCCTATCTCCTTTATAATAATCAAAAATTTCCTTTCATGTATCATGACCTTCTATACCATCTATCATGTATTTCACATAGTTTGAAGTAGGAGCTTTGATGATTTCAAAACTCTATTTGAGATAGGACCTTTGATAATTTTAAAACTAGATTTGAAAGCTCATGAAAATTTTTATCGTCTCATATGTCCCAATCCTTTGAGTGATTTTTTATTTTAATGATGCACACGGTTGTGCATTTCTTGCATATTCCATGAATTGTTATTTTAATATATATATATTTTCCTATGGATAATTATGGAAATTGGATATAATGGATGGGTATTGATTCAGATGTGACATTGAGAGATAGTGCAAGGGTACCAATTGAGGTGTGACACAAAGGAATCAAAATATCTAAAAAGGTGTTAGTCTATGTAGTACCAAATTGTGAAAACAACACTCATGCATAGTCTTTGATTGATATCTATAGTAACCCAAGCACCAAATTGTGATATGGAATGGTAATTAAGGTTGGGAAATTAAAGCAATATTGGCAATCAAAGGCTAATTCTTTTGCAAAGGATGAGGCTAAATCTAGATGATAACCTATTTAGTGAAGATAACACAAGTACCAATTTCGATGCATAGGATGATATTCCAATCAAAAGTGATGGAGAATATGTGCCTTCTCTAACAAATACATTCATATAGATATGCTACCCAACCACTAATTAGTTTCAAAAGCAAAGGGTTTGTGTGTGTGTGTGTGTGTGTGTGTACATGTGCTCGTGCACTTGTTTGTACACGTGCACTCGTGTGCACGTGTGTGCATGTGTGTGCTATCTATCTATCTATCTGTCTATCTGTTATCTGTTTGTCTGTCTATTTGTCTGTCTGTCTGTCTGTCTATCTATCTGTCTATCTATTTATCTATTACTTTTGAGTCATAATTTGTACTGGAGTCACTTTCTCATGTGAATGCCATTGCTATGATTAGAAGATTGATTGCTTCTTTTGAATAATTTTTTGCTAGAAATGATTGTCCCTTGCATAATGCTTGATAATGTTTTGGAAATTCCCAACGCTTGACTATACTGTTTTTTGCAAGAGCCTTACATGACATAGTGGTAATTCCTATTGAAGGTTTATCCAGATTGTTGGTGATGATGGTACTCACACATGGAGCCATTTTGTTGCTTAAGGTTCTCCCTTTTGAAGTCCTACCTTGATTAACTGTTGTGCTCACCACTAGAGGCCTACCCAACTTGATAAGCATTATTCTCTCTAAAAAAGGCTCCAAAATAATCTTATTGTGTGAATGTGCTTACTTGTGTTGATATAGGTGCTCATTGATGGAGGCTTACACTTTGTAAGAAAAAACATTGTATTTCTCTGGCATTAAGAAAGACTCGTGCCTGACTTGTGCACCAAAAAAGACATGGAGTATGGCACACTATAGACCTAAACCTTGACTTGGACAAATCACACACTTGAAGAATGATAAACAATGTTAGGGAGGACTATTTAAACAAATAACAAAACACTATCACAATGAGAATTACGTTAATGCAAAGTCTTTGCACAAAATTAATTTGTGACCTATTTGAAATGTTATGCAACAAGTAAAATGATATGCTTAATAATAGTCACTAGGCATTTCAAAAGCATGCAAAATGAACTGAGAACCATGTAACCTAATTAGTATAAATAATGACAAAATAAAGTCTTGGCATCGATGTGTCGCAGAAAAAATCAAAATGTCCTTTTTTTTTTTGTCTACATGGTTACTATTGTGGGTAATTCATGTTAATTATAGTGTCACTGGTGTGACTAGTTTTTTTACAATTGCACATATTTGATGGCTGTGTATTTTGATGTCTGTATATCAAGCATGATTGGCAGCTTCAGTATATATGATCTAGATAATGAAGAATAGAGATGGTAAGATAATACTGATTGAGTGAAATACCAATTGTTTGAAAAAGGCCATGGGCCAATATTGAAAAATACTGTTAATTAATCCATGGGCTAATTTGAATCATTAATATTGGATGAGCGGTGATTATGCCTTGTAGAGCTATGCTAAGGATCCCTCCAATCATGGACAAGGGATGCTTCTAGATGTACTATTATTGGATCTTTGCTTCATGGAATAGACAAGTATGTATACTCTATTAGAGCTACCATCTAGACGAGGCATATTGAACCCAATGCTGCCTTATGTCATCTCTTTCTTTTGAGCTTTCTTCCTTTCTTTTAGTCATGCTTTCTTATTCATAGTTTTTAGGTTGGTGTTAATGTTTGTTTTGGTTTCATTGCAAGTGATCAAAATTTGCTCTTATCTTCTGCACAGAGTTCATTATCATGAAAGATCACCATAGATTGATGGAAAAGTTCCAAAACTGAATGATGATATGCCAAGATTGTCTTGCAAATCTAGGTCATGCTAGAAATTATGGATTATCATAAGTAGTGAAAGATTTGTTGACTAATAATATTGCATATTGGCTCAATGTTGGTGATTGCTTTTGACTTGTCATCATTTGTTAAAAATTATTGTCCCTTGCATAATGCTTGAAAATGTTTTGGAAATTTCCAAGTCTTGACTGTATTGCTTTTTGCAAAATGAAGCTCTAATTGTAAAATTTCTGTTTTGGCCCGATACTTTTTTTGGGTTGCCCCAGTAGGGGAATGTCTTAGTGTTGATGTTCTCCTTGAAAGCGAATGGCATCCATCGGTCCACGTGGTTTTGTGTGAGGGCCTTACTATTTAACCTCCCATGCAATCCACTGCGCTAGCCCGAGTTTGTTGCAGCATTGATTCGGGATTCGTTTTCACACTGTTCTCTCTTATACACCACACTTATGGCAAGGAGGACCCCACACACTACCCTTTCGGATTCATTTTCACACAGTTGTCTTGCATACACTACACTTTCGGCAAGGAACCCCACGCGGAAGCGACGGACAAAGAAAGCAATTCAACTAGTTGTTGGGAGGTCAAAATACATGTTGGGAAAATAACTTACAAAGTCGGAGTGAAGATACATGTTGGCAAAAAAAAGAACGTGCAAATTTGTCAAAATAAATGTGGGCAAAAGCACTTAACAAATTTGTGTGCAAATGAATGAAGGTTTTTGAAAATGTGGGAAAGAAAACCTTTGTAGTAGTAGAGCTGATGCATTGCCATCTTCATCGTCATCTTCATTTTTTCCTACTACTGGATCAAGCCATTTCTGCTTCTCCATGTTTCCCCTAACCTTCGACCTTTTCGCCTGAATTATGCAGAGATCTTTGCTTTCCAATGGAAGTGGAAAATGCCTCCCTTTGCAACGTTGTCATCAAATTCCTGCTGGATTCACAGTATCTGCTCACCGCTTTCGAGCTTATGCACGAGCTCATTGAGGATGGGCATGCTGATCGGGCCACCAGACTTGCGCAATTCTTCGCGGATGCAGATATGTTCCCTCCTGACGAGATGCTGCGCTTACAGAATTTGCATGGTGAGCTTCTACATACGTGATAAAACTTTTATTGCCTAGGGAACGTGTTGTGCTTTCTTGATGAATCTGGCCTCATAGATCTAGGCAGGTGGGAAAGTGGGGAAAGGAGATTTTCTTCCTATCACAGCGTGTGTTAAGGCAAGCAATGCGATATTCGTCACATCTCAGGCGATCAGCTACAGGGCTGCCAAGGTTATGGGAATACTTGAAGATAACCGTTTGTAAAATACAAAATTACAAGTGTGAGATTTCAAAGTCTGAGGCCTCTCAGATTCTGTGGCAAGAAGTTCCCACTGCTAGATCGGTTGTACCTTTAAAATTTTGTTTGTTTATTTGGGGTATTTATTTCGTTTAACATTGGCTGTGTCAATTACACAAACTTGACCCAATGCTGCATCAACGTTTGTTGACAGGCCTAGATCGGTAGTTAGTCCCTTGCACCTTTACAGTTTTGTTTGTTTATTTGGAGGTACTTATTTGTTGGTGTAACATTGGCTGTGGTCCATTTACAAAAACTGGACCTAGGCTGCATTTGTGCACCCCTTGCTTAAGCTGCCGTTCTAGCTCAAATGGTAACGTCCTACGATTTGATCATGGTGAAGCGCCAGAACAACAAATCACCACTGACCCTCTTCAGCAAATCAAAAGCTGTTGTAGCAGACCAACCCATCTTTTAAGATCCAGTAGTAGTCAAGCTCCTAGCTATCAATTTCAAAATGAGAGAGAGAGAGAGAGAGGTGCGTATCCCCCCCCCCACACACACACACATTTTTTTTTAAATAGTGAAATCTTATATTTCTGTGTGGGAAACCTCAAAAGAGGTAAAAACTCACCAACAAGTACAAGGAAAAAATTTACAAGTAAAGCCTCAGAGCAAAAGTCATGAGGCAGCCAAGTAAAAAGTTACATATCAAGTTGGAGGAGGATCAAACAGAGCATTCTCTAGCTTCAAATTATTGCTCTGTAAAAACTGATGCAGTGATGGAACCACACCATCAATAAAAACAAGCTGTTTTTTGCCCTTGTGATTCTTCTTGATATAGGTTGGCCGAAATTTCTGAATCACAAGGTCAAAAACCTATTGTAACATGGGATGAAAAGATTCCAGTAAAAAAGTCACTTCCGCATCCCGAACAGAAGAAGACTCTGGCACAGGCATCAGAGGCAAAGGAGCTAGATCAACATTTGGATCCTCCGACGAAAGAGCTACATTTGATAAAGCAGGACTCAGCATTTCAGCTTCACTTCAAGGATCAACCTGAGAAAGCGCATGTGCAACATCCTGTATGATCCCCTCTGCAAGGGGCACATCCATATCTAGAGGAGAAGGAGGTTGATGATGCTCAACGGGATCCTGAACTTCTTCAGCAAGAGAAAGATTAATTTGTGATTTTTCTACCTTCCTCCAGTATTGCTTCAAAGCAGTAAAAGAAGGCTTATCCAGTAAAGCCTTAGCAGAAGCCGGAGGAGAAGGAAGAGTAAACTTTACAGTTGAAGAAGGAGCAGGAGGAGTGGTCATGGAAGCCGAAGGGCAAGCACGTGCAAAATGACCAATCTGCCGGCACCGATAACATGCTGTAGGAAAAGAGGCAAAATGCAGCCTGATGCGCATCGGATGAGCCCAGAGTAGAGGGCACGGGCTGCATCATATCCCATAAAATACAAAGGCGAACATCCCATGTAGCCTGTAAAAACTTGTCTCGGAACATGTAGAGGCCTCCCCCCCCCCCCCACACACACATATGTATGTATGTACATATATATATATATATATATATTCCTCATATACTTGTGCACATATATACAATCTTTCCACTTTGTTCTTTAAATGGTGCTGGAAAAAAAATCACTTGCAAGTAGAAGAAGCTGAAAGGTAGCCCCTTGCGTAAATGGGAAATGTCAAAGGGCCACATCATTTGAGATTGTGCTTGCTTAAAGAGGTTGCTTCTCGCAACAGCTTAGTATGACCAGAGTATTAAATAGAAAATCCCACGAAAGTGAATGTCAAAGTTTGTTGCTCCATAACAAGACTATGTGAGAAGGCCTTAAACAATCACTACTCTTTAGTATGGCTTCAAAACACTGAATAATTTGCATTATGGAAAACTCTTAAAGAGCTAAATGCTACGCTTGATCAAGTGGCAAAAGTTGGCACAATCTTGTCTTATTGCTTCAATTCTGTATAATTTTTCATCAGACAGCATAAAAAGATTCTTGCCAACGAAAAGTAAGTTTTAGAAATTTCAGACTTGTAGCTGCAAGATGAAGGCGAAAAAGGAGACAAGAAGAGGGTGATTTGTGAGTTGGGAGACAAAGACACAAGTGTCAACTTTCTCAAGATCAAGACGTTAACTTGCACAAGAGAGACTTCCTCATCATACTTACTTCGGTAGATGGATCTGAGAAGCGCTGAAGACACATTTCTACTTTGCACCCAAATTGGCCTCCATGGGATCCCTTGTCGACAAGAAGGTGTCTAGGAGGTGAATTGCATAGAGTAAGTGCATAGAAAGTGGTTGCCAACCACAAGCAGGCTTTCATCACTGTCATTATTGGTCAGTACCCCATCATGTGCAACAGGGTTTATTAGGGGACTTCTTGGAGGGGTGAGAGAGGGGAACGGAGGTGAATTTGAAGGTGAAAAGAGCTGAGATATGAGCTGAAACTAAGAGATGGGATCTGAGTGAAACTGAGAGATGAGATCTTGAACAGGTAACTGAAAGGCTCAAGCTATAAACTGGAAAAGAGCTGAGGAAACAGAGTACCAAACCGCTACCCCATTTGCTGTCCAAATGGCAAAGTGCTAAGTGACAGGCTGCCATCAAATCGCGATTGTATGGCTGAGTGGACGGCTGCTTTAGTTGGTCCTACTGCTGCACAAGGCTGGAACTGAGGTCTGCAAGCTGGAGGGCTGAATGCTGAAGAATGGGACCAAGGGCCCCCTAGCCAACCGCTTTGAACGCCAACCTGGCCAGCTAGCAGGTTGGTTTGTTTGGCTTGGTTGGCTGGCTGGTAGGGCCTGCCAAAGGCAGCCCTACTTGGCCGACTTGGGGGGGCTGAGGCTGCCTATAAAAGGTGCCTCTCCCATCTCCCATATCTATCTATCTATATTATGAAGGAGAGCTTAGGGCATCGCTTGTCCACCTGTTTCAACCTTTGCTTGATAATTTGTAAATAACTCTTTGCCATATACATAATAATTTTTCTTAGTGTCATTCAACTTCCGACTATAGTAAGCCATGGGTTTGTCTTCTTTCTGAATGCTGTCCTGATGGCCACATTATTTACATCTGTGATGATAGGAAAGGATCATCCCAGGATGCTATCTTCATGATTGGAGTTGTGGTCGAAAATCGTTGTAAATTGTGGAAAGGTTGTAAGGCTTTGCCAGTGACTGAAATCTTTTGCTGGTGTGTTTAAACCCCTTTTAATAAATCTGTGAAGGGTGCTGCAATTGTTGAGAATTACACCATGTGAGAGCTATAGGCCTGACAAAGCCTAACGAAAGAATGGATCTCGTGAGCTATTGTGGGGATTACCCAACTTGTGATGGCTTGAACTTTTTGGGGGTCTTAAGCGAATGTCATCTGCACTGACGATATAGCCCATATACTTTATCTCCAACAGCCCAAATTCACTCATCTTAGTATTGAGGTAGAGCTGATTGTCACACAATAATTGAAGGGCATGCCACACATCTTATAAGTTCTGCTTCGCTGTAATTGAAAAAATAAGGATATCATCCAAAAAGATTAATAAACACCCTTCTTTGTACTCAGCAAATACCTGTGACATCATCTTGTTGAAAGTTGGCGGTGCATTCTCGAGACCAAATGGCATAACCCTGAACTCGTAATGAGCTCGCTGTGTCCTGAACGCCGTCTTTTGGATGTCAGCGTTAACGAATTGGATCTGATGGTAACCACTTTTGAGGTTTATCTTGGAAAAGTACTTTGCGGCATTGAGTCTCTCCAAAGTTACTTAATGCAGGGCATCGGGAACTCATTGTTGACTGTGAGTTTATTGAGTGCCCTATAATCAACACATAAGCATGTTGACATATCCTTTTTCTATACAAATAGTATGGGAGCCGCAAATGGTGATGAAGACAGTGGGACGAACCAAACGCGCGGTAACTGAGTCAATTGTTCTTCTAACTCCCTGTCCATAGGTTTACAAAGGCGATGAGAAAACTTGGCACGGTAGAGTCTGGTATCAAGTTGATACAATCCTTTGGTCTATGGGGCAGAAGTTGAGGTGGCAGATCGTCCGGGAGCATAATATCTTGAATCTGTTGAATGAGATCGACCATGGCTTACCCCAATGGAGGATTGGCTGAATTGCATTTTGTTGGCAGCGGACGTAGACAAGTGCACACACTGCACCCTTGCAAATAGCACGATTTGCCGGAATGTAAGAAATCAACGGTATCCCTGGAAAACTCCTATCCTCGCGAATAATGGCCGGCTCAGGTGGTCCTTCAACTGTATTGAAGGAATCTTGCCACCAATTGGGAACAGGTGAGTGCTAACGGAACCACTGGATCCCCATTATTATGTCACACTTCAATAAAGGTGTACGGATGAAATCTCGCTGGAATGAGGCCTTCTGAACTGAGAAAGAAAACTGAGTGGCCTTATGCGTGATCTATGTATGTAATCCGGTCGTGAACTGTTACATAGCAAGCTCATGAGGTACCAGAGTGCAACCTACCTTCTTAGCTAGCTGTGGGGAGATAGCATCTTCGGAGCTTCCCATATCAAATGGGACAATGTTGCCACCAGATCCTTTCCCACAACTCGATCTGCACATGTCCTAGACAGGAAGATGCCCCAAAACCCCTGGTTTGACGATGAGTGCAGAGAGATGAGAGCCCACCTCACACGTGAGTGAGCATTGGGACATTCAACTTCACCAGAGGCACAACGGATCTCACGCCGAGTGACATGGCGTAAGAAGCGGGCTTTCCTCATACACAGGATGGATGAGGTGATTGGGTCCGTTCGCGGGGGGATCCTACTACGGGCTGGGGGCTCTTATCGGAGGGGAAGCAGCCCATCCCCATCACAAATCTAGCTGTTTGGCACACATATGCATGCTCCCTTTATGATGCCCCCGACTTGATATGTCCTCTATGCCCAGGCCCACTACGTGCCACTTGTTTACAGCACAAAATGTATGGGCTGCCCTTCTTCGGCTTCATAACCGGAGTTCACCAATCATGAGGAACTACGCACTGAGCACTTTGCACATGGGCAGGAGGTCTTGACCCCGGTTCTAGCGCAGCTGTTCAATCATGCAGTATGCCATGGCTTCCTGCCTACCTGGAGCACTATAGTACTGATACACAAGGTAGGTGATCCCATGGACACTGGGAACTACTCTACTCTTACGATTGGCCACACTCTGGCTAAGATATATGGGTCGGTAGAGAGGGGGATCAGCAGCCACATAGAGGCTCACGGGCAGGCAAGTTTTCGGAGACAACACTCCACCTTCTTCACCTTGAGGGCTATCATTGAGGAGGCGAAGTCGAGGCACCATAAAGTCTACACTTGCTTTGGAGACTTTCGTAAGGCATTTGATACTGTCCCACGTTCCCGCTTGATCAGGAGGTTACAGGAGTTGCAGCTCCCAGAGATCATGATTTGGGGGTTATGAGTCTATATGAGTCCGTCAGAGGGAGAGTACGTGCCCCGAGAGGTCTATCAGATTGGGTTGAGAGCACTATCGGAGTGAAGCAAGGGTGGCCCTCTCAACAACTCTCTTCGGGCTCTATATCGATGAGATTACATCCTTTGTAGATCGTTTATGTGGAGAGGGTTCACTTCTGGCTGACCTGATGGTGTAGATACTGCTGTACGCAGATGACATAGTCCTCATATCATCCTCAGTAAAGGGATTGCAGAAACATCTAGAGGCTCTGGAGATGTTATGCAGAGAAAGAGACTTAACAGTTAACCTTGGAAAGACCAAGGTTATGATCTTCAATACCTCGTGAGTAGTGTCCCGTCGCGATAGCTTCACGTACCAAGATGAGCGAGTGGAGATAGTGCAATCTTACACATATTGGGGGGTAGTGTTCACCGGGCCAGGTTTCACGATGATCCATACAGCTACAGCACGAGTCACGAGGGCGGGGTGCTCTGGCCTGACTAGAGAGGCAGTGCTTCCAGGCACACTTCTAGGACCCTTCGACAAAGGGTTGGGTTTTTGACACCCTAGTGAGACTGACCACCATGTATGCAACACCTTTCTAGAGGAGTGACATTTCAGCGACAAAGTGGAAGAGATTCGAGAGGCTACAGGTGACTATGGGATCTAGGATGATTTGGAGTAAGCCCTTGGTCCCCCGTCATATTATACAGGCAGAGTTTGACGTGGCCCCTCTCTAGGTTGATGTCATCTTTCAGATAGTGAAATTTCTCCACTGGGTCTGGGCCTTACCCCAATGGAGATTACTGAGGCTAGCATTGGAGTCTTCCAGGCGATTGGCAGAGAGCGGTGTCGATACAGCATGGTACGCACGGGTATCCACATGGTTTGGTAGTCACGGCATTCAGATGGATAGACTTTCCCCCTTTCAGTACAGCATAGATGGACCACCCGAGATGATCCCAGTGGGGATAACCGAGGCTAGCATTAGAGTCTTCCAAGCGACTGGCAGAGAGCGGTGTTGATACAGCATGGTACGCATGGGTATCCACATGGTTTGGTGGTCATGGCATTTAGATGCACAGACTTTCCCCCTTCAGTACAGCATGTAAGCACCATTCAAGATGATCCCACGAGATGAGATCAACTATGTCATACGGTTGGACCTCCTCGAGCTTCATACATCTAGGGCTTGGGGGGGAGACGAGTTCCCCACCAAGATCCAATTTTACCATGACCACTTCCTGAGGGTCTCGGAGTATCGTCTCGTCATCAGACCTTAGTATCTCAAGGATAGGAGAGTCTCACATGCACTAAAGATTGCCATTGGATAGTTGCGAGTCTTGTAACATCAGTTGAGGATTGAGGCAGGGAGAGCTACAGGCATACCCATAGAGCAGAGGATCTATAGACTATGCCCGATGGCGGAGGTCGAGACAGAGGAGCACTTTCTAGGTGTCTGCCCAGTCTACTATGAGATACGAGGGCGATATTACTTCCTCTTTCAGGAGGGGCATGGCTTTGGTCCGCTTACATGGCTGATCCATTTTCCTGACCAGGTTTGTGTTGGGCTCTATTTGATCGAGATGCGACGACACAGAGATATAGTGATGCAATAGACCAGAGAGGAGCAGGAGGCGAGGTCATAGGTCACCGAGATTGACCGAGCACAGACACGTGCTATAGACTTCTATGCATCTCAGTCAACTACCGGGGAGGTTGAGGAAGAGGAGCTTGATGAGATGAGAGCATCATGGATTAGTAGTGAGAGTCACCACCACGATGCTGCCAGACGAGAGGCACACACTCCACGTGGCACGGAGAGTGACCAGAGCACGCATGATCGAGGTCCGGTCTATTTCAGCCCTTCTCAGAGGAGACTGCCAGAGACGAGGCATCACCGTTGATGTAGCCCATCGAATACAGAGATCGAGGAGACCACGCCCTCCGCCGCCTCGAGAGACAGCTCGACAAACGCAGATACGAGAGCTCCTCACATCCCATCAGAGAGCCACCAGGGTACTTGGATATATGAAGCCTGGGCGTGTACTTGGAGCGTTAGCTTTGAGCACCTGATACTATTTTGCTATTTTGCTCACTAGTTTAGCGCTTTAGCTTTCAGCAAGGGCCTTAGTGAGCCCTTTGCTTCAGCCCATAGCGGCTTGTATGAGTTACTTTTGGTTTTGTACTTTGTCTCATAGGCCTGTGAGGTCTCCTGCAGATGTTAATATACCTTTCTTCCTTTCTTTCTCTTTCTCCCCCCCCGGATGGCAGGTTATGCTTGGGTACTATTGAGAACATAAGCTTAGCTTTGCTTATAACTATAAATAAATAAAATTTAATTTTCTCTTTTACTCTTAGTTTTGCTTTATGTTTCGTACAAACCCCTTCTTCCTTTTTCTCTGTTTCTCTCTCCTTTGTTCTTTGGCTCGCTTTGCAACGATTTAAATTGTAAGATTGCATATATTCTAGTTTTATGAAGGTATTGTGTGACTTTTGCATGCAGTTGCAAACCCACAGCGAGTAGTAGAAGAGCGTGATGCATTAGAAGAGAGAGTCACATTAATGGAATATGAACTGCGGCTGGCCAAAGAAGATGCCAGGAGGCTTCAGGAGAAGTTGGACATGAAAGCAGAGACAATTTCTTCGCCCTACCATGATGGTATTTTCTTCTTTTTCCAAAAGTTTGTCTTGGCTGATTTTACCTTCTGATTGCAATTCAGCAGGGGGAAAATCTATGCTGATTTATTTATACCTGAATGACGTTGAAAATGGTCCAATCAGTTTAGTAACGAAAAGTAAGATTTCGTTAAAGGCTAAAGCTCAACTAAGGGGGCTGCTGATTTATCTATATCATGAATGATTTGAATGATGTACGTGCTTCTTGAGAATATTGCAATCAGTTCAGTAATAAGATTTGGCATGTTGGCAGATGCTCTGGTGGGTGAGGTTGGATTGCTTTTGTTTTTGTTTGCAGTAAGATTTTGTTAAAGCTCAACTAACGGTGTTCTGAGGGTTCAGGGAATGAACATTGACTTCTTTTGTTATGAGCTTAGAGATAAACAATGAGGAGGCACACTTTCAATTAACAATTCTTTATGCAATTTTCCTGCATATAAGACGGGGCGCCTTCTTTCTTTGTGTGATGCATTGTGTGCAAATTTCTATGTTCAAATATTTTAGTTTGGAACTCTGACAGTACAACTTATTTAACAGTGTGTAGCTTTTTTTTCAAACTTGGACATATCATCTTTGCTTTAGAAGCACATCTGCATTGTGCAAATGATACTTACACATCTTGCCTGGAATTTGAACTCCTTATTAACTGTGCTGACACCTGCATGCACACACTTCGGAAATGTCCCTTTGACGGTTTTTTTCTATTCTAATCGTATATCTGAATTATGCATGTACAAATAAAACTTTCCTGACATTCTTTATTGAGTGCTGATAATCTGCAGTGTGTCATGACCTTACCTTTGCAATGCCCTTGTGGCCCTTCTATTGACTATGCTTCCTGTTTATAGTTTTCAAGATTTGCCTTTCTTTGTGTCCTTCTGTGTTTTATGGAGTATGGTTTCTAGATTTTCTGTCTCATTGTGCTGGTGTTTTTTCCATGTGCCTTTTATCCACATGTTTCTTTCACATCTAGCCATAGTTAAAAGCATAAAAATTTAAATAGGAATATCTAGTAACATCAAATAGATAACATGACCTCGGAAGGGTCAGTGGACGTTTTCCTTTAGAGAACCAACTTTTGTATTACATTTTATTTGTTTCAAGTAAATGGTTAAAGGAATCAATGTCAAGGTCTTGCCCTTGGTAAGGGCGAAATGGTGCAGACTACGTGGTTCTAAGGCTAGGGACTTAGGTGCACCAAATAGGTGTAAAAGCCAAGGGGCAAGTGTAATAAATGTACTCCAAGAGAGGTGAAAATGGTGTACCAAGAATGGGCCTCAGAATGTCGACATGTGGCAGTAGAACCATCTAGGGAGCTGTGGGTGTGTTGTATGCATGTAGGAAGACAAGACGTGTTACCTTGTGTTCATGCTATGCAGAGATTGGCTGGGTGGTAAAAGCAGGCACCATCGTCCGTGATCTTAAGAATTGAGTTCAGATTTTTGTGATTTTGGGTTTTTACATTTACATTGTTACTTGTTGCAATGTGTAGTTTATTGTGAGAGGATCCCACTGCTTCTTGTCTTAAGAGGTTGGGCTATTTTTTGGTGAATGTAACCACAAATCAAATCAGCTAATGGCAGAAGATATTTGTAAACTACTCAACTTTATAATGTCAAGCATACGGAATGAAAAAAAAGAAATAGTATTGAGCATCACTAGAGAGAATAGATGATGGCCAGTCTGCACTCCCAACAAATTGTAAATACGATTTGCTATGATCAAAATTCAGTTGTGTCATACATACTCAGGTGTCAGTTCACTAGAGAGTCATGAAAATCCTTGAGTCCTGCTACTCATTGCTGTTCTAGGATACAAGAGAAGACTTTATAAAATAACTAACCATCTTATTTTGATCGTCACGTCACTGTCCCATATGGTGTTGAACAAAATCTTGTTATGGTATGTTATCTCTAAAGTTGTAGCCAACTAGGAAGTGTTTCCATGTTTGATTCCATGGGTTATTGCTGAACGTTCTTTTTTTGTCTTGGAGCTTGAGCATGTGACTCTCCTAAGAAGTTGGATGGCTATTGGCCATCAATATTGCACCAATATAATATTTACATTGAACTGTTTCCATTACATTTATAAAGAAATCGATTCTGTGGAGCTAGACTCTCGTTTTTGTAGAAGTGCCTCAATGCCTGTTCCTTTTAACTTCTAGCGTCCTTGAAAAGTGTTTTGTCGATGGAATATTTTCTACATGCTTTTTCTATGCTGTCTAGGATCTATACATACATAGTCTGCAATAATGCACCCTAGATGTGCAATGGTGCGGACACAACATACATCGACCCTGACCATACATTCCTTATTGACTAAATGGATTCAGCACAGTCTCTGACATTTCTGTAAAGGTGCCTGCAGGTTGGTTTACTTTGTTGGTTTCCTGCTTTTATAATGTTTTCTTTACTTTCAGTTTTCCATCATTTAGTTTTCCATCATTTACTGAATAGTCTGACTATACCTGGATATGGGTTCATTCTGTCTCAATGCCCATCATGGCAGAAATTGGGATTCTGGAATTTTCTTTTCTTGCACTGCACAAATCTAAAGTGCTGTTTATCCTTTGTTCATGTTGAGGTTGGAAATCATGTAACTTGGGACTGGGTGGATCTCAGGAATATGACACAGTCTTGTCACCTTGTAATCTTGAAATTGTACAAAGCTGCCATGATTTCACAGATTTATGCTCTGCCAATACAAGACACATAAGTGCTGAAATCTTGGAAATTGATTTTCTGTATCTATGTTACTACCTTGTGTTCTTATTATTGTTTGCTTTGTTTGATCTCAAAGATGAAATTGGGAACTCTGTTGGATTCGACAAGCAAGAATTTATGCTGGATGCCAAGAGCAAAGCTCAGATTGCTTTGGGACCTCTTTGGGAAAGTGAAAAACGGGTTTTGAACTGGGCAGTAAAGGAGTATCTTCTTGCAGCAGGATACAAGCTGACTGCAATGACATTCTACGAAGAGGTGTCTTTTACCTGAAGAAACTTCCCTTGTGTTATCTTTGGGTATCTGTTGAGATTTAAGGAACGAAGATACTGTTTTGCATAGTACTTTTCTCAGGATAAGTAGGTTTCATTACAGAAAATTCTAGAATATGCAGAAAGATAATTTGGCTTGATTCTGAAAGTCTTTTGTGGGACCCCAGCCGCATTTGTAGTTGTGCACCACTTCACTTGTCGGAAGCTGCTAGAATGCTATAATTTTTAATTGATAAACAGATAGCAGAGTTGGAAAGCTCCAACATGCATTTTTGCATTTCCTTTACATAATGGGGAAAAGCTGCCTTGCCAAATTTCCTTCTGTCCCTGTCATCCTGAGCCTGTAAAAATGTTCTCTTGTCGCCATTGGCTATTCCTTGTAAGAGATTAGCACATCCATCCTTTCTAAGATAATTGAGTTTTTAAGCACGATTTGCATGAAGATTTAGGTGACTGTCCATATGAATTATACGTATCATTCTAAAGAAGGCCTATGCACAGGTTGACCACGAACTGGATGCTTCTCAGACTGGACCAGCATATGTCCCTGATGCGCTGCGTCGCTATTATATCCATTTCCTAGCGGCATGTCCAGAAGAAATTCAGGTAAAGCTGACCTCTAGTCCTGTGTTTCCATGATTCTTATGTGCCAGCAGCCAACATGCATAGCTTTTCATTGGTTAACATTTGGGTAGGTTTTCATTGGTTAGCTTCTTATATTTTTTGTGCTTTAGGTTGAGAATTTACCAAGTCTTCAATCATAAAACAATGTTGACTTCAGTTAATAAATATATAACCGCTGTCTACATAGTAGAAAATTATCAAATCTAAAATACCTGATTTTCTTTCAGAGAATGCAAAAATCCAATTTGTTCTCACAAATCAAAATGATGATTTGATTAACGTGACTGCTGCAAACAAACAACCCTCTCATATGCATGCTCATGCTGGTTGGCTTTTTGAGATCACAGTGAAAGATGTACGATTGTCTCAACCTTTACAATTGATATTTTCTCTACCCTCCCCCTTGGACGGAACTGCATAGGTTTTGAACCTCTTGATGGTCCCTCCACTCCTATGTCTGGCAAGCTTGGTGCTCCCACTAGTAAATGTGCTATGCTCCGTCCCAAGCTTTGAAGGTTTCTGAATGCTTTGACACATAATCCAGGTTAAGAGATGCACTCCACACGATATGGTGCTTGGAGAGTTTGCAAGGCCTTACATACTGTAACAAATCCAGTATTCTTATTATAAATGTGCTTAGGAGCAGAAAGGAGACTAAGAATAGCAGAGAAGAAGGAATAGTTGTATTGCTTGAAATGTCTGGAGTGTATGAAGTGTGTGATCCATACAACAGGGCCTCCCTTATATAGAGAGTGAAGAGCCACACATGAAAAGGTGTGTGCTCCCAAATGTATGTGCATGAAGAGGTGTGTACCCCTTTTGAAGCGTGTGACCCTTGATGAGAGGGTACATTACAATAGTACAAGTAGTAGTCCTCTCCATATGAATATGTCTCTTGTGAAGGGTTGTGCCTCATGGGAAGTGTCCTGTTGAAATGATATAACCTTCCACAAGTGTCCATTCATCCCATCATCCGTAAGTCTAAGGTATTAGGAAAGGAATATGTCACAGATCGTGACACATACAAATGCATATTTTCAGATTATAACATACCTCAACAAGGCTTGCAATATGGCCAGATGGAGGTGGCTCTCTCATCATCCATGGAGCTCACAATTGATGAGGATGAGGATTGCTGGTATGAGCAGGCTGCCAGATGGTTTTTTTCTCATGGAATGTCTATTGACCATCTCCCCTTCTTGGTGCCGCCACATTACACTTGACACATAGAGGAGCCTCCTTGGTTGATTAGAGACATTGTGTGCATTCAGTGGTTATGGGTCTCTGGCATGACCACACAACACCACAATGGCATTGTACAGAGATCATTTAGTTCACCTGATTGAGGATGGCTTCATTCAAGCATTGAGTTACTTACAGATGCACTTCTCACATGCAGTACCCGATAGCCATGGGCTGACTCTGGCGGCATCTCATCACTTTCAGATAGAGGCAGGCAATGAGATTGATTAAGAAAACATTGAATGCTTTCAATAATGAGAATAGTAACATATTACATTAACTGCTCTTCATGTTGTCAGAAGTTTCCTATTCAAGATATCTTTGATGACATATCAAGCACTTGTAAGTATTTTGTAAAGATACCAATTTACAATCATCAGGACACTCGGAGGTGCAGGCTGCTCTCTTGCGGAGGCTGCCATCCAGATTCTCCTATACGCAGACGATGTAGTACTACTATCCTCTTCTGCTACTGGTCTTCAGCGACACCTGGATGGACTTCAGGTCTTCTGTGATACACATGACTTGAAGGTCAACCTTGGGAAAACCAAGGTGATGATCTTCAACACTTCCAGACCCGCTATGCACCGAGAGCAGTTCCTCTTCGCCGGCGACCCTGTTGAGATAGTTGACTCTTACACATACTTTGGCGTTGTCTTCTCAGGCCTGATCTTCATGATGCGCCCGGCCATGCAGGCTAGGATCAGCCGGGGATACGCCGCTCTTGCCAGGCTGGAGCGACAGTGCTACCACTCCCACTTCCAGGACCCGCGGACCAAGTCTCTCCTTTTTGATTCTTTGGTCCGCCCAGCAGGCATGTACGGTAGCCCTTGGTGGGGAGTCGACCTTTCAGACACAGAGTGGGCTCGAGTCGAGCGCCTACATATACTGATGTTTGCTCGGATGATCCGCAGCAAACCATCGGTACCACACCAGATCATTCTAGCAGAGTTCGGCGCCTCACCCCTATAGCGTGATGCGGCTTTTCAGGCTATCACCTATCTCCACAGAGTTAGGGATTTCAGCTCCTCCGCCGACGGCCGCCTCCGCCTACCTTGGCTAGCCCTATCCTCCTCTATGGCTTTATCCGTTGATGGGGACCAGCGATGCTGGTATAGTCGTCTTTCCAGTTGGTTCACCCGACTGGGCCTCGACTTAGACCGGTTGCCTCCTTTTCAGTACAGCCTCGACGCTCCATCTCCCCTCTCCCCCATTGACCAGGAGGTCAACCGGCTCATTCGAGCGGATCTGCTCTAGCTCCACACGTGACGGACATGGTTTCTTCACTCCGAGCTTCCTGTGAAGCTCGATTTCTACCGCCGACACTGCCTCGAGATCTCACAGGAGGGCTTCATCACACCTCCGGGTTACACACAGCTTCATCTACCACATGTGCTCCGGATCTCCCTCGGTCAGTTTAGGGTCTCGTCACACCGATTACGGATCGAGAGCGAACGTGCAGAGGGTATCCCACGAGAGGACCGCCTTTGCCCACTCTGCGACTTGCAGGAGATCGAGTCGGAGGAGCACTTTGCTTTCAGATGTCCTATCTATTATGCCATTCGAGGCCGGTACCACTGCCTCTTCCGCGACGGCTCCCTCCCACACATGCTGCAGTTCCCGGATCAGCGATGCCTAGCCGCTTTCTTACATGAGATGACTCGCCACCGAGATACCTCTCTCCGAGCACGGCGACACGAGCAACACACATAGCGTGAGGACACCCAGCGGCCTATCACTGACTTCTTCCAGCCACAAGATACCTCTTCTCAGTCTAGCCGACGACGCGGACGTGAGTGAGAGCCAGAGCCACGACAGCTGCGCCAGCGGACAGACTCACACATCCAGGTCCATGACATCTCGTCTCTGCTCTCTGCCTGCCTCACTGGGGTTACCGTTGCCCTCATTCACAGGGCCACCCGCCGCCTTCGACGACCGAGCTCGACTAGGCCGCGTGACGTCAGAGGCCAATCATCTATCGCAGGGTTTTTTTTTTTTTTTTCCGACCTCCCATTTGACGGCCCCTCTATGATTGGTCTCTGACGATCACCACCTGCACATGTATACTGTGTCTCCCCCCTCTGCCCCATTTTTGGTGCCCCCCCCTTCTTTTTTGTATCATCTGGAGGTAGACACATATTTTTTGTATCAGGACTAGACACACAGTCCTTCATAACCTCTTTTTTGTAGAAACGGTTGGCTGGCCCATTTTGAGACTGCCACCGTTATGCTCATTGTATCAGTTATCTTTAGTCTCATAGACCTTCACGGTCTCCCGAAGACTTTAATAAACTTTCTTTCTTTCTCTCTCTACACATTGCTAGGGCCCAAGACAACATGTCGGGCTGGACCCCCCCGAAGGTATTTTATTTTTTGAAGAGAATCTGTTACAAGAGTTCAACGTAGAGCTGTCTGATACATATCTCAAAATCCAAAACATGAATCCTTCATTACAAGAGCTTCAAGCTGATTTTCAAATTGGCAACATGCCACTTGTCTAAAATCTAGACTAAGTCTTATTACATGCCACTAAGGGCCATTATGGAGTCTTCAAAGCACTTGGTCATGGGAACCGCCTCCTAGATGCTTGTTAGGCTCCCGTAGCGCTTAGGAAAAATAACTCTTCCTAGTACCTGCAACAATTAATTAAAGCGCACCACCATGGCACCCATTAATTGTTAGCGCTTTGCATGCAAATAACATACTGTGGACTAATTCTAGTCACGGTGGGCGTCCCCACTGAATACATGTGCACACCTAACAAATATAAAAATATATATTTATTCTCTGGTTGACTGGAGTCAACACTCTTGATCATAATTAAGGAGCTTTGACCAAGGGTCGAGGCGCCTTAATTATAGCCAAGTCTCTCCAACTGAAGTTGGCACATCTTGGTTAACCGTGGTTAACCCTCTTGGCGTATGCCAAGTCTCGTTGACCGAAGTCAACACTCTCTGACCGTAGTCAGCTCTGTGGTTCTTTGGTTAACCGCATTTAACCCTCTTGGTAATAAACCAAGTCTCCCCGACCGAAGTCAGGTTTACTTGACTAGAGTCAAGTATCTTTGACCGTAGTCAATCCTTTGACCATTAAAAGAATTCTTTGACCATAATTAACACATATAAAACTCTTTAATTATGATCAAATAAATGGTCAACTCTACTTTGACTTAGGATTTACATTGTGGTGACATCCCCTCAGCTTCTATTTAGTTGACCTCAACTGAAAAGCTTCCTTGTAAACATCCAAAAGATGTGGATGATCGGATGACATGTCTTTGTTCATCCAAGTATAATTCTTGAATTTTACAAGATACCTGTAAAACTCCTTGCCTTGAGGGCCTTTACGTACAGTATGGTACACAATTTGCTCTGGCTGAAGGATCCTCCAGCTCATCCACTTCTGGTGGATCCTCTGATACTGGTTCTGTAGGCTCTGGCCCCTAGAATTTCTTTAGAAGACTCACATGGAATGCATTGTGAATCCTCCAATGTTCTGGCAATGCTAACCTGTATGCAACCTCATTTATTCTTTCTGTAACCCTGAAAGGGCCATAGTATCTGGGAGATAACTTTGCTTACACTTTCTGTTTGCCTTTAAACTTGCGGATCTTAGCTTTTTCAAACTTCAAAAGTACCCAATCCCCTTCCTTGAGATCTAACTGTCTCCTATGCTTATCTGCAGCTCTTTTATGTTTCTCTTGAGACCTTTCAATTTCTGTCCGGACTTGGCTGTAAGCTGTCTGGAGGTCTCTCACAAACTGATCAGCTGCAAATATTTCATCTTTGGTCCTCAATATAGGTGGCAAAATCACCTTCCCATAAATGACCTCAAAGGGGGCTTTCCTTGTAGAGCTGTGTACTGTATTATTGTAAGCAAACTCTACTAGTGGTAGGTATTTTTCCCAGTCTGAGCCTTGGTCACCCACGTAGCATTTCAGCATATCTAATGCTGTAGAATTTGCTACTTCACTTTGACCATCTGTGTGGGGATGGAAAGAAGAAGAAAAATTCAAATTCGTCCCCATGTTATCAAATAAAGCTCTCCAGAATAGACTGGTCATTCTGGGATCTCGATCACTAACAATGGGCGTAGGCATACCATGATGCTTAAAGATCTGTGCCATGAAAAGCTTAGCCATATGATAGTCCAAATCCCATCATTCCCTAACTTTGATCTTGGCAAATCAAAAATAAAGTCCATTGTAATACTTTCCCATGGTGCCTGAGGCATGGGAAGAGGCATAAGTAGGCCAAGTGCCTTCCGTCTGTCATACTTAACTTTCTGACACGTAAGGCATTCAGTAACAAACTGATGTATATCTTTCCGCATCCCTGGCCAAAAGAAATACCTCTCTAGTGCTAGAGTTGTTGCTGTAATCCCTCTATGTCCAGCATAGGGAGGTGCATGGCATTCCTCCAAAATCTTTTTCCTCATCTCCTGGGTGATGCATGGGCAATCATCTTTCATTAGATACCCATCTTTCAGGGAATAGTGACTGGTGGATTGCCCCTCTTGCATTTGCTGTAAAATCTCACCAAAATCTGCATCACTAGCATATTGCTCCCTCATGCCTTCTAGGTCCTGATGATAAGCAATAGTCACATTATTGACCTGGGGTCTTCGGGATAAGGCATCATGTTTGCCCATTTCATATGCTTCTCGGAAAGCTTGGTCTGAGTCAAAAAGTATCTCAGACTTTGGTGATCTGTTTTAACAGTAAAATCTGCACCCAAAAGATAGTGCTTCCATGTATGGATGGCATGAATTACAGCCAATAACTCTTTCTCATAGATTCCCAGATATCTTTCTGCATCACGTAATCTTCGGCTCTCGTAGGCTACTATATGTCCATTCTGATGTAATGCAGCCCCAACACACTCTCCACAAGCATCGCAATCAACATCAAAAGGTTGATAAAGATCCGGGACTACAAGAATAGGCTCTGTAGTCAACTTCTCCTTGAGTGTATTGAATGCTTTCTTCTGTGATATTCCCCATGTGAAGGCTGCATTTTTCTTAGTAAGGTCATGTAATGGAGCTGCGATATCAGCAAAATGCCTGATAAACCTTCTGTAGTAAGAACACAAGCCTAGGAAACTTCGAACTTCATGCACAGTTTTCAGCTCTGGCCATTCCTGAATGGCACGGATCTTTGCTGGATCCATCTGTATCCCATTCTTGGATATTATATGCCCCAGATAATGGATTTCTTCCAAGAAGAATTCACTTTTCTTGCTGTTTGCATAGAGCTGATGATTTCTCAGCTCTTGAAACACTATAGCAAGATGTTCCGTGTGCTCTTCCTCTGTCTTTGAAAAGACTAGGATATCATCAAAGAAAGTACCCGTGAAATGCCTGTACTTTCGGAAGATGCGATCCATCATTCTATTGAATGTGGCTGGAGCATTTGTCAACCCAAAAGGCATCACTAAGTATTCATACAACCCGAATGTAGTGCGGAATGCTGTCTTGTGCACATCCTGAGGCTGTATCCTCACTTGGTGATAGCCACTCTTTAAGTCTATCCTGCTGAAAACTGAAGCTCCATTTAACTGATCCAGCACATCATCAATGCGCGGAATAGGGAATCTATTCTTGATGGTCATTTTGTTCAGTGCGCGGTAATTGACGCACATACGGAATGAACCATCTTTCTTTTGTACTAGTAGTACAGGGGAACAAAAAGGAGACGAGCTGGGCTGAATCAACCCTTTGGACAGCAAGTCCTGTACTTGAGCCATAATCTCCTCTCTCTAAGTCGCACTGACTCTATAAGGTGGTCTGTTTGGTGGCTCACTACCAGGCATTAACTCTATCTGATGATCTTCTGGTCTCTCTGGGGGTAACTCCCCTGGCAAAGCATCGGAAAAGCAATCTTTAAAGTTTACAAGAAACTGAAACTTATCTTTGTCTACATCATTCATTTCAGCATGCATATCATTCTCTTTTTCTTTTACAAAAACCATGTACGCAGAAATTGCAGACTTTATTGCTTTACCACATGTAACATCAGATACAATGGGAATAGTCTCCCCTTTATTCTTGGCAACTAAACGCTGATTTTTCCCCCTATGCACAAACTCCAGCACTCTTTCAGGAAGAGTCAACTTCACTGCCTTCCGATGAAACCAAGGCATTCCCAAGACTACATCATGATGTTTCAGTGGAGAAATGAAGAAGTCTTCCTGATCCACATAACTCTGTACATGAAGACGGAGCTTCCCTATCAAGGGAGTGACTGGCACAGGATTCCCACAGAACATCTGATCGGCATCCAAAGCCCTGCCCAACTCTCTTGCATTCACAATCTATGCCAGTACTGGCTGTCAATTCAAGGCATATACCCACACAGTTGCCAAAGCATCAACAACTATATTGCCCTTTTTCTGGCTGCTGCAGATGACTTCAAAAAAAAAAAATCTGTTTGTCCCTCTTTTCACTGCTCAAAGGCATGCATACTCTTTTTCTGCAAATCTCTGTTTTCTCTGCTTTTCTGCTGCTTTTCTGACAGATAGGTGAAAACTGTCTTTTTTTTTTTTGGGAAGAACAGTAACCGGATGAAGTAACTGACTGGTTACTCTAACCAGACTAACTGGCTCTGGTCTGGTTAGTCTGCAACTAGACTAACTAGACTGGTCACACCAACCAAACTGGTCTGGTTAGGCCAGATTAACTGGACCAAAGTTGAACTAATTAGATACTGGTTCAGCTAACCAGAGTTTACTAGTTGTAGTTAACTTAACCACGGGTTTACTAACCACGGGTCAACCAACCAGGATTAACTCTACCAGGGTTAGCTTAACCACTGGCCTGCCAGGCTGGCTGCCACGTGTCAGTGCCACATCATCTAGTGCGCTGTCTGCCACGTGTCAGTGCCACGTCGACTGGACCTGCTGGCTGCCACGTCAGCTTCCTGTCAGCCCTGCCACATCAGCACCTACCACGTGTCCTGCACCACGTCAGCCTAAGGTTCCAAACGTTGGCTGACTGATCAGCGTCGCGCTTTGCGCCTGCGGCAAGGTGGAATTCCCCGTACCTTTACGACGTCTGCCCGCCTCGTATCTCTGATATGATCCTTCCGTCGAGCCATGGACCTGCTCCATGTATGCCTTCATGAAAGCCTCGTTGATCGTTGCGCAAATAAATAATGGGACCACACACGCAATCCATAAAAGAAGTGCCCCATTTGCTCTTACGCCATTCGTCTTGGCGTTAGCGTTAGCGTTCGTCTTCCGTTGGTCGTTCACCGACAGACCTCAACATAAGACTTCCCCAAAATACACTTAACGCGTTGGCATATTTGTTCAACGCTTTCTCCTGCCATTTCAAATGCCTTGCATCCCTTTTTGATGGCATGTCAAAGTTCCATCTCCATCGCACCCTTTGCGATCATCTCGTCGACCTTGCAAGCAATTGGGTAGTTGGCCTATGAGCAAAGGCCTCGTTCATTCTCCCATCGTCACACAGGCGCAAATTGTCTTCTCTAATCGTGATTGCCATAGAAGGCAATTCATGCCTTGCTCTGATACCAATGCAATCGAAAAGCTCTCTCTCTCTCTACAGATCCTCATGCTTTGAATTTACTGCAGAAATACTCAGTAAAGCTCTCTCTCTCTCTCTCTCTCTACACATTGCTAGGGCCCAGGACAACATGTCGGGCTGGACCCCCCCGAAGGTATTTTATTTCTTGAAGAGAATCTGTTACAAGAGTTCAGCGTAGAGCTGTCTGATACATATCCCAAAATCCAAAACGTGAATCCTTCATTACAAGAGCTTCAAGCTCATTTTCAAATTGGCAACATGCCACTTGTCTAAAATCTAGACTAAGTCTTATTACATGCCACTAAGGGCCATTCTGGAGTCTTCAAAGCACTTGGTCATGCGAACCGCCTCCTAGATGCTTGTTAGGCTCCCGTAGCGCTTAGGAAAAATAACTCTTCCTAGTACCTGCAACAATTAATTAAAGCGCACCACCATGGCACCCATTAATTGTTAGCGCTTTGCATGCAAATAACATACTGTGGACTAATTCTAGTCACGGTGGGCGTCCCCACTGAATACATGTGCACACCTAACAAATATAAAAATATATATTTATTCTCTGGTTGACCGGAGTCAACACTCTTGATCATAATTAAGGAGCTTTGACCAAGGGTGGAGGCGTCTTAATTATAGCCAAGTCTCTCCAACTGAAGTTGACACATCTTGGTTAACCGTGGTTAACACTCTTGGCGTATGTCAAGTCTCGTTGACCGAAGTCAACACTCTCTGACCATAGTCAGCTCTGTGGTTCTCTGGTTAACCGCAGTTAACCCTCTTGGTAATAAACCAAGTCTCCCCGACCGAAGTTAGGTTTACTTGACTAGAGTCGAGTATCTTTGACCGTAGTCAATCCTTTGACCATTAAAAGAATTCTTTGACCATAATTAACACATGTAAAACTCTTTAATTATGATCAAATAAATGGTCAACTGTACTTTGACTCAGGATATTTACATTGTGGTGACAGCCAAAGTGCTGCCCATGTGGCAGCCACATATTCTCTTGGTCCCCCCCCATGCTTTCCTCATGTGGGGGCTTACAGATGGGGAGGTGACCATATAATCTCGAACACCCCCTGTCACTGACACATCTTGGCTCGATGCCAACTCGTCGATGAAGATGCTCCAGTAGCTTCCATGTTGTAGCCCGTTTGAACACTTTGTCTTGATGTCGCTTCCGAGCTTTTCATCCAATGGCTCCTGCTCCATCAGGTCCGGTAACGTACAAGCAAACTACCCTAATACATAGGTCCATCTTTGGTAGCCGCAGATGGCACCACCTCCTTTAGTCACTTACCCGCCTTTGTAACTTGAGCAATCTAGGTACCAACATCCTCCAACTTTCCCCTGATGAGGGGTGAACAGCTCAGAGTCTTCTAGGCACCATGCTGTCAGGGTCTGTTCAACCCGTCATCCCTCTAGCAAGGTCTGCAACCAAATAACATACTCAAGAAATCAAATCCCAAGCATAAAGCTAGATTACCAGACATCAGCTTCCATGTGTAGTCGTGAAATGCCCCCCCTCTGAGTCACAACCATTTGACTCTGAATCCAGAGGTCTTGTCGAAGAATCCTCCTCTATGTCAATAATACCAGCCAAGCATCTAGAGTGGTCTAGGTACTCAATGTTGTGCTTCACCTTCACATAGGTTTTTGACTCCTCATCTGACCATCTCTCTATGTCAAACATCCTCACTGTGACATCGGGGTCTGCATACTTAACCTTAGCAACACCTGGAGATGTCACCAAGAAAAGCTCTTCTGTGACTACCACGTTAGCTCCTCTTCTTCCTCTGATTAGCCTTCTTCTTTCTGCAATCCTTCATAAATTGTCCTGGCTTATCACAATACCACTTTTTTTATTTCTTCCTCTTCTTCTTGTTTTTTCGTTTGAAGAGTCAGCTCCATCATCAGACTTGTCTTTCTTGGGCTTCCCTTTGCTAGGCTTACCCTTACCCTTGTCTTTGCTCCTGTTCTAAGCTATAAGGGCTTTGTCATCAGTTCCGTCATATTTTTTCTCCCGAGCTTCTTGCTACAGAAGTAATGGTACCAGCTCCTCGAATGTCATTGGTGCCACTTGCCGGTGCAAGCGTTGTGGCTGAAGTCACCGTGGGTTGAGGCATTAACTCTGTGCCTGCTACAATCTCCTACGACTCCCTCAACACTAAGTGGCTCCGGACCTTTATTTTCCACAATGTGTAATTGCTCCCATCCAACTTGCCAGTGTCCCCAAAATTAGGGATAGCATATCTCTACGCCATGACAATGGACTGAGAAGAGATAGAGTAAGAGTGTCTTACACCTATCTGAACCTAAGCCTCCCTCCTCCTCGCAAGGGTACAATCCTTCAGACGTCGAAGTAGATTCCTCCGAGCCTTGAATCAAGGTCGTCCTTCAGCAAGGTCCTTGCCTTCAAGCTCCACTTCTCGTGAACTTCCGATCAGGGTTCTGATACCATGCTAGAAATGAACCAATAGAGGGTATCCAACAGCGAAAACTCAATAGATGTGTGTGTGCAAGCCAGTAAGTAGACAATGCTCCAAGAGAGATATAGAACCAACAAAAGATATGTTTCTGTCCACAACTAGACACAATACAAAAGAGTCAAGAGTCCCACTAAACCGTGGTCCTCTCTCCTTACCAAAAGTTTCCCCGATCCCCGAGCCCATCTGCTCCTCGTCGAGCTCATGTAGACTTAGTCACCGTTCCTGCTCCCCGCACCTTGCTGCCCTAACTGTCAGCAGCCCCTACCAAGCTATGTCTGCAGCTCTTCAGCCTCAAATTGACCTCCTGGATGTAGGCCCCAGTGGTGGTGATCTGCTGCTCCAATCTTCTGGAGGACCTGCTGCTCTGGTGGATATGTTATGAGCCCAAATGGCTCTCCTTATATAGGGCTGGAAGCCCCCCAAATTGAACGACCTAGTAGGGTAGCCTGCCCTGCCTGGCCATGTCGCAGCCAGCCACTGGCCCAAGCTCTGCAGCCTCTATGCCGACCTGTTCTAGGGCCTAGATCTGGCCCAGAGCCACTCCAATCCAGGTGCCTATCTGCTGTACACTTCTTGTCGTCAACCTGCCTCTGTTCTGGCCATTGCCAGGCCCTGGAAACACTCCAAAAGCTCTGTACAGCCTGCCCCTTTGATCCGTTCAGGTCCTTTTATGTGGCAGGCTCCCATGATCCACACAGCCTTGATCCAGGCTCCTAGATCTGCCCCAAACCCCTCCGTACTGCTGCAGGGGCTTGCGTGGCAGATCCGTACTGACGATGTGGCAGATTCGTACAGCTTCAGGCCTCCAATGCCCTCTGATCTGTCCGGTATGCCTTTGAACCTGCTGCTGACATGGCAGCCATGTCCTGCCCATGTGGCAGCCCCATCTTTCTGTGTTTTGCTCTATGTGTGCTGCCCATCTTTATGTGTTTTGCTCAATGGCAGCCACATGATCTCTTGGTTCACCCTCCCCTTGCTCTCCTCATATGCGGGCTTATAGATGGGGAGGTGACGATAGAATCTCCAACACCCTGTGGACCGTTGAAATGACTACGGTATATGGAAGGTTATGATGGAGTCCCGGTTGCAGTCCTATGACTTGGCTGATAATTGACTTTATTCTGGTTGAGTTGTAAGGCCACATCGGAGGAGCTTGGCATAATAGTCCGGAAGGAGCAGGAAACCTTGGCATAGTAGTGGGATCGTGTCAGTGCTGGAGTATGTTCCTTCATCTTCCTCAACTGCACACCTCAGGTGATCAATCATGTGAAGCACAAGACGCTGGCCAGGAGCACTTGGCCTCTCTATACGAGAGTGTATCACCCATGACGTGTGTGCTGAATCCTACAAAGTCCTCAACAATGCGGGAGCACATCTTCAGCAGGAGGTCCCCTTCTCCATCACTCTTTCTACCTCCGCTTTCACTACTCTATCTTCCAGTCCTTACATTTGTTTTCCAGCACTTCCCTAGGCTCTTTTCCTTTCATTCTGCCTTTGTTCTCTTTTCAAGATTAAGTACAAACACAAGCAAGCATACCACTGCTGCCCAACAATGAAGAACCGAAGGTTCCAATTGTCAAGGAAGAAGCAGACAATGTACAACAGCTCCACAAAATGATGACCCTCAGACCCACCGTCAATTGTCCTCATCATTGTTGCAGTCCTATGACTTGGCTGATAATTGACTTCATTCTGGTTGGAGTTGTAAGGCCACATCGGAGGAGCTTGGCATAATAGTCCGGAAGGAGCGGGAAACCTTGGCACAGTAGTGGGATCGTGTCAATGCTGGAGTATGTTCCTTCATCTTCCTCAACTGCACACCTCAGGTGATCAATCACGTGAAGCACAAGACGCTGGCCAGGAGCACTTGGCCTCTCCATACGAGAGTGTATCACCCATGAAGCACATCTCCTTGGAAGTGCAGATGCGTGTGCTGAATCCTACGAAGTCCTCAACAATGCGGGAGCACATCTTCAGCAGGTCCCCTTTTCGATCACTCTTTCTACCTCCCCCTTCACTACTCTATCTTCCAGTCCTTACGTTTGTTTTCCAGCACTTCCCTAGGCTCTTTCCCTTTCATTCTGCCTTTGTTCTCTTTTCAAGATTAAGTACAAACACAAGCAAGCATACCACTGCCCAACAATGAAGAACTGAAGGTTCCAATTGTCAAGGAAGAAGCAGACAATGTACAACAGCTCCACGAAATGATGACCCTTAGACCCACCGTCAATTGTCCTCATGAGTGTTGCTTAGCCCTTTCTTCTGTTTGCTTGATTGTTGTAGAGCAGCGTGTGAACACGCTACAGTTTCCAAGCCGAGCTATAGGTGCATCTTGTCAAGTGGGAAAGGTACTCCATACCCTCCCTTGCAATTCACACTAGTTCAATGGATAATTTTTGCCCCCCAAAGCCCTCCCCGTCCCTGCTTGCATCTCATAAAGGGAGGGACAGTACCCGGTCCCAGTTATGGTAAGTTGAATCCAGACCCCAAAAATAGAAATTACTCCTCTATGTGTAGGAATGGCACCACATGCTATTTCTAAGTTATAGGGTACATTATCACTGTAAATTTCCTTTAAAGCAAACAAGGCTCATCCAAATCACCAAATAAACTAGAAAGCCAGCTTAGAGATCTCCTTTGCTGATGTACGTTTGAAAAGAATGAGAGGGTTTTGTGGAAGATTTCTCTGTTGTCGTAGGGAAGTTGGTGGAGGAGCAGTGGAGCGAACAACTGAGCTTGTGTAACTGCTGGTTTCTTTGTACGAAGCTGCACGAGAAGTGCTCTTACAATTGCATAGTTTGAGGGTTCATCATTGAGTCATTGACTGTGAGAGGGGCACTCCAAGTGCCAGACCACAATATGAAGTCACTTGATGTGTTCATTTGGTTTACCTTTGTTCTCTTCATTTTACAATTTTACTGGAGGTATCATGAATCACTTTTGATGCCTGGGACGCAATCCAAAGTAATTGAATTTGAAAAAGGAAGGTCTTATAAGATGCTATTTGTTTTCCTAAGTTGCAACCTTTTGGTCTAGCAGTCATTCTTGACCAGCAGCCTGTAAATATATCTCCCATGACAGTTTATTTCAAAGTAGAGAATCTCTTTTAATAGCTGATTGACCATTGATGCAGGAAAAAGCAATGCTGCAGGAAGAGAAAGAGGTACTGATGAAAGACAAAGAGAGGCTTCTTCTTGAAAAGGAAGCAATTGCGAGGAGTAAAGATGCTGTTGAACAAGACCTCACTTTTTGGAAGAAGTCATTTGAAGCTGCTCAGAAGGATTTGAAAGATAAGGAAAGGAAGGTAATTTCCATGTTGCTGGTTTGTTTTTATCACCAACCTGGAAGCATTCTTTGTTACTTGAATCTAACATCAATTGTACATTCCAATCCAGATTAGTCAGTTGAAGGAGTCATTGGAACAAGCTTCAAATGACTTGAACGGATGTAGGATAGAGATAACATCATTAAAGCTTGAGCTGGAGAGCTCCAGGGTCAGCAGAGGACATGAAAGCATCTCCAGGGCGGACTCACCATCATCGGTTCAAGAGAAATTAATTGCATATAAAGCACAGATTGAATCATTAAAAATGGAACTTGATTCAGGTAAGTCTAGAGAGACTGAATACATGCGTGAAGTGGCTAAGATGAACGAAGATAATAATAGGGTTGGGCCAGTACATGCTTGCTTGGAGAATCCACCTGTGGACATCCAGGAGGACAAAAGCACGCCAATAGATTTGAAAATAGACTATCCTGGGAATGATCTGAGCCCTTCAGATCTTTCAGAAGTGGTTGAAGGGATCTCTATTATTCACAAAGAAAACAGTCAAGCTGCGTCCTTGGAAGCAATTTATAATATGAATTCTGGAGCAGAGAACGAGCCTGAAGAGATAAAAAACTTGACTTCCTCAGATGAATCTATAATTCACCAAAGCGAGGTTGGCAGTGTCTTGCCAAGAAATTTGGTAAAGTGATAAGTTGAGCAACAAATCGTTGCTTTTGAGCTTTGCAGAAGTTCTGTTCAAAAAATAGTCTTGAACACAGCAACTTGTTCACGAGTCGAATGTGTGTCTTGGCTGCTTCCAGAAACAGGAACTGGAAACGGTGGAAATTCTTGCAGATTCATTGCCGAAGATAGTGCCATATGTTCTCATCAATCACAGAGAGGTTGGCATTTTAAATGACTCTATTTTCTTCCGGAAATGTATTTGGCAATTTTGCTGGCAAGCAATAAGGGTTGTCATTGTGTGTGTTTTAAACAGGAACTTTTACCGCTTATGATGTGTGCAATTGAGCGGCATCCAGACAGTAATATCCGAGACTTGCTTACTCACACTTTATTTAATCTTATTAAAAGGCCAGATGAGAATCAAAGGAGAATAATCATGGATGTGAGACCTTATCCTTCCAGATTTTGCTTGAATGAATAGTATTTAATACACCCATTGTGTTTTACATGTATTCTTTATGGTCAAAGTTTAACTGTTTTCTTCTATTTTGAAATGGGTAGGCATGTGTGTCTCTATCTGAAAATATTGGGGAAGAAAGGACAGAGCTTGAGTTACTGCCACAATGTTGGGAGCAGGTATTTTCCTTATTGCAACATTTGGAGAATCCTAATAACTCTATGCCATTTTTGGTTGTACGAATTTGTAATGCAATATCAGGAAGTCGAGTTAATACATGCTGCTTGGTTTCTTAGCGTCAGAATTAATATTGCCTTCAGTTGATAACTCGGCTTCCTTCATTTTAGATTGTTAAAAGGTGGTCTTTTCATTGTTATTGAATTCTTGTTTCTTATCTTTTTGATGTGAGTACTGCTCATAAATTCTCAAAATTTTCAGTTTGGAACTAAGCTGTGCAATTATAAGAGAGTAAAACTTCTCTTTCTGTGCAGATCAATCACAAGTATGAGGAGCGCCGATTACTGGTGGCACAGTCTTGTGGGGAACTGGCTAAATTTGTCAAGGCTGATATTCGCACTTCTTTAATACTATCGATAGTTCAACAACTGGTTGAGGACCCAGCTGCTGTTGTCCGGGAGGCGGCTGCCCACAATCTTGCTATTCTTCTACCACTTTTTCCAAGCATGGATAAGTATTTCAAGGTCAGCATTGCTAAAATATGATGGAGCAAAGTTGGCGCAGAAAAGTGAGTTTGCAAGGTGAAGAACAAAAATTGGGGGAATATCTCATAACACAAAAATTTGGTCCATGTTGGAGAAAACATGCACACGAGGTATGCCGAAATTATTTTGATAATAAGTTTACTGTGTGTAGGTTGAGGAATTGATGTTTCAGCTGATCTTGGACTCGTCGGGGATGGTGGTGGAAATGACTCTGAAAGAGCTTGTGCCAGCTGTAGTTACATGGGCAAAGCATGGAAACCAACCATTGAGCCAGATGCTTCGTTTGTTGTTCTCTCATCTCTTGGGGTCTGCACAGGTATGAGATCGACTACTCATGAACTTTTAGAAATACGCTGAGTTGAGGCTATCCCTCAAACATCAAATCAAAAGATAAGCTCATATAAGGGTGAGTGGGGGAATTGCGGATATTGTCAAGCTAAGTTGGTGGAAGGATACATTTTCAAAGTAAAGTTCAGCCATTTGGGAGTAAGCAAGCAATCGTGGAGCCTACTACTTCAATTCTTACATATAGAGTTTGCATGTTTAGTGCATATTTATTTTCACTAAGAGTTATCAATCGTATGCTATAAATGGTGCACAAAAGCTCATTACAAAGACCTTTGTATAAAGGTTGCTCATGTGTGACACTTGAGTGGAATACTTTGACCAATAGAAAATAACTCTTTGACCGTAATTGAACAAATAAAGAACTCCATAATTATGATCAAATAAGATCGTCAACTAGATCTTTTTGAGAATTTACAACTTGGTGACAATTAATGAAATTTGAGTCTAGTGGTCAAACATTGGAGAAAACAAAACTCAGAAGGCCTAATATAGTAAACTATAGGCGTGAGAAACTTGCAGTTATATGAAGGAGAGAAATCATTGAGGGTTGACTTCATAAGTGAGATGAAGCTTTTGATATTTGTGCAGTGGATAGTAACATAATGAAAAACAACAGAAAGATGGTATTGCTTTGGTTATATGTGGAAGTTTCAAATTGGAGTCTAGAAAACATTTGCTACCCCTTGATGAATCATCCAAATACAAGTATCTTAGGCAAAATAATTTATTGATAGCGGAACATACCAATACATTTCGTGAGATAGTGATGAAGATTCTTGAACCTTTTCCATAGTTTGTGCAAGTTCAAAATTAGCATTGTTATGTTGAATTCCAGTTTGTGCAAAAAGGGGTTTTAATGTGAAAGATGTAACCCCACTTTGCCATGAATGCTAGAGGAACCTATGAGCTTTGGGATGTGACGAGAATCTTGAAAATCGGAAATGCTTGGAGGAAGATACGAGATTTGTTTTGTGTAGGGACATGCTCCCATTTTGGCGGGGGGGGGGTGAGTGGTTAGTTTTTACAAACTAAGGTGTGGTGTAAATGTAAAAAAGAGGAAAGTTCTAGATGATTGGCGAATAGAATTTCTCTAGAGGAGTGTGAAGGGAAGGTGCACATGGATGGCCGTCAGGTGATTACACCATGAGGATCTTAAGAGATACTGTGTGTATACATTTTTTGGTCGTGGAATGGATGTAGAAGACTTGATGAATTTGTTGGAGATATCATAGCCAAAGAGTGTGGTGATGTGATGTGTTAGTGTGAAGTACTAGGTGATCTAGTACTAGTCTATGTGAGTGAGTCTTGTGTGAGTGCCACATGTCATCATGGGACTTATCCCATATGCACGAGGTGCTAGTGTGTGAGTGAGTAGCCTATATAAGGTTTGTACTTCACTTGTCTTGCTACACTTGATGAATTTATGAAAGCCTTCTTCATGTCTTCATTTGAGCATCATTTCCTCACACTCTAACCTTCTCTCTCTCTCTCTCTCTTCACCATGTTTCTAACATGGTATCAGAGCAGGTCAAACTTGCCATAGCTGTCCTGCCACGTCATATCCCAGTCCTAACCCTAATTCTGCTTCAGCCCTTCTTCTTGCAGCCGCCTCAGTCCTGCTCAATTCCACCTCAGATTCTACCCTTTTTCGCCTCATATCAGCTGCTTTCTACCTTTCTAGGGTTTTTGCTCAGCCGTCTTCGCTGGAATCAGTGACCTGATGCAACATTTCGAAACCTCTAGAGAGTCGCTTGATCATTTTGGAGCTGGTCTACTGAAGTGCTTCTAACATTTCGAGATATGTTGCTGCATTTGGCGCTCCTCCAGCTACCTTCTTGAGGATTTTGGATTTGCTCCAGCTTCTATTTGCTCATTCTTACACTTCAGGCTGTTGGACACATTTATTCAAGCATTTCTCAAGCTGTTGGTTCATTTCAGAGCCCTAGGCAAGCTCCTTTATTGGCTGGTTACTATTTCAGCTTGCTGCCTTTGCTACCTTAGTTTGACACTATGGAGCCTCGTCATAGTGGTGAAGATTCATCAGCACTACTTGCATCTAGGGATGAGCACAATGATAGCATTGGCGCATCTTGGTGTTAGGTTGGTCAACAAACTAGTTACTACTTCATCATCTTGACCTCACTACTTCAGCCAAGGAGACACGGGACAAGCTTGAGAATATCTACGCCACATCTACTGGACCTGAGGAGCAAGCTCTATCTGCTATATGACATAATCTATCCCTCTCTGAGGTGGTAGATGATGATCAGTGATGCTATGTGTGTTTGTGTTGAGTCGAATAAAGGTTCTCAGCCTTGATTTGTCCCTCTAAATTGAATGTATTTGGAGTCAATAAGAGGTACTCTGCCCTGGGTTGTCTCGCAAAAATGAATGTATTGTCTTTTACTTTGGTTAATGGTATTGACCACCCAGTTCAGAGTAAGGGGGGATGACGAGTGATGGTTTGCCCTTGCTGGTCGCAAGCTCACTGAGAAGTCACTATCACATGGGAGGTGTTGGATAGTTGGACTTGCTCTTTGCAGTATTGCGGTGGAGGGGGGAACGGTCTACTTTTTGCGTGTTGGGTCTCACACTCTTTGCTCTGAAGGGGGGTGTTAGAGATATCATAGCCAAAGAGTGTGGTGATGTGATGTGTTAGTGTGAAGTACTAGGTGATCTCGTACTAGTCTATGTGAGTGAGAGTGCCACGTGTCATCATGGGACTTATCCCATATGCACTAGGTGCTAGTGTGTGAGTGAGTAGCCTATATAAGGTTTGTACTTCACTTGTCTTGTTACACTTGATGAATGAATGAAAGCCTTCTTCATGTCTTCATTTGAGCATCATTTCCTCACACCCTAACCTTCTCTCAGGTCACGACATAGTACCGGTGATTGGTACGTAGAAAGAAACTAGACTTTGTCCACCGGAATAAGGAGGAGCTACTTAACATTCTGTTCAGTAACAACTCTAAGGACTTTTGGCGGAGATTTCTAGAGGGATGGTCCCCCTCACCACTCACTAACACTCAGGGGTGGTTTGATTATGCACGCGCACACTATGATATTCCAAATCAGCCAGTCCCTAACCTCTCACATATACCACGCCCCACATCTTGCACTTTCTTCACTAGGGGGGGGGGGTAAAGGATGCCGTAATGAAGCTTCATAATGGCCGAGCGAAGGATCGTGAGGGACTATGCACTGAGTTCATTGCATATGGGATTAACCTCCTAGCCCTGATCTTAGCAAAGCTATTTAATGAAGCTGTTTGTTTGGGATTTTCACGCACCTGGACCATTAACAGTATCTCATCCATTCATAAGGCAAGGGATCCCATGAGCCCGGAGAACTACAGGACCATTATGATTGGACATGTCATGTCCAAGATTTATGCATCAGTACTTGATTTCGAGGTCAGCAGATTTGCGGAGTGTCGAGGACTTAGAGCAGCAGGATAGGCCGGATTCCGGCGTGATCATGGGACTATGGACCACATTCTCACCATAGTTCAATGAAACGTTTCAGAACGTTGAAACGTGAAACATTTTGAAACGTTTCAAAACGTTTCAAAAAAATAGGTGAAGTTTCAAAAAACCAAATTGTATTTTTTGGGTCTAAAAAATATAAATTTTATGCATGCATACATTTGGTATGCCAAAACTGTGCAAAACTAGCTAAAAACATAGAAAAAGACTTGACAGAAAGCCTATAATGGCCAATGGTAGAATAGATTATAGACTCCAGATTAGAAAGCTCAATCAAGCCTTCAACTTTATCAACAAGCCTATAATGGCCAATGCTAGAAATTAGAATAGAGTGTAGATTACAAAGCTCAATTAAGCCTTTAAATTTTAGAAATTAGATTTCAGTTGCGTAGATACTAGAATCTAGATAGGTCGCAAAAAATCAGATTTCAGATTACAATTTACAAGCTCAAGCCTTAAACTTTATCATATTTCAGTTTTCACAAGTTCAGGAATCACAACCATGGAGTCTGGACATAAATCAAGTTCTCAGTTTCACTCTTGTAAATAGTCTGCTAGTCTATAGACTAGAACCTAGATTACATAACTCAAGAGTCAAGACTCAAGAGTGAAGGCATCAACTTTAAATTTCAAACAAAACTAAAGTTCAAACTCTACTGAAATCTGAAAGAAAGTAGCAAGTTAATCAGCAAGAATCAAGATCTGTAGGTGCTTGGGCATCTTCTCCCTGGCCCTCAGCCCCCTCCTCCTCCTCCTCCCCATCATCACTATCAGAATCTGCAGAAGTGGATGAATCCTCTTCTGATGATGAGGAGGTCTCCTGTTCTTCTGGAGCAGCTGCTATTAAAGTTGGTTCTGTTCTCCCTGCTCGTCTGCCTGCCTGAGATCGTGTGGCACGTGCCAACGATGCCCGCTCCTCAGCAATGAATGCATATGCATCATCATCCTCATGCATAGGATGAAGCATTTCATCCTCAGGGACTTGCACACGTATCTTATCAGGATCCACCTCCTGTGGACCTTCAATGGTCTTCATTCGTCGAATAAGTCGTAGATTGGCATGGACATATACAAGCCTACCATACACCAAATGAATTAACAGCAAATACATGTAGGTTGTAGCATAACTATAATTCAAATGCTAATAATGAACTGTGTGCTGAGTGCATATAAAAGAAAATAGATATGCCGAGGCCCGAGTGCTCACACACAAAATTATGAATTACCTGTCAAGTTGTCCAGTGCCTAGTCTATTCCTTTTTTTAGTGTGTATAAGTGAGAACACACTCCAATTCCTTTCACAGGCGCTAGATGAGCAATCTTGTGAAAGGACTCGGAGGGCAATGCGCTTCAACTCCGGCGTGCCCCGACCATACTTCTCCCACCAGGTAACAGGCCTCAACTGACCATCACGGAGACATGCACGAGCTGATCCAAACTCCCCAAAGGAGTTCCTAAATGAGAGGAGTTGGTCCTCCAAAGCATCTTGCAATATTGCATCTTGATATGCACGTTCAAGGAAACCTGTCCACCCTGCAGTCAACTCAGCATCATCCGATTGGTCCTCCCTCCTCCATAGAGGATGCAAAATGTGTGCTACTGCATGAATAGGCCTATGGAACCATGTCCATCTTTTTTCCCACAAGGCCATAATCTCTTGCTCTCTGTAGGGTGCAAATGAAATATATTTAGGTTGCTGCAAACCTAGAATCTAGATTCTAGATTCTAAATACAAATGTAACATCATACATGCAATTCCTTAAAGCTGCAAATAAGAAAATTAATTGCAGCCAACAGTGAATTGAAAAGTCAAGATTCCTGATTTGCATTTACCTTGTTGCATCAAGCCATGTGCACCCTTTCAATGCCTCTCCAACCTTCTCCATGAACTCATACACGAGTCCAATTGTACATCCTTCTCTATCAACAAGTCGAAGGGTACTGAAAAGGGGCTGCACAATCCCCACAATCTCCTCAGCTGCATGCCAAAAATCACCATCAAACACAATGTCCTCAAATGCACGTGCCTTTGGTTTGCTGGACTTATCCCAGCTCAACCATTCCTCACTGACTACCATGCGCCTTAAGTTAGGCTTCACCTTTACCAAGCGTGACAAGACTATAAAGAGATAGGCAAAGCGGGTCTTTGAGGGCTTCAGAATCTCATGGGAGCTATGTTGCCGAAAAATTGCAAGGGCTCTATGCTTCCTTGTCAAGAAAGTCACCATGCTCCGTGCCTTGTCAACCACCGAGGAAATCCAAGGAAGCTTCCCTATGTCCTCTATAAGAAGATCCAAACTGTGTGCAGCACAGGGAGTCCAAAAGATATGCGGATAGTCACTCTCAAGTAGCGCACCCATGCGCTGACAGTTACTTGCATTATCTGTAACCACCTGTACTACATTCTGAGGCCCCACATCCTCTACTGCCTTCTTAATGTGGCTGTAAATGTACTCACCTGTATGAGATTCATTTGATGCATCTATGGATCTCAAAAACATAGTACCCACGCAAGATGATACAAGAATGTTAATGAGCGGGTGCCTCCTGGTATCTGACCACCCATCACACAAAATGGAGCACCCGTATCTACCCCATGATGCCTTAATAGGCTGCAGCTCCTTCTCAACTTGCAAGACCTCTGCTTTCAGCTCCCGAGTGCGTAAAGTCTCTGAAGATGGAGCCCTAAATGAAGGGCCAGCCTCGGCCACTGCCTGAACGAACTCCTGAAAAGCTGGAGTACGAGCAAGGTTAAAGGAAAGGTCACACTCATAAAAGAGCTTGCAAGTTGCCCGACGAGTAGATGCAAGCAAAGTTGTGACCCAACTGGCTCGTAAAGTCCCTGGCCTGGGTGGTAACGTGGTTGAATTTGGAAACCTTGGAGGCTTCACAACTCGCACTGATGCCCGTCTAGTGGAAGCACTACCAATAGAAAAAGAAGCCCCTTGTGTAGGTGGTGAAATTGGAGGAGGGGGTCCAGATGTCACAGATATAACGGGACTCTTGGGAGGAGATCCAGGACGTACTAGTGTTGATGAGGCCTCAACTCGTGCCCTCTTTGACGGGCCACTTGGTGTGCCTCCCAAGGAAAGAATTACATCATCTGGAACTTCTCCTACACATGGATTGACACCCTTTCCAGTGATACCAAGAAGATGTGCTCTTACACGAGGTGCACTACCACAAAATGAGCCACCACAATGCTTACACTTCCATTGTTTCGAACCCGAAGCACCATACTGTTGCTCCACATGCACTTGCTCCCAAATAATGTCCTTTGCTCGCCCCATCTCTAAGCTATACTATCCTAAGTCCTTGGAAGTTGGAACTGGTTACAGGTTACTCTGTAGCCCTCTGACACTGCGAGTCTTTGACCTGCGAGACAACCAATAATCCCTTTGATTATTTGTCGCTTCAAGCTTGCAAGACAAATTACAATAAATTTTGTATTGTGAATCGTGAATGTAGTAGTAAGTAATACGTATTACGTATACTAATGAACATGACCAACCAACTGCTTCCAATGCTCACAGCAGCTAGCTAATAGCTAGCTAGCTGGCAATTAGCAGCATCATGCATGCAGCAATCTACTTGCCAGGCTCCAACGCAACGACACATGGCAAGAAGGAGCACGTAGAAATTCTGCCAAGTTCCAACGAACAAAAGGCCAGCGAGCTGTATACGAACCAAAGGGGCTAGTGAATCCATGAACAAAAGGGGCTACAGCCTACTATCGTCATGCATGTACAGCTAACGAACCTGCGTCCACGATGCACTTGGGCGCTCCTGTTCGTCGTTCAATTGGCGTTGGAGTAGATATCGATTGCTGCTCGTGGACCGTGGTACTTGCTTGCTAGCTTGCAGTGTGCACGTATTGCGTAGGGGCCAGGGCGCTTGAGCCTTGCAATCTGCGATTCTGCCGACACTTGGAGATAGCTAGCGGCGCAGCCTGCAGGTGTTGTCAAAAAGCCCCTAGACCCTGCATGGCTAGTTGTTGACAGTTGTGCGCAAGGGATGGCCTAGTCGAGGGCCGAGGCTCGTGGGCTTGGATTTGCAGGTAATCGAAGAGCAAGGTTGTCACCTGCACATGCACGCCGCCGTATGGGAGATTTCGCCTCTATAAATTTTTTATCTAAGCTTAGGATTACAGTACCCTAGCCACGTTTCATTGAACATGAAACGTTTCGAAACGTGCTGCATGTTTCGAAACGTTTCAAATTCAATGAAACGCGTTTCATTGTGACTATGATTCTCACGCTCAGATGTATCATCGAGGAGGCAAGGGCACGAAAGCAGAGGGTTTACTATTGTTTTGTGGATTTCTGCAAGGCATTTGACACGGTTTCGAGAGCCCGCCTCATACGGCGCCTACAGGATTTGGGTTACGACCAGGAGATCATTTGGGCTGTCATGGCACTTTATGAGAGAGTTTTAGGTAGAGTTCGGGCATGATCTGGGTGGACAGACGAGATCATGAGCACTATCGGGGTCAAAGGAGGGTGTTCATTATCACCTACCTTGTTTGGCCTCTACATTGATGAGCTTGAGATAGTGATGCAGACATGGGGGGGTAGGTTGCTCTCTTGCGGGCATGCTGATCCAGATATTCCTTTACGCAGATGACGTGGCTCTCTTGTCTTTCTCAACAGAGGAGCTCTAGAGACACCTTGACGCACTACAGTCCTTTTGTGAGTCATGATTTGAAGGTCAACTTGGGTGAAACCAAGGTTATGCTCTTCAATACATCTCGAGCCATCGTGCGCCAGGAGTAGTTTGCATTTTGGGTCACCTGTTGAGGTAGTTTCATTATACACTTATCTTGGGGTCGTCTTTTTCTGACCCATCTTCACTATGAGACCTGCGATGCAGGCACGCTTAAGCAGAGTATGCTTCATTGGCTAGACTAGAGAGGCAGTGCTTCTGATCTCGCTTTTAGGATCCACGGACCAAAGGGTTGCTTTTTGACTCCTCGGTACGTCCATGGCAGTCCATGCTAGGCGCTAGACTGTCGGGTACAAAGTTGGCCAGGGTGGAGCGGCTACAGGTTCTCATGTTATCACGGATGATCCGTGGTAAGCCATCCGTTCCTCACTAGATCATTCGGGCGGATTTACACCTCTGGGCGTAGCAGGCTACCATGGCTAGCATTGTCCTCTTCTATGAAACTTGCAGTAGGAGACCAGAGGTGCTGGTATGCACACACAGAGAGATGGTTTGAGGGACTGGGGCTCCACATGGATAGACTACCTCCATTCCAGTATAGCATGGATGCTCTGTTTTCTCCCCTCCTATCGCATGAGGTCAACCAGGTTATTCGTGAGGATCTATTACAACTACACACATTCTGGACCTGGTTGGGCCTGAATGATCTTCCAGTGAAGCTGGGCTTCTACAGAGATCACTTCTTATATATCACAGCAGAGGGTTTCATTGATCCACCAGGGTACACTCAGGTTTACTTACTCCACTCACTGAGGATCTCTCTTGGGCAGTTCCAGGTCTCTTCACATAGACTTCGTATCGAGAGCGGTAGAGCAGAGAGACCACCCAAGGAGAGGCGGATATGCACTTTGTGTGACATGCAAGAGATTGAGACAGAGGAACACTTCATCTTTAGGTGTCCTGTTTACTCTGAGATTCGAGGACGTTTCTATTGCCTCTTCAAAGATAGCGATGGGGTTTTGGCCCGATTCATCTCCTACCCAGACCAGCGATGTTTGGCAGGTTTCGTTCATGAGGCACTCAGACACCGCGAGAGGATGCTTCGAGCATGGAGACAGGAGCAGACTTTTTTCTTGGCTGATCCCTCTCGGAGCTCTATCACGGAGTTTTTCCAGCCAGATCACATGGACACCCACGGGACGAGGCCTCAACATGACCGTGACCCAGAGCCTGTGACCCGACAATTCAGACAGAGGGTTGACACACATATCACACTTGGGGACATCCCCGTCATGTTTAGAGTTGGGTCCCGTCCAACGGGGGTCACAATAGCCTTGGTTAGACGCAGAGCTATGACCAGGAGACATGCCAGGGCTGCACCTTTGAGTGGCCGACAACACTCTATCGCCGATTTCATGCCCCCATTGGCTCATCCACCCTGATGTCTTGATGGTGATGGATGATGATGACGATGAGATAGTCGACTACCGACAGGACATGACTATGTTGTACTTAGGATTTAGTACTGACATTTTGCATTTTTTGCATTTGCATTGGTGTGTGGATGCTCGTTTAGTAGCTCCACCACCACAGCTCGTTTGTACTAGGTTTTTCACAGTCTCATAGACCCATCGGTCTTTCAAAGACTTTAATAAACTTTCTTTCTTTCTTTCTTTCTTTCTTTCTTCACCATGTTACAATTTGCTCTTGCCTCTCCCTCCTCCACCTTGGCTTGCATCTCACAAATGAAATACATAGCACAACACTAAATAAAAAACACGTTGTCAATTTTGGTGGAGGTGATAGGTATGCTTGAGTTCACAGGAGGAGAGAGTAGTGATTTTGTAAACTCTTTATTAATGAAAGCTTTGGATTTAATAGAGGATTCTTATCGTGCTAGAAGAGCATGTTTGAAGTGTCAATGATACATGAGTGGGGAGCCTGTATGTGTGGGTGATTAAAGCTAATGAAAGAAGATTGCAGCTGCATAGAAGCTTTGGATTTTATAGAGGATTCATATCGTGCCGGAAGAGCATGTTTGAGGTGTCAATGATACATGAGTGGGTGATTAAAGCCAATGAAAAAGATTGCAACTGCACATAAGCTTGAATTGGAGGCTGTGAGATGGAAAGTGACGTACGTTGAAAGGTGTTGTTGCTGGAAAAGGCAGCGTGATAAAAATGGAAGCACGTGAGAAAACAATAGAGAAAGGGGATGGGGCGGAGAATCGATAGTGTGGGGTGGTGGTGGTGGCTATAGCAGCAGAGAATGAATTGAAGATGGCTATGGAGGTGGGGGTGTTGGCAGAGGCATATCAACATTGGAGCCACTGACAGGTGTACCTATTGGAAGCTATCGAGCACCCGTTGCTTCGTCGAGGGCCTTGCTTGGTGGTCCATACTCATTGCAGTCTAGAAGATGCCTTCCACTCTTCGGTGATCTGATCGAGTCCAAGTCTATCGATGACCGTAAGATTGGTAGATTGTGTGGACTTGGTTTTGTGACTTTTGCCAATGAGCAATCAATGACAGATCCGATTGAGTCCATGAACGACAAGTGGATGGCAGGAATATAAACATCAACTAGGCACATCATTGGAGGCTAATAGAGAGATGGTGGGCAGAGACAACATGAGGTGACACTAGTTTGGTTACAAATGATGTGGAAATTTTAATGCTAAGCACAAGGAAGATCGGCAATCGACTATACAGGCACAATTGAGAAGGAAAGAGTCATGATTTCTCCACATGGGAATATGTTAGGGAAAAGAAGGTTTGGGTAGGAGCTAGGTGGGAGAAAATTGCGAGTGGGAATTTTGTGAGAAATAAACAGAAATTTGCAGGTTGGAATTTTAATCGGAAAACTCAGGAAATTCTTTAAATAGAGGCAATTTTGAGCATTGTTTTCAAGGGTTTTTGAAGGGGCTTAATGCAATTAGATGTTAGTACATGGTGTTGGTGAGCAATTATGATGCATTACTCAGTCGAGAAGGCATTACAAAGAGGCTTGCTGCTGGTTTATGCTTCTTTTAGGGTTTTCTTGGCCTCGTTTCAGTCAGTTACAGGAAAGTTATGCATGAGTGAAGGTCATGGTGTGTTTGCTTGTTGTTTGCTTGGTGCCCATTTCTGGCTGCCTTTGATGGAGTTGCCAGTGTTTTGTGGATCTATTGGTCCCTACGGGGTGTCTCTGTCATGCATTCTCGTATACTTGGCCCGAGGTAGATTGGGCTGATATCTTGGGTGATTTTCTTGAGGGCCATGCAGTAATTTGGTATAGATATTTGCCTTTGATAGTGAGGAGCAGTTGGCATGCCTTGTCTAGTGTCTTGGTTGAGCAATAGAGTTTTTTCGAAGGAGTTAGAAGGGGAGTGTGTTCGTGTGTGTGGGAGGGGCAGATTTGGAGAAAGAGGATAGACTAGCAGAAGGGAAGAGATATAGGGGAAGAAGGGAGGAGAGGGGCAAGGAGAGAGTATGAGAGGGAGTAGGGAAGAGAGAGGAGTGAGAGAGTGTAGGCAGGAAGGAGGGAGGGAGAGTAGATAGGATTAGATGTCACATCAAAAGTGTCCATGTACATGAGAGGATGGCAGTTATATAGTACCTCCTTAGCCCTTTAGACCCCTCTATCTTGCAAACACCCCAAATACTAATTATCCTAACCCCCACTAACCTGACCCACTTTTGGCCTTCATTACAACCATCTCTCCTTAAAAAAAATAAAATTGTCCTCAAAATTGCAGGTGGTGGGCCCCCTGCTGTAAAGAGGACATACGCCGTCATGCCTACCACCAGGGTCAAAAGGAAATGTAATATATTCCTGCGCCTTGGGTGTTTTGGCACCTCCAGGATCATGTGCGTGGTAAGCCCTCCTGCCAGGATCATCATCATGAAACTCCATAATCACATAAGTTCCGGCTGTCCCCATGTTTTTTGTTTTGCACACCACATTGTGCTTTGCTGTCCACTTTTCTCCACATGTAAAGCATTGAGTGCTTCAATGAGCTGTCTTTGCATTGTAGCTCTGGTTATTCTGTCCTTGCCAAATGTCAAGAACTGAAAATCATCTTCATTATAGCTGTTTTGGACTCAAACAGCTCCATAAGCTTCTTCAATACCCCAACATGCCATGGATCTAGAATTCTGACAACACAGGCCTCCAATATTTGGATGCTAGCAGCATACATGTCTTTCAGATGGCTTCCGGGTGCATCTAGCCTGCGAACAGCCAAATAATCTGAGAGAGACGAATTAGGCCTGCTAGGAGTCATGTAGGCATGGTCCCACAATCTTTCCTTGTCACTGGATACACCAAAGTCCAACCCCATGACAACAAAATATTCAAGCATATTGTTTGAACCTAATGTGGCAGAACAAGGAGGGGGCATGGATGAAACAAGCAAATGCCAGATCCTGTGTGACCTCTGCTTGCTTCATGCTGAAAAGGGTCAGCTGTCCATGGTATAGTTGTAGTTCGAAGACAGCATAAACATGCCCATCCCCCAAAAGCTATCAGCCATGTACAACCCAAAGTGCATGTGGTGACCCATAGTCTTGAGTGTGCATGCCATATTGACTGCATCTGAGCACTATGGAGCAACTCATCTCTGCCATAATCTACTAACAAGCTCCACTCAAGCACTCTAATGAGTAGCCCTTCTTTCTTGAAGGTGAGGCATGAAATTGCATATGTAGATGTGCTGCAACCAAATCTGTAACAGAATTACCAGTATCTGGTTGCATGCTTCTGGCCCTTTTCCCAAACAACACCAGCAGGTTGCATGTAACATGAACATTAAGTTTGGACTGACAAGGCCTAGCCATACATTCTCATGCAATCGTTTCGTTCCAAGTGGCTCCTTCAAGCTCAGTTAGTTCTTTTGCAAAGCTGCCTCTGCTTAAGCTTTCCATATAAGGGACAATTCCCAAGATTGATATCATTGGATGGTTTCCAATCAGCTGATAAATGAGGTTCCATAAATCCTCGTTGTGAATGGACTGAAATAGTGACATGCACATACCGCTTGAAAAGAATCGCATCAAAAATTTCAGATCCATAGCCACTATGCTCCTATCTAGAAGTATAGTGGCTTCATTTTCGTCCAGGCTTGAAAGCATGTCTATCAAGCAGCCACTCATTTCAACAGCATGATTCCCCAGGCTGGACCGCTGTAATTTCATTCTAACCATGACACCGATGAGGTCTTTGAAAGCTGCCCTTGTGTAGGGCTTCCAAGATGAAATCCTAATCATCAACCAAGCGTGGGCATGGTGCATGCTATCATAAAGAATCTTGCCCTCATTATCCATTGGATAAAATCTGAAATCTCCTTCCAAAGCTGAGAGCCATTCTTCCTGTTTGTTAGGATTCTTGGTTCCTCCTTTGAATCTGTGGTCCACCAAAATATCTTTTGAGTGTCTACCACACACTTGTCCAACCAAGCCGCTGCCATAATGTAAGAAAGACAAGTTATCCCTGACCTTACATGGTATGCCCACATAGGCATGGTGTTGTTTTGACAAGGCAACATTAATGTTCCACTTGGCCTGCAAACTCATGTGCACCTTGGGCATGTGGCGTCCTTCCACATAAATCTGTCCAGACCGCATTCGTTGTCCAAGCTGCGTTTGACATTGTTTGGACTCTATGTAAAGCCTCCTATCTGATTGAGATTGAGGCCAACTCCTCTCACAAGCATTGTGCTGACATAGAGCTGAGGAATAAGTCCTCAACTTCTGTTGTGGCAAGTCTGCCTCATCCCCAACTATAGACTTACCTTGGTCTCCTGCAATAGCACTTCCATGTGGACCTTTTCCATCAAGTTGCATATCTGCATTACCTTGCTGTTGTGTACTAATGTATTGCTGGGGACAGAAAGTATTTAGACCAATGTGGTTGTGCAAGGGCTGCTTGCCATCAATATTATTATGCCCATTTTCAAACTGCCATAACAGCCATCTTCCTTTTGCTGTCCATTGTCTTCATAACTTTGGCTATCCTTTTCAGTTTGTACTGTGTACTTGCAGCTCTTGTCATTCCTACTGGTCATGAACATATGCCATCTAGGATTGTCGTCCTTCTTGGCCTGGTTTCCATTCCCTCCACTAAGTTCAGTCCTAGATGAATGCATCTCTGTTGTGTGCTTCATAGACATGTCATGTAAGTTGAAGAGTTCAAATTTTGATTGCCCTTTGAAAACTATGTCCCCAAATTTTGCAAGTGTCAATACATGGCAACAATAATTATGGCGTGCTGTACACTGCAGGAGGACATCCTTACCTTGCTGGTCAACATCTGCATCTTGTTTTCTATCACAGATGTTCTCAACATTGCTTTGCTCATCATCTATCTTTTCAACAATTAGGCCTACTTCTTTGTCACTGTTATGTAGGCTTCTGCCATCATGTGGGCTGCTGTTTATATTTGAGCAGCTATTACCACAAAACCCTTTTGCATGTGCAGCTGTAACCGCCTGAAAACAACCAGAATCTTGTCCTGCATACAGAGGCAACTTCCATGGCTTTGAAGCATGACTTGGCTGTGTACTGGGGAGAGGCATAGCATGGTTAGGCTGCATAGCTCCTCTAGGCATCATAGCTCCAAGAGACTCTTTGGGTGGATCAATATCCTTCCCATTCCCATCTTTTTGGTGCATAGGAGGAAGCATGGGCTGCTTTCCCATCATACCCTTGGGTGCTCCTGAAATGACAGCATTTGGTTCTTGCTGTTCATAGCCATTTACGCCGCTATTTTCATTAGAACACTTCTCCCCACGGTATCCTTTAGTATTTACAGCTGGAATCACTTGATAAATACTTTAGTTTTGTCCTGCATCCAAAGGCATCATCCATGTCTCTAAAGCATTGTTAGGCTGCATGTCAAGGAGTGGCATAACATGGCTGGACTGCATTACAAGCATTGGCCTGACTGCATTCTCCGCAGATGTTGGGTGTCTACTTTTATAGGCTTGCATAGCCTTTGGCATCATAGCTCCAACAACTGGCTGCTCTATGGCATTTGTGTCGCGACAGTTAGCATAGGACATCGCTGTCAAATCAAACAGCTGAATATGTAAGGTACAACCACCATCATATATATCCGGACCTTGCAAGCAAGCTGTTTCATGCTTGCAATGCACTAGCCTGTGAGGCATAGTGTAGTTCAGCTTGCAGACCACCTAAAATCCAATGCATGACAATCTTCTGAATAAGCCTAAAAGGAGAAAATAAGCGATGCAACACATCCAATGAAAGGGGGTACAACAGATTGTGGATGGTAATCGAGAGGATTCCATTAGGCTGTGAATCTCCCACGCGTTGAAGCTGCCCCAAGTTTTTGCATGCTGGCCAAAGCCCTGCATAAGCTTCCCAAAACTAGAGGCATGTTGCCCCTTGTTCCATCCATAGGCATGTGGCTGTCCCATACTATGTAACAAAGCTTTGTTGCTGTCCCACTGTGCCAAATGCTTGGTCCGCGTGGAAGCTATCAACGTGCGTGCTCAGCTTGGTGCAATGGATGTCAATCCCACCCAGCTCAAGCCCACTGAAATTGACCAGCCAGATTTCAGCACCCGGATCTCAAAAGAAAGATCGATGAAGAGGCTTCGAAACGGGCCTGAATAAGCCAAAATAGGGCTTGTGGAAAGCCCCTAAAAGAGGCTGGAAAAACTCTGAGTTTGTTTGTTCTTTTTTGTGAGGGGAGGGGGGTCCTAAGTCACCTAAGACACTTAGCACTCCTAACCTAATACAGCTAAGACAGTTAGGTCTATTAAGTCACTTCTGGTTAGTGTGACTCTATGACTTAGTCTAACCCTGGTTACCTCAACCAACTAATCCGACCCAACCTACTTACTAAGTCTTTGAAATTAACCTAACTTAACCTAACCCAGCCTACTAACCCTGATAAAACTAACCTAGGAATTAATCAAGACCTAAGTCTAAGGTCTGCATGCAGGAAGATGGGCAACGACGGACGGCGGTGGCGCGACGGACAGTGGGTCTTGACAGGCAAACACGGCATGCGGGTGCTGCGTATTTGGGGTAGAGGGCGGCGCATCAGCGTGGCATCGATAGAATAAGCAAGGCGGGTGGCTCACGAAGTTAGGGACGTCACGGTGTCGCGGAGAGGTCAGCTGCAGGTAGGGGTTGACGACTTGACGAGCAGCTTGCGGGTGAAGGCGTCACGTGGGATCTGGGAAGGCAAGTCAATCGGTTGATATAGTTGTGATGTTGGCAAGTCGTCCGTTCACATCATGGCACGCTTGCGTTTGTAACCAGATAGCGAAAGAGGTAGGTCTCGTTTAGCTTATGAGCATCCGAATGTAGGCGTTTGAGACTTCATGGCCTTTTCCAGATTGAAACAATTTCTGGCATAGATACCCATCGCTTATAGTTAGCTCCTCTATGTGTCACCAAGTTGGTCATTGTGTTGGCCATTGTGGCTGTAGCGCTTGAGTTCTCTGTTGCTTGCGGCTTGTTTGTGCTAGGACTTGTTTGCATAGCTCATTGCTTCTCTAAGCTACATTGTGTGGGCTTGGACGGCAGCACGTTGTGTCAAGGTGCTTTCTCAAGCTAGACGTCGGTCCGGATGATGGGTTGAATGAAAGATGGAAGCGGGGGAAGCAAAGGCCAGGGTCGGAGCTGTGATACCAATGTGAAAAAGAGGGTAGGGGCAGATTTGGAGAAAGAGGCTAGACTAGCAGAAGGGGAAGAGATATAGTAGGAGAGGGGGTAGGAGAGAGAATGAGAGGGAGTAGGGAAGAGAGAGGGAGTGAGAGAGCGTAGGCAGGAAGGAGGGACGGAGAGTGAATAGGATTAGATGTCACATCAAAAGTGTCCTTGTACATGAGAGGATGGTACTTCGATAGTACCTCCTTAGCCCTTTAGACCCCTCTATCTTGCAAACACCCCAAATACTAATTATCCTAACCCCCACTAACTTGACCCACTTTTGGCCTTCATTATAGTGTTTGGATGTGTATATATGTGTGACGGCATATGTTTACACTATGGTCTACACCCGTTGTTGGGCATTGATGATGTCGATGGGCATGCCATAGTGGCTAGTCCTTGCTATAGGTGATGTTATATATTGTTTTTAACTTGGTGTGATTGTCATGAGGTTGGAGGATGAGTTGTGGGCATGCTCATGGATTGAGCTTGACATATGTCTTTTTCCACATTAGAGGACATGCAAATTCCAACTCTGAAGTTTTTGTCAAAGTTGAGGCTTGCCTATATTGCTTTAATTATTTCTATTGTGTATTGGATTGACCTATTTGAAGTATGTTTTGCTTAGAAATGCTTGCTCAAATGAGATTCTCGTCTTTATAAGCACTTTTGCCTGGATGAAGAGAATGTGGACTACTTTTTGACTATCTTCGGTCATCAAAGCTATCCTTGAACTTAAGCTCATTGTTTCTCTTTGATGCATTCTCCATTTGAGAGGAAAAATATGGCACATCTTTCAATTTGCACTTGTCATGATCTCTCTCATTACACATATTCTGGAAACAGAAAAGCTATTGTGCTTTGATGGAAACATGGTTGCTTGAAAAGACCTATATGTTGTGCAAACTACGAGTTCAATCGATGGTGTGATAGTCATATCTATTTTTACTTTGTCCTTTATTCACTTTCACCTCATGAGACATATTTTGCACTGAACTATTGATGAGGTGCTGTTTACGACGTGTTGATTGCGCCCTTATGGAGAGGTTGACGGTAAGCCATTTTACTATACCTTGGGCACTCTGTAGCCTATCTTGATGGCATGTTAATTGTAACATGCAACGGTTAATGATCATGTAATCACAGTGAGACCTTCTTCAAACCTTTGTACGAGGAGTATGCGTATGCACGAAGAGAGAGATTAGGGTTAGAGCGAGAATGTAGATGACTCTAGATTGGGTCCTTGTACCCACTGAGGGCCCCCTTCCCCAGAATTTGCTTAATACTTGGAGAACTGCAAAATATACAATAACAGTCCCTTCGGAGAGCACGGGATGCAATTCTTAGGATGACTCTTCGACATTGAGAGCTGACACACGAATGCTTGAGAAGCAACCCAATCTCAACCAAGACCAACGCTGCCCACACGGAAGATGACCACCACTGTGCAAGGCTATTGAAGAGGCTTGTGCTGTCCTCGGGCGTGCAGCAGAGCTGTGTGATTGAGAGAGATGAAGGGAAGACGGAAATCTGAGATATGGAGCTTGAGTGAGCTATATGGAAGCTGAGAGAGATGGAGCTAAAGAGTAGAACTGTAAAAGAGCTGAAAACTGTAAAAGAAAGCTGCTGAAACAAGAACCCCAAACCTCTACTCTGAGCCGGGCTATGGTGTTGCGTGGACACCAACCTGGATCACCCTTAGGGACTGTTGGACTGATGACTGTCTTGCAGGGGATTTCTGGAAGGGCTAAGGCTGCATCAGGATGAAGAACTGAGGCTGAACTGAGGGGAGCTGGATGAGGAAAGAGGGCAGCAATCCCCCCTTTATATAAGGGGCTGTGGGGTGAGCCAACCAGCCGACCAGCCAGTCGGCTGGTTGGCTGGCTGGTTGGGCTCACTTCCCCACCCCTTTGCTGCCTAGGGAGGGGCACAAGGCAGCCTTCCCCCAGCCCTTTTTCCATTGATGTAGAGCTGCCTCAAGGGCCCTTTTGGGGCTCCTTCCTTGGTTGCTCCTGTCCCCAAACCTTGGTCCAGCCCTTGGGGGCCCTTCTGGGCTCCTACCCTAGGTTGAGACCTAGACCTAGATAAAACTGTAAGATAGAAACACTGACTGACTGTTCTCCAACGGGTACTAGTGAACAAGGAATTGACTTTTGACTTGACCTAAGGCTGAGAGATTGACCTATGTAGCTCGTAAGGGCTCACGGGGGTTGGCGTACAACAAAATATCCTATCATAGGAACTATTGGCACTTTGTCAATGCAGCGTGTTGTCACCTTGCACCCAATGTAGGGGTGCATGTGACATTCCCTTCTTAACTTGGCGGTAGCTGCATGGCGGTAGCTGCCAATATCTGTGGGAACTCGTGGAAGAAACCTTCGTCTAGCCACACCGCTTCATGGGTGCCTTGATCTCGAAACTTCATGTAGAATTTGTGGATCTGGCGTCCTAACCTATGCTTCCATTTGTGGAGGAGAATTGCTTTGGCTCAATGACTTCTGGTTGACACATGTAGAATCCACGGATCCAGCGTCCTGACCCATGCTTCCATTTGTGGAGGAGAATTTGCTCCGACTCAATGACTTTTGCATCATTGATCACCTCGGGCTGCTGCTCATCTGTAATAGCACTAAGTGTTGGGCCAAATACGACTTCAACCATGCCATGTGAAAGACATTATGCATCATCCAATTGTCTGGTAACCGCAGCTTCATAGAGAAGTCGTTGATCTTCTTAATGATGGGGAATGGTCCAAAACTTCTGAAGGATAACTTAGGGCATCGTTTGCCCACTTGTTTTAGCCTTTGTTTATAATCCTTAGATAAACCCAATCATTTTCTTTATAATTGACATCTCATCAGGACTTATTGGCTTGTCGCGTGTACATTGCTTGTGCTTTGGCGAGGTGGTCTTTAGGTAACTCCGTGATCCGGCCATGGATTATGTAGTTTTATTGGCTTCGAGAGATGGGAATATCATCTTGGTGAGAAGTGAAGAGAACCTCCTGTCGAAAGCTGCTTCAAACGGGGTACACCCAATACTTGAAGAATAGGTATCGTTCAATATGGCTTGTATTAATGGAAGGTACTGCTCCCACTTGGATTGCGCATCATGACAATACAATTTTAGTACATCAAAAGCCAATTGATTATATACCTCTGATTGCCCGTTTGTTTGCGGATGAAAAGCATTGGACATCTGGTGCTTGGTGCCAAAGTTTGCGAATTGAGCCCTCCATAGATGTGAGGTGAATTTGGAATCTTTGTCCGTGGTAATGGTATGTGGCAATCCTCCAATCAGGTACCAATACTTGATAAATAAGCGGGCTACGTCTTTTGCGCTAGCCGTTTGCTTGCACTGAATAAGCATACAAAATTTACTAAAACAATCAGCAATGGTTAGACATTGAGTGTTTCACACGCTTGCAGATAAGGGGTCCCATAAAATCCATTGTGATGTCCTGTGAAGGACCTTTGGGGATCGGTAAGGGTTGAAGCAATCCTGCCACCTTCTAATAGGACACTTTTATCTTCTGGCAGATTTGGTATCTCTGCACATAGCTATTCCGCATTTTGGTCCTAGTTTCTCCAATGTACTATTGATGCCTCTATGGCAACCTGTGAGGGTGTCATGGAGCAGAGCGTGCCGCTTGTCTTTGAGCACACAAAGTCTTTGCTTGTAGAATAACCATCCATCTTGGATTGAAATTTGAATAATGGCCGTGTGTAAGAGTCGAGGCAAAATGATATTGAGTGTCAAACTTTGCGGAGTCTGCGTACTTTGTTTTCCCTTGAATCTCTAGTACAGTGGCCTTTTGTATGTTTGAATGGAGGCTTTCCTGCTAAGAGCGTCGGCAACGGGGTTATTCTTTCCAGAGACATACTCAATCATGCCCCTGAATTGCTAGAAGATTTGACTCCATCGAGATTGCCGATCGCTCCACTAGGAGCTATATATTCTCTGCTATATATTGTTTGCAGCCACTTTAAGTCTTCGTGGTCTGTCTTGATCGTGAAGGTCCATCCATAAAGGAACGGCTTCCAATGTTTTAAAGCCTGGATGCCGCCGAGTAATTCTCTATCGTAGATCAAGTAATTCTTTTCGGCAGGGTTGAGCTTTTTGTTCTAGTATGCCACATGTCTGTTGCAGGGTTGAGCTTTCTGCTGTAGTATGCCACATGTCTTTCTTCTTGCTGTAAAACTGCCCCAATGGCTACATTGCTTGCATCGGTAATGACCAAGAATGGATCATCCCAAGATGCGATGTTCATTACTGGAGCTGTCGTAGCCAACCCCTGACATAGTATCTAGGTTGTGGTTTTTAGCTTTGCAGATGAGGTTAAGACTGTACTCTTGGTTTTGTTTAGAGAATGAGCTTGGGCATGTTTGTGGATCCATCTAGATGTTTGCCAATTGTGTGCCTTAGTTAAAACGCTTGGTAAATTAATTCATCATGCATAAGATAGGGGATTTTTAGAGATGAAGCCACACGGGAAGCAACGAACTTAACCGTCTCCTTATGCTAAACCAAAGCTAAGTATCAGAATGTTTCTGGGGGCTTTCTAGCAAAGTAGAAGTACTATATCTTTAATGCTGCGTTGTGTATTTAAAGTTTTTGTCGCTGTCCAAGGTTGGACTCAATAAGCTTCATGGAAAGCTGTCTCAAGAATTCAAACAAGGAAAAATCTTCTGTGTATAATGTTGCAAGCATCATCCAAGCTATGCAAATACTCTGAATCGTGGGTATAGAGAAGGGTGAGAAGATAGCAGAAGTTGGGAGATGAAAGAGGGAAGGAGAAGATGAGAGGGCAAGAGTGGGGGAAGAGATAGATAGATAGAGAGAGAGAGAGAGAGAGAGAGAGAGAGAGAGAGAGAGAGAGAGAGATTATTAAAGTCTACGAAAGACCGTTGGGTCTATGAGACTGATAAAAATCTGATACAAACAAGCAGAAGGGTGGAGCTACTGAGCGAGCATCATCACCCATGCTTAAGTTCTAAAAAATACAGTCATATAGCATTAGTGGTGTCATCAACATCGTCCTCATAAGTGCAATGTGTACAATGTGACCTCATGATGGTGTAGGTCTCAAGGGGACTCGAGGTAAGGGTGAGATCGTGATGATGTGTAGCCCATGATGGAGCGCTAGTGGCTGTGTTTGGGTGCAGTCCGTCTCGGTCTCCTGGCGATGACCCTAATCTGACCAAAGCTACTGTAACTCCTGTGGATCATGCTCCAGATCTGAACAAGGAGGGGAGGTCGCCAAGTGTAATCTACATGTCCGTCCGCTGTCAAGTGTGGCGTGTCTCAGACTCTGGGTCTTTGCTGCGTCTCCTGGCAGGAGCTGTGTGGTCCATACCGTCTGAGTGGAAAAACTCAGTAATCCTGCTCTGAGAGAGATCGGACTGTGTGTTGGAAGCCTGTCTCTGCGCCCTGAGTAGAGACTCTCTATGCCAAAGTGCCTCGTGAAGGAAGGCAGCAAGACACCTCTGGTCTAGGTATGTAAGGAGATTGGTGAGGGGCCCAAAACTGGCTTTGAAGAGGCAGCGAGATCCGGGGCGGGCTGGTGTGGGACATCGTAAAGGCTGCATGCATATGCGTGCCAAGTTCGGGTATCGGTGAGAGGTGAGGGTGATTTTCACTCAAGGAACTTGTGCCAAAAATCCTTGGAGTTGTTACAAAATAGTGTATTTAGTAACTCTTCCTCATTTCGGCTCCTGATTGAAAGACTCCCTAGGGAGTGAATTGGGTTCTCCGAAAACAGGGTGGTTGATGGTCACTGTTTTTTTCCATAATCAGCATCACACGGTTCGCTGATTTGCATGGTTGGTTTTTCTCTCAAGCAGTAATGGAAAGTTCTTTTCTAGGGGATAAAAATGGGGGAGTTTGAAATGCTGCAATGATTGGAGCCTGCATGTGTTGAATGAACTGTAGAATATTATTTAAACAACATGTGTAAATTCATTATTCAAGTTCTTGTCCTCAAATCCACCCGTGGCAGCTTGAGTATCCTCTCGGCGTGAGTATCCTCCCAAGATGCGCTCATTTCTATGTGATGCCCTTGCAGCCTCAAACCCCATGCTTGCTTTCCCCGTTTCTCTCACAATTGTAGGCCATCTTCTGGTGGTTCTAGTGATGCCCTATAGGCCATGGTATGTGTAGGCACTTATAGTGTTAGTGCCTTTTAGGCCACATAGGACACTTAGTCCTATGTGACACCTAGGATACTTAGTCCTAGGTCTAGGTACAAGTACTTTGTACTTGTGTGTTATCATCTATCTAAAGTTTGACGTGACTATTGATCTATTGACTCGTTACGTACCTACACTCTCTCTTTCTTCGTTTCGTACCTTCAGTGGTATCAGAGCGCTACTGGACCTGTTTCCCTGCCTCCGGATCTGCATCACTCACAGATTTCAACAGCCTGCGCTCCATCCGTACAATCCGTACGATTGTACGACATTCCGTACAGATCCCGAATCTTGCCGCCCAGCTACGTCACTAGCTGTTCTGCCCGTCGCACCTGCTCCGTACAACAGCACCTACAGCGATAGATCCGCCGTACAACGGTACCTGTGCCATACAACCGTACTTGCACAGGAACTTCTCAGTACAAGGTACCTACGTCGTACAACTGTACCTGTGCAAAAACTTCTCTGTACAACTATACCTGCGTAGGAACTTCTCCGTACAAGGTACCTGCATCGTACATATTCCGTACAAGGTACATGTTTTCCGTACGATCTTCCATATATGTATACCTACAGATCAGTCGTCAGCAGCTTGTACCAGCTTTCCGTACACATGTACATGTAGAACACCTGATCGTACAGCTTGTACTTACTCTGGGTATTCCGTACAGTTTCACACGTGCGAATCTACCTACAGGTTCCGTTTTGGCATTGGCTGTGAACCAAGTTCTTGGTTCCTGCTTGCTATAACTCTTTTTGGGTCTCACTGCAGTCATCTACAAACATTTGCAGTTTTGGGGCTTCTGCAGGACATTGGCAAATTTGGGGTTTTCAGTTCTTTTCACCTCCTTTGGTTGCAATTTCTTGCAAAAATATTGGAGTTTTGGGATTTGGTCTGTAATTTCTTGTTTAGATTGCAGTACATTGGGTCAGATTGCAGGACATTAAGTTACATTTGCAGGACATTGAGTCAGATTTGCATACATTGGGTCACATTTGCAAAAATTTCAGTAAAATTTGGGGCTTTTCTGCATTTGCCCTCTTTTTGGCCTACTTGCCCTCAATAAATTTGGGGCTTTTGCCAAATTTGCTGTTTTTGCAGTGAACATTGCCTGTCACAGTCACATTTGGGTCAGATCTGCATTTGCCCTTTGATTTGGGTCAGAAATTTGCAGATATTTGCTGTCATTTTTGGAACAGCCAGCTTTTTGCAGTGATAGCCTTGAGGCTTTTGGGTTTTCAGGTCTTTTTCAGGGTAGCACAGTTGCTATGGCTGGGAACAATCAAGATTTATTTGGAGTTCTTCGTGAAGATGATAAGTTGGATGGCACCAACTATCCGATGTGGTCTTATCTCATGAAACATATTCTTGTTGCAAAGCATTTGTGGAATATTGTTTCTGGGGCTGATCTGAGGCCAGCCAATGCTACAGTGGTTGTTTCTACTGCTGGTCCTTCTGCAGGGGGTACTCCTCCTGATGCCTCTTCCTCTAGCACTCCTGCCGCTGCTCTTCCAACTCAAGAACAGTCAAGATGGGATGCAAGAGATGCAAATGTACATTCATGCATTGCTTTATCATGCAAGAGAATCATTATTCCACACATCCGGTCTTGCAGGACAGCAAATGATGCTTGGGATAAATTGGCTTCTCTCTATGAGATTCGCAATGAAGCTCGTGTTGCATATTTGAGAAGGCAATTACAGGAAGTGAATATGAATGAAGGTGAGTCAATGGATGCATATTTGACAAAGGTCAAGGACCTCATGGAACAACTTGCCAACATTGATGAGGTGGTGCCAAATTCACAGCTTGTCAGTACCACATTGAATGGACTGCCAGATACATATCAAGGGTTTGCTACAACCCTTTGATTAGTGGCCATGGGTAATCCAGACCACTATTCTTTTGACCAGCTAGTTACTTTGCTTTTGCAGGAAGAGCAAAGTAGAGCTAACAGACAAGCCATAATTCCTGATCATGCATTTGCTTCACAGCAGACAGGAAGAGGCAAGGCTTTGCAGCTCACATCCATTTCCAGCCATCCTGTCACTCTGACAAATGTTCTTTTTGTGCCCGGCATTGAAGTCAACTTGATTTCAATTTCAGCAATTGCTACTTCAGGTTTCAGAGTAATTTTTGATGGCTACAGATGCCTAGTATATGATCTTCGTGATGACAATGCCATAGTTCTCACTGGCACTTTGCAAAAAGGGCTTTATCACCTTGATCATCATCCAGCTGCAGTTTCTATTGAAGCATTGGCTATTTCGGATTCACAACTTGCTGAAACTCATCTTTGGCATGAGAGAATGGGCCATCTCAATTATAGAGCTCTTGCAAAGCTACATTCACAGCAGATGGCAAATGATGTACCTCAGACTCACACAGTTTCCAAACATGTGTGTGAGGGTTGTCTTTTGGGTAAGATGCATCGATTTCCTTTTCAAAAGAATTGTCCCAAACTCTCACAAAGGAAATTGCAGCTAGTACACAGTGATGTCTGTGGCCCAATGAGGACAAATGCCATTGGAGGATACAAGTATTTCATGACTCTCATTGATGATTTCACAAGGTATTGTTGGGTATATCCTTTAAAGGCCAAATCTGAAGTTTTCTTATGCTTTCAGAGATGGCTGAATATGGTTGAGAATGAATCAAGAAACAAGCTTGTCACCCTCAACACAGATAGGGGGGGTGAGTATATGTCAAAGAAGTTTGATGCATTTCTATCCTCACGGGGCATTATTCACTCATGCACTACTCCTTACACTCCTCAGCAGAATCCTGTTTCTGAAAGGAAAAACAGGTCCACAATGGAGATGGCCAGATGCATGCTTAAGGCCAAGTCTTTGCCCAATAAATTTTGGCTTGATGCAGTAATGTGTGCCAACTGTGTGCTGAATAGATCACCTACACGGGCATTGAAGACTATTACACCTTATGAAGCATGGAAAGGCAGGAAGCCTTTACTTTCACACATGAAAGTTTTTGGGTCTCTTGCATATGTTCATGTACCATCTCAGCTGAGACATAAGCTTGATGACAAGGCAATCAAATGCATATTCATTGGTTACAGCCAGGAGAGCAGAGGGTATAGGTTATATCAACCAAATACTGGAAAGATTATTGTCAGTAGAGATGTGATCTTTGCTGAACATTCAGCTTCTCCTCTTGTGGACTGCAAGGCAAAGCTAGATGTTGACATGTTTGATGCCTTTGAATCCTGGTTACCTCTGCCATCATCAGAAGAGGATTTTGACCAGCAACATGAGCCTCATGCAGGCCCTCCACTAAGCAATAATCAGCCACAACCTCATGCTGATTTGCAGGTTTCTCTTCCGGCACAAGATGATCCCACTACTCATTATGCAATCATTGAAGAAAGAGCTGTCAATAGACAGCAAAGGCAAGTTCCCAGATGGCTTCTTGATACATTGAGAGACAGCAAACAAGATCAGCCTTTTGCTGCCCGGACAAGATCAGGGAATAGACAACATGGTCACTTTCTTGAGTTTGCACTCCTTGCTACAGCTTGCAATGAAAAGCCTCTGTGCCATAAAGATGCTTTTGACAGCAAAGAGTGGATGGATGCAATGAAAGCTGAGTTACAATCTATTGCCAAAAATGACACATGGGAATTAGTAGATCTCCCTCCCGGCAAGCATGCCATTGGAACGTGGTGGGTCTACAAATTAAAAAGGAAATCTAATGGCAGCATAGATCGATACAAAGCCCGTCTTGTTGCAAAAGGGTATGCCCAACAACAAGGCATTGACTTTGAGGAGACATTTGCTCCCACATCCAGGATTACTACCATTAGATGTGTCATTGCCATTGCAGCCCATCATCATTGGCAAGTGCACCAACTTGACATCAAGACCGCTTTTCTTCATGGGGATTTGCAGGAAGAAGTCTATGTCACACAACCTCCTGGCTTTGAGGTTGTCAATTCTGAAAATAAGGTATGCCGGCTTAGAAAAGCCCTTTATGGTTTGAAGCAGGCACCCAGGGCATGGTATGCCAAAATTCATGCACACTTACTATCCCTTGGTTTTCAGAATAGTCCCACAGAACCCACTCTTTATGTCCGTGGGAGTGGATCTGATTTTTTAGTGCTGATTTTATATGTGGATGATATGCTTATCACGGGCCTAGATACTCAGCAAATTGCAGCTTTCAAGGCTGATTTGCAGCAGATTTTTGACATGTCAGACATGGGACGGCTCCATTATTATTTGGGCATTCAGTTTGCTCATGTTGAGGGGGGTATCATGATGTCTCAGTCCAAGTATATTGGACAGCTCCTTGATCGTTTTCAGTTTGAGGATTGCAAGCCAATCTCTACTCCAGTGGACCCTGGCTTCAAATTCTCAGCTCATGATGGGAGCCCACCATGTGATATCACTCTTTATCAGCAGGCTGTTGGATGCCTTATTTATTTATGTCACACCAGACCTGACTTGTAGTATGCAATATCTCAGCTCAACAGATTCATGCACATGCCCAGTTCACAGCATTGGCAGGCAGTGAAGAGAGTCTTCAGATATCTCAGAGGCACTCAGGATTTAGCCCTCTTCTATGGTGATCAGGGTTCACTCACCATGCATGCTTACACGGATAGTGACTGGGCAGGATGTTCCGACACCAGAGTGTCGCATACTGGCAATTGTTTTTTTCTTGGCAATTCATGTATTTCTTGGCTCAGCAAGAAGCAACCGACAGTTGCCACGTCTAGGTGTGAGGCTGAGTACAGGGCAGCTTTCACCGCTACAATAGAGTGTGTTTGGCTTCGACAGTTACTTACAGATCTTGGTATTTGCCAAACATCCTCCACTATTGTCTACACTGATAGCCAGAGTGCTTTGGCCATTGCGCGTAACCCAGTGTTTCATGCGTGTACCAAGCATATTGAAGTTCACTATCATTATGTTTGGGAGCAGTTGTCAGCAGGAGACATAGAGTTGTCCTATCTTCCCACAGAGGAGGACATCGCAGATATGTTTACAAAGGCACTTCCTCGTCCCAAGTTTGAAGTCTTCCGACAGGCTTTACACTTGGTTCCCTTTGTTACATGATCTGACATTCCTTGTACATTCATAGGTGGCTATATCCTTTTGGATGAACATGTGCCACCATGACCAGAAACTACAAGGTATTCTGACACGTTTCCAGAGTACTTCAGCCCATCCCACGGAGGGGGGTTTGTAGGCCATCTTCTGGTGGTTCTAGTGATGCCCTATAGGCCATGGTATGTGCCTTGTAGGCATAAGTGTAGGCACTTATAGTGTTAGTGCCTTTTAGGCCACATAGGACACTTAGTCCTATGTGACACCTAGGACACTTAGTCCTAGGTCTAGGTACAAGTACTTTGTACTTGTGTGTTATCATCTATCTAAAGTTTGACGTGACTATTGATCTATTGACTCGTTACGTACCTGCACTCTCTCTTTCTTCATTCCGTACCTTCAACAATCACTGCTGTCTGGCTATCTCAATTTTCTACCATGTCGAGACTGCCTTGATGTCTATTGCTACCTTTGTCGGAGGTGCTACTGTCTATCGTCATTTCTTCCCTGAGCAAATCGTACTGCTTCTGTGTATGCTACTTTGCAGTCTGTTGTAGCTTCACCTTGCTCAGGCCGTGAGGATTTGATTCAGGCTGTGAGTAATTGGTTTAGTGATTGCATTGAATCGCTTCTGCATTGAATCTTGTCCTGCATGCCTTATGAATTAATCATTACAGTCAATCTTGGTCAGTAGTATTTGCTGCAACCTTGACAATATATCTAAATTTGAATTCTATATTTTGGCAATCTTGGAGCCTCCATAAGGCTTACTGTCATATGAAGGAATAAGGGCTCTGCTTTGGTATAAAGGAGGGTACGTGTGTAAACTATTCTGCATGGCTTTGTTGGAGGTCAACATCTCCTGATGTCACCTTAGTGAGAGAGGGCCAGTGTTTGTGGGTGTGCCCGCCCAGTGTGAGGCTAGGGTAGGTAGAGAGAGGGCTTTTGTTGTGGGTGTGCCTGCCCCCGTGAGGGTAGATCTACTTGTGCTTGCAGGTGCATTTGGGGCAGGAGACTAGGCCCCAGCAGCCCCTCTTATAGGGTGCTGGGTCAGCCCTATCACCAGGCCTGGTCAGCCATAGGCCGGGGGGCAGTCCCTTATAGAGCTGCGTGGAAGCCTCTATGTAGAGCAGGGGCGGGTCAGCCCTAGAGGGATGTTTCCCAGCCTTCATATGCAGGTTGGGGGTGAGCCCCTTATATGCAGGAGAGGCACCCTGGTCGGCCCCTAGAGTGCTGTCGGGTCAGCCTATTTGGTTGGCTGGACGGTCCCCTAGCAGGCTGGCTGACTAGGGGGGCTGGGGCTATATATGGACCTCTCTCCTCCCCTCACTTCTCACTCACTGGAGCAGTCCTTCCATCTCTTGGAGCAGGGTTGTGGAGCAGTCCTTCCACGCTAGTGTGCATCTCATTGTTGGGGCAGTTCTCCCATTGTTCAGCAGAGGTCATCCCCAGCAGGCTGTGGGGGTTTGGCCTGAGATCACTTGCAGTTCTCTCTGTTTTCCCTTCTCCATCTCAATGTGGTATGTGTGAGGTTGGCTCTCTCCTTCCATTTCTGTTCATTTCCTCTGCACTTGTTACAGGCTTGATATAGATCAGGCTGCTTCCTCATCAAACAATGGAAGAAGCTTTGTTATAAGCTTTACATGTAGAGAAGGTATATTCTGAGAGTATCAAATATACTCATGAGATAGCACATAGGTCATACTGAAGTGTTAATGGATTGTGTAGGTACTGGGAGTAACATTTTGTGGTAATAAATAGTACATGAGCAGGGTTAGGAGAGTTTCTAGGGTAAGACACATTTTATGCCATTTTCCTCATAGAGTATGGTTATGTTACAAGAACACACAATCCGTGTAATGTGTATTGCAATTTTGTATCGCACGACAGAGCAAACTTGAACTGATAGTCTTGATCTTCAACACCTCTTGTTTCTGTCATCCTAGAAACGCTTAAAGTAGCAAAATAACTCAAGTTGAAAGGCTACAACCAATTTGTTGATCACACAGTTTATGTCAGATACAAAATTGGAGTGGTCACTTTTGATGAGAATGTTATGCTATTCTTTTCATCCATTATTATACGATTGATGGATTGTTGCTCCATACATGCTCAAGCACTTGTCCTGTCTATGCTATCTGTGTATACCAGCATTGTCCACCAGTATCAGGAGTCGAGGGGTCTATGGAATCTCATCTGCGAGTTTTAGGGGAGAGAGAGCGATGGAATGTGGATGTCTTGTTAAGGATGCTTACGGACTTGCTACCTGAAGTGTCTGAGTTGGTGAAGGCGACATGCCCTTATAGAGATATGAGTATTGGTGGGGCTCCTATTCTAACAGAGGATGACTCTTTTTTTTCAGAGAACTTGATTCGAGATTATCTCAGGTAGGGAATCTTTTTAAATGATGAGTATTACATGTTTACAAAATAACTTTCTTGTAATATGTACTCACAAAATGATTTTGTATTCCAGGGGCCAGGAAGAATGGCCGGCTTTTGATTGGCTTCATATTGACTGTTTGCCAGCATTGTTACAACTTGCATGCATGCTTCCATCTAGGGAAGACTCCCTTCGGACTCGTTTGAGTAAGGTAATGCTTCAGGGCCAGAACTCTTCAATCTTTATAAACATAATCTGATACCATTGAATGTATGTTTTTCAGCTTCTTCTGGCCATCAGCAGAAGCTTTGGTGACCATTACCATACTCTCATCATGCTACCCCTATTTCTTACTGCTGTTGGTGATAATGCAAACATATCTCATTTTCGATCCAGCCTTGCTGCACGAGTTAAAGGTTAGTAAAGCAACATAAGTCTTTTACAGTTCAAACGATTTAGCCCTGATGCTTTGTTCATGTATTGATATGATGGGAATGAATATGGCAGCCTTGAAACCCAGAACAGATACGGATGATCGCTTGGCAATCTTGTGCGTTCTTCCACTGCTCTTAGCAGGAGCTTTAGGATCACCGAACATGCAGGGACAGCTTGCTGAATATTTGAGAGCTTTGGTATTACATTATACTCTCAAAAAAGGTGCTTTAACCCCAGCACACACTCCAGAGCTAATTGATGCTGTCAGATTCCTCTGGTATGTTTTCCTCACAGCTTGGTTATACACAGTGAACACAAATGTCATATGACATAAGTAAGATTAGCAAGCTTGCCACTATATTTAGCTTCCACAACTTGATTTCGAGCATTATTCCTAGCTTTATAAATAACAAGCTCCATTTTTAGCGCTGGATGCTTCCAGCTGACTAATCTCAAACAGAAACATCACTTCCTGGAGCGTATTTTTCACATGAGTTGTCTTGTATGAAGGAAAACGAGAGTATATCAATGCAAAAACAGCACATGAAATGGGTGGGAGCGTGTATTATATCAAAATTTAATGATACAAGACTAGTGCAGATCAAGCTACCAGTGTCTGAAAGATCAATGTAGTTGAGAGAAAGTCTAAGGAGGCTTTTAGAGAGTGCCAACTTTTTCTAGAGATAGTAAACATGGTGTGCATGCAACAGTGCCTTTCTTGCATGCTTCAGCGATACATGTATAACAAAATCCGGAGGTATTGATGTGGCAAGGATGCCATGTGTCATACTGAGGTAGCAATATCCACTGGCATGTCATGAACATATAACATGCCATCTGAAAGCACTTGATGAATGCAGGTTAATGGTGCATGCCACCAATCCACCAATCAACAACTATATATGCAAAGAATGGGAAGCGCCTTTTGAAACTTGACAAAAAGTATTGCTTGCTAGAGGCTTAGTGAAGATTTCAGCTTATATTTTGTGATTTTGCATAGTGGCTTCCATTCTTTATTGTAACCTTAATAGCAAGCTAGGGTTTTTGTCGCGGGTAATTCTCTATCAAGAGCCTTGCTATTCTATGGAACGCTGTGACCATACATGGTATTACATGTTACATGTCTATGTGTTCTTGCAAAATCTATTTGGAGCTGTTCTGAGGTCTAGCTCCTGTAAGTTTGATTGGAGGTGACAGACGAGAATATCACATCGATTGTAGTACCAAAATATCAAGGCTTTAGTGAGACTATGGCTTTAGGAAGCAGAAAGGGTTTCTAAGAAACTCATTATGACAAAAGACCCCTAGTCTTCATTGACTAGAGTTTTCAAATATAGTTTTGATATAGGTTGCATCAGTACCTTGTGGCTTCTTTTATTGATAGGAGTCGTTGGAAGGTTGTGCAAGCTCAGCTACATTATACGCATTTCACTAAAACTACTAGTACGTAAGTCAGATACCTTAGCTGCATTCATTATTTGTGTGCGTGCAGGTCGTCTAGAAGATTTACGTATTGTTGTTCCCCTTCGAATTCCTGTGGATGCCTTCACAGCTTGGAGTATCAGCCTCAGTAATTTTTAGTATGATGATGCAACCTGGCATACCAAGGACAACATATGTGGCATGCTCAGGAGAACATCCATTTGAATTACTATAATGCAGCATGGGTTAGAGGAGAGTGGCCCTTTATGAGGTCATGTTTTTGCATGACATCATCACAACCATGCCATTTTGGCTTGATTCACAGGGAGGCTTAGTTCCTTGAGCATAATATAAACTCCATGGAGCCTTGCTCGAAGAAAACTTCCAGGGATCGTCAAAAGAAGTATTTCAAATTCAGTCGTCCCATGGTGAACTAGTACCTAATAAATAGAGATGGTCTCAGATACCTCAGGTTGGAAGCTCCTTTCAAAGCTTGACTTTTCTTCGAACATGGAGCATAAGAATTTTCCTTTCTTGGAACAGGCCTGTTGTCCACATCAATTTGGAAAGTTGGGGTTTGCCACATGAGTGGAAGAAATACTTACGGAATTTTACCATAAAGGCCCCTTGCTGTCTTAATGAAAGAATGCATCCGAGACTTGGTTTGCCACATGAGTGGAATAAATACTTATGGAAATTCACCATAAAGGCCCCTTGCTGTCTTAATGAAAGAATGCATCCGAGACTTACAATGGAATTTTACCATAAAGGCCCCTTGCTGTCTTAATGAAAGAATGCATCCGAGACTCAAAGGGCAAAAATTTGGGTAAACGAATTGGTCCACAATTAGCATGACAAGGTCAGTTTCAACGGGTGAGTTTGGTGCAGAAAGTCTAAAGAGGCCAGGTCACATAGTTCAGTTTGTTGGAGGGTGGTAGGCATATCAAGTCATACTGCCTTAAATACATGCTCTTTGACGAGCGACAAAAAGTTGGTGCAGGTAGGCATTAGAGGATCAGCTCATATTGTTGTTTGGTGGTTGAACTCTGGGCATAGCAAGACTCCAACGAGGGATCGTCATTGGGGCCCCATGGTTATTGTCATGTGTTGTGTTTGGTTGGTCATGCAGTCCGGTCAGTTGTCATCTAGCTTATCACATTATAGGCTTATAATAGCCGTTGGGATCACATCCAAACTATTGAGGTTTGGAGTTACCTTATGTTCATATCCCTCTGATTTGCATCATTGGTCGGCCAAGGGACTTCCCATTGGACATACTCATGAGTTACACTGTGAACAAGGGGATGGCTCTATGTAAAGCACCTCATCAGGTGCCTTGTTTTTCTGGTGAATTTCAACAGCCTAGCATGAGTCTCAGGCATGATGAAAGTAACGACTCCTAGTTTCAAAATATCCCCAAGATTGATCAGACTTGGCAGAAAGTGAGGAGTTTGGCAACTTCCTCCCAATTTCTGTATACATTGGAGCATCTGCCTCCTATTAGCAGAGATATCCCTTCTTAAGCCGTTGCTTTACGAAGGAACAATAACTAAATGAAGAGTAACTTAAAGTTGCAAGCATGATTACATTGATGATTTTATTTTTTCTGTTTTATAATCATAATTTGAGTGATTATATATGGTTGGGAGAAACTAAACCCTATTAAGGTTTACTTAAAGGTGGGTATTCTGGATACGTATCAAATTAGCATTTCTCAGTAGAAAACAACACCAAAACGCTTGAGCAAGGCCAATTCCATATCAATTTTTGTAGGTCTTGAGGTCCAAACACTAAGTTAAATGAGGTCTACACCAGCTGCAAGAGAACAGCCATTTTTATTATAAAAAATGCAAGTTGCTCAAGTCTAACAAGCAACATGGGTGCCTCGAAGGTAATGTGCTTCTTTTGCCTCCCATTCCCATGTAAACAGAGATCATGGATCTATTTAATTGCACACATTTATAGATGGTTTCTGTGGCATGGCTGCTTTGAAAACCTTTGGGCAATGTGCTGCTTTCATCTCCCATTTTCTGTGTAAAACAAAGATTATTGATCGACTGACATGTACACATTTGTAATTAGAATTGTGCCATCTACCATCCCTTGGATTCCAAGTGATAAAATGTGCAGGTGTGATGCATCTCTGCTCTGAAAACGAGAACAAGGATGTGCATGCTAGATAAGATGGTCGTCAAAACTAAAGGTTTTCTGCGTTAATTCTGGACTTTTTACATGCCTTTGGTTGCAGTACCTTTGAAGAGCAACACAGTGTCATTGTGGGTGTCTTGTGGGAGCTAGTGGTCAATGCAAATGCAGACGTTAAAATCAGTGCAGCTAGTCTCTTAAAAGTGCTTGTCAGTAATGGCTGACCTTTGGCTACTTGTGAAGCTGCAATTTCAGGGCATCTGCTCCAAAATTTCCAATATGTTTGTTCCATTCCTGAAGCTTCTTCTACTGTATATGCAGGTTCCATACGTGGATGTAAGGATTGCAACACAAGATGTACTCCCTGCACTAGTTACTCTTGGGTCAGACCCAAATCTTCTAGTCAAATACTCGAGTATTGAGGCTTTCGGGGCTGTAGCTCAACATTTCAAGGATGAAGTGGTATACAGTCTGCTCCATTTGGAGATTTGATCCTGAGTAATAAAGCATAGTTTTCAACTTCTGGGGTTTGTTGGAACATTTTGATACGCTTGGGTAATCATGTCACCCTAATCAGCCTCTTGTTCAAATAGATCGTGGACAAGATACGGGTGCAAATGGATGCCTTTTTAGAAGATGGCTCCCATGAGGCTACAGTTGCTGTTGTGCGTGCATTAGCTATTGCAGTACCCCTGACTACTTCCAGCCTCAGAGATTATATCCTTTGAAATATCATACCTCAGTTTGGGTTACCTAGTTTAGCAAGTACTGTTTAGGCCCTATCAGCAAGCATTGACTTAACAAGGCACACATCTTCTTCAGAAACTTTTGTCACTTACAGGTGCAACTACTCAGGGAACCACTCTCATGCGAAGACGGGAAAAGGCTGATGTCTTCTGTGAGGCTATTCGTGCTTTGGATGCCGGTGGTATATTCTTTGGACCTCATACCTTTTTACATTCATGGCACATAGGTGGCCCAGAATCCGACCTTTTTGACCCTGCTAAGGGGTGTATGGGATTGTGGTGATATTTTTTGGGTCAAAGCGTTTATAGTCAAAGGAGGGGTGTGTTAGTATTTGGGCTTTAGTGTTAATTCGAGCTTTAGTCTTTAATTAAGGTGGCTTTAAAGCTTTGGCAGGCCTTTATTAAATGTATGACGAGGGCTCCACTCCCTATTTACACCATTTCCCCCTCCTTAATTGATGCCCCTTCCCCGAACATTGTCTCGTTCTCTTCACCCCTCTCCTCTCCTCCCTTTTTCCCCTTCTCTCTCGTCCCTTTCACCCCCTTCTCACGGTTTCTTATGCCACTGTCTTTGAGCTACCTTAGAGATAATAAAGATAACTTTCACTTTTATCGTGCCACCACCTTTAAATGATGATTATAAAGGGGTCACACCTTTCAAGGTTCAACCTTCCATTTAAAAATTTAAAATGCTTGTCATCATTCACAGTGTATTGGAGTGATTTTTAAGGTGCTTTTTGACATACCTCTATTTCAGGTGCACAAATAACTATATTTGTCTTGTTTGGCTTGACAGAAATGTCTCCGACAAATGTCAGAGAACTACTTCTGCCAGTTATTCAGAACTTGCTGAAGGATCCTGATGCCCTTGATCCAGCTCATAAAGAAGCCTTGGAGATGATATCAAAAGAAAGGGCTGGTGGCAGGCTAGATTCTCTCACAAAGGTAATGGGCAGTCACTTAAGCTTGTCAGGAATGTCAAGTCTTTTTGGAGAAACTGGGTTCTTGGCCAAAAAGGATACTTTGGATTCAACAGAACCTGTTAGTCCTCAGCCTGCCCCACAAGAAGAGGGAAGATTGTTTCGAATAATGAGGGGTAATTTTGGTGATATGATTAGAGGAAGGGGGAAAACAAATGATGAGTAATTTTCATTTTATAATGGTAAGGATTTCCCCTTTTTTAAATGTAAGTTCTATCAAAATTTTATTCATTGATTATTTGCCCTATTGGGTATGTAACCCCTGTGAAGGTGGTATAAGAAATGTCATTTTTGCAGAACTAAGGCATCAAACTTTAGAGGACTGCAGGGTCTCTGTCCCTTCCACAAGAAGAGGGAACATCCATTCTGACACATGAGGGATATATTAAGTCGAATGAGAAAATAAGCAACCAGTTTAGTGCGCCTGTCATAATTGAATATAAGTGTCAGAGCTCTGCAAAGAGAATGATACAATGCTACATACGCCAAACAAATCGTTATGAACTATCATCAGCAAAAAACAAAAAAAACAAAAACAAAAACTACCATCAGGATCTTAAGCATCTAGGTAAGAATGGAGAGTCAATATGCATGCATCTCTCATAACATGATCTCAAATCTTGTATGGGAATTGAAGAAGCAAATAGTATGTGTGACATGCAAGGCACTAGAATACAGACCCTGAAAGAAATATGAGATTTAGAGATGCCTAGGTAATATAGACACATGACTACATACTGGTTGAAGTTTGAGATGAAGGGCATGTAGGAAGGTAAAGAATAATGAAAATGCAATTTCTTGTAGTGGGAGGGGAGGTGGGTTTGATGGATTTGTAGTTGATTGATGGAGAAATCTTGGTAGTGGAGCAAGGTGGTGTTTGAAAAAGGCAATGAAATTATTAATTGATAAGTTCATGATGCAAAGTAGCTTGGTGCCTTAAATGTTCATTTCTCGTAACACATGAGGAGGGAACATGCAAGCATGTATAAAGGGAAGCTTTGAAGAAGATGCTTTCCAGGTTTGCTCTATAAAAGCAAACCGTGTTTTCTTGGAGAATTTGTGTTCAGAAAAACTAAATACATTGTTTAATAAGGACTCTCTCTTTCTCTCTCTCTCTCTGCTCTGCTCCATTCGCTGCTGGTTGCAGCTGTGTGTGTGGTCGTTTCTCTTCTCTGCTTCGTCGTCCGTCGTTGCTCTGCCGTCACGTCACTCGCTAGTTCCGTCGCTGCTCTGATCTAGTAGTTCATCATGTCTGATCTCCTAGTTCGTCATGTCCATCGCTGCTTTTGTTGTCCGTCGCTCATCGCTACGCTTTGACCGGCAGCTCACATCCTCTCCCGTCTCATCCACGTGGTCTGCAGCGACGCAAGCAACACCAGGCCCAAACGGGCTCACGATCAGAGACCATTGCCAGGGCACACAAGGTCCCCTGTTCTGTCTGCGACGCTCCAGCCACTCCCCAAGTTTGCAACGCTCTAGCCACACGCGCAGGTCACGGGACCCTTGGGAGTTCTCGCCAGGGAACACCTGCCCTCCCGTTTGCTCTACAACGCAAGGGTTGGAATGACTGTATAGGGCTGAGAGCAGCCGGTGGCAGGCCCCAAAAGCCAAAGTACAACCTGGCCTGATTACACACGTGCAAGGTCACCTGCAAGCAATAAAAATACACAGAAATAAGCCTCTAAACCAGAGAGAAGACACAATGCAGCTTTGAAAAAGTGGGAAAAAATAGGACAAGGGAAGGAAAACATCTATTCTATCAAAGAACACCACAAGCTGGTTCAAAAATGTGAGAAACCCACTCTTCTTTTTGCAGTTTTGAAATTCTGAATTCAACGGGTGTCTTCCAAAATATTCGCTATGCGTATACTAGGATGCTTTGAGGATAAATGGTGCTAGAGAATGCCATGACAGCTTATTCAGCAGGAACATCCAGTAAGAATGCAGAAAATGTCCTTATCAGCCTCAACAAAATCCGCATAGCCCTCGTGAGAGAGAGAGACAATTTGGAAGCCACCAAGGTGGCCCTCCTTGTTGAGAAAACACTTGTGGACAAGGCCTTAGCAAAAGTGAAGAAGCAAGGAGGGAAGATGCAAGAAGAATGAAGGAGAAAACCAAGAGAGAGGAGTGGGAGAAAGAAAAGAGATAGATCCGATAGAGCTTGGGATTACGAGACAATCAGATGATGCACCAAGTGTTACTGCATATGGTCAACATCTATTGGATATAGGAGCAGTTCACAGTTTGATTATATACAACGGACTTCCCAAATGGTCGTTTTCAGGGGGGCTCACCTGCTTCCCACATGGAGGGGGATTGAGTACAATGGACTACCTTTGGGATCCCCAACTTTTGTATCATATATACATGATCTCACTGTGCCCACCCCCCCACTAAATACTGACCATTCCTATTTTACTTTCAGTGTCTCGACCCCCATGCTGGCCATTGGGCAAAGCCCACTAGCCTCCACTCGGGTCCATGGACATTTTGACTATGTCCTTGAAATAGTATACATGAGTCACCTAGACCGTTAGCTGCCAAACTCTCTTGGGGACTCCTTGTCTCAAACACTCTAGTATCAGTGGTTTAGAATGCTACAGTCAAATCTTTCCCCACATTCCGATCCACCTCACGCTCCCTAGCAGGGAAGATACTTGAGAACCCATGGTTCGATGATAAGTGCCGAGAGATGAGATCCTATGTCATACGGGAGCAGGCCCTGGGGTGTCTTATGAGGATTGCGGCACAACAGATGCTACGCTGAGTGACTTATAGGAAGAGACGAGCTTTATTCTCAGATCGGATGGATGAGGTGATCAGGTCTTTTCGAGGGGAAGATCCCACTTTTACATGGGGGCTCCTCTCTGAGGGTAAGTCACCCATCCCTATCACTGATCTAGGAGTTTGGCACACATATACGACCTCGCTCTATGATGTCCTGATGCAGACATTGTTGGGCTTGTCTTCATTACCCAAGCCCACGATTTTCTCTTTGTTCATTGCACAAAGTGTACGGGCTATGTTATGCCGACTCCACAACTGGAAAGCCATGGACCACGAGGGATTGAGGACAAAATCCTTTGGACATGACCATGAGATTCTGGCCCCAATCCTAGCACAAATGTTTAATCATGCGGTATGTCATGGCTTCCCTCTTGCTTGGATCACCACTACCATCGTGCCGATACACAGAGTAGAAGACCCAATGGATAAAAGGAACTACCACACGCTCATGATAGGACATACACTAGCCAAGATATATGGATTAGTGTTAGAGCAAGAGATAAGTTCCTATACTGAGCAATGAGCATTGGGACAGGCAGATTTTTTGTGACAACAGTCCACCTTGGATCACATTTTTACCTTACGGCGGTCATTGAGGAGGCGAGTTCTAGATCCTAGAAAGTCTATGCTTGCTTCGTAGACTTTAGAAAGGCTTTTGACACAGTTTAGTCTATTCTGGAGAGCTTTATTTGAAAATATGGGGGACGAATCTGAATTTTTCTTCTTCCTTCCATCCCCAAACAGATGGTCAAAGTGAGGTAGCGAATTCTACAGCATTGGATATGCTGAAATGCTACGTGGGTGACCAAGGTTCAGACTGGGAAAAGTACCTACCATTGGTGGACTTTGCTTACAATAATATAGTTCACAGCTCCACAAGGAAAGCCCCCTTTGAGGTCATCTATGGGAAGGTGATTCTGTCACCTATCCTGAGGATCAAAGATGAAATATTTGCAACTGATCAGTTTGTCAGAGACCTCCAGACAGCTTTCAGCCAAGTCCGGAAAGCAATTGAAAGGTCTCAAGAAAAGCATAAAAGAGCTGCAGATAAGCATAGGAGATAGTTAGATCTCAAGGAAGGGGATTGGGTACTTTTGAAGTTTAAGAAAGCTAGGCTTCGCAAGTTTAAAGGCAAGCAAAAAGTATATGCAAAATTATCTCCCAGATACTATGGCCCTTTTAGGGTTACAAAAGAAATAAATGAGGTTGCATACACGTTGGCATTGCCAGAGCATTTGAGGATTCAAAATGCTTTTCATGTGAGTCTTTTAAAGAAATTCCAAGACCGATTGATGCAAGGGCTTCAGGAGATGCAGATACCAAAGGACATGATCTAGGGTGTGATGAGCCTATATGAGTTTGTCAGAGGGAGGGTACGTGCACCTAGAGGTCTGTCAGATTGGGTCGAGAGCTTGATTGGGATGAAGCAAGGATGCCCACTCTTTCCAACCGTCTTTGGGGTCTACATTGATGAGATCATGACATTCATGGACTGCTTAGGAGGAGAGGGATCCCTACTTGTAGATTTGATGATACAGATCCTACTGTATGCAGATGACATAGTTCTCATCTCCTCCTTTGTAGCAAGTTTATAGCGACATCTTGAGGCTCTAGAGGTATTTTGTAGAGACACCTCACTGTTAACCTTGGCAAGGCCAAGGTTACGATTTTCAACACCTCTTCGGCAACACAGCTTCACGTATCAAGGGGAGCCAGTGGAGATAGTACAGACATATACATATCTTGGAGCAGTTTTCACAGGGACATATCTCATAGCAAAATTCATAGGGCCTATCTTCACGATAACACATGCAGCTAGGGAAGGACTCACATGAGGACAAGGAGCCTTAGCTAGGGTAGAGAGACAGTGCTCCCAGGCACACTTCCAGGATCCCCTGACAAAGGGGTGACTTTTGGATACACTAGTGAGACTGATAGCCATGTAGTTGAGTGGCGTAGATTTGAGAGACTATAGGTTGTTGTGGGTTCTAGGATGATTAGGAGTAAGCCGTTAGTTCCTCACCAGATCATACATGCTGAGTTCACTATGACACCATTGTAGATTGATGCCATCTTCTAGATAGTGACATATCTACACAGGGTGTGGGCCTTACCTTGATGGAGATTACTGAGGCTGGTACTAGAGTTATCCAGATGGTTAGTTGAGAGTGGGATCAGCACAACTTGGTATGCACGTATCTCCAAATAGTTTCAGTCTCAAGGCATTCAGATGGACTGTCTCCCCCCCCTTTCAGTATAGTATGGACTCCCCATCCCTCTAGATCCCACGAGATGAGATCAAGCGCATCATATGATTGGATATACTTCAGCTATATACATCATGGACTTGGGGGGGACCAGGAGTTTCCTACCAAGATCTAGTTTTATTAGGAACAATTCCTGAGGATATCAGGTGATGGACTGATCATTCGGCCCCAGTAGCTAGAGGACATCTGAGTTACCACGTGCTGAGGATTGCCATTGGACAGATGCATGTCTCATCTCTCACCAGTTGAGGATCGAGGTAGGGAGGGCTACACACACACCTAGGGAGCATCAAATTTGCAGGTTATGCACACTAGTAGCAGTGAAGACAGAGGAACACTTCATATGCATTTGCCCTGCTTAATATGAGATTCGAGGACGCAACCACTACCTCTACAAGGAGGGGCGAATGTTCAAACCACTCTCCCAACTGATCCACTTTCATGATCAGGTATGTGCCAACCTCTTTGTGATGGAGTTGCAGCGACTCAGGGAGACTCTGTTACACTAGATCAAACAGTAGGAGGAGACACTACCATGGGATACTGATCGAGCAGCTCAGGGAGACTCAAGGAGATGTGGCTCAGGGAGACTTGGATACACTAGATCAAACATCAAGAGGAGATAGTACCATGGGATACTGATCAAGCACAAATCATTGATTTTTATGCCTTTGGGTCATCCTTGAGACACATCGGAGTAGAGGATGAGGAGATAGCTGACATGAGAGCAGACTAGATCAGTGGTGGATAGAGATGACATAGGGCAGAGGAGAGGGTGTCACAGAGGAGGACCAGAGCACACATGATAGAGGTTCTGCCCATCATTGCCTTACTCAAAGGGGATTGACTGATTCGAGGTGTCAGCCTTGATGTTGCCCATCGATGGATACTGAGATCTTGGAGGCCATGACCCCCATCACATGATAGGAGACAGCTCGACAACTATAAATACATGACATCTTTGCTTCCTATCGGAGAGATACCATGAATCTTGGATATGTCATCAGAGCTTTTGCACTACCCACCGGAGTCTCTTGAGAGCTCTGACAATGTGTTTCTAAGTTTTTGAGATCATTATCTTAGTTTAGCGCTTAGCAAGGGCCTTAGCGAGTCCTTTGCTTCAACCCATGGCGGCTTGTATGAGCTATTTTGTTGATTGTACTTTGTCTCATAGGCTTGTGAGGCCTCCCAAAGATGTTAATACAAAACTTTCTCTCTCTCTCTCTCTCTCTCTCTCTCTCTCTCTCTCTCTGCGCTCTATAAGCTGCCATTTAGTATAAGTAGGGATTCCTTGCCGATAGAGCAAGCTTTGCATCTCATTCCATGTGGTCTACATCTTTTGGTATTGAATCTCTTTTAAATCTCTTTTAAAAAAACAAGAGTAGTGTAAGAATTTAATCTCCATGAAATTTTATATTTTGCTTTTCGTTAAAACTTCCTTGATTCAATGCATGCATTGTTTTTTGTTTCTTATTGACATGTGCACCAAATTGCTACTTCTTTAAAATCTTGGGCCTTAAGTTATGATTTTTTGATAGCATGATCCCATTTAGCCTATCTAGTAAAGTATTTAAGGTACCACTATCCCTATCCCAACAATCCTTGTATTTAGGTATGTCTAGTAGGGTCCTGGTTTAAAACATATCCAATTTAGCTACTGAAGTTCAACATGAAGTGAGTGGCTTGCCTCGTTGAGTATCAATATATACAAGGAAAATTAGACACATGTCGACAATAAAATTGGGGTGGCTAGTGCAATAATGTAAGATGAGAGAGAGAGAGAGAGAGAGAGAGAGAGAGAGAGAGAGAGATTAACGTCCTCGAGAGGCCTCACGGGCCTATGGGACAAAATAAAACAAATGGAAAGAAGCTCAAGCCACTGAGGGATGAAGAAAATGGCACGCTAAGGCCCTTGCTAAGTGATATGCTTATATCTAAAAAATCTAAAAAAAGAGAGGTTGAGACTCAACAGCCAAACCATGGCATGATGGTACGGGCTGTCACCCGTTGTGGTAGAGGGCATGATCTCCTCAATCTCTATATCCAAAGAGCTATTTCAAGAGTGACGCCTCATGTTGAGCAGTCTCCTTTGAGGAGGGCACCGATGGGTTGGGACCTTGATCGTGCACGCTCTGGTCGCTATCCATGGCATGCGTTGACTCTGCGTTCCTTGCTCAATAGTATTGTGTCGCCTCTCTCTGTTGACCCATGCTGATCACATGTCTACTAACTCCTCCTCCTCCACCCTAGTCGGTCGTGGAGACAATTCTAATGCATAAAAATATGTGACATGTCACTGTGGTTGGTCTGCCTCAACATCATAGGGCATTGTCAATGTCTGCTGCTATATAATCTGTCATATTAGCTTCTCTGAGTGTCACCGTATCATGATCTAATCGAGTGCAATGCAGACCTGATCGTGAAAGTGGATCAGTCGGGAGAGTGGACCAAAGCCATGCCCATCTTGAAAGAGGCAGTGAGAGCATCGTCGGATCTCATAATAGGCTTGGAAGACACAAAGGAAATGCTCCTATGTCTCAATTTTCCCTAGTGTACAAAACCTCTAGATCCGTTGCTCTCTAGGAATGCATGCAACTCTCCCTTCCTCGATACCCAACTGGTGTGATGAGACCCACATCTGTTCAATTGCAATCCTCAATGCATGTGTGACTCCTTTATCCTCAAGGAACAGAGGTGTAATGATGAGTCCATCCTCTGATACTCTCAAGAATTGATCGCGATAGAATTGAATCTTGGTGGAGAGCTCTTGCTCCCCTCCCCAAGTCCGAGATGTATATAGCTATAGGAGATCTAGCCATACAATACAGCTCATCTCATCTCAAGGGATCGCGACTTGAGTGAGGCATCCATTGTATACTGGTAAGGGGACAACCGATCCATTTGAATACCGTGACTCGAAAACCATGTGGAGATGCATGCATACCATGTATCAGCCCCGCTCTTTGCTAGCTCTATGAAAAACTCTAGTCTTGGCACTACTTACCTTGGTAATTGAAACTATGTTAGTGTAGTACATCATGTGAGGTGTTCAAGATCATAATTGTTGTCTTCCCAAGGTTAAATGGCAAATATCTCTCCTTGTAAAACACCTCTAGTGCCTCTAGATGTCTTTGCAGCCCCTCTAGTGATGAGGATGATATAAGGACTATGTCATCCGCATATAGCAATATTTGTATCATCAAGTCAGTCAGCAATGGACCCTTGCCTCCTTGGTGGTCAATAAAAGGTGTGGCCTTGTCAATGTAGAGCCCAAAGAGGGTCGATGAAAGAGGGCATCCCTACTTCAGTTCAATGGTGCTCTCAACCTAGTCTGATAAACCACTTCGGGCCTAAACTCTCCCTCTGATGGACTCATATAGGCTCATCACTCCACATATCAAGACCTCTGGAATCTACATCTTTTGAAGCCTCTTGATCAAATGGGAGCATGGGATAGTATCAGAGGCCTTTTGGAATTCTACAAAGCAAGCGTAATCCTCAATGATGGTCCTCAGAGTGAAGATGGGGTCAAGGGTGGAGTACTATCATCGAAAAGCTGCCTGTCCTAGAACCTGTTGCCCATGTGCCTCTGTGTGACTATGGATATCCCTCTCTAGTGCCGAATGATAGATCTTGGCCAAAGTGTGGCGATCATAAGAGTGTAGTAATTCTCTGTGTTGATGGGATCTCCTGCTTTGAGTATGGGCGCAAGGGTGGTAGTGCCAAGAAGATGGGAAGCCATGGCATATAGCATGGTTGAACATTTTCGCTAGAATCGAAGCTAGGACCTTCTCCCCATGTGCAAAATGCTCAGTCCTTAGTCCCTCATGATTCTAAGCTCTTCAGTTATGGAACTGAAAAACAGTGCTCCATTCGTTCTGTCTAGTGAAAAGGTGACATGTGGTGGGCCTAGGCATGGAAGACATGTTAGGTGGTGTCTGCATCAAGACATCATAGAGTGAACTCGCATAGGTATGCCAAACCCATGGGTCAGCAATGGTTATAGGCAGCTTCCCCTTAGTCAAGAGTCCCCATCTGATGGTAGGGTTACCCCCTCAGAAAGATTGGATCACCTCCTCCATCCTATGGGAAAGGAAAGCCCACCTCTTATGAAGTGTCAGTCTCGTTGTGCAATCCATTATACCTCCTGTGTTGTAAGATGGACTAGGGCTTGCTCATGTGTAAGGTGAGATCTCATCTCTCTGCACTCGTCATCATACCAAGCATTCTAAGGCATAGTCCCATCTAGGGCATGTGCTACAGATCGGGTGTGGGGAATGATCTAGCTATAATATCCTGTATCTTTGAGATAAGGATAGACCATTGGTCAAAGTGGACTTGGATATGGGTGGTGGGTTCTCTCGATGACTGGCACGATGCTAAAAGCCAAGTATGAGTGGTCAGCACCAAGCGGGGGGGGAGGCACAATGAAATCCTATATCTCTGGTACCAAGACCAAGGGGCCCATCGGATAATCATTTGTACTAGTCTCACCACAATGTGGGAAGCAAGTAATCCTACCAGATGACGGCCATATCTGGAGACCATTATATATAATCAAGACATGGACAGCTCCCAGCTCAAGTAGATGATGCCCATATTATGTCACATGTGATGCATCTGTCAGGTGTCTCACCATCCCAAGCTCTATTGGTGGCTAGTACTATCAGAGACTCATCCTCAAAGTTCTGGAAGCCCACTTTCCTATCTCCTATGCGTGCATTGAAGTCCCCAAGAAAGAAGATGTCTCCCTATCTTGAGAACTCCATGATGTGATCGAATATTGTCTCATATGGGCTATGTCCCTCCGTGGCAACCTCATGTGCATAGGATGATGTATCTGGGGTAATGTAGCATAGTGTGATGAATGCCTCTAGTAATTGGACTCATATCCACATATGTTCTACATGCTCCTCTCTTTGCACTATGGATATGAAAGAGAGACAGAGAGAGAAGAGAGAGAGAGAGAGAGAGAGAGAGAGAGAGAGAGAGAGAGAGAGAGAGAGAGAGAGAGAGAGAGAGAGAGAGAGAGAGAGATCTATTAGCATCTATGGAAGACCTCATATGTCTACGAGACATAGTACGAACACCAAAAAGTGGCATACTACATCTGGGTAGACATTGAATTGGGGAGTGCACAAGGCTCAACTCCTTTCGAGTTACATATGGGACATAGCTACATTGTAATATTATCATAATGTGGCCTTTGTAACATCTAATATTATCATATGCTAGCCTTTGTAACATCAGTTTAAGATTGAGGAGTCTTTGGCTTTGCATTTAAAATCCCTCTCATCAATGACAACATATCTAGAAAGAAGTAGCCTTATTTTCACTCCTAATTTACCAATAAACCTCCACCTTTCACCTCCCCTAGCACTGGGTCTCCTTTACTATTGTGGATTAGATGTAGTGATGATGCACTTTGGGAGATCTAATGGCAAATTGAGAAAGAGTAGTTGGTCGGTCCTTGATTGGAGGCCTTTACAAAAGGTCATTTGCTTAGTGCTCTAGAAACATAAGCTACAATGTACCATCCCCATTCTTTTATTTTTTAAAGGAGATGGTGGGGAAAGATAAGAGAATAATGGCAACATACTTGGAGCAGGCTCTGCAAGCATTAGCACTTGAAGAGGAGTCATCTAGGAAATTATTGAAGAGGTAATGGAGGGAGGGGTAGGCAAAAGGATGCAGACACACGCACGCATGCATTCATAGACACATGTGTACACACACATGCACGCACGCGTGCGCGCACACACACACACACATGCAGGACACATACATGCATGCGCACGTGCCCACCCACAAAGATCCCCTTGGGGATTTTGGTAGTTCCCTTGCATGGGGATTATATGTGGGACCTAATCGGTCTTGCTCTGGCCTCATCTTTGCTAGTCACCTTAATGAAAGAAAGGTTTGAGACCAAAAGTGTGATAGATTTTTGTATATATTTTTTACACATTACTTGAATAGGTTTGGACCTCTACTTGGAACTTTGGAGATTTTCTATTTGTTAGCCTATGTGTCAGAAGCACAATGCCTCACCTTCACCCTATAATTGTTGACATGGCTTAGGCATGAGGGCCATGTTATTTCCCCCCCTTGCATGGACACTACCCCCCCTTGCATGGACACTATATTCTTTGATATCCTATCTAATTTAGCATGAGAGGCCCATGTTATTGCCCCTATACATGGATGAATAAAGCACAATATGAAAGCAGATTATACGGAGATCGTTTGTTAAAAATTTTTCATTTTAAGTAACTATTTTCTTTCTTGTATTTATTTAAACCTTACACTATTCCTTGAAGGCAAGCAAGTGCCAGAAGTGAGACTAGTAATAACTATGATGGTAATGAAATGTACTTTATATTAGGACATAGACTAGCATGAGATATTGTGGATTGCATGATAAGGATTCTTGGCAAAAGAGAAAAAGATTGAAAATGAGTAATTGAATGCTGAGCTGCCTACCATCACATTGTATTGGTACTTTGGATTCCTTAGAGCCTGTGCACACGAACTCGTTTGCAGCAGATCTAGAGCGCAGATTAATGCACAACTAGAGGCGATGTAGCCGGTCCTGTAAATCATCACTTCTTGTTCATGCGAGAAAGTGGAGCGTTGAATTTTGGCGACTCAAGTCACCGGCGACGCTTCTGATTTGTCATTAAAGCCTCCTCGCAATGGCACTCTACTCCCTCCATTAAAAAAAGACAAATCAACTCCCACCCATTCCTCCTCTTTTCTACTCCACCTTCCCACTCGACTTCATCCACCACTTCCTTCCGACTCCATTCCTTCTAAGTCTTGCCCACTGTACTCCACTCTCTACCCTTTCTTGTTGCCTTCACCCTTATGGACCTTGCTACTCAGGTTGGTGCAATTGGCACTATCTTAGACTATTATGTCAAACCTCTCTCATTGGATTGGTGGAATCATTACATCATGGCTACACATGTGGATGCTAGGTTCAATGAGGTTTTCCATCTCCCTGTTACTCTTTTCTTAGACCTGTGTGCCTTGATAGGCCCCCAACTCAAACAAGATCCCATTCCCCCTTCTCTTGCTACCATTAGTGGATGCTTCCTACCCATCGAGAAGCAAGTTGCCATTGTTGTCTTGCATCTTGCTAGCGGTACTAGGGTCATTAAAATCAGTGAACACTTTGGAGTAGGAAAGTCCACTGCTTCAAAGATTGTCAACAAGTTTGTCAAAGCCCTCTTGACCCATCAAAACCAGTTCTTACATTGGCCAAGAACTCCAGCTAAGCTTGGCAAAGTGAAGTGGGGCTTCTTTCGCCAACGTGGTCTTCCAAATGTATGTGGCACCATGGATGTTACCCACATTGAGATGGAGGTGCCTCTGGATGAGTCTAGTGTCGATTGGTATGACAAGGATAAGAACATCTCCATGTCCTTGTAAGTAGTTGTTGACTTTGACATGTGATTCCTTGATGTCTTTGCAAGGTGGCTAGGGAGCTCCAATGACAACCGTGTGCTTCACAATTCTGCTCTCTTCCATTGTGTGGAGCGAGATGAGTATCTTGGTGGAGAGCATTTTGTAGATGGCACGTTTTGAATACGTGAGTATATCATTGTTGCTGATGGAAAATATGGCATTAAAAGCCATGGTTGATGGTACCATTTGAGTTGCCGTTCACCTTGAAGCAGAAGGACTATACTTTTTGGCTATCTTCCTCTCACATTGTGGTTGAACGAGCATTTGGGCACCTCAAAATGAAATGGCAGTACCAGCGAGACAAGATGTGGCAGTTGTAGTTGCAAATGCTAAAGGATTCTATTGCAATGAATACTCAAATGAAAATAGTAGCGCAAGGGATGGAAATGAATATGGACATCAAGAGAAAGAGGGTTGTTATGATAGCTTGCAAAAATAATACATTGCTCCAAATGATGCTTTGAACTGTGCTAATGCTTTGGCAACTCATCATACTCAAATTTGTTCATCTAAAATTTAAAACTGGCTACAAGGAAACCTGGAAAACCAGGAGCAGTTCTAAATGTATTTATAAGAGTTGGGAAATATTGCATTTGGGAGCACCAAAAAAGTTTTACAGGAACTTTTGCATCATGTATCTATTGCAGTTGGAAAATTTTACAATTCCGAGAATTAATAAAGTTTTACATAAGCTTTTACATCTTGGAAGTTATCATATATATTATGAGTGTGAAATATTACAGCCTCGGAGCACCCAAAATGGGCAAGCCTGAAAATGTGCTTGACAATCAACAACTTACAGCATCCCAAAATAAGCATTGAAGCCATGAAAATGTTGTGGAAAGTTATACGGATTTAGGTGGCAAAGGCCATTACAAAAACTTAAAAATACGTCCAACACCTAAAAATCATCTTTCACTTTTAGCAATGCGAGAAATTTTCTATTGCACCGGCACTTTGGAAGAGCGCTTGATTGTCCTTCCTCTCAGTCTGAAGGTGCACTCAAGCAACCCATACGCCTTCCTCGAACTCTTTCTATGTTATCTCAATGAGATCTTGTTGAGCTGAACAAGGCCTTCTCACTTAGGTCATGCTACTCCTTTGATCAAGACATCTCTACATCAATGAAGAAACCTAAGAGTTGCTTTGTTGTATCCTCGAACTCCTTCTTCACAATGAAAACCTTGCCCAGCTATTGTCTCTATGCCAACATGGACTTTGGTAGCACATAATGTGTGTGTAGAGTAGTGACAAAGCTCCGCTTGTACTTGCATTAGGCTAGGAATAATCTCTCTTAGGAATCCAATAAGAATGTTCTACATGCAAGTCCTACATGTGATTCCTACATGCAAGTCCTACATGCAATTCCTACATGCATGTTCTACATGCAAGTCTTACATGCAGTTTCTACATGCAATTCCTACATGCATGTTCTACATGCAACATGCAACTTGCGATTCCTACATGCAACATGCAACTCCTACATGCAACTTATAGCTCCTACATGCAACTTGCAACTCCTACATGCAACTTCTATATGCAAGTTCTACATGTAGAAAGAGAATGTCTTACAATTCCCACATGTAGAGAGAGAAGCTCTCCAACTTGTATAAATACCCCATAATGGAATGAAGCCCACACTCCTTGGGGCATTGTGTTGAGTATTCCAAGAAATTGTCTCCAAGTGTCCATGCTTCCTTGCACTCCTTCTCCTCCCTCCTCCTCCTAACCTTGGATCCTCCTTCTAAACCCTGAACCTCTTCTAATGCTTGGAACCTCCTTTTGAACCCTGAACCTCCCTCTAACCCTTAAACTCGTCCTTAACCCTTTAGCCCCCAATGAAGGCGAAAGCCTTCATTACCCCACTCATGATGATGGGCGTTCCTTTTACACATGCACACACTATGTTTGCTTACCACACTTAAGCCTACATCTCTCACTGGAATACAACCCGAGGTCTTAAGCTACACTTATACTCAAGGGAAAGGAGAGTAAAATTTTTTTCCAACTCTAGCCAAAAGTATCAAACCCAACAAGCATCAACCTTAGGGTCCTACCTTAAGAAAATTTCATTATTTCTTAAAAAGAAGCCACTTGACGTACAAATCAGGCTATGTAATGGATACCAATCCATAGATCTTACAATTTTAAAAAATTCACCTTTTTACAAAAGAGCGATCTGAGCTAACCATGAAAAGTTATGGCCCGGGAAGAGTTTAGGATTTAACCCTAACCCCACATCTATTCCCATAAAAACCCACTCCACCCCCACATTCTTCTTCTTCCACATCCTCTTCCTCATTCCGAGCCCTACACAAGACCCTCCTCCCTCTCCATCGACCACCACCCTACTCCTATTCTCATCGGTGAGTAATTTCGAGCCCTTCTCACAGTGATAACCCACCTCGCAGTGATAACCCACTGTCCATTCGCCCTCAACAATCCTGTAACATCGAGAAAGACTTGGGAGAGTGTTGTAGGTAATCATCTCCTTGTCCCTTTGAATTTTTGTCAAAGTTTTCTGTCCGTCAAGTTTCCACCACCACCCTTCCACCCTCCACCACCACCACCCCCCCCCCCACCACACAAAAAAGGGTCACATTTTACCCCTATGTTAACCCATCGCAACTCATCCATTTGGGACCCAAAATGGACCCCGATTGAACCAAGATTTTACACACGAAAACACCACGCTATGGGAAATTTTTCCATCGCATTGCACACCATTTTGACATCCGTAGAACTCGCTAATTTGTGCCCCCGTGTGGGCGCCTTTTTGCACTTATTCACTTATAAATTTTTGTCGTGACCTCCGATTGATGATCCATCTGCACTGACACATTTTCCTACTCACGTGGGAAAATCCTAGGCACATTATTAACATGATGGTCCCTACAACACTAACACATCTCTAACCCCCCTAACACACCTACATCAACACTCGCACTTGTGAAAGAGGCACCCGTCCCACCTCTCACCAAATCTGCATGCCACTATGCTTTGGCCACAACACCTCTGACAACACTCCTGTCCCAAATTACCCCTTTGAAATTCAGCCAATACCTTTGACTCCTCCATGACATGACATGGCAGAGTGCTGTCGCGATGATGGTGACCTTGAACTCGAAGCAGATGGGAACAATTCTTTAACCTCGCAACGATTTTGGCCACAACAATAACAATGAAGGAAGGCGCCCCCTGGGCAAACTCAAACTTCCCAAATATAATGGTTGAGGAGATCCATCAAGATTCCTCTAGCATTTCAATGCCGCATTCTGAGCTGGAGGAGATCAATCCAATGAAACCAAGGTCGCTTGGTTTCCCATGGCCTTAATCGATGAAGCCTTAGAATGATACCTAGACCTCCTAGTGGAAGAAAGAGCCACATGAGACCTGCTGCAAATTGAATTCAAGAGGCGTCTTTAAACGAAGAGACTATAAGATGATTTCGATCTCCAACTAAGCAAGCTCGAACAAGGTTGGCGAGAGGATGTACGCATGTACCTAGGCAAGATGAAACAACTAATTGCCAAATGTGGCCCATGCCCCAATGATAAGTACCTCATGGCCTGGTTCATTGTTGCAGTCCTAAGAAAGAAAATCCGCAAAGACATGAAAAAGATTAGCAGTTACGAAACATTCAATGCTACTCATGCGACAGCCATTGACATCGAGGATGGCATGACTGACTCTGACACCAGCAGTGGTGATGGAAGAGCTAGTGCGCATGATAAACGCTCTAAAAAGGGGAAATCCAAGTCCACTGCAAAAACATCTCATGAAGATTGCCTAGAGGCCATGACCATGAAGCTAAGAGAAGAAATGATGCAGGCCATGGAACAAAAGCTTCACATGTCTAAGCCACTACCTCAGATCCCAGTGTACAGGCAACCATCACTTGCACAAGCACCCCCAGCTGTGAGGCTGAATCATGTTCCCATCTGAACCCAAGTTTTGCAATTACTCAGGAGTCCAAATCCACAACCATATCCAAGAGCACCAAATCTACCTCCGACTATTCCAATATAACAACTTCAAGCCGAGGAAGTGGATCTCAATTTGAGTATGAAGCTGATTACCTAGTGTACTATGTGGAAGGAGTAGAAGGTTTAATACCAGTCTATGCGAATCAAGTTCGGCATATCAAGCACCAGTCAAGTGCTACGGTTGTGGAGAGAATCATTGGATCGTAGCATGCCCTCATCGTGGTAGCCCCGCTACTTTCCAACCACTCTACAAAGATTGTGTAATTGGCCATGCTTGTATGGATTGTCCCATGAAAAATAAGGTCCCACAACAAAATGAGACTAAGCGTGATGTCCCAATCAACATTATTGGGGTGGAACATCAAAGTCTAGGGCTGGCAAGCATATTATCACAACCTGTGAATGTAATTACACGCTAGCAAAAAGAGGCCACCAAGGGCCCTAATATTCCAATTCAATCAAGAAGACCTCTTTAAAATAAAGCACAAGTGCCTATCCCTCTGCTAAGCAATGATCAGCCAAGCTCATCCACATCATCTCCTGAGCCTCAAATAAAAGAAGCTCCATACCCCTAATGCAAAAGTGGAGAAGGCTCCATTTCAGGCACTTCAACAATGGGTGCAAAAGGAACAAGCTCAATTTGATTATCAGAAGTGAGCACAAGATCAAATCCTTGACTTGGCCTCACTGAGTATTGACACTGTACTTGAGCCTCTGTTCCAGCAACAAAATCCACAACATAATGTACCACCATGCCAACTTGAAGGTGCCACACTCTCTAGCATTCTAAGTTACCCTATGTTAGTTCCCATTGGAATTCTCTTATGGAATTGTCTCAATATCTGGGAGAGTTTCAAAGGATGGATTGAACTAGCAAATCCCCCTCCACCTAAGGAACATATAGAAGACATCCTTGTGTGGATGGGTGAGAGAGATGACATACGCAACATCACTGTGCCTTTGATCCATAAAGCATATGATGAAGTCCAAGTCATAGTGGATGGTGGAGTAGGTGTGAATGTCCTATCCAAGGAACTCTATGATGAATGAGGTATCCCACCTTGCAAATGAAGGCTAATTTTGACATACACCTTGCAAATGATTCACATGCAAAGCCCTTAGGAATAGTGAATGGAGTGTCAACAAAAGTCGCAAGAGTTCGCTTTTCTCTTCAATTCACAATCTTGGATCTACCCAAGAAATCCTATCAAATCTTACTTGGACGTCCTTGGTTGCATGAAGCATCAATCCTCCATGATTGGGGAACTGATAGACTGACAATCCAAAATTGTGACATTGAAGTAAGAGTCAATGTGGGGACAAGAGCAATAAAACCAATTGTGCCTAGAGCGTTGGATGAAACCTCTTCAACAACAATCTCAAGCAAATCAGCCCCCCTGGAACAACATGCCATAGTGGGTGATACACAAAGAAATGTCAATAATTGGATCCAAGCATTGGCGACCATTGACAATTGCCATTCACTAGATCCCATCTTCTTGCAAATTGATGCTAAGGTCATATAGGTAAATCCTCCACTTACACATGAAGAACCAATTAATCTAGAGGTGCCATTCTTTATGGTTGACCTTGACTAGAATGGTGAACATAATTGCCACCCAGTGCCCATAGCCCATGTCATGCTAGTTCAACACCATTAGAGGCTAGTCTTCGAGAAGTGCTAGAGTACTTCAAGAACTACACAAGTAGTAGTGTCCCCATAGCAATGCCAAGGCCACTAAGAGAATCTAAAGTTAGCATTGGAAAGACTCAGATTTATGAGGGACCAGCCAAAACTCACACAATAAACCTCGCCCTTGAAGGGGAGGAAGAGAAATTGGTATCCATTGGGAAACAACTTACAGAGGAAGATGAAACAAAGCTCAAAGCACTCCTAATGAAATACTGAGACTGCCTAGCATGGTCATACAAGGAAATGAAGGGAATTTCACTAGAAGTGGCAGTACACACGATACCTATTCAAGTAGGTACGGTGTGTGTGTGTGTGTGTGTGAGAGAGAGAGAGAGAGAGAGAGAGAGAGAATACTTGGAATTGCATAACTTTATCAAAATTGCTTTTCCAATTCAAGATAGTAAATTTAAAGGGATTTTTCAAATTTTGGTGCAAGGTGTACCAGAACAATCACCATTTTCGTTGATGAAAAGGAGGTTGCAAGGACAAGCTTTCCCTTATCAGGGGAAGGGAAGTTCAAGCAAGAAGGAGAGAATAGATAAAATTGAGTCCCGTTCTAGGGAAAGACATTAAAAGAAGACCAGAAACCTGCAGATTAGTTACTTTTTATTTTCTTGAGAAGTGTGATGCTCAATAGGATTACCATCTGTTTTATGGGATGTGGAACAAAGAGCTCAAATATGCTGCCCTTTTGGAAACCCACAAAACTTTTTGGTAGAGGAGCTAGCAAAATTTCAAAAAAATTCAAAGAAACAAAAGGTAACCATATTAGGGAAGTCGTATGTTTATGCCAAGGATTTGATTACAAACAAAAAGCTTTGGATTCCCATCAATAGGAGGATTGATAGCTTTCCAGAAAAATACAAATTGGTTTGCAATAGTCATAGTGAAGGATGCAAGCTCTTGGAGGAAAGCCTTACTTTTACTGTGTTTTTAAGCTTTGTCATGAAGGTACTGAAGACATGCCTGGGGAAGAACCCGATATTGAAGATAAAGTCAGAAATATAAAAGAGGCACAAGAACTATAAGAGGAGAATATTAATTTTGAGGATGAGAGCAAAGGGGATGCAACCTTGGATCTTGTAGCCTTGAAGTCACAAACTGTAAATGGAGTTGTGTCTACTGAAGGACTAGATCTTGACACATGTAGTCTAGCCATACCTATCCTTTCTTCCTTCACTATTCAAGGTTGAGAGTATTATATGCTCTCAAATATGCGCGTCATCTTTGACCTCAAAGAAGATTATGCCTTGGCCTTAATTGCTCAACATTGTAGCGTAGATAAGGAGGTTGGAATTGAAGACAACGAATTAATAGTACTAGAAGATACATTTGACCCCAAGGAAGTGCTCTCGATGTGCTTTAAAAAAGCTGAGGATGAGGAGGACATGGATGATGAGACCTTTAATAATGTCAAAACGCAAAAGGTGGAGCAGAAGAATATTCAGCTAAAGGTGAAGGAGCAAAGGAAAACACAAAGTAGCCTAGAAAGAAGCACTAATCTTTGGAGCAATAAAATTTTGGAGGATGATGAGAATATGAAGGTATGCTATCCCTATTTTCTTTGCTATATCTTTTTTATCATGACCTATGTACACATTTCTCATTACTTCTTTTTTTTTGATATTGTAGCTCTATATTGAAGATGACAGCTTCCTGAAGAGACAAGAAAGGAGACTTGGACAGTTGTCTTCCCCTGCACACTACATGAACAAGATGTCCTTTGCCAAGATTTTGATAAACCATGGACAATTAAGTAATGACAAAGAGATGGCTAACTACTTTTTTAAATGTTTGTCAAAGTGTCTTGGTGGGTACCATGTAAATTGGTAGAACGACAAGGTTATATTAATTGAGAAGTTATTTGCTTTGGGCATTTTTGGGTATTGCTCAGGCAAGCAGTGCTCAAGGGTAGGGTAGTTTTTGACATACGTTGCTTATGCTTTAGTACTTGGAATCAAAGTCCTAGCTAATTAAATGGTTATGGAAAGCATCATTTGATTAGGTTTATAGCCACTTCTACTAGATTCTGAGGCTAAGTAGATCGAAGAAGAGCAGCTCCATGTAAAAGAAGTACAAGAGTAAACTCAAATATATTGTATTGTCAAAAGTTACAAAGGACACAAAGTCCTACAAGAAAAGATAGTCAGTCAAACTTTGTACTAAATTTTTTGAAAAATATTACAAAGTCTCGACTTCATTCAAAGATCTTTGACTGCCTCCACTCTGCGTGTTTTTGTGTAGCTGTTGAATTGTTAAGGATCTGTCTTCTTCTTCTTTTTTTGTGCCATATTAAAGGCAAGTTTAACTTTTGAGAATGAAACTTTTTTTCTGGATTTGCAACCTTTAAAGTATATCTCTAAAGAATAGCTGAAATACTTCTTTGAGACTTTTTGCATTATGTGCTCCTCTAAAATGCTGTGTATGTCGAAAAAAAGCATTTTTGGATGTGTAATGAGACTTTTCCATTCCTTGTGTGGACCATATTGCATGGCATCCATACTTCTTAACAAAATAGGGAAGGTGGTTATATAGAATATGCTGCAATCACAAAAAATATTAAGTCACTGTTTTGTAGACCATGTTTGAAAGTACAAACTATGCATACAAAACAAAGTAGTTCAACTTACCATGTAGTGTGTTATGTTGCTGCTTGTCTAGGCTTGTATCATTGATTTTCCAAAAGTCTTAAGCTTCTCTTCTAACGCACAATGATTGCTCTTGGTCCATGTCTTTTTGTTACAAAGCTGGAAAAGCTTGTCTAAGGATTTCCATACATCTATAACATTTCGAGCATATAATCTTTAACCACATTATACGCATGCTTCCAAAGGTTGTATCTCACCCTCGAAACATATCTTCATCGTCTACCAAGCTTCCCTTCTCTTTGGTTCTGATAAAAACCTTCTTGCTTTGACTCCACCAAGTGATGGCTTGATCAAAACATCCTTTCCATTTGAAGACTTCTTGATGTCTGTTATGATATGAACATCTCCTCCATGGAGACCCATGTTCAATAATACTTTTTCTAATGCAGCAATTGCTTTTTTCCTATGCTTCTCTGGTCGAAGCTTCCAAGCAAATCCAATATATAAAAATACCAACTTTTTGATGATTCTACATAAAGCATGCAATGTGCATATATGTACATTGCACAGAGGAATATTAAGAACTGCTTTGAATTTGGGATCAATCTTATCCCTATTAGGAGCTCATCTCCACCATTTAGGATCCATGACATGGGCTGGCTCCTTGCAGTAAAGACATGGAGATTTTGCATTCCATCCTTTGCTTATGTTGAACATGCATTTGAGGGTCGAGATTAGTTATGGTGTTCTGATAGAGAAGCTTAACAATCGTGGAGATGGCTAGAAAATGATTGAGAGAAAGATGTGGCTTGTTGGAGCATTGAATGTAAAAGCTCATGAGATATGGGTGTGAATATAGAAGAATATCTTTATTCTTTCACGCTCTTACATATTTACAGTACTCATGAATATTTTATTTAGTATTTTATTATTTTTTGATATTTCGGACTCACCAAAAAAGAAGAAATCGTGGATTTCTCTCAGGGCCCCAAAATGAGAGATTTCTCTCGTTTTTACTAATGCAAGACCTTGGCCAAGATCTTGTACGCCGTGTTAAGAAGGGTGATTGGCCTCCACTAATGGATATCTAACCTATCTCCCCCTTTGGAATCAGGCATATCCAACCTCTAATCCATGAATGTGGAAGGGATCCAGAGACGAAGATTTCTTGGCAAGTTAACCTGAGTGGGGTGGAGATATACTCCCAAAAGCACCGAAAGAAGCTTGAAGTCAGGCCATCCTCTCCAGGGAACCTCTGGGCTAGGATAGCCTGAAAGGCCTTCGAAAGCTCCTCATAAGTAAAGGGCACCTCCAAACATCTACTAAGACTCCCATTGAAAGAGCTGACAGTTGAAGACCGTGGTCATCTCAAGGATCTCCTGAGGATCTGTGTGCCTATGTCCCTATGAGTCCCTGAGTCACTAGAGTTTGGATCCCTACAAATCATGGTCCTGTGATCTGGAAAAACTATCAAGCCATCCTGTTGTCTTGTTGGACCCATCTGGCTCGGGAAGAGTGATAAGAGAACTCTCCTCTGCGAACCACCAAATAATGTAGCTCTAGTCATGCACACTCCAGGTGATCCTTGAGCCACTGGGACCCTAGATCCTACTCCGTGAGTCTCTCGATAGATGCTAGGTCTTGCCGAAGTGCTCTCTCCCGCTCTTGAAGGGTAGCTCTCCGTCTAAGAGCCTGGTACTAGAGCTCCTAACCCCTCATCTGGATCCTCTCATACCGCCCATGCCGCTAACCCCTCAAAGGGTCCGTCCTCAGGCTGCCTCCAGAGCTTCGCTATCACCTGCTATACCTCCACCTGCTATAGGATATCTATAGGATATCATCTAGTATACGGACCCTCTTTTGGGAAAGTCCACCGCGGATGCTCCAAGTGAAGGACCCCTCGAGAGTGGTCTGACAACGTGGTTGTTGCTAGAATGCCAATGGAGCCGCCTGGAGTAGAGCCCAGTCTCGTATGTAGAATCTGTCTGGGCGCTCCAACAGCCCATCATGACGTTGCTGTCCAAAGGAGAATTGCAGAGGCTGCTCGAAAGCTTGGTAAAATCAGCATCATGGGTCTCACCACCACTGATCGCAAAAATAAGCTACTCCCCTGTGCTCCTCTCTCGAGTTGGCATCTCTGCAAAAGAGGCTCCTCCGCACTTATCCTCCGTGAACTCTAGGTTGTTGAAGTCACCTCCAACAATCCACGAGTCCACCTCTGGGAGGCAATCTATGAGCCACTGCTAGAATGCCGGACGATGCTTCCTGCAAGTGAGTGCATACACATTCAGGATACCAATCTGAGCCTCTCCTACCTGAAGACCCATCCACACTACGCGACTTGATCCTGTGCAAATGTCTTTGGGTGATCCTGTGCAAATGTCTTTGGGGTCACCGCCTAAGATAACGACATGCATACCCCTCCGCTCCTACCAAATGCAGGGACCAAACCTCTAGGCCCCTCCTGGTGAGGAGATGGTGTCGACGTGTGATGTCCGCTGCTGCTGAACATGTGCTCCCAAATCAAGATGAAGTCAACTGGTCTGCCTAAAAGAGCCCGCTGCAATTCCTAAAGAAGAATCACATATTGCGACTGACTACGTGCAGTCGTGAAACCCATGTACATTCGAACTCACCACTATCAAGCTCATGGGGATGGGACAACAGTGAACAAGGCTCGCCCGAGCCTTATGCACGGGAGGCTACTCTAGGAAACCGACCTTAAACAACTGCACCAAAGGTTTGGAGGGGACAGCAGGTCCGTGGGGGATAAGGGAGGAGGTTGAGGGATCTACCACTCCCGAAATCAAAGGTCGTTGCAATGGTGGCATTTAAGGCTCAGGGTGGCCGTGGGCACTAATGCTTCGGGTGCCTCTAGTGCCTACGCTTGCTACTGCGAAGGATCCTACCGGCAAGAAGTCACACCTCCGGAGAGGCCTGAAGAATATCCTAAGGTCGAGGGCCCTCTCTTCGGATCTTGTGATACGCCTACCTAGGGGCCTCCAACCTGGTCTCCCTGTGGTTGTGCAGCTACATGTGCTCACCTCTCTTACGGTTTGCACGTTGTCGTTGGTTCTTTTTGGCCCACTTGCTCCGCTTCTTCTTCCCTTCTTGGTCCATCTTCCCTCGTATGGCTCAACCCAAGGGGTCTAGGACACCAACTGCTTTCACAGAATTCTTGAAAAAGACAACGGAATGCATCATGGGAAGCTGCCAAGAGAGAGAGCGAGCCACCAATCATCTTTGAAGCGCACTACGAACTCGGGGCTGCCTTCAATGAATGATGAATCTGAGGAGACTGGCGAGACCTACGAAGGAGAGGCTGATCACTCTTTTCCAACCCCTGGTACATGAACTGGCTGAATCCGCTGCAAGGTGTGCGCTCGAAAGGACCTTGTTGGAAATCGCTTACATAAAGAAAGGCCCTAATTGACGATTCGTGATGAGCTAGAGGTAGCCTTGCGCGGGAGCAACACCTAGCTGCTAGTGGTGAATGCAGATTGGAGCACGCCCTGAATGACGGTACAAAGGCATGTATACCACCCGGTGTTTATCTATACCGTGCGATGATGGATATACCACACGGTCTATTTCTTGTACCGCATGGGTTTTTTGTACATACCGAGCGATACTGTGAACATACCGCACATTGCAATTTCTTATATATATTTTGTGCTAACCTTGTACTATTTGCATTCCTGAGAATATAGCTCTACTTGGAGTCTCGGAAATAACAAAGGACGACAAGGAAAAAGGGGTAAAGAAAGCTTCCAAACTAATTTGTGAGCTTTTATATCCTAGTCATGTTTTTTTGGTGATCTTCCTTCAAAGATATAGCCTAGGGGGAGGGGATGAGAGAGAGAGAGAGAGAGAGAGAGAGAGAGACCTAGCGCCTGTGAGTGAAAAAACCTCGTGGACAAGCACAACAAAAACTTCAAATACCCTTTTCTTTCCTTAGTTGACATTTTCGTTGTCGTGTGAGAGGAAGGAAGAAAGAAAGATGTACCAACATCCTTACAGGCCTATGAGAAAAGGTACAACCAGGAAGAGCAACTCATACGAATTACTATAAGCTCAAGCAAAGGGCCCACTAAGACCCTTGTTGAGTACTATACTAAGAAACTCAAAACTCAAAACACCGAAACTAAAAATTTTGAGGTGCCAAGAAATGGCATCAAGTGTTCATAATAATTGCCACTATGATCTTTGGTATATCTCCATTGTGATGCAAAGGTATCGCATACCTCTATAATATAAGAGGATGCACTAAGGGGGGAGAATTATCTACAACATGCAAGACCAAAACTCACTATATAGCCTCGATCCATAACCAAATATATCTTGAATGCTTTTTACCCCTTTAATTCACAAAGGTAATATATTCTTAACCCTAGCAATAGGACCCTACACCCTAAGCTAATAGCCTTGCACTCTATGTTCTCCACTAAGTGTACGACTAGCAACTAGCAACCCATGGTTAGCCAAGGGTGTAACAACCCATGGTTAGCCAAGGATGTAACATACTTTCCTTAAGGTATTTAGTCTTCGTGAATAGGTGCCCACAACCTTGGAAAAATGAGTATTTGTATTAGTCGTCGAGCGCGATGCCGGATTTCTGCATCATATTAAATCTTGACTCACTCCAAAGTCCTTGTGTTGGCATATCTATAAATAACTTCACCAACCCTTATGGTGCCCCATACCACTATATAAGTCATCCCAATAAAGATGCTTTGACTAGACTTCGCCATTAACAAGTTCTAGTTCCTTGGGTTGATAAGTTTGAACAGCCAACAGATTACAACTTCCCAGCAACCACAGGTAAGGACTGCATTTGATTTGTGAAATCAAATACCACTGCTGCACTACTACAAAACTCACAAAAAGTTTCACACCTACCAACCCTTTTCCCAACTTTGATAGCATTAAGTAGCAATGTCTAATGAACAGAGACTACCCTATGAGACTATTAGACGAATTGCCAATTGCTAATAAACATTCACTGCAAGAATTGGCTGGACATCATAGAGTCACAAAAATAATAACCTTCAAAAATTCCTTCCAAACGTTCCCTCTCTCTCTCTCTCTCTCTCTCTCTCACACACACACACACACACAGAGTAGTCCTTAGCACACACTCATCCTACGCACTCCCTCACTCACACTTCACGTATTCGAGTAACTGATGATATAAAAAATTGCTTACACGTGTACATGCACAAGCTCCCAACACGCAAGCGCTCACCCACCTTCCAACTGCTAGTCCTAGACATAACCGCCCATGCCCAGCACCCCAATCCTACAATCGCACGCTCATATCCTACACATAGCCATCCACCCCCAGCACCCTGCTCCCATTATCATACATATATACACACACGCCCACCCCTAAACATACGAAGCACTTCCGACACACGAGTACTCACCCACCCATCCTACCTCACCTTCCTGAAACCACCCATGCTCAGCACCCCGCTCCTACAATCCCACACTCATATCCTGCACATCCCCCGGCACACCACTCCCATACTCATACACACACACATGCCCACCCCTACTATACGAAGCACTAACTGCCAGTGCGCGCACACACGCACAAGGAGTGACGGGACTGCCCTTGAATTGCATCAATGCAGAAGGCAACGTGCACAACCGAGGGTAGTACTACATATTAATCAGGACTCCTGTAAAGCCAAAACAAGAATGGACTCTTAAGGCATGACCATACATCCACACTAAACATATATTAAGTGAGATGCAACTCACTAAAATAACCATGGACCATGTTAAGGAACAAAAAATCATTAGTTTAAATATATTACAGTATTTGTCTATGATCACAATAAATAGGGCAGAGATACAGACCTTTGATACAAATCCTTCCAAACGTCCTGCACTTTCTTTCAATCCAGTCATATAAACAGGATCAAACAAGAGCTTCTCCATGATAAGGTAAAGATGCACCTGCTTCTTATAGAAGCACCCTAGAAAATGGCGTATGCAAGCATAAGGCATTTTCTTCATCACTGTTCCTGTTTGTGTCCCATCAAAGTGCAAAACACCACCATCCTGAAGATTCCTTGTCAGAACTGTTTGATTGCACTAATATGAATGCTGTTAAGATGCTCTTCTTCCCCAACCTCTCTGAGCCCATTCGTAACATCCTGTTGCCTTCAAGCAGGTCTTACCCACTCAAAAGAGATTCATTTGTTCCAACAGCACCTGTTAACTGCTCTGCAAAACGTTTGCACATACTGAGCTGTTGAATGAGATCTGTACGCCATTGGTTTCTCCCCTTCATTCGACTGGACAATGTTGCACAAAATAGGGGTGTAATGACATTGATAGTACATATTCCGAGCAGTACAGCAAGTGTTTTCAAGAAGCTTGTGAGCATGTGTTAAATCTTTTTAACCTGTCATGCTCCTGTTGGCTTTCTCGACCAGTGCAAAGCTTCAAGAAAACATGCCTAAAATTTAAGGCATTCTGTTACTCATTGAGGGTTTACAGACAAGCTGCAGTGTTGACTGGAAATCTGTATGAAGAATCCACTTCCAAGTAAAAGAGCAGCACAGAACAAGCGATCAGACCGAGCTCACCTGTCCTCTTTTAGGCCAATGACCAGATAGGAACAACAAGGCCATACATTACAGAGATGTCCTATACTTCCATTTACACTCACGTTTCATGTTCCTCATTAAAAAGTGACTGTCCAAACAAATTTTCATGTTGTGATGTGTATGGTGAAGCATCAGAAAAGCCTTCATGGGGACTGAACTGCTCATTGTCCACTGTACTATACATTTCAGATGCATCATGCTTGCCCTTCTTTGAGGGTGTCTTCTGTCCAACTGAAGGCACAAATGCTACAGACTGCAGTGAGTTATCTACCAGGGTACTCTCAGCACCATTCATCAACACCTGCAGACTTTCATGCTTACCACTTGTCATGGCTGTAACAGAGGCACTCTTCCTTGACCTTGCCCTTGCCTTGGGAATTCCAGCATCCTTTGGCTCTACCGAGGTTTTTGGTTCTTTTGCATCTTTTTTTGGATTTGGAGCCTTGGTCACCTTAGGGGCTTTAGGTGGCTTCGGTGGCTTACCTTCAGCCTCTGTCTTCCTCTGGAAAGGAGAACAATCATTGTATTACTTTTATATTTCACCTAAAAGAAGATCAGGCTTATTGCAAAACTCACCATGAAACATGTGCACTCTTCCATTCTTACCATGCATCATATGGAGACAATGATATGCCATCCAAAGCCACATCATTTTACATCAAAGGCATAAACTTAGAACATGCCCCAACATGAAATGCAAACTCAAAGCAGCAAAGACGCCCATTTAAAAACCATCAACCAAGGACACCAAGGACTCCTGCACATGTTATGTTATGATAGTCGCCCACAATCATAAATCATCAACTTGCTTGCACATAGCAAGGATTAGCAACTATACATCAGCTAGGACCACAACTGCCCCCAACAATGGCTGGAGATGACTGTATAAACATAAACTGGTATGGGTATTCTACTGAGCTTTTGCACAAGGTCCTCGCCATAAGTTTCTGACAGCACTTCAAGATGGCGCTAGCAAGGACAGTCACAACCATAAACATTCCACTGAGCCCCTATCATGGCAAAAGACAGAGTCAAGTCATCACAGCACGGCACTAGAGAACAGAGCTAATCAAACATACTATTTGAGAAGGGAATGTATCCATCAATTTAGCATGCAAACTGAAGAAGAGTCCAACAAATTACTAGGGGAAGCAAACTGACTGTGCAAATATACTGCTGAATAATGCATCAAAGGTATAAATGGATTAGGTTGGCATCCGAATTAGCTTTTATCATATGGTTATCCACCTTATTTCAGCAAGAGCTGTCTGTCAAATTATGTTGCACAAATGTTTATGGTAGCATGCAGAATGTGCAGGCTGTATCATCGTTTGTCCTAAAATATCAGTAAAAAGCAAAAGTTTCTGACTATTGTCTTCGTCTCCAAATAACCATATAAGAAGTGTAAACACTTAAATTAAGAACAACATCTACAAATAGGTCATAAAAGTATGGTCTCACAGGTGCTCACCTTGCCCTGCCGTTGCTTGGCTAAAGGACCTCCACTTTCTACGCCTTTTTCCACAAAACCATCTCGCTGATCAGCAGCTCTGTCTTCAGCCATGCCAAGTGGATCGTCTTCCTCTATAGATGCACCACCACCCTCTGCATCCAACCTTACAGCCTTCACACCAGTAGTAACCACCCCCCATCCCTTTTTCCTTTTCTCCAGTTTCTCCTGAATTCCCATGGCACAAGACAAAAATAGACAAAAGTAAATTTCTGGTCTTTCTAATGACAGATAACACTTTTTTTACCAAATAAGACCCTATGTATGGCATGATATGTCTTTAAAGATTTAACAAATTGGGATAACGAAAAAAGAGGAAATCTGTGCTCGTGAAATTAAAATATTGATACCGATTGCTTTGAAACTTGTTCCTTCATCTTCTGTTCAAGCTCAGCATCATCCAGAAGCAATGATACCACCTCTTCAGCCTCAAAAACATCACCCTGAGAATGTCCACCAGTCATCACTAATTGCTGCACAGTATTCTTTTGGCTGGCACGTTTTACAATTTTCTCTTCAACAGTTCCTTTACAAATCAATCTGTACACAGTCACCTGTTCAAACATTTGTAGCTGTGAGTCAAAATTGAGCTCTGTAAAGTGTTTGAACCTACCATGTGCCTCCCCTTGTGCTCTACACAACAGCGAATATGCAGGAAGATATTCCACGTATGCCATACCTCCTTGGTTTGCCCAAGTCGATGAGCTCTGTCCATGGCCTGTAGATCCATGGTAGGGTTCCAATCACTCTCATAGAAGATAACAGTATCAGCAGCAGTTAAATTGATTCCTAGACCACCTGCCCTTGTGCTTAGTAAGAAGATAAAAATGTCCCCCCTGCAGCATAACCAGACAGGAATCAGAACACTGATGTATGACGAAGGACAACTAATAATCTGGAAGGGACAGGGCTTGCCTATGCTGAAAGTCCTTGACCATATCCCTTCGATCCATGATAGTTGATGACCCATCCAGGCGAAGATACTTATATTTGCGATAGTTCATGTAATCCTGAAAAGAAGGAAGAATATTAAGTGGACCATCAGCAAATACCAAATCATGCAAATACATTTGCAAGAAACCAAAAAATAAAGAGGTCATTCCACAGTTTTAAAACCGTTCCCCTCCTCCACAACATTTGAGTACCCCTCCTCCACAACATTTGAGTATCACACCACGACATCTCTTGCAGCTTTTTAACACAATATTCACTGTATCCCACCGTGCAATGGCATACAAGACTCTCTCTTACATTGTAGACATACACTACTCCTGCAAGCCATTCTCATGCAAATCCCAGGCACCAGAAATCTGGGTTGCAGTCCACGATGGCATCCACTGTTTCTGTGATTAATTTTGGTTCAACATGTACCCCTGCGTATTCAGTGTAGTTCAGCATTCCGTAATGAAGTTACAATTTTGTTGGTTGCACCATCTATAGGTGAAGAACAGTTGAGCCATGATGTAGGATCCCATACCAGTTAGGTTTTGACCAAATGCAACGTACCCATGGACAGAAAGGTCCAGATATTCATTATGTGTCATATGTCAAGGCAAACACACACAATGCCTGAGCAATATCTAGGTCACTAGGAGTACAACCCTTAACACACAAGTACTCAAAAACTCTGTTTCAGGACTTCCAAAAAAGCTCCCTTTTTCAACTCCTCACCTCCATTTCTTGTGCAGTTCATACTGCCATTAGTAAAATCAACAGACTTTATCCTTCCTTCTCCACCTTTTCATTCAAAAGGCAGACTATTGTACGTAAACCAAACTTTAGGAACAAATGAATCAAATGAGTATGCTTGTAAAGTGGATTTAGGAAAGAGCGGGAGGGCTGCTCAATCACAATCATTTCCTTACTATCTTGTCGCTTTTAGTCTCTTTATTGATAGCTTTGTCTATCGGCCCTCAAACAGATATCTACAGGTAAAAATTTCGTAAACCAACAAATATTAAGCTTATACCTCCAAAATATTAAGCATCTTTGTCATCTGCGCAAACAAGAGAACTCTGTGGTTTTCAGCCCTGAGACGCTTTAGTAACAAATCCAAGGTCTGCAGCTTCCCAGAATCCTGGAGGAAATAATGAGGATGAAAGAAAAGTTAAAACTAGCTCGACAAGGATCTAGGCCTACATTACACCACGCTACAAATATAACATTCTTGCACTCAGACTAACAAAAACCTCGATGACCTATTTCTAGATTGAAAACATACTTACATACGTGACTTGCAATCAAAACCTCGATGACCTATTTCTAGATTGAAAACATACTTACATACGTGACTTGCAATCATTAAAGCCACAGCTAATATGCAGTTGAAATCAAGCAAAAAATGATCAATAAGTTGCAATCATAAAAAAGTAAAAAAGACAGCTCATATGCAGTCGAAGCGATTAATCATGCGAACCCATGAACAAAAAACTGGAGATCAACAAATGACAATCAAAAGGGAACTTACACAACTGCTAAGCTTTCATCCTTGTTCGATAGAGTTTTGATGATAAAGGTTACGAACAAACAAAAGCGTGCCATCTTATAGGCGAAACACCACCCCCCCACCAAAATAATAATAATAATAATAGTGATAATAAATATAAAATAAAAAGAGTCTCTCCCAAAACTGTGCTTATTGGGGCTGACAAGGTGTGAAGCAACAAATTGTTTTAGATGATAGAACTTACTGTGAGCATTTTTGCAAAATCAAAACTTTGAAGGGGCGGAGCTGATCCAAAAATCCGGTAAGGCAATGCCAATAATGGCTGCTGAGAACAAATCCTTAAATCCTGCTCCTGAATATAATGATGTGAGGAAACTGGCTCAGCAGGGCCATTGCGATCTGAAGTTCGTGCAAATCCCAAAAGAAGCCTTTTGATCCAAGGATTTTGGAGCTCCTCCTCTCTTTGATATGTAAATCCTCGGTCTGAGCACCAAACATCAATCTATATACAACCAATCTCAATGTAAGAGAACAGCCTCACAGGAGTACAGTATACTCTTTCTGATTGCATAGGAAGTAAACAGGTGAGCAGGAGAAAACATTTCCAGACAAATTGCTTTAGTGAATATTAGTCTTTGAAAAAACTTGGCTATCAACACCAGAACCAGGCACACGAATGAACAAATAGCAAGTCTCAGACCTCGCTCTTGTCAAAAGACCAAGTGCGCCCTTAAAAATAACAGCATTGTGATAGTATGAGTATGCTTCATCTATACCTTACGGGAATTTTCCAATCGTACTAAATTCTAATTGAAATTTTTTATATAATACAAGCGAAAAAACAAGGGAAGACAAAACTAAGGATAATCTTACTGGGATGCCTGATCATATCTTCAAATGGTACTTAAAAGACCAAGATGAAGTGCATACAAGAAGATATGAGTGTGTTGGTGTCTACAACATTATGGATGCAAAAGTGCCTGAAGAACATAATTGCTGCCTGCCTATCCAGACGAGAATGCGCAAAGTCGGTAATTATCCCCACAGCCACTATGATACATCATACGGGTGTCTATGCAAATTCAACAAGTCAAATGCCTTGAAATCAAGTTCTGCCATGGTGGCATGAATTCCTAGCTGTGTGATCCTACCAAATCCGTCATGATGCAGAAATTGTAAGCCAAAAGGCTAGAAAGAGGATTGACCTCTTTCGCACTGCTGTAGCTATGAATTACAGCCAGAACCCAATGCCTCTCTAGGCATTGCTACCAAGCGGGGTGAAAAGAGCAATGGTGCTCATGGAGATACCGGCATGCCCAACCAAAGATGCACACCAATGGAGCAACTAAGAATTGATGGCTCCATTTGCAAAGGTAGAAAAATATGTAAGCTAGATTGTTGCCCAAAGAACGCGCTACATCTGAAACGACATGGGAGCCTGAAAGCTAGAGGAGCATCTAGCATCTACCATAAAACCACCGCGTGATGCATAGTCCTGGCTGTGCAAGGTGGTACCATTGCTAGTTACAATACATATGGTACAGTACCGTATGTTGCACCCTACAGAAAAAAGATTTAAGGTATGTAAGGTACGCCAGCTTTGTAAAAATCCCCCCCTCACAAAGAGAGGGGGGCAAGGGGGGGGAGGGGGGAGGGACAGTATACTAGTGACAATAGTCCATAGAATCCAGTGATTAATCACCATCAACAATCAAGTAGATTCTACCATAGTTAACTACTTAATCATACATGGAACTAAAAGAGATTCAATAGAAACTGAAAGCTCAAAGTTGAAACTAATTACTAGAGTGAGATAGTAAAGCAGAATGGACAACAGGAGTGACTACAGCTTGGAAGAGAAGGATATGCAGAGGGGTCTTTGTGGGCTGCAGGCAAAAGGTAGAAACCAGCCTTGAGATAGGAGGATAAGGGAAGAGGTGGCGAGTGTACACAAACAAGTGCCAATTTGATTTAAAATGGCAAAGGGATTTTTAGGTACATTTTACAATTACAGGGGACACATTTGAGATATCTATTGACCACATAAGAGTGCCCTGAAGAATTAGTGCCTGCAAAAATTGTGCATGTGCATGTGCATCTGCTAATGCAGGCGATAGAGGCGGGAAGGCATTCAGGTGCCACTCATGGGCGCTCCCACTATGACAAGCACTTTCATTGTGGAACCCCCTCCTGTGCATCACTACCAAGCAAGGACTCATTTAAACAACGTGCATGTTTGGTACCTTGTCAATGCCAAATGAAGTGCCAACATGTGGTTAGGTACCTGCAAGACGAGTCCGAAAATTGGAAGACAGCTGCTCCTACAAGTAGTAACATATGCACATCTCAAGAATAGATAAAGAAGCAGAAGCTTTGTCTCTTAAAGAACCCTTGATACGTACAGACTCTGAAGTGCCAAGTCACGGATGGAGAGGCTTAAAAGTTAAGATAGAGGTCAATAATGGGGCTCTGATAGAGGTCGATAATGAGGCTCTGTAAGTGTGTCCAAAGTGGCTTGAATATTTTGTCCAAGAAGCAGCAGAAGCTTTGTCTCTTAAAGAACCCTTGATACGTACAGACTCTGAAGTGGCCAAGTCACAGATGGAGAGGCTTAAAAGTTAAGAGAGGTGGATAATGGGGCTCTGTAAGTGTGTCCGAAGTGGCTTAAATATTTTGCCCAAGATATAAGACCCCTAAATCATCTAGGTCACCTAACACGCCTAACTCACCTAGGTCAAAAAAGGCACTTGGGACAACTAAGCCACCTAAGGCAATTGAGACAAATAAAAGAGCTTAGGTGTCTTAAGTCGTTTGGTGTAGAAATAGGTGATTTCTAGTGCCCTTTGCGAGTTGACGAGTAAAATCTAGTGGCAGAAATTGAAGGACGGCTGCATCTGCAAGTAAAGATCGCCACCAAAACTCCTTGGACAGAGGGATGGTGGTCATTGGGCAGCGTTCTCTAAAGTCTGTAGCTTCAAAAATTAGAGGATAGCATAAAGGGTGGCGTAGAAATGGGCGCTCCCTCAGCCGAGGGGCAATTCCAATAGCAGCGTGTTAGGATAAGATCTGAAAGAGCTAGGCTGCTATATGAATTAGCCACGTGCCACACACCCCACCACATAGACAAGGCCCCAAGCTATATCTGGACGATCAGCCACGAGGCAGCCATCTAGGGTCAGCTTGTCGCATCTTACTTCAACCTATCATGGGGGTAGCATCTTGTATCGGAGGAGTTTTCCCTTTGCACAATGCTTGTGCACAATAGACATTACACATTTATAAACCCTTCAATAAAAGCAGGAATACTCAGTTATTCTTATTTATTTTTCCCGTTTACTCTTAATTTTGTTTAATGTCTCTTAAAAACTCCTTTCTTCACTTCTCTTTTTCTCTGTCCAAGACCGGATATATTCTAGTCTTCTGAAGGTATGTACATACACTCCCAACTACTCCCTCCTCTGTTCTTCACTAATTTGGTAGACTTATTTTCAAAAGCATTTACAGTCCCTATTGAAAAGCGTAAATGATTAAACCTTCACTTGTGGGGCTAGTACAGAAGACATGAATGCACTCACAGATCTCAACGATCATATGTTACACAGAAACAAAAGCAATAGACATTCAACCTGGAAAGCATCAATTTTCTCCAACAAATGCTTACCTGTGGGGCTCGTACAGCAGGCATGAATGTATTTACAGATCTTAACAAACTTATGTCTCTTTGAAAACGTTCGTCATGAGAAGTAATCAGAGCCTCAAATGGAGAATCACTCAATCCAGTGGCCCTCTTTCTCTTCAGAGCAGCCAACTCTGATCTCATTGGAAGCATCAACAATCTGCTAACTGCTCTAAGTCTATCATCCTCCATCTGCTCCACATGTTCTTCCATGATTTCCTCAAAATCATCAGGTTTTGAAACTGCCAACAGTAGCCTTTCAAAAAAGGATGCCCCTGCCATGAATCCAACTTCAGAGGGTGACATATGGATCAGTCGAGTGACATCAAAGCCACCACTGTGGATTCCCTGAAGCTCCTGTGAATCACCAGTCCGAGGAAAAACAGATATATGAACATTTGCAGGTGAGAAAATGTTGAATTTATTGCTTATCCATCTTTCTTGAAATCCTTGAGCAGACCCAGAGCTGGCAGTCGGCAAGCAACGCATGCCATCACGATACAATAGTTTTGGCACCTAAAGGCTCACAGTTCAAACAAACCTTGTTAGTAATAGATCTGGTTCAACAGAAAGACAGCACAAAGATTTTCCTTCAAGCACGTACATGACCTCTTCTATGTTACCTTGTAAGTTATTGGATTCTGAGCCCCAGAGTAATGAATGCACTCCAGCTCACCAAATGGAGCAGGAAGAAGCGCATTTTGAATGACAGAGAAGTGTACAAAAGTGTGCCCTTCATTTCTTTCAAACAATTCTGGATGGTTGCATACCTATGAAGGCCCAAAGACCAAGCAGTCATCATTACAATGAAGAAACCAGCACCATATCAGCTTCAAAAAGCATATAGAACACCGTTTTTATTAAGTCAATAAAGAACACTATATTTTTTTATCCGTCATATTAATAAAGTATCATGTACCTTCCTTAGCTGTATAACAATATTCATAAGGTTCAAAACTTTCTTCTCATTTAAATGCCCGCCGCTGCTATCAAACAAGTCTGCAACTGAGATTTTGTGCTTGATAGCTTGATAAAAGGCTTGCTGGCGGGAACTCAACGTGCAAGGAATAACTACTTCCTTTTTGTTAGTCATTTCTGTGATGACATCCTTTTTCACGCGTCGGAGCATGAATGGCTTTAGAATCGAATGCTGCACAAATCAGCATTGTTAGTTGGAAAAATCGTAAAACATGCTTGGACAAAAAGAAGAGAGAATGTCAGGCAAAACATGGAACTAGTTTTTCATTAATACAGTTTTTCCCAAGCCTACAAGCATTAGGGGACAAATTTAAATATAATATTCTTGATTTTCTAGAGACACATCATGAACTAGATGCCTGACCAATCTCACCTTCACTTAAAGTCCTAATACCTTTGCAAGCTCATTTGGTAAGGCAGCAACCTCAACCTTTCTTTGTATAATTGTAACAGACTATAATATAAACATAACAAACACAAGTCTTAAGGGTTTCACAGAATTCCGATAGCAAACACTCTTCAAGCTCGTATTGTATTCTGTGCCGATCATAAAAACCTTCAGCTGTTCGTTAAGCCCTTTGCATACCTTTTCTGAAATACAGCCAGCACAAGTCTTCAAGAAAGCTCTGCAGCTCATGCCTTCTACTTGTGCACTGGACTGACATATCAACACATTAGCATAGCTACCCATGATTGCACTTCTCTAATCAACAACCTACAATTTGTTTCGAATGTGAGCATAGAATACTAAGTATGTGACACTACTGGAACACGACTCTAGGATGGATACATACTCTCCCAATTTGTTTGCTAGCACATGCTCTAAGCAAATCGTCTATGATTTATTGACCTAACCATGACTCTATGGATGCTTAAAACTTTCTCATGTCCAATGTATCTACCGCAGCTGATTGCACTGCTGCTAATGCTGCTGTTGAGACTGACGGTACTGCAGCACTGGCTACTAGGGAGGCTGCTGCTACTGCTGGAGCTGATCAATCAGATTGACGGAAAAGGACTCCTTTAAAAACCCTAAAGGCTCCTGTACCTGCCATCTCACAGAGTGGTCTGTAACTGCCATTTCCACAAACTGGTTTTTGAGTAACTGAGCCTATAAAAGGCTGATGCGGATCCCTATTGCCATTCTGGGCCTGAGCTATTCTGGGTCATGGATGGCTGCTGCTGACATTTCCCATACGTACTGGTGCCGCTGGCTGCTGCAGACAGATGTTCATAGGCTGACAGATGCTCGTGACATGATTGTAGGATTGAGATTAATAGATGGGGAAGTTTCAGGTCCAGATGATCTTAACACTTGTATCACCTTCCATCAGCTTTTTTGCCAATGGCATGACTATGCTGCAGCTCTAACTGAATTTGAAGAGGACTTCTTTCAATTGGAACAAGGCATCTCATAGCTTTTGATGACCCCTAAATCCCTGATGATTGCAACTACAATACAATACGCAGCCTCATTGAGGCTGATGCGAATGTAAAGGGTTCTTGCAGCTGTTTTGAAAAGAAAAAGATGCTAGAGAACATCCATACAAATAAGAAAGGGCATCATTATGTTTTTAGGGACTTACTCCAAGGGTATACTATCAATAAACCTTCAGCTATTATCGCAGGCTCAATTCACATAATTGTTTAAGAAATAATTTGCTGTGGCTGAAATTCTACATAACAAATTTTCTCACCTGTGCATGCAGCTGTTTTGGAAGGAGCTACAATTTTCACCTGTGGTAGGCCTCATCCAGCTTAATGAGAACCATGAAAGGGTTACGCGTTGCTTTTGGTGGCAACAATTGTTGAATGATTATATACCTTTGTAAGACTAGAATAAGTCCAATCATACAAATTTAGATTTTGGTGGCAACAATTGTGGAATGATTGTTTGGGTAGTGTTAGGAGCTGTGTTCCTTGCCAGTAAAACAGAGATTCTGGTCTTGTCCCGCTCACACTTCTCTGTAATCATGGGGGTAAGTGAACTGACACCCACTATAGCTTGGAATAGTCTTATGGTAGTGGTGGATAGAATGAAAAAGCACATCTCTTCCAACCAAAATCACACATTTAGGTTCAGTGTCCTCACATTTAGGTTCAGTGTCCACCCCTGATCGTGTCTCAATCCAGGTTCAAAGTTCAAACTGATTTTTGAGCGACACTTCACTACGGGTTCCAGGAACAGCCAATCTATTTCTATTGGCTCCATGTATATACCCACCTCTTCAGTGTAGAAGATTCATTCCCCAGCCATTCGGCGAGATCACGCAAATTGTTTCAACAATTTGCGTGATCTCGCCGAATGGCTGGGGAATGAGTCTTCCCGTGATCTCGCCGAATGGCTGGGGAATTAATCTTCCACACTGAAGAGGTTGTCCATTTGGGTATACATGGAGCCATAGAAATAGATTGGCTGTTCCTGGAACCCGTACTGAAGCGTTGCTCAAAAATCAGTTGAACTTTGAGCCTGGATCGAGACACGATCAGGGGTGGACACTGAACCTAAATGTGAGTCAAAATTGAGCTTTGTAAGAAAGAAAGAAAGAAATAAGGAAGAAAGAAAGAAAGTTTATTGAAGTCTTCGAAGGACCAAAGGGTCTATAAGACGGAAAAACCAGATACGATGAGAGAGAGAGAGAGAGAGAGAGAGAGCATAAATGATACATGTGAGTACTACTAAAGCTCTTACAAAGGCACCTTAACCACATGCTCCACACTGATCTAGCAAAGATTCACCGCCAACATGGCAAGAGAAACTATAACACTCCATAATCCAGCTAGCTCACAGCTTTTTACAAGTTAATCTATATTAACTCCCCTCCAGCAGACTTATTCAGTTATTGTTTAAAAGGCATTTTGCAACTTCCAAAACCTTCATTCTGTCCTCATAAAATGAGATGACCTCCAGAAGTGTTTTGTAGTTAAGCCATTCAGACTCATCCTTGATGCCATTTAACACACTTTATGCCATAAAACCTTGGATCCAGAGGGCCTTGAAACTTCACAAACACTGCCCACCCCCCAACAAACAAACAAACAAAATTCCACACAAAAAATGGCATGACAGCGCAGCACCTAGCAGAGGCTGATACAGGAGTTCGGGAGAGACAGCCAGTCTGGGAGATTATTAGCAGCATTGCAGGGTGGCACATCTGGACCTCGCGCTGCGCGCAGATCCTCGGTGGCACCTCCTTATCGACTGCCCAGATCATGACGGAGATTTGGAGCGAGATTATTCATACCCTCAGAGGCCAGTGGGACCAGATTCAGGGAGATTCCCGGGCCGGTCAGGAGAAGCGGAGACGCTTCCTCCGGGCTTGGGACACACAGGGCCTCTTCTTCGAGCAGACTTCGCAGGGCCTTCGGTGGCACTACTCACCACCCCGATGGCTATTCATTCACACTCGTCTTATCCCTCCGTGAGAGTATGATTTCTTCTGTTGCCTTTTAGGGCTGTGTCCGATTTGTGAACGCAGCCCGTCAGCTACAAGCTGACCTTTTGTATCTTGTTCTCGAAGTAATATAATTAGCACTGTTTTTTCGGCAAAAAAAAATGGCATGACAAAACAAGAATAACTATTCAAGCTTAGCAAAGTGCATGAAGGGCAAGGGCACAGGAAGAGACCAGTCTATTGAGCTGATGTTCATTCAGAGTACCTCCATGCTCTGCATGGCTCTCAATTCTGTTCAGAAAAAAGACATGGATATGCTGCATTAGCTACACAGCAACAGTTGCACCTATGTAGCCCGGGCATTTCCTAAATTGCTTTACACAAAAAGGGACTTCTAATGTCAAATAGATCACAGAAACAAGGCGAGTAAAAAGTAAGTACCCTTTGGAAAACCATTCATTGAATTGTTCGTGGCTGTCAAAAAGGGTTGGCATTATAAAATGTAACAGTGCCCAAAGCTCTGCCATGTTATTCTGAATTGGTGTACCAGTAAGTAGCAAACGATTTCGACAGTTGAAGCTAAGCAGTGTCTTCCACCGTATACTGGAAACAGCAGCACATCTAATTAGAACTGCCTGTCACAGCAGACTTGGCAGCTATATTGCCTAATTTCCCATCCAATTTTTCCTCCCCTTTTAAATTCTCATCATATTGCAATAAAAAAATACACATATTAGTACCGTGCAATAGCAAATAAAATTGACGGATACAGGTGTCCATGAAACCGATGTCAACAAGAGAGAATTATTCACATTGAAATAAAGAAATGGGCAACAGGGTCAATGAACAAGCAAAGTGGCATTAAACCTGCTTGCACTTTTAATTGCTTGGGCTTCATCCAAAACCATATATTGCCATTTCACACGCCTCAGATATTTGTCATCAGACACGAGAAGCTGATAGCTTGTGATAAGAATGTGAAAAACAGCATCCCTGCATCAAGACAAGAATTTGAATTCGATTCTCCTGAGAATGATGCTTTACATCTGAAAGAAAAAGATACTTCAATTGCCTGAACTATGGAACTCACCTTCGGTAAAGACGCTTGGGACTGATGTTTTTGCGAAGCACGGTTCTTTCTTGAAGCCCACCCCAGTAGGGCAGAATCTTGAAGTCCGGACAAAAGCGATGAACTTCATCAGCCCAGTTGTTCAGTACGGATGCTGGTGCAACAACCAGGAATGGCCCCCAAATGTTCTTTTCCTGCATAACAAAAGATAAAAGAGATGGGACAATAGCTAACAAACATGAAGACACAAGTTTCTGTCAATTGCTGAACAGGATTGTGCTCAGTGAGTGTAAAACACTCAACACTCTAGTGACAACATCACAGGAAATCACAATTCAATCAAATTGAAACTCAACATATACCTCCGCCAGGTGTGCAAGGAAAGCCATTGCCTGAATTGTCTTTCCTAGTCCCATCTCATCGGCTAAAATTCCATTGAGACCCTGAATAGAAGCAAAGAAAGAGTCACTAAGAAAGATATATTTGCAATTACAAAGACATGCCTGTGCAGTTCCAATTGCTAAATGTTTTATTAAATATGGGAAAGCTGACCGATCACTCTGATTAAATGCATATTGTTCATAAATCAGACTCCAATCCTCCATTTCCTCCCAAACTTATCATTACAAATCCGACCCTCCATTTTCTCACAAGCTCACATCATTTGGCTTACTAGCATACTAAACGCACCTTGGAGACAACCACTAGGTGCCTGAACTTTTTTCAACTCAGCTTGCACATCAGACAACCTGCTAAACATTACCAGATTCTCCACCTGAACACTGTTGCTGCTCTATCTACCTGCTCCCAAATTTCATGGCAGCAAAGAATCTTCTAGCCAATCTGATCACCGAGAACAGGTCTGTTCAAACTGTTAGAAGAGGTCACTGAACCATCTAGTGAGCCCACATATGAGGAGGACTAAGGGTTTAGTAGACCTGTGTAGGATTAGACAGTAGAAAATGTTAGGCCCATGATTAGGGATGTGCCAGGCTTGGGAGCAGCTGCAGACAGTGGCAGCACTGCAGGAGAGCAGCGCACAGGACCTGGCAACGACAGACGAGTTGGCTCTGCACTTGATCTGGTCGGCCTCTTTACTGGTTGGTCTTTTATTTGGTTGCCTCCTTGTGAGGATTCCAGTCCCTCTGCCCCCTATATATATAGGCGGGCTATCCCACTGAGGTCTGTTCCAACTGTTAGAAGAGGTCACTGACCCATCTGTGAGCCCACATATGAGGACTAAGGGTTTAGTAGACCTGTGTAGGATTAGACAGTAGAAGATGTTAGGCCCATGATTAGGGATGCGCCAGGCTTGGGAGCAGCTGCGGACAGTGGCAGCACTGCAGGAGAGCAGCGCACAGGACCTGGCAACGACAGACGAGTCGGCTCTGCACTTGATCTGGTCGGCCTCTTTACTGGTTGGTCTTTTATTTGGTTGCCTCCTTGTGAGGATTCCAGTCCCTCTGCCCCCTATATATATAGGCGGCTATCCCACTGAAGCCTATTTCCAGGCAATGAGGAGGAGTGATTTAGCATCTGCACTCCCAGTAGATCCCAGTAAGACAGTCATACTTGACTGTGGTTTTACCCAGCTCTTTGCTGGAGTCTATTCTAAGCAGTTTTCCGATGCCTATGGCTGAATAAAGTCTGAGTTCTCCTTCTCTATCTTCTGCTTCAGTTCCCTGATTGTGGGTTTAGCCTGTGTGCGCACAACAGCGTGAGAGATCAGTAAGTGGTTGAGTTCATTCCAGGTTACTTCTTCAGTAGTCCTACAAGTCTACCACCAACAATGTCCTTCAAAGAAACGTCCACTCCCACCCTTAATCATGTTTGTGGAATTATGCCAGCCAGATCCCCCTTTTTTTCCAATACTCAAAAGGGGCTCAGGAAGAGCAGTCGGGCAGCCTTGTCTTATAAACTCATGAGTGAAAGAGCCACACATCACTGAAGAAAGATAAAGCAGAGCATGCTAAAAGTATTCATACGATAAGAGCAACTCCCATTTTGAAGATGGAGCCATATTGCTTTCCTTCCCATCAAATTGAAAAGGAGAATTCTTCATGTAAGATGAAAAGCTTTAGCTATGATCTGGAATAATTGTTTTTTTATAAACGGCCTCCAGATACAGCTTGTATACTTTCATTCTAAAGGGATTTGGAAAGATAAGATTCACTACCCCAAATTAACATCCTCTAAAAGGCTCCCATTGTTGTGAGCTTATTTCCTCCCTACCATAATCCCGCTTCCCTCTATCTTCTTCAGGCACTAATTCCTCGCATAGTGGTGGACAGCACGAAGTCATCCTACACTCCCAAAAAACAATCTTCAATGAAACCTAGGCTATCTCAAATCCACATAACGGAGACTTTACACTAAAGGGAAAACTGATACCAGTCCCGTTCGTATTTATGTACATAAATATCAGATGATGCCCAAACTCTCCTCCAAAAAACAGTGTGGCTAAGAACAATGGGAGAAAACCAGAGTATAAACATATGCTCTCACACATATACACACATTGATACAAAGGTATCCATACTGAGTTTCTGTCAGCAAGTCCAGAGGTGAAGGCCACACTCAACTGTGACAAGGCTAGCACTGTAAGAGAGAACTAATCAAAAAAATGTCCACATTCTCTTCGTCAAAGCTACAACCACCTGTAAAGACTAGAGTATTCCATTTTAGTCGCAGGCAAAATTAAAATCTCTAACCCAAAAAAACTTAGCAAGATAGCTGATAGGGAAGCGCACTGCTACAAATAGAAAGAATTATTGCAAGTCCTGTCAGTACCTGTCCTTTTTTATGTGTACCAATGCCTAACCTTAGACTTTTAAACCTGTAAGGAATTCTTTCACCGATCAGAAGAACCCATCCTGCTTCACACTAATACAGCATGGTTTTGCCAAAGATCGAGTTGCAACAAAGATCGGCAATATCCTAGAGTGATTACAGTCCCTCCTTCAGACCTCTTGTATCCTCTTGAAAAAGGGTTGAGAGAAATCACTGGATTAATCCAGTAATCTTTCTTTTCCTTACGAGACTTGTTCTATAGCCTCATACTCTCCTAAAATAAATCTCCCAAAGCTGGACATGTGCACCAAGCACAACAAAATTCAAAATTAAAAGCCCAGAAGATTGATACATACTTGCTCATAGCAATTCACAAGCCATTGCAAGCCTTTCAGCTGGTATTCCTTCAAGACTCCATGAAAAAATGTTGGCTGCTGAACTGAAGATGTGGCAGGCATTGTAGACCTGTAACCAAAGTGTTGATAGTTAAGCAAATATGCAGCAATTACAGATCAACTGAAACAACATGCTATTACATTTAAATATCTATGCACAGTAAATCTTTATACATTCTGCCATATCGAGACTTACGGATGAAGAAGATCAATGTCTGCAGCAGTATCTGAAAGTTGCCCCATGCCATCCAGCATTCCATCTTGACGAAGCTTGGAACATTCAATGTCAAATGCATCAGTTTCTTTCCTCTGTTGCGAAACAGCACTCTGGGCTGCCCGAAATGCCTCCTCTTGCAAAGCAGCTTCTTCAGCAGCATCCTCAGCTAAGCCTATACTAAGATCTCGGGACATGTTACCAAATTGGACAGCAACACCACTGCTCGTTAAATCCGAGCCCAAAGCAGGCTGCGTGGGCAATCCTGCCATTTTATTTTGCATGAAGTGACTATAAAGTTCTGTTTGTGTAAGCAAAAAGTTCAAGCGCTGCTGCTGTCTTCTTGCTTCGCGAAGCTCTTCCTCGCGCTTCAATGCCTCTGCTGCTTCTTTCTCCTCCTTTTTCCTCAGCTCCGCCTGGCCAAAACAATCAAGACTAAATCATCTGGCAAAATGCAGTTCCATTCTTCTTGATGCCAACGCTTTCTTGACAAATATTGTGCTTTGAAGATTGTTGCAGGACCAAGCAGCGTCATTGCACAAACCAGAATACAAAGACTCCCACAAGACAATTTCAACTCCCGAAGTGGCAAAAATATCCATCAATAACATAGCTGTGAAATTCTATAATGCTTTGTCTTCAAAACACAAGTAAATTTTAAAGTTACCTGCTCCCTATCCACTTTCTTCCAAAAAATGACCATATCCCTTGCCAATTTCCTGATTCGCATTGGAGCAGCTTTCATTACTTTAAGCGATCTCAGACCCCGATATTTAACCTGCATCTCCAACAGTCACGAGATTAACAAGACAAGAGAGGAAAAAAAAGGTGGACGTACGCTCAATCCCAAAGGTATCATTTTAAAACAACTTCTACCTTGCATAATTCACGGAGGAGAAAAGAGAAAGGCCATGTAAAGATTAAACAGTGGAAAATGAGATGCATTCCTATCTATTTTGCCTCACTGTCTTTTTCAATTCTAATTTGAGCATGGAAAGATTCTTGATTTGAAACTTTGAATCCAACAGATACTCACCTCTCGTTGGCAGTATTCAGCAAACTTTTTCGCATCTTGTGATTGTTTTCTGTAATATGAAAAAAAATTCCTATGATGCTTGGGCAGATCCTTCCGAACCAGATTGACCCAATACTTTCCAATTTTGTCACTATCCTCTTTTACGACCACAGCAGGATCCCTCTTTTGCGGCTCCATCTTGGGCACTCTCCTTTCAATGACCTGCCCACGCATTAATTACAAAAAACAAAGGACCCAAAAGCATCCATAAGTAGGTGCGATCCCATTCTTCTCACCAAATATTGATAGGCTTCAACTTCACACTCAACCCCAGCCAAGAAGATACGTTGCAATTAACGTGCATATCAACTTAGAATGAAGGACCTGGACTTAGAATTCATATGTCAAATAAGTTGTTAACGCTAGAACAAAAAATTCCTTCTGAAATCTTTACCTAGTGTGATAAGCATTGACATTTGGGCAATGTAATGCAATATGTTACTTACCTCGTAACCATCGCCCCTCTCCAAAATCTTCACCTCACATTGCCTTAGAATGCAACTATCTGATAAGATGTGTCGCAACGTAACTTGAGAACCTTGCTGCGAAGATAAAAAAGATGAATCCAAATTTCCACTAAAACCATCCAAGCGTGAGCCCACTGGCATTGGCATTTGGTCCAAAACTTGCAGAGAGAATTTTTTGTAACCATTGGATGAACCCTCTGACAACTTTTCAGCTTTGTCTCCTGTATCAGAGCGAGCCTTCCACAACTTTGCCAAAGAGTCAGAGGCAATTATAGATACAAGAACCTCAGGCTTTAGCTGACCAGATAAAATCCTTTCATCTATTTCCAAGGCTTCAAAGTCTGGTAATCCAAGTGCAGGAGCAAGCTGATCATACAAAGGTGGAATTTCCAACAGGATTCCGTCACCAAGCTCGAGAAGGTTGTACACACCAGACCTGTCGCGACCATGCTGCAAACTATTTTCTGGAGGCTGAGACAAACATGAATCAATACTATTCCTGTTGTGCGCTTTAACGTCCCCATGAGAGGGCCCATAAACTTCTTGTCTTCCAGACTCTGACTTCTGAGACTTTCGGTTAACACTAGGGCCCAAACCTTCTCGACTCGTAATCCCCGAATCAAGTACCATTGGCTTCTTATTTGCAGTTATACGAAACCGAGCTGCAATTGCTTCTTTCAGTTGAGCCCTCCTATACTTCTTCAGATGCTCTCCTAGCATACCACGATAGTGCTCTTCAGAAAGGCTAATACCAAAGTTCGTATCAATCTCATCATTACTGTCTGCATCATCTCGCTTCAACGCATGGCTACCAGCCTCTGCCTCCACTTGAACTCGTTTTCTTTTGAGAGTCATCTCTGATTGCACATCTGCTGGCCTTTTTGCTTTAACTCCATTCATGGACTCATTCAACCTCCGTTGACCACCTGTTATGAAGCCCATGCTGTCAGCAAACACAATAACCTTCCATCGTAGACAAGAGAACAGACGCAAAGGCAGAACTTTCTAATAACCCAGTCAACAACAATCGGAATTGCAACAAAATGTTCTTAAATATCATTTGAAAGATTAGAACTATCAATTCGCTATCCAGAACAAAAAAAGAAACAAACAGTAAATTTCCTACCTCTACTGCCAACATTCCCATCTACACTGCTGCTGGTGCAGCTTGTGAGGTCATCCCCAGCATGAGGCAGTTGAAAATTCACTAGAGACTATAAAACCAACAAAAATCATAGTAAAACTTACTGCGCATGACATATACCGTTATATCAGGAATAACATCTTGGATAAAAGGAGTCAAAATTTTCAAATCAACAGCAAAAGCCTTTTTTTTGGCCCAGCATGTCATGCTCTTCTGCTTCCTAGCACGTGCTATTTAATCTTGATTTGTTCGTGCAGTGCCCATTCTAGCTGATCACACCAAGCTGAAATAATGCCCTATATCCATTACTCACGCTGTGTAGAGAATGCCGTGTTTCGATTCACATGGGTTCGAATTTTAAATTTACCTCTAAATTGAATAGATTTGCATAAGAATACGAGCTTCTTAGAAAATTCTGGCTGCTCCTTGATAACTGCTCCATCCTGTCATGCGAGCAAGGCCTTCAAAATCAATCAGACAGCCATTGCTTCTATGTCATCGTGTTCTCCAACTTTTTCGAGCAAGGAAAGTACACTGATCAAATTAAGACGCTTTATAATGCCCACATAACTTTTCGACAGAGGATTTTAAGTCCATGGCGTGCGAAGGGAATGGAGGGTTAGCAGAACAGTGGGACAGAGTTCGAAACAGTTGCAGAAAAAGTCCAATCCTGAAACCTGAACAGTAAGAATTCCGCGAAACTGGCAACGTGATGTAGCTGTAATGCAGATTGAGGGGGGAGCGTTACAACATTGCTAAGGCGAGGCATACATCACATAACCGAGAACAGACAAAAGTACGGGACGCAGCGCACCTTTTGTCTGAAGAAGCCGCAGGCATCGTGGCTGCAGGCGAGAATGCCCTGTCGAGGGATCGGAATTCCGCTCGTGGGTCGCTGCGCTAGCGAGCCGACTTGGGTCTCCAGAGCAGGTGCGAGTTAGCGTGGGGCGGAAGCTGATGCTGGAGGGGGGGGGGGGGAGCCATCAAGAGAGAGGGAATTGGGTTAGGAAAGCCATAAGTGATCGATCTTGAGAAGGGAAAAGGGGAGGGGGAGGTGGAAGAGGAGAGGAAGGGGAAGGAGAGGAGTAAAAAGGGCGGGGGGGGGGAGAGGGGGGAGGGGAAAGAAGGGAGGGAGGGCGGCGGGGGGAGGAGGAAATAGGGTAGCAGGGGCTATGGCGAAAGGGGAAGGGGAAGGGGAAGGGGAGATTAACCTGTGGAGAGGAGAGGAATTGCTGTTGGAGCTGGTGGTGCTGGAGAAGCGCAACAAAAGCAAGAAAACGAAGAAAACAAAGAAGACGAAGACGAAGACGAAGAAGAGGAAGAAGAAGCCATAGAACCTCCCTTCCTCAGCTTTGCCCTTGCCCTTGCCCTTGCCCTTCCCCTTGGCTTTGGCCTTGGCCTTGCCCTTGCCCTTCATCATCATCATCATCACCATCATCCCTTTCCTCCTTCCTTCCTTTCTTTCTTCTTTTTCTTTTCTTTCGTTTCCTCCCTTTAGCCTATTCCCCCCCCCCCCCCCCCTCTTCAATACATTTCTTAACCCCACCCTCCCTTCTCACACCACCACCATCCTTGGCCCATTCCCCGCCACCGCCTCCTCCTCTCAATGCCACAATATCGGGTCGCATTGTTGCCTCCCCCCCTCTCCATCCAAGAATGCCAACTATATATACTGTCCCAACACGAGAGACACATCTACAGTGTCCACTAGCTGGCAAGATCAACAACCTGGTCATGCAAGTGCATAAAAGCCATATAGCCTCATCAATTGAGATGAGCACAACAATGCTATTTTATGAATCAAGTCAATCCATCTAGATCGAGTGGATCCATAAGAGTCATGCACATTTTACAACATTCATGACACCTATATTATAATCTTCTCACACTTATTCTATCATTTGTTTTTGGGTTTTGATGAAAATTATCCTCTTGGCTTGGTATGGAAAAGGAGTGTGGGACAACAACTTATAAGTTGCATATGGAGGATGGGTAGCACTCATGATAGTAACTGTGTATGCTACTTAGAGAAGAGAGTAAAATCGAGGGAGCTCACCCTTCTTGAGATTCTTGCCTTAGGATCTGGCACCATAATATTAAGATTTGTTGGATAAGCACTCTAAAGCAAAGCATCGTGTCCATGTAAACACCAAGGACCACATGCTAGGGTTGAAAATATTAAAGGACATGCAAATCTTTGAGGAACAAGGCAAGCAGACCTAATTGTGAGACATTTAAGATGTGAAGGCACTTAGTGTCCTAGCCAAGTTTGATGCATGTTCACATTGAATTCATACATACTAATGTGTGTGTGTATGTGTTTATACATATATATAAAAGTGTCATTGCTTCTTATGGATCAACTTATATGTTGCATAGAAGCACTCATGATGGTAATTGCACATGGAGGATGAGTAGCACTTATGATGGTAATTGCATATGCTACTTGAAGAAGGGAGTGAAATTGAATGCCAACTGGTAGCTTTACCTTCTTGAGATTTTTGCTTTATGATATGGTACTATAATATTAAAGATTAGATAAGCACTCTAATGCAAAGCACAGTGTTCATGTAAACACCAAGGAGCACATATAAAAGTTGAAAAGATTAAAGGGCATGCACATCCTTAAGGAACCAAGGCAAGCAAACCTAATTGTGAAGTATTTAAGACGTGAAGGTTCCTTTGGTTAGTGCCCTAGTCTAGTTTGATGCATGTTCATATTAAATTCAATAATATATTTTACTGTTATTGCTTCTTATGAATGATTTTTCTTGTAATCTTTATGCTTAGTTAGTGCTCTTATGTATGATTATTGAAACCATGCTATAATTAGAATGTTATATGCCTAGCAGTTGCAATAGCTTGAAATTTTTGTTTATCTTAGCCACCCTCCCCCACTCAGCTTTTTCTCAACAATGCTTATTTCATATAGAAGCTATGAGGACCAAATGTGCTATGAGCAATTGAAGATCCTCGTCTTGAAAGAGTTGTCGAGAAAAGGCATGTTGATGGAATTGCCAGAGATCCCACCTCGTGCAAGACATCCATCATGCATTTATTAAATGTGTCCTCCTCCCATCTCCGTGGAATGAGAATTCTCTTTTATGGCCATATCACAGTTTTATCTCTCATTGATAAAAATCTCTCATCCCCCCATGTCCCAAGAATGAGGTTTCTCTTTTATGGCCATATCACACTCTCACATCTCATTGACAAAATTTCTCCATTTTGACCATGCATGAGATTCTTTTGTTGCATCTCTCTTTGCCTGCACGCGAGAACAATTACAAGAAGGGAAACTTGCAAACCCTTCACCACAAATCTCTTCTTCTTCCTCATCCACACACCTCATCACACGATAGATAAGCTGTGTGGCACATAAGTCACACACTGTGTGACACATGGTAAAATTGCGATGTCAACTTGTACTCTCATCATCTACCATGTCATCAAATATCCATGTCAGTGACTCCACATTAGATTGCAATGTCATCACAAGCCACATCATTAGAAGTAGGTCCACATTTAGACTACCATGTCATCATGATGTGGACACATGGCATACTACCGCCTCACGCATTGCCACCTAAGCACATTGTGGTATATGGGCACATCATTCATGCTACATATACATACATAGTGCCACATGATCATTCTTTACTACTCCTCTAAACAGAGTTTGGCAAAAATTCAAATGGCCATAAGTTTTGATCCATGAGGCAACAATGCACATCAGACATGCCCTATGTAGTGGTCCCCTCATATTTGATTTTTGATAAACATAGGATATACATTCATATAGCCTCACCATTAGAACCAAATCCTTATCCATTGCAACGTCTCAAAAGTAACACATAACATAAACAAAGAAAATACATCTTTTGCTACATTTCCCTATTGATGTGTAGTCGAGTTGCAGGCTAGCACATCCTTAGAGGAGATCGAACTCCATTATTCAAGGGAGCCATTACTTGAAACACCTAATTAGTAACTAATGGATTCTGTCCCCTCGGATCTACCTTGGTTCTCACATTTATATTAAACACGTGTGTGGATGACTAAACACTAGGATGTGCAAAGTGGAAACTGATTAAGAATACTCAAGGCTACAATCTCATTAAGACTTTTTGATGATGCGCATGTAGCCTACCCCACCGCCGAACTCCAAGAGGTCAATGCCAACATGGTGTGGGGCATTTTCAATTTGACCCATCCCAACCTTGTCCCCACTAGCCAAGGCCCTACACCCCCCATCAATCACACTCCACATAAGGTAGAAGGCCTATGCCTTTATAATTCCCCACCAATAGGCCAAATTATCACAAATTGATTTTGACTAGTGATCAAAGGAGTCAAGCCACAAGACCTTGGGTCATTGCCATCTTGTTGTAGGCCCATCAAATGAGGTCCTACTTGCAACTTTTGATGTATGGTCTTTTCCCCTATATGCATTTGCAACTCACATAATTAGCCATTATCACTAACAAACCACCTTCAGCTACCGCTTGTTGCCACATCTTGTAAGAGGTACATAGTGCCTAGATGATATTGTCCTATGGGCTAGTACCTCCTGTAGGAATTGCCATGTTAGTTGTGAGGCCACGTGGAAACACGTGTGATGGACCTCAACCCTCAAGACCTAGCTATGCATGCTTCTAGAGTACCCCAAGAAGCCATGGGAGAGCTAACTCTATGGGGGCTTATCCTTTATTTATTTAGGATATCTTAGATGATTAAATATGTATGGGAGTTCATGAGTCCTCAAAGCTTGCATGTCTCGTGTGGATATGAGTTGACTATGTTCTTCGATGTTCCATTAGGCCATTTGTATATTTTTTCATCCACCACCAAAGTTGATGGAGCTAGCACATTAGCCCAACCACAATTATCAATCAACTAGCCCAAGTCAATTTGACCAATTCAAACTTTAGGCCTACATTTGGTACATTGTTTAGCCCCCTTTTTCAACCCTCCTTGTTCAACCCCAAGTGACCCTTGCATATAGTTCCAAAGCAACCTCCCTAAAACTCTACGAAGGGCTTATAAATGGGGTAAAAGTTGTTGATGCCTTTGGCATGGCTCATATGGAGGGGGGTCTTTATCTTGAAGAGATCAATGCTCATATGAAGGGGGTTTCTTTATCTCGAAGACATCATTTCTCACATGGAGGGGGATATTTTCTTGAAAATAGTACCAAACTAGATGAGATTGCAAGTCCAAGGTGAGGCATGGTGCTCCAACCTTCATGGAGTTTCATGGTCTATGGAGCAATGGGCATCCATCCCTATTCAATGGCCTTATGCAACCCTACATCTTCTATGTGAATGCCATGGGTTATAGAGTTGCATGAGCTACACACTTTCTTACATGCCTTAGGGCCTTACATTTTCTTATGTGGGCCTTTATCTTGTAGTAGTTCACCAAATCCATTCATATTGCAAGTACCTCTTCTAAAATCCACATATTGGTGGAGTGTGCTGAGCTTGTAATTCCATGTGTGGCTAACTTCCTAGTCTCCACTACCTCCAGTATGCAATATGAAGTCCTTTGCGAACGCACTCATTCATAGACTCATCCTTGTACACCTAATCACATCATAAGGACCAATTTGCTGATCTATGCCACATTATCTCGTTTGGAATTTTGGCGTATATAATATTAGGTCATTAATGTTGTCTTTGGATTAAGAATCTTTATTACACGATGGAACACACTAATTTGTCCCTTCCTCAGAGACCAACATTGTTTGTCCTCCAAACCTATCACTTATTTGTTCATACAAAAATTGGCTACACCCCAAGCCATGTTATGTCTAAATGCTTTGTTGCTATCCTATTTATGTATATATTTAGAGGTTTCTATTCCAATCTCCCTGTTAAGTAAAAAGGACCCATTTATAAAAGGCAATACTAGTTGCCAAAGATGTTATCATGCAACATTGCCTAGTTTGTTCTTTAGTGAACATTGCATCTTTGCCAATATGCATGTGTACCTTTAGCATTTTAGACCATGATATTCCCACCTATAGGATTTTTTTGTGGAATCATGTATGCAACAAGGATCTAACAAATACTTCTTTTTGGAGGTGACTTCAACAACTTGGATTTTGAGGACAGACAAGCTCATGGGGCCCCCTTCACTACCATGCCTCCCTCAAGGTAGCGCTTTGCTATCAAAGGTTGAGATCCTTAGTAAGAGGATGATTATGGAACATTTAGTGAAAGTGAAAAATAGTGTCGGTGGACATAGGATATTAACATGATGGATGTCACTTTGATCATTGTGTTTATGGTAATGTGTCTATTCCCAAATCATCAAGCATGCTTCTATTTGATTTCATCAATGACATTGACATCCTCATTTGACATAACCATGTTGGTGGCTTTCTTTTTAACATCCTAACATACTAATCGGTTATTCATTATGCCATCACAAATGTAAGATGGATGCATGAAGGTAGAGCAATCTTAAGTAATGACCCTTATAGCAATCATAGGAAATTAGGACAAATGTCAATAGATGCTCATTGCCTTCTAGGGCATGTAAATAAATGTGTAGTTTGTGCAACTCCATAACTATGGCATTCCTTAGAACATGTCATGTTGCATAAGGCCATTGAATAGGGTGTATATACTCCACGGACCATGAAATTCTAGAGAGGCTGGAGTACTACACCTTACCTCGTAATCTCATCTAGTTTGGTGCACTTTTCAAGAAGTGTGAGCAGCAATCTCTTTAAGATAAAGAACCCCTCCCATATGATTATTACCTCTTTGAGATAAATAAGTAGTGTCAATAAGGTTTTTCCTATAATAGGCTCTTCATAGAATTTTTGCGACGTTGCTTTGGAGCCTATATGAGGGCCACTTGGTGTGGAACAAGGGGCTAAAAAACACACCAAATGCAACCCTAAAGATTTGAATCGATCAAATTGACTTGGGATCTAGTCAATCGACAAATGTGGTTGGGTTGATCAACTAGGTCCATTAAATTTTGGTGGGCCAATAAGCATTCACATTACTCTACATAGAGACAATAGACCTTTTACTGTCTCAATTAGCCAATAAAAAATTAGGGAGATAGTAATCTACATGAGATAGGTGGACTTCTTGAGGTGTCTCTCCCATGGCTTCTTAGGGCACTTTAGAGGCACACATAGCTAGGTGGTGAGTGTTGAGGTGGTGCTACCACACATGGACTCATAATAACTAACATGGTGCCCATACCAAATGATATCTTCTAGGCACTATGCAGCTCCTAGAAGACATGACAACTTATGATGATAGCTAAAGATTGCTTGTTGGCGATAATGGGTAACTACATTGATTGCAAAATGCATAGAGGGAGAAAGAGCATACGTCAAGACACATTATTTTAATTGGTGCCAATCACAAATATTAAGGAGCTTACAAAGTATGGGGGAACTAGTACGTGTAGGGTTGCAATAGGACCTGATTCAATGGGCATGCACCCCCAATACACCTCAATGGAAGCGTGCATTGAACTAGCGATATCATTTGGTTTGGCCCTCCCTTACAAGGTACCATCATAGGTTGTGGCCAATGTTTTCCAAAGAATGATCTAGTTTTGTTGATGTACTTATGAAAAATATATTCCCTTTGAAAACTGAAGTAATTTTATTGGATTCAAAAAATTCATAGGCTAACAAGCTTATCTGCTGTGTATGTATGTCTAGTAATGGCCCCTTTGTGCTACTTCACATGCGCTTATCGAAATGGGAAAAATATGTTGCATCAAGGAGATAAAATTATGTGTAGTATATAGAAGGGACAACATTAGCACATTCAAAATTGCATGCAATGACTTCCTACATTGTGAGGATTTTCAAAATAAAAGAGGCAAGTGTAATGAGAACATGGATCTTGCAAGTGTTGGTAGAGTTCTATAGATGAGGGGAGTAAACGCATGGAACATTGGGAGATCATTGGAGAAATAACATGCTAAAAAGAGAGCAAATACTTATTTTTGCTTTGGGATTGCTCACTTATTGAAGGGGAAGCACAATGGAGCAAAGACAATTACCATCTATGATTGAGATATCTTAACTTAGATGTGTGTGTGTGTGTGAGAGAGAGAGAGAGAGAGAGAGGTGGGGGGGATATGGCAAAGGCGAGGGTGCTAAGAAGTCAAGTTGATGCTAAACAATACAAATTGCAAACTAGTTATAATTTGTGAAGCAAGATTCCTCTTATGTACTTGTAATGCTTATAATATATGAATGAAGCAAGAGAGGCGACAAAGGCAAACAGGCCCGGGGGGGGGGGTAAACAAGAGAGTGGCCAATGAGGGTGAGAATTTATAACCCTTTCATCATATGTTTTCACATCTTCATGTTGCTTGTGGAAAGACTCCTATGAGTGCATAAACTATGTCTTGGTTCAAATTCCCCCTTTGCACGAAATTTTGAAGGCATCTCTTTGCCCTGAATTGAATTGGGCTACCGCCATCTTTTCACTTAAGAAATTAATTGAATTTCTCCATTGAAAATTAAAGGCTTTTCCAATGTCTTCGGCCTTTAGAATAGATAGATGGGAAGTATAGATGAGCAAACTAATGAAAGAATTAGGGTACCAATATGCAAAATTGGTAATAGATTCGCTTTTCATCACTCGAGATGTTGGAAAGGTATGCTAAAAATTAGTTGGAAGGGGTGTATGGTTGGAGCGTGTAGCTTCTTGCTATGGAAGCTGGTTCTCAACTGGTTGTCGGTTGGTGCTAAGTTAATGAAGCGGCTGATGATCTACCAACTATGTGGTTGAGCTCAAGAATCTCTGGCATTTGTTTCGGTAGTGCCTCTAGGTCACTTTGGAGTAAGGTGGAAATTGCCATCATAGTTGGGGTTCCATTTGGGATCTAACAAAAAATTAGTGTTGCTTGGGGATGACTTTGGTCTTCCCTCGACTCTGGCCTCGTGCTTATTCATGCTACGGTGGTGCAAGTAGATCTGCCTTGGCCACTTAAAACCTTTGGGGTACACATATTGAATTTTAGCCTCTCTTTGGAGGCGTACCTTATTGGATATAGCTAAGATAATACTCTCAACTGATTCGTTGATTGCTGAATGCCCAGTAGAGCTGGTAAGATCTCTTTCAGTCTACATTCCATCCCCTATATAGAAGTTCTTGTTCTTCTACTTTTTGAGGCTTGACCCTATTTTTATGGATTTTTTTTTGGGTCTACCTTGTCGAATAGAAGTTCTTGTTCTACTACTTTTTGAGGCTTGACCCTATTTTTATGGATTCTTTTTTTGGTCTACCTTGTCGAAGGGAAGGCCTTAGTAATGTAATATGTTCCAAGAAACAAAATTCATATTGTTTGAAATTCTTTTGGTTGCCATTTTTGTCCCACTACTATTGGTCGAAGTTAGACTTTCCTATTTCACTATTAGTCAAGTTTACTATTTCACTCCCCTCTCTCTCTCTCTCTCTCTCTCTCTCTCTCTCTCAAGCTTCATCCCACTCTCTACCTCCACGCCTCCATCATCTCCAAAGATGCACCCTTGCTCCTCGATTGTCTTAAGCTCGTTTGCTGCTGGTTCGTGGAAATTCCTCCAACCTTTTGGGCAGGCCTTATGAATGACTTCTTATAAATGGCAAAAGTCATTCAACTTTTTCTTAATGAAATATTAAAAAAAAAAAAAAACTTTGAGCTGCAATATTACTAATACATGATTTCAAATTTTACGCGGAAAAGAAAACGAATATATCTATTGTACATCTGTCATCTGTGAAGAAAAACGAGACTCTTAGCTTCTGATTTGAGAATTCTCCCCTCAATACAGCACGGACTAAAAAACATGTTGCTTAGTCATTCATTCATGATGTGGCTGCTTCATTCAAAGCGCAGCAAATCGTACATAATCAGCGTACTTCTCTGACACGAAAGATTCCACCTTGAACCTGGGACATGGAGGAGCACCTCGCTTGGGCCAGCATGGTGGAGGTGAAGAGTATTTGATCCCTATTACTGTCGTTAAACCTGTTACAATTTTCAATACATAGCAATGTCAGTCCCTTCAGGTAACGTAATTATCTTCAAATGCTAACTCTAAGAAATTAAGACACCAGATTCCACTTTTACCCGGAAAACTCATACAAACCACCGCCAAGCCACGTGTTGGGAGCAATTTAATATCAAATGCCTTTGAAAAACTCCCAAATATCCATTAAGTTTCAAGAATACACAAAGAGCTTATTCCTTACCGCACCATAAACTCTGATTCCGCTAGGTGTCATTTGGTAAAATCTAACGATAGTCGTGGTCCATTCTCCAATCATTCACATCACCAAACCAAGATCATTCTAGCTAATGAGACATAGCTGATGACACGGTACTGATATAGGATCGTGTTCCAAGGCTAAGCAAGAAACTCCCTCATAGTCTTTGTATTTCACCATCCATGCTATCTCAAACAGCAAAGAAAATATACAATTTCGGCACCAACCATGCAGATCTGGGAAGTAAAAGGAGTTGCCAACCATGCAGGGGCCATCATTCCTGCCCCTGAGCTCATGACATCACAGATTAACCGAGCAATGAGCAGGAGCACCCTTGACTGGTATCTGTTTTCGTGGCTGGTTCCAAACCTCGACTTTGTGTTGCTATCTGTTCCTCTCAACTTGATAGTCTTATCTTGAAACAGTAGCACCCACTACTAACTTGAAGAGCATGCCAACTAAATGGCATAAATTTTAAGTGAACATTAAGCTGGAATTTGTATGGAGCTGCCTAGAAAGTGAGACATCTTGTTAATCAAGAGTCACTGCTGGACTCACATGGTAACCTAATGATGGGCTGCACATGAATAGGCTGGAGTAGACTCCTTGGTTTTTGGGTTTGAGCAGTAGGTTCCGTTGGCTTGCATTAATTCAATAGAATGAGAATATGATTGCAGCAGCCCTATTACAGTTTTCAGGTTGGCTGTCACAAAACAGCAATAATCGATGAGGGATTATTGCCCATATTAAAGTGCCACATGGCAACTCTAGAATATGCTAAACTTATAAACTCCACCAAACATACCCTATTTTTGTGAAGCCTGACGTACTCTTCAAGCCCTTTCCAAAGGACATACTACCTACAGTAGACTAAGCTAGCCCTCGTTAAAGCTCTCTCGTACCTTTGATTGAAAATGCCCCAAATTTGGAGTACACTACGAAACAGTAGAACATCAAACAACACTGCTGTAGAAGTTAGAACTCCCCTGGAACAGTTGAGTGTCGGAAAAGGCCTATTCATCATTCCCCTCCAAACAAATGGAAGTCTTCCTAAGTACTGCTCAGTTAAGCAAGCAGGGATATTGCTCCACAATAGAAGATGGCTGCCAATAAGATTCATCATCAGAACGACCCATCCAATTGATGTTGTACTTTGTTGCCCTGAATACTTCTGGAATATACACAGCTGCCCTTCCTCATCCATTGGAGGGTATTTCCTTGCGGACTTGCATCATATAGATCCTAACTACTTATGCAAAATTGTGACATGCTCAAAAGTGTGTTCTCAGATGACAAAGGTCCATGAAAAGGAAGAACCAGCTGCAGCTGCTGCCTACCCTTGTCACCCTCATTGCCTTCATCCAACCTCCATGCCATTCCATCGGTGGGTTTGCCTTCCATCCTCCACATGGCATTGCTGCAGCTCCCCTTGGAAGTCGAGGTTCTTGTTACATTCCCTCCAGACATAGTACAGTTGATGGATGCAGTAGATGAGGGATTTAGATTGACTCACCTTATTGGTTTCTTGCCAGGCAGAGGTCAGCAACTCTGACACCAACATGGCGACATTTTTTTTTTTTGCACAAAAAGTAGTGCTAGTTATATTGCTTGAAAACGAGAGTACAAGAGGGCCTAAGGGCCAGCGGGCTGCAATCGCAAAACGGATACAGTCCGAGGTAACAAAATACTAATTACAAGCCTCTCAGGGCATAATCATCGGAGTGTGGACAAATAGCCACGGTGGGGGGGAGTAATGCCACTGAAGACTCTGAGCAGAGTGCTGGAAGAACAGCTCTCGATGGTCCCAGTCGCGAAGGAAGCGACGTCTCTTCTCCTTCCCTGCCCGGGACTCCCCCTGAATCTGATCCCACTGACCCTTGAGCGTGTGAATGATCGTGCTCCAAATGTCTGCTAGGGTCTGGGTAGCACAAGAAGCCTGATCTCCTAAGGTCTGCGCGCATCTGGAAGTCCAGATATGCCAGCCTGCAATACTCCCTATGATCTCCCAAACTGGGTGCCAACATGGTGACATTTGGTTTCACAGTGTCACAGTTTTCAGGCTGTTAGGTAGAGTCTATTTCTCATTCGGGCTACAAATTATTGAGCAGGCATAGAGAGTACTAATGAGCTCACAACTACAATATCAGGGTACAGTCATTCATTTGTGGCCTTGGCGGACACTTTCTTACCTCCACCCTTGGCTTGGGCAGGTGACACAGTTGAGTGATGTTTCAATGTATGCATTGTTTGGTATGTGCTGATGATTCTCAGACATTAGGCACCTCCTAGGGCAGCATATGTTGTGTTTCAGACTTCAGTATGCATTCAGTGGTGACTCTTTTTGAGGAGGCTTATGCACAAGGAAGATGATGCAGTCGAGCTTGTTAGATATATGGTTGAGCTTGTCAGATACATGGTTGGTAGTGCCCGAGCATTCCGCCCCATCCACACCCCTTTTTCTCTCTCCCAGCAGCAACAATTTCTCACCCTTAGGATAGTGTAGTTGGAGGTCAAACTGAGGAAGTCGAGGTCTTGTGTTTCATTATGCATTCAGTGGGGCGACTCTTTTTGAGGAGGCTTATACACGAGGCAAATGATGCAGTTGAGCTTGTCAGATATATGTTTGAGCTTGTTAGATACATGGTTGGTAGTGCCCAAGCATTGCGCCCCATCCACACCCTTTTTTCCTTCTCCCAGCAGCAACAATTTCTCACCCTTAGGATAGTGTAATTGGAGATCAACCTGAGGAAGTCGAGGTCCTTGTTACATTCCCTCTAGACACACAATTAATAAACGCAGCAGAGGAGGGATTTAGATTGACTAAAGTTGCACTTCCTCTGAGCAAAATTGTATGAGTGAGGTTTTATGAGCGATAGGAGCGATTCAAGATTAGCAATACATGAAGGAGTGTTTAGTAGAGTAAGTACCTTGGAAATTCATTGTCTCTCTTCTATATCTTCATTTTCACTCTGGAGTGTTTAGTAGAACACAATTTGTCAGCTATATCTAGAGTGTTTAGGAGTGTTTAGTAGAACGAATTTTCTAGATTGTCTATTCCATTAAGCAAGCACAATTAGAAAGCATGAAAAACCGAGGCAAAAACAATGACCCAATAACTAAATATTGCGCTTCCATCAAACCATAGCTTATTATACCCCCTCTCCATAGAGTTTTCTTATCACTTTTTGTGGCTCTCATCAGAGGCTTCATCAATGAGAATCAATGATTATTTTGCTAAATGGTACTAAAACTAAATATATAAATTATGACTATTTTTATACTCTTAAAAAATAAATTCAAAATTTAAGACTCTAAATGATATAATTTATAACTTATAACCTTGTGGGTGTGCTCAACTGGCCTTTTTCGTTCGATTTGAGTGGCTAAATGGCTATATTTGGACATTGGATGTGAAAGTTATGACATTTTAAAAAATGTTGTCCAAGATAGTTTCGGCGGCGAAACTACCTTGGAAGGCTTCCTACAAACGGCTTTCTTTGGAGAAACCCCCCATGAAAAGGGGTGATGAGAGTGTTTCTTGAAAGTCCAAGGGAGTTTCACGATGAAACTACTTCCTTCAAATGAGTTTCTTTGGAGAAACCTCTCATAAAGAGGGGTTATGACCTCGCATGAAGAGGGGTTATGAGAGGTTTTCTTCAAGTATACTCCCCTATCAAATAGGAGTTATGAGGGTATTTCCTATGAGAAACCCACTCTACACCATACCACCATCCTTGGCTCGAGGCAGTTTTTTGGGTGCTATTCCCTAGATTAGTGGATGAGATCAGCTCATGCTGCAAGGTGGAGGAGCATATGGCCAGCATGGCAAGAACAGTCATTGCTTCGACGGCAGGTGTGAGATTGTCCTATGCCCAGTCACTTACAGGTACAAGTGTCACAAAGGTTAGGTTTATTCCACAAGTGATGGAGTCTGGGTTCAACAGAGGGTTACGTACGAGGGTCTTCTAGATCCATGCCTCTTTTGCCACGAAGAGAACATTTTATCAAGGATTACCAACGTAGACACCCTCTTGCTAGTCATGGCACACGTACACCCCCCCCAGTATTCTCAGCCTCTACCCGCTCCCGAGCCTCCAGCTCCCCCAAAGCCTCTCTAGCTCCTCCCGAGCCTCCACCCATTTCGAGGCCTCCTACTCCTCCAGAGCCTCCAGAAGTTAGTGCTCTCTAGGGCAAGCATAGTGCCAGGAGGACAAGTAGATGGAGACAAAGACAGAGACATAGATACAAACAGAGCAAAGGCAAAGTTAGGGTTGGCAGAGGCAACTGGTTGTTGTAGAGAATCAATCCAATACAAGGCAAGTTTTGGTAGAGGTTGAAGATTCTCAGAGTCTCATGCTCCAGTACTTTCATAGGATCCTCATTTTAGTGCTAGTAGTATATCGCCTTAGTCTAAGGAGACCCAAGGTTATCATCAGCACATGAGCCAGGCCTTATTCTCAGTCACATTTCACTCTCTTCTTATCCAGAGCTTGAGATTTGGGATCCACTTCTTGAGTCACCCTAAGAAGCCCCCGAGATTGCACTGACATAGGATACCACCAGCCCAAGTCCTATCATTCCAAACAGAGGATTTCACTCATGATCTGCAAGAGAGTGGATCAAGTTCTAGCATCTTCACGTGGACTCCTTTACCTAGGCACCCTGTTCAGAGATTGTACCTATGAGGAGCGCCCTATGTGCTACTTCCTTGAGCTTGAGGTTGACAAACTCACTTTTCTTCATCTCTATAGTGCGACAGGCTCAGCCCGCAATCACTCTCCTTTGATGCTTTCACATCCCACCTTCACTCAAGCCAAGAGGGGGACAAGAGCTCCCGTCGTGCCTCTCATTTTAGGCATAGCTTCCTATCTTAGGGATGATATACCTCAGCAAAGGAGCGGTTGTAGGATAAGTCTACAGATTGGCTAATAGAGATGTCCTCCTCCTTTCTAGATTCATTTGACACGAGGTGCCACAGAGGAGGGTTACCTTTGCCTATAGATTATTCTGGTGCGATAGAGGAGTTTCTTTGTTCTTCAATTGCCTCCACTTTCCCTGAGTGAGGGCCACACCTGACTAAACTATGGTACAATGACCTTGCTGAAGGACGACCCTGATTCATAAGCTCTTGGGAATCGACTTCCACGACTGGAGGACAGTGCCCTTGCGAGGAGGGTGACTCAGGTTTAGTTAGGTGCATTCAGAGTTCTGGTCTACTGAAGATTGAGTTTGGTTGACTTTACTGTGTGGATAAGCAGCAGAGATGTCGACCGCTACAACCTCTTCAGCCCTTGCTCTCCCTTCCTCCTCCCCTAGTTTTCTTTCATTCACTATCCCTAACTTTGGAGAGTTTGGGAAACTGGACGAGACCAACTACCCGATCTAGAAGGTGAAGATCCGGAGTCATTTAGTGGCTCGGAAGCTATGGAAACTGACAACGGGAGTGGAGGTGAAGCCGGAGGACATGGTGGATAGGCAAGGGAAGATACTCATGGCAGTAGACAGAGAGAAGCTCGAAGATTGGGAAGACAAGATGCCCATGCCTTGGCATTAATTTTAGGGACTATGGCGAACTCCGTTCTTGCTCATATCTAGATGGGTGAGACGTCGGGTCACTCTAAAGGATTTGTACGAGATAGACAACACATCCTGGATTTTGCTTCTTCAGCATCAGCTCTACAATCTTGATATGGAAGAGGGAGATTCAATACATGGCCACTTGACGAAGGTCAAGGTGGTGAGAAATCAACTCGCATCAGTTGATCAGAAGGTGGACTTATGCCATTTGGCCTTGATGGTACTGAGGAGGCTACCTTGGAGTTTAAAGAGCTTTGTTATGACTGTGACAGTAGGACAGAGGACCAAACCTCTGACTTTTGAGGAGTTCGGTCCATTACTGCTATATGTGGAAGCTAGGGAGAAGCTCTATAATAGCGACAAAGACGACAAGGTGCTATTGGCGAAGGATTACGTTCGCAAAGGAATGGGCAAGCCTAACAATGGCAATCCAAGAAAGACGACTCTGATGACGAGGATACTTCCAAGAGGAAGCAAAAGAAGTTCTTCTACTGTGATACACCAGGTCATTTTGCAAATGACTGCAGAAAGAAGAAGGCGGATCAGAAAAACAAAAGGAAGGAGTCCGCCCGACTCAGATTCAGAGGAAGATACAAAGGCCAAAGCAAATGTGGTAGTCGAAGAGTTGTTTCTGGTGACATCACCGTGTGTTACCGAGGTCAGATATGTTGACCTAGAAACTACAGTGAGGATGTTTGACATAGGGATGTGGGTCGACGAGGAGTCATATGCCTTTGTGAAGGTGAAGGACAACATGGAGCGATTGGTACCTTCTAGGTGCGTGGCTGTTGACACTGACACGAGGGTGGATTCTTTGGAGGGCGTGGGGTCTCATGATCAAATGGATGCTGTACTTCAGAAGGGGACATTACATGATTACACATGCTTTTGGTGGGTGCCTCGATGAGGTGCATAGTTTGCTTTCAGAGCAAGCACACAGCAGTATGACGGTCTGGTATGTACTTGATGTTCTACATTTGAGCCTTTATAGCATGTTGTGGAGAGACTCTGCTCTTGATTTGTCTCAGGTGATGTGAGATTGGAAGGAATTGGCTTTTTTTGAAGGCAGAAGGGGAAGTATTGGTGCTTCTTCAAATCTCAGATGCAGATTGCTGGAAGGTGATGGACAAGGAGTACCTACAAGATGAGAAATAATGAGAATGAAGTGTAGAGTTAAGGAGAGATGGAAAGAGGAATGACCAAAAGTGCGCAAGTAAGGCCTAGAATAAGAGAATGGTAATGAGAGCAGAACTTCAAGGCACGATGGAAGAAGGAACAAAAAGTGCAAGAGAGGCTGAGGATAGGAGAATGGTAATGAGAGCGGAGCTCCAAGGCAAGATGGTAGAAGTGCAGACCCATAATGTGAGATGAAAGATTTAGAATAAGTGATCGAAGTGAAAGATTTTGAATAAACTAAGTTGAAGATCCAATCTTTGTTGTTACTTATGAAAAGCTCCACGAAAGAGATGATTTCAAAAAGATCCATTTGTTTGAGAGCTCAGTGAGTTCATGGTCCAGGTTATCTTAAGATATTCATTTGTTGCAGAATTTGCCAAAGGAAGGACGGGTTGAAACAGACCCTTAGAGCATGGTGCCTGGAAGACTCCAGGTTGTTCACTCATTATGAGGGGGACAATTGGAAGATCATGATGGTTGGATTGCTCGAGCTCGAAGGCAGGAACGTGACTGAAGGTGGTACCAGGAGGCGCTACCAAAGATGGACCTGTGTACCAAGATGGTGTGCGAAAGCGAAACTATTAGACCTGGTGGAGCAGGAGCCATTGGATGAAAAAAGATTTTGACATTGAAGTGTTCCAGAGGAGGACGACCAAGGAGTTATTGGAGCTCATCATCGCCGTGTTGGCATTCGGCTTGGATGTGTCGATGAGAAGGGGTGTTGAAATGGTCACCTCCCCATCTAGAAGCCCCCATTTGAGGAGAGCATGGGGAAGGTTGTCACGATTTGTGACGTATTCCTTTCTCTATTTCTAGACTTATGGAGGTTTGATGAATGGACACTTGTGGAAGGGTATGCCCTTTCGACGGGACACTTCCTAAGAGGCACAACCTTTGCCCTTTCGACGGGACACTTCCTAATGAGGCACAACCCTTCACAAGAGACATCCTATTGAAGAGACATTCCTATTGTAATGTATCCTCTCATCAAGGGTCACACCCTTCACAAGGGGTACACACCTCTTCATGCACATACCCTTTGGAGTACACACCTTTTCATGTGTGACTCTTCACTCTCTATATAAGAGAGGCCCAATTGTATGGATGACACAACATCCACCCTACAGATATTCAAGCAATATAATTATTCCTTGTTCTCTGCTATCTTAGTCTCTTTTCTGTTCCTTAGCACATTTCTAAATATAGTAAATCTAGGATTTCTTACAGTGGTATCAGAGCAAAATTCGCTCCTGCCTGTAGGAAATGCGCCCCACCTTCTAGCGCCGATCTGATACATCTCTTCTGCTAGAAGGATATTCCGTGCACATTGTGCATGGAAGAGATGGAGAGGATGAGCGTAAAAATTTTTAGCGCCAACCCTGCCTAAAGTCATCTATGGCCTCTCCATCTCCCACACATCACAAGTTGATGTGAATGGACACGACAAAAATCGTGTCTTTTCAGGTGCTTGGGCTGTCCCAAAACCAAGGGACGACCATGGGACACACCTTTTGATGAAGAGTCTCGACTCCTCACTCAAGGGACACACCCCATCGTGGACAAAAGGACATACCTATTCATGCAGGGTCACACCCCTTTTAACAATAGGGACATACCCCTTCATGAAAAGGTGCACCTATTCCAAGGGTCACACCCCTTCGAATAGGCACACCTTTTAGGCCCCAAGTACCTACAAAAGGGTACCTAGAGGGGTAAAAAGGGAAAAAAATAAACCCATCCCCTACCCCTAGGATTACCCTAGCTACCTAGGGTTAACTAAACCCCCCCATGTAATTTTTGGGGCAACTAACCCATTAGGCAGCCCCCAACGAAAAGTCGCCTCTTACAGTCCTGCACAAGCCCTCGCCATTCTGCCTTCCAGCCTGCGCCTTACAAATCGCCAGCCTGCACCGTACGGATTTCTGGCAGCCTGCGCAGCACCAGCCCTGCACGTACGGACTTGTCGTACAGCCCTGCATCAGACGTGCGCCGTACCATCAACAGCCTGCCGTACAGCCCTGCGCACGTTTTCTGCTGTACAGCAAGCCTGTGCTGTCCTGCCCACAGCCCTGCGCCATTCTGTACCACCAGCCTGCACACAAATCCTTGGCCTCGCCAGCCCCCCCCTCCTGCGCAGTCCTTGACCCGCCGCCTGGTTCTTTCGCTCCTGCCTTTCCTGCGCAGTCCAGCCCTGGGCAATGCTCCGCGCCTCGCCATTGACAGCCTGCAGCCCCTTGTTTCGCCATTTTTTTGGCCCTGCCAAATCAGCACCAGTTGAAGTTCCTCGCGCCGATGAAGACAGCCTGTTGACAGCCCGGACTAGACTTGTATCGATCGTTCCTCGCAAACCATTGCACCATGGATCTCCGGACACCGATTTGCAGCCTTCTTCAACGCAACAACTTGGCAGATTAAATTATTGCCAGGTGGAGTCTTTCCAATCTGCTTTTAAGGATTCTCTTTAACAAATTACAGCAAATGAAAGAATCCACATTAAAGCATGGAAACCCTGATAATTCACCTGGCATTTCAAGGACACCTCAGGCATCAGCTACCACACAATATCGTGTTCGAATTGCACAGCCAGCCCATTTCGAAGCCTTTGCATCTTGGGTCTTCTGTGTCACGTGCCCTCCTAGTGACTTGGACCACATCCTCTACCTTCTGCGTGCGGCACCTCAGTTACATTACTTCCTCAGCACAGTACAGGTTGTGTTCCACGAGACACAAAGATACCCCGAACACGATATTCCTCAAGAGTTTGCTGTCCATTTTTGGAGAGAATTTTACCCCTCACCTTCGGCATCTCCTGGGTACTCTCCACCTCCTTCAGCTCCCAGATATCCTCCTCTACAGGTTGTACCTTCTCCAAGTCAGTATTTACACTCTGAAGGCACTCCCTCTCCTGGATATCCTCCATTTCCGACAGCGGCTCCTTATCCTTTCTCAGATCCGTGGACTCTGCTACCTACTCCTGTCCTCTCACGAGCAGTAACACCACTTTCGGCATCACCAGTGTTACCTCAGACAGGACCTCCCTTACCAAATTTCCACGGGTGGTTCCATCCTGCCTCGCCTGCCCCCTCCAACATGAGCAACCTCAGGGAGCAGCCCGAATCCTCTTCCAGGAATGGTACAAACTAGAGCGCAAGTTCGCGCTTTTCTCACAGGGATCTCCGATATGTCGCAAGGCTCGCGTGAAGCCTCTCCAGAGATCAAAGAATCAAGTCCAAAAAAGACCCCTAAAGTCAACGTTCAAGGCGAATCACTATTGCAACTTCAAATATCCCAGCTTCAGGACAGCATCTCCGACTTGGTTCAGAAAGTTCAACAACTTCAAGATTCTCAAAGTACCGCACATACAGAGGATGACGTGACGCAACCAGACGACTATGCGGACTCATTCCCACCAGAGGTAGAAAACACTGAACTACGTGCCCTCTACCGTTTACTTCAAGCTTCCAAAACTAAAAGACTTGACGTCAAACTTCCGGAAGCCTACACTGGTCAACGCAATCGCCGAACAATTGACCAATGGCTCGCAAAAATGCGCATGTATTTTGACACTGTTGACCTCACTGAAGGCAAAAAGATCGCCTTGGCAGCCTCCCTCCTCCAGGAGACAGCATTTCTATGGTGGCAAAGACGCTTAAAGGACGGAAAAAGTGTGTTAACATGGGAACGTTTTGAACACGTGCTCCGTAAGCAGTTTATACCTGCCAATGGGGACTTCCAAGCACGTTCAAAACTCCGATAGTTGGAGCAAACGGGTTCCCTGTCTTCCTACATCTCTCAATTCACCACATTGGTGTTGGAGATTGATGGTTTAACTGAGGATGATCGCCTTCATGCTTTCATCTCAGGCCTAAATCCCTCGTTACGCATTGATGTTCTTAAAGCAAACATCACCACCACAGATGGCGCTATTGCTTACGCAGAGCGCATTACAGATTTCCTAAACACAGGGAAGCAGAGTGCTAATCGCACACAGAACTCTCCTATGGCCAAAGGTGCTCGCCCTTAAGATAACACCAGGTTTCGAAAAAACTTCGGTAATCAAGGTCAGCAACAGTCTCAAGATCCCCAGAAGCCTCAGAAATCATTTGCTGGATTCCAACAGAAGCACTCCCCCAAGGATCGCGCTTCTTCTTCTTCACAAAGTCATTACCGACATCCCCAACATAAAGGTGCGGCCACTGACAAGAAGAACAACTCCAGCACAAAAGGACTTTGTACCATCTGTACAGGTGACCATAGATGGTTCGATTGTCCCAAGCGACCAAAGCAAAATTCCAATATGGAACCTAGCACTTCCCAAAGAGAAGATGCTACCCCAGCACAAGACAAGAAAGGCAAAGCTGTTCGAATGGCAAATACCATCCACCTGAGCCTTGCCAGCAACCCTGAACCTTCCCTGGCCACTCAAGTACTTTGTGTTCAAGGATCGATTCGTGGAACAACGGTCACCATCCTCATCGACAGTGGCTGTTCTCATAATTTCCTAGCCAGTTCTGTGGTCAATAAACTTCGGTTGACCACTAGTCCTAGTCTCATGGACTATCAGATTGAACTCGCCAATGGAACAACTTTCTTGTGCAACACCAGGATCAAAAACTTGTCTTTTCGCATCCAACATTACACGGACAAGTTGAACTTCGACATCATGCCTCTTTCTCGGTACGATGTCATACTTGGACAACAGTGGCTCTACGACTATGATCCATTAATCAGTTTTTGCAGCCATACTATCCAGTTTGCCCACCAGGGAAAACTTATTGAGCTAACTGGTTCTAGGGACTCTCCTTCAACCCCAGTTGCCTCTGCCCTACAAGTAAAGAAGTGGGTTCGTAAACGTCAAGTAAAGACTTCACTTCTGTTGGTTACGGCAGTAGAGGAGACACCAACAAAGGATCCTCCTGAGTACCTCAACCAACCTTTTTTCCAGCCTTACCTGTATATTTTTCCATAGGAATTGCCAAAGCAGTTACCACCTCGACGACCAGTGGATCACCCAATCGAACTTATTCCCGGCAGTAATCCACCGTCGAAACCTCCTTATCGGGTTTCTTACACTCAAAATGAAGAAATCCAAAGACAGGTCACCGAGCTACTCGACAAAGGTCACATTCGGCCCAGCCGCAGCCCTTTCGGATCTCCTGTACTACTTGTGGACAAAAAGAATAAGTCAATGCGCCTCTGCATCGACTACCGAGCCCTCAACAAGCTCACTATAAAAAACAAGTATCCATTGCCTCGCATCGATGACCTCTTCGATCAACTTCTATAGGCAACACAATTCTCCAAGATTGATCTTCGTTCAAGTTATCATCAAATTCGAATACGAGAAGGCGATGAGTACAAGACAACTTTTCGAACAAAGTATGGACACTATGAATGTTTGGTCATGCCTTTTGGGTTAAACAATGCCCCGGCCACATTCATGACATTAATGAACAACATCTTCAGGCCTTTCCTCGATAAGTTCGTCATCGTTTACCTCGATGACATCCTCATTTTCAGCATATCCCTACATGAGCACAAACAACATCTTCACCAAGTTTTTGAAGTTCTCCGCGCAAATTCTCTCTACATCAACATTAAGAAGAGTGAGTTCTTCAAGACCCAACTCGAATATTTGGGACATGTTATTTCCGCTCAAGGCATCTCTATGGATCCCCAGTTGCCTCTGCCCTACAAGTAAAGAAGTGGGTTCGTAAACGTCAAGTAAAGACTTCACTTCTGTTGGTTACGGCAATAGAGGAGACACCAACAAAGGATCCTCCTGAGTACCTCAACCAACCTTTTTTCCAGCCTTACCTGGATATTTTTCCACAGGAATTGCCAAAGCAGTTACCACCTCGACGACCAGTGGATCACCCAATCGAACTTATTCCCGACAGTAATCCACCGTCGAAACCTCCTTATCGGGTTTCTTACACTCAAAATGAAGAAATCCAAAGACAGGTCATCGAGCTACTCGACAAATGTCACATTCGGCCCAGCCGCAGCCCTTTCGGATCTCCTGTACTACTTGTGGACAAAAAGAATAAGTCAATGCGCCTCTGCATCGACTACCGAGCCCTCAACAAGCTCACTATCAAAAACAAGTATCCATTGCCTCGCATCGATGACCTCTTCGATCAACTTCTACAGGCAACACAATTCTCCAAGATTGATCTTCGTTCAGGTTATCATCAAATTCGAATACAAGAAGGCGATGAGTACAAGACAGCTTTTCGAACAAAGTATGGACACTATGAATGTTTGGTCATACCTTTTGGGTTAAACAATGCCCCGGCCACATTCATGACATTAATGAACGACATCTTCAGGCCTTTCCTCGATAAGTTCGTCATCGTTTACCTCGATGACATCCTCGTTTTCAGCAGATCCCTACATGAGCACAAACAACATCTTCACCAAGTTTTTGAAGTTCTCCGCGCAAATTCTGTCTACATCAACATTAAGAAGAGTGAGTTCTTCAAGACCCAACTCGAATATTTGGGACGTGTTATTTCCACTCAAGGCATCTCTGTGGATCCCAAGAAGGTCGAGGTAATCCGAAACTGGCCTACTCCTAAGAATGTTCATGATGTCCGCTCTTTTCTCGGATTGGCAAACTTCTACCATACAAAGGTCTATCAGTTTTCCGAAATCGTAGCTCCTATATCCGAATTATTGAAAAGCACAGCAATTTTTCAGTGGCTTTCCGAAACAGAGTATAGTTTCCAACTACTCAAGCAAGCACTCACTCAACACCAGTTATGGGTATTGCTGACCCAAACCTTCCGTTTGAGGTCATGACCGACGCTTCCGACATCGCTACAGGAGCAGTCTTGATGCAAGAAGACAGAGTTATTGCTTTTGACAGCCATAAACATTCTGATATCCAAACCCGATATCCGGTTTATGATAAGGAGTTTCTTGCCGTTGTAACATGCTTATCGCTCTTGGAAACATTATCTCATGGGAGCCGACTCTGTGGTCAAGACAGACCATCACTCTCTAAAGTATATCTTTACTCAGCCAGTCATGAACGCTCGAGATCTGGACGACTCCGATGCTACTTGGCAATCCGATGAAGACTTACAACAGTACCCTGACATTTTACAGCAGTATTTTCAGAATTTACAGTGATATTTTCTACATCAGTTCATTATCTCCACCAGGGTCTTATTTTGAGTGGGAGGGGATGTCACGATCTGTGACGTATTCCTTTCTCTATTTCTAGACTTATGGATGGTTTGATGAATGGACACTTGTGGAAGGGTATGCCCTTTCGATGGGACACTTCCTAAGAGGCACAACCTTTGCCCTTTCGATGGGACACTTCCTAATGAGGCACAACCCTTCACAAGAGACATCCTATTGAAGAGACATTCCTATTGTAATGTACCCTCTCATCAAGGGTCACACCCTTCACAAGGGGTACACACCTCTTCATGCACGTACCCTTTGGAGTACACACCTTTTCATGTGTGACTCTTCACACTCTATATAATTTGTTCCACAGAAAGCAAATTCTTCTTCGAAGCCAAATGGTGGAAATTTTCAAAAGAAGGAAATAAGGTGCTTCAAGTGCAACAAGGTGGGACATATAGCAATTGAATGTCCAGAAAGAAAGAAGAATCCAATGGCAAAAGTGCATATAATCGAGAACGAAGCAGCCAAGCAAGAGGGAGACGCGACGCCAAGCCACTCCGATGGTGGAGGTAAGTACTACACATGATTTCATGTTGGAAAGAGCTTTAGCAAAGCTAAACCTAGAGTCATTCCCATCTCATTATAAAGTTAAAGTTGCTTTCACCAAGACGAAGTATAACTACACTAGAGAAGTCAACGATCTAGAAATTTCACTCAATCCTTACAAGGATAGACGAGACTTCCTAGTGGCACCTCTACAAGGAGTTGATATCATTTTAGGAATGCCATGGAGATATCAGTATAATCCTGAGATAGATGATGACTCACATTAGATGTGGATTGAGAAGGACAAAGAAGAAATACGCGTGAAAGATAGATGATGACTCACATCAGATGTGGATTGAGAAGGACAAAGAAGAAATATGCGTGGAGTTCTATGAAAATAGAAATCAGTCCAGAGCAATTAGGAAACGTGAGAAAACATATTTGATTTTGGTGAATACAGCAACGGTTACTCAGCCAAATACTAAGCCTATACACCAAAAGTTTCTTTCTCAAATTTTTGATTGTTTCTTAGAGGATTTACCACCCGAATGACCATGCTCTCGACGTGAAGATCATAGGATAGAAATCCTACCAAGCAATACTCCACCTTGCAAGGCTCTTTATAGAGTCAACCAGTTAGAACAAAAAGAAATTCAAAAGCAAGTGGAGGAACTAATACAGAGAGGATTGATAAGACCCAGTAGTTCATTTTATGGGACACCTGTTTTATTTGTCAGAAAGAAAAATGAAACCTATCGAATGTGCATAGACTATCGTGCACTAAACAAAATCATAGTGAAGAACAAATATCCAATCACTAGGATTGATGATCTTTTAGACAAATTGAAAGGAGACAAATTAAATCTGGCTATCATCAAGTTCGTATGGTAGAAGAGGATATATACAAGACTACCTTCAGAACTCAAACGAGACATTATGAATTCCTAGTTATGTCTTTAGGGCTAACTAATGCTCTAGCTACTTTCAGTAGAATGATGAATAGAATCTTTCTTAAACACCAAGATTATGTGGTGGTATTCTTCGATGATATTCTGGTGTTCAGCAAAGACATTGAGGAGCATAAGGAACATCTATAGTTAGTCTTTTCACTTTTGAAAGAAAATCAATTGTACATAAATTCCAAAAATAGTAGTTTGTTTCAAAATCAAATAGAGTATTTGTATCACATAGTATCTGCCGATGGGATTCAAGTAGATCCAAAAAAGATTGAATGTAAAGTCACATGGCCTAAACCCTGAGACATATACAAATTAAGATCATTCTTGGGATTGTGTAGCTTCTAAAGGAAGTTTGTTAAGAATTTCGCATTCATTGTACATCCATTGACAGACCTTAGAAAAGCTAAGTATTACCGAGCGTCAAGATAAATCCTTTGTAGCTTTGAAAGAAGCTCTTGCACAAGCTCCTATGTTGCAACTACCAGATTTCTCTAGACCCTTGTTTGTAGTTGTAACTGATGCTGGTGGATATGGAATTAGAGCCGTGCTTATGCAAGATGGACATCTTGAGCCGAAAATTAAAACCAGCGGAATGCAGTTATAATACATATGATAAAGAATTAACCGCTGTTGTGGATGCCTTACAAATGTGGAAACATTATTTGATGGGAGTTGAGTTTCTTATCAAAATCGATCAACAAAGTATCAAGCATTTGTTTACTCAGCCACTAATATCCGATAGGCACATCAAGTGGTCATCATTTATACAAAGTTTTCAGCCCATGATTCAGTGTCAACCTTGTAAAGAGAATGTAGTTGCTGATGCTCTCAGCAGAAAGCCAAGTATTAATCACATCACTACTGTAGAGACCCAGCCTTTCGATGCTTTGTGTGGTTAGTTAGGGATGCCTAACTAGCTTGTGTTTTGCCATGCTAGATGGTTGGTATTAGGTGATTCCATGTTAATATTGATGTTGCTAGTGTTATTGGTGGTGTGCTTGATTATTGTACTTTGAGCGCGGTTATGTTGGGATTGGTTGATTCGGTGATTCGTTCCATCGATTGTTAATAACTAATGTAATTAGTGGCTTGAGTACAGGTGATGGAACTCACAATGAGGATTGGAGTTAGTGCAAGGGTACCAATCAAGGTGTTTATGACCATGGGCCAATTTTTGTATTTCTTAAATATTGGAGAGGACATAAATCAATTTTGGGCCCAAAGAGGCTATGCAAAGCAAATCTCTTATTTTGGAAGAGAGGATAATTTTGTGTCCTTGTGCTTTATGAAATATTATAAATACTCTAGATGAGGAAGCATGAGCCACTCATCTAGGGGGGAAGATTGTACCCAGTCTACTTGTTGCTATCAATATGTGATTGTGTTCTTCTTCTCCAATGTGACCTCATCAGTTCCTAAAGTCAAACACGCAACTGAGCTCAGTTGCAATCCAAGCAAGAGAGATGTTATGAAAATTATATTTTTGGTATATCTTACTTTGGACATTATTATTTTAGTCAAGTGTGACTATGGCTAAGTATTTCATAGGAGTGCACCGGACGCGGCGAAGACCCTAGTGGATGCTTTGTGTGGTTAATTGGGGACGCCTAAGTAGCTTGTGTTTTGCCATGCTAGATGGTCAGTATTGTGGGTGATTCCATGTTAATACTGATGTCGCTAGTGTTATTGGTGTTGTGCTTGCTTGATTATTGTACTTTGAGCACGGTTATGTTGGGATCGGTTGATTCGGTGATTCGTTCAATTGATTTTTAATAACTACTGTAATTGACGGCTTTAGTACAGGTGATGGAAGTCACAACGAGGATTGGAGTTAGTGCGAGGGTACTAATCGAGGTGTCGCACAGTGTATCTTTTATGGCCATGGGTCAATTTTTATATTTCTTAAATATTACAAAGTTAGCTAATATATTTTGGAGAAAACATAAATCAATTTTGCACCCAAAGAGGCTATGTAAAGCAAATCCCTTATTTTGGAAGAGAGGATAATTTTGTGTCCTTGTGCTTTCATGATATATTATAAATACTCTAGATGAGGAAGCGTGAGCCACTCATCTAGGGAGGGAGATTGTACTGAGTCTACTTGTCGCTATCAATATGTGATTGTGTTCTTCTCCAATTGAGTGAAGTGGTTAATTTGTGTAGAAAGATCTCCTTTTGGTTTTAGAAAATTGCTCTATTGTGACCCTCACTCACCAAGGGCCTATCAGGCCTTTTCTGCCACTATGAAGTATCTCACACTTGAGGCTCCTCCCACGTTGGAGCTGAGAAAGGTGATGGTAGAAGATTCAAGGACGTTGATGCAGTGCTGATGGAAAACATGAGGCCAAACATGAACAAAATGTTGGGCGATGTATTTTGTAGGAACCAATTATTTTTCATGGAGGTTGCTTTCAAGGTGAGAATGGATCGACTACCCGTGGACTCTACTGAGCAAACTGAAGCTAAACATGAACAAAATGTTGGGCGATGTATTTTGTAGGAACCAACTATTTTTCATGGAGGTTGCTTTCAAGGTGAAAACGGATCGACTACCCGTGGACTCTACTGAGCAAACTGAAGCCAATTTTTTGAAGAAATAGAGGGTTGGTTTTCTTGATGCTAAAAGTGCCATGTTCCTTGAATTCACTTTAGTGCAAGCCAAAGCTTTTATCTAGCCTTGCTTTCTATCAAGACAATCTTTGTAGGCCCTATATGTCTCTCCAAAAACTATAAATCTTCCTATTTTTGAATGATCCCCTCCTCTCTTGAGGAGTTCCTTACATTGGAACATCCCACACTTTCACTTATAATTGATGGGAGATTTGGAGCTATAGCAGCATATTTGGGTAATATTTGAGCATCCTTGGCAGCTTGTTTGGGCAATTCTGAGCATAATGCCTCCTCCCATGACAAGAGAAGAAAGTGTTTGAAATCATACCCAATTACACATGCTTTTCCAGAGCAGCTTGTCTAGAAAGCATTACCAAGGATGTCAGGCAAACAAAGGTGGCAAGAAAATCAAGCTCCACCAAGTCCTTCAAGAGTTCCTATCGAAGCAATCTCCCTCAGAACCAGCTCATAAGTGACTTTGTGTGCAGACCCTTTCATGAGTAAAGTAGGGATAAGAAAAGAGATCATTATCAACTAATTGTAGCAAGGATCGCTGGGGGTTAGGACCACTATCCCAAACCTAGCCTTGCCTTCTCAATAGACTAGGGAATTAAATGCCATGAATGATGGATGTAGCATAGTCACCTTTTTGCATAGTCACTATTCTCTCCTCTTTCATAGCATGCCTTGTAATTGTCTAGATAGTCGGATGCCAGTGCCTCATTTTGTCCTTATTCCAACTATTAGGTCAAGGAATGTGAGAGGTTTTTTTAACAATACAAGAGGCTTGCATAGTCACTATTTCTCATCTCTTTCACATTATGCCTTGTAATAGTCTAGATAGTCGGATGTTAGTGTTCAACAAGTTATAAAATTAGGTCATGGAATGTGAGAGGTTTTTGTAACAATATGAGAGGAAACCTTGCATGAGCTGCACTTTGAGAGACGAGCCCGATTTTGTTTCTTCAAGAAACATAGATTTTGGACCTTTGCAAGTAATGTCATCAAGGATCGTCATGGCTCCTTGATCATGGTCTTTGAGAAAGAATGATAGGGATGTTGGAGATTCCAATCATTCCCCTAGAAAGGATACAACTAGTGAAGAAAAATTGTTCGTTGGAGCTTCAAAGTAGAAGGGGGGTTGAGGGATGAAGTATTTGTTGTATATCTTGGGCAAGACATGGTAATTTGATTTTTAAATGATATTCAAAATCCTCATTCCCTTTAGAGGGAGCCTCTGGCGAGGCTGCTCCAAGTGTAAGACAACAAAGAGTGATCTCACATTCTCATACTTGCTAATATCCCAGTGGACCATTCCCTATGTAAGTAAGGCCAGTCACCAATATAGAGCCTATCAAGTCGCGCCAATAGTCCATGATGGCAGCACTGGCCAAAGGATCCTTCTCCCTAATAGAAAAGATGATCTGCTCCGACCTCTCTATCAGTCTCATACCTGGAATATCCCAACGGACCCTTTCCTATGTAAGTAAGGGCCCAGTCACCAAGATAGAACCCATGGAGTCGCTCCAATAGCCAAAGGATCCCGCTCCCTAATGGAAAAAATGATCTACTCCAACCTACCCGTCTTGGTTTCATGTATAAGATACTATTGGATTTTTTGGTGCATATGATAGCAACCAAGACTAAAACAGAAAAAAAATGGAAAAGATTAGAGTAGTATGTGCTCAGCACAGAGTACAGCTTGTACAACTTAACCTTCACGTCCCCGTCCTAAGGTGTGGCTAGCAAAGACCAAGATGATGTTAGAAATGTGAACTTGTTGAGGGAGAGTGGCTTAGTGAAGATATTTGTGACTTGTTCTTGTGTTGAATTGTAAGCAGGCTTATTTCTTCATTGAGGGCTTTTTCTTGAATGAAGTGGTAATGCACTTCCAATGAGTTTTTTATGGCATGAAACATAGGGCTCTTTGCTAGTTAAATGTTGCTCATATTGTCAAAATAGGGTACTATAGGTTCTCCCGAAAGAATCTCAATCTCTAAAGAAGCCAAAGGATCTCGCTCCCTAATGAAAAAGATGATCTACTCTAACCTGCCCGTCTCAGTTCCATGTATAAGATTGCTCTGAACCAAATTGCTTCACGTGCAACATTAGTGGATCCTTTGTACTCTGCTTCTCTAGAAAACAAGGCCATTGTTGGTTGTTCTTGGTTTGCGATTCCAAGACTAAAGTTGAATCTAGTGGTGAATCTTATGTCATTCACACTACTTGCCCAATCCGCATTGGTATATCCATGGTAGTGTAAATCAAATAACTTGGCATAATGCAATCCATAATCCCATGTACCATGCAAGTGTTTTTGAGTACTCTTTTTTGCTGCAATAAGGTGATGTTCTTGCATGAATAGTCATGACTGTGCACACAAATTGAGTAAGATATGTTTGGCTTGGTGATAGTCAAGTAGATCAAGTTGCCAATGAGTTATCTTATTGGTGAGGATCTAAAGTAGCAAAATTCTGAAGTGCTCACAGTTTGATGTTGCTTTCCATAGGAGTCGGGATCGACTTAGAGTCATGTAGATAAAAAAGCTACTTGCTTTGTGAAAGTGTGATTCCAATATCATCCTCCACATTTCTATCCCAAGAAAATCATGGAGTACACCCATATTCTTCATGTTAAACTCTGAAATGAGCTGACCTTTTGCTTCTGTAATGAGATATCTGTTGGAATTTGCTATGATCAAGTCATTAAGATAAAGAACTACAAGAATGATATCTTCATTAGTATTTTTGATGTAGAGGAACGAACCGGGATTCAACAATTGAAAACCTAATGCAAGAAAGTGATTGTGAATTCTTCGGGCGCCTATTTGTAGAAATGTTGCAAACCTTCTTTTCCTTTGTTGGAATTCTATTTGTGAGATAGACTGCAGTTTCCATGCTTGGGTCCAATAAGTTTTGGGAAAATTCTTCTCGTCTAGCATCATGCATCTGATTGTCTCTTTGCCAATGACATTACTTTTCCTTTCTACAAGTCTATTTGCTAAGGTGTATACCTACATGAAAATTGGCTCTTTATGACATGATGTATGTAGGACTTATTGAACTCTTTTATTGTCACATTGAAGGGTCTTTATCTATTTGCAAATCTACTTTTCTACCAAAGATTTGAACTCTTTAAAGGCATTGATGGCATTTGGCTTTTATTTAAGAAAGGAGATCCAAGTCTTTTTGGATTGAACATTAGTAAAGATGATGAAATACAAGGCTATGTTCAATGATTGATTTGAGGCATAACCCAAAGTACTTGAGTGTGTGATCTGGAGTATATCTATGCTCCTAGGTCATGAAGTGGAAAGTGGTTGTCGACGTTGCTTTCCCATAGAACATGATTGACGAATATCCTTTTGGAAGTAGACATGCCAAAGGCTTTGAACCATATTTGTCTGCTTAAGTGAAACCAAGCTCTTGAAGTTGAGGGTGCAAACCTCTAGTGCCATAACTAGGCATCGTGGGATCTATGAGAAGATGAATAGGTGTAGGCGAAGAAAGCTTAAGCATTCTTCTGATCTTGGCACTTTTTGCTATGACTTTTTTTGGCTTGTACAACTTGAGGTTTCTGCTACCAAACCTATTGAAGACTAGCTTAGCTCCATGTCAGTCATTTGACGAGCTGAAAAGAGGTTTTGGCATCTCCTATGCTATGTACAGACTCCATAAGTCTGTAGAGGAACGCCAACAATGCCTAATATCTTGTGAGGGATTTCACCCATCACTACATTCTCCCTTGCATTTATGTTTGTTCTGATGCAACTCTGAAAACCATTCTTCCTTATGTGACATGATTATTTGCTCTAGTGATGATCCCCTCTATTGGAGTTACCACTTTGTCTAGGATTCCATGTCTCCCTTTAATTGGAAGGAACATGCTGAAGTGCGGAAGATGGTGCTGCTTGATAATTTTGAGAATGTCAGCCAAGACTGTGTATAGTGGCTTTTGGCTTATTGATTTTTCTGGTTTGAGTTCAATTGATTTCTACCTTGGCCTCTTTGAGAACACCTGCCCTCCACATCTACTCTTACATAGGAATAACTTCAAAAGTCGATGGAGCATCCCTTGTAACGTCTATCTTTAGCCAAGAACACCTGCCCTCCACATCTACTCTTACATAGGAATAACTTCAAAAGTTGATGGAGCATCCCTTGTAACTATTGTTGTCACAATTGCTCACAGTCCTTGCCTAGATTGTTCAATGCAATTTAAACAAGTTGTTCACTCTTAGTTTCATGTCTAATGCAAACCAACTAATTTGCAAGATCTTTAAGTCAGATTAGGTAGTCAAGACCTGTCTCGGACTATGATTTCTTGGCATTGTTGAGTCAACTCCCAAGCATGATTACTTTGGACATGTTCTTTGCATTGAATTTGTTTTCCAATGCTTTCCATTCATTTAGAGCAAATGTCTGTCCTCTAATTATCAAAATCATGACATGACAAGTGTTGATTGAGTTTGCTCATTCCATTGTGGTTATTGTAAAGCTTATTCGCAGGAGATTCGTGTCTTTTCTCCGACTTGGTGACAATACTCCACAATTTCCTTGATTGAAAAAAGGTCATAGTTTTGCTATTGGAGTTGACGTCATCATGTGACTTGGTCATCGTGGAACAACTTGATGTGGAAAACCTATTAAAAAAAGATTATGGCAGCAATATGTTGAAAATAGCCAACAAAACACCTTTACAATGGCGTGTGAAGTGCAAAAAGCTGCCAAGTGTCCTGTAGCCAAAGCATATCATTATGCCAAATGAGCCATTGACATGCTGAACTCAAAGGGGACAAAATGTATGAATGTGAAACCACGATAGATGCTATGGGACTGACTCCATTTGAAACTAATCGGGATTTTCAAGAAGCAAGGCCTTACTTGTCTTTTTGGAGTTCGATCTCCTCTAAAGATGCGCTAGTCTAAAAGCTAGACTAGACGTCGTGGCGAGAAAGTAGCATCAAAAGATATTTTTTCCCTTGCTGTTTCAGGTGTTGGTTTAAAGGTATGATGATGCCGAGCTGTCATCATTGAAGGGGCTTTAATCAATCAATCAAGTCTTGGATCTAATGAATTCAAAATTAAAAAACAGCAAAGCAAGGTGGTCAAAAACTTTCGTAAGTGGTGACAAGTACCTAGAGCATAAAATGCCATGCACTTCTCCTTTTGACTCCATGTGGAAAATATGCTGTGGTCCTATGCATGTGGCTGATGTAAGCCTGCTGCTTACTTGTGTGTTTGCAACTTTGCTTGGTCGTGTCCATTGTCAATGTCGGTCTCGTTGTCTAGGCAGTTTGATCCCTGAGTAGCTTCGGTGGTTGGAACACGGACGCAGGAAGGCCTTGGTCGTGGGATTCTACTGCGTGATTCGAAAGGCAGTTGTGAACGCGGCGCAGGGTGCCACCGTGGTCACGTGGTTGCGGCGGCTGTCCCGCGTCTGTGAGTAGCCTAGACGACTTCGAAGGTTTAATTATGCATTGCATGAAAGCAGACTGTAGTGCAGCAATGGAAGCTCTAGCAAACTAGGATGCCTTCACAACAGATGCACTGCCCATCGGGAGTCTGGAGCAACAGGCAGACGGGCTAGTGGAATAAGGCCTGCGATGGTAGAACGGCAGACGAGAGAGTAGAGAGGCTAGGCGGCAGCGCGGAAAGGGTTGAGGGCTGTGAAATGCGACGTAGATTTTGGGCTAGGCACAGGTCAGCCGCCCACTGAACGCGACGCGGGCAGAATTGTGGCATTGGTTCGGGATCTTCTACCACGCATTTCCGTCACAACGCGTCGTTTAAAGCAGTGCCCTTGTCTGCAATAAGAGCTACATATCTACGCAGAGGTGTTGGACTTGGCTCAGGGCTGTTGAAAAGCCTGAGCAGAAGTAGCGAGATCTTCAAGGGACTAATGATGACGAAAAAACGTCCATCGAGATCTCTCCCCAATGAACCTTGCACTTTGAACAAGGGAGGACCTCCAACATCTACTGCAAACACTGAGAAAAAAGGAACTCTCTCCTCAATTGTTCAACCACACTGTCAAACTGACGGAAATCTGGGAACACGAGAAGCTGAAATGCTTTGAACTGAGATTCCTTGAGCTAGGTAGACTAAAACTTTAAAGTATAGCTCTCTCTCCTTAGGCTACAATATGAAGTCTTGCAAAAGGATGCAAGCACAAGAAACCATTGGCTGTTTGAGAAAGTAGAGAGGAGTGCATACGATAAATAAGTGTACACTACTTGTATTACTAATATCTTTACTCCTTAGGGTTAGGGTTAGAGGTTTGTCTCTATGCCTTTGCACAATCTCTGAAGCATCCTTAAACATTTTCTAGATTGGTAGTAACCACTACTCGAAACCTCTTTGCCCCGTCCGCCCCCCTCCCCCTCCCCCTCCTTTCCCTAAAAACAAGTTATGGCCTCAGTATATCTTGGGTTTCAGCCTGTCTGAGTGCTTCGAAGTGAGATATCTTAAGCTATGTGCTCTCTTTTTAGGCTACAAGATGAGCACAAGAACTGCTACAAAGGAAGCAAGTACAAGAAACCAAATATATACATGTTTATCCCTTAAGGTTAAGGTTTGTCTCAATGCCCTTACACTCTTCTTAACAAATCACCAACCATCTCTAAAGCATCCTCGAACATTTGAAAATTGGTTGTAACCAGTGCTCCAAACCACTTCCCCCCCCCCCCCCCCCCCCGCCCCCAAAAAAAAAAAAAGTTGATGGCCTTCGTAGATCCTAGATTTCAGCCTGTCTGAATTTCTTTTTGGAAAGCAAGGTAGCATTGCTGCTACAGGAAAAATGCTGTTGACAATCCAACTTAATCAACAAAAGATATATAGTATACATACTTTGATGTACACGGCCATACAAGAATTTTTCGCCCCTCCAAAACTCCAAAGGTCTTGATCGTCTCCTGTTACTGCGCCTTACTCCATTTTCCCATGTCGTTCCTGAGCCTGCCATATTGCAGTAAGTTCACTTGAATCAATCTTTCTTGTTCAGTCAGCACATGCAAACGAATGATTTACAATCCTAAGCAAAAAAGAAACAGCAAATGAACCAAAATAAATAAGGAAATCCTATGATCTTGTCAGCATGAAATCTGCTATTTGGATTTCAATCATGCGCTGGTGAAGATGTCGCCAGTTATAGCAAAAATCAGAGAGTAAGAAAACTATTTGAACGTGTAGATATTTGAGCTTATCGTTGAATTGGCTACATGAAGCATCAAAAAACAAAAGGTTTTCTCTAGGCAAAAAACCTGCAAGGCTGTCACGTCGTTTCATAACTTTCTTTCTCTTTGCACTGTTTTTGTTTTGAAGCTTGCTCAGTTGTTTGTTCTGATCCACCTTATCAGTAGTAATTTTTGGCACTTCAGTGATAGAAACTGAGTTTGTGTCTTCCCTCAAAGGTGAACTCTTTCCCTGCCATTATCAAATCCAGCTGTGATATTAAAGAATGAAAGAAATAATGAAAAATATTGCCAGAAAAGAAGCACACGCGTGCTTGAGCGAACTCTGCCTCCCTTTGTAGTCAAAAGAATCAAGCAAACCTTATTAGAAATACATACTACTAACAAATGAAGACAGCTTATTCATAAGTTGTTCTCAACCATATAGATGCTACAAATTCAAAGCCCTATATGTGATCTGACATGCCAGGTCTCAGATAGTAGAGGTGGCCACCTGAACTGTTTTTACTGGGCTTGCACATGACTGAAGGCGAGGCGAATCTCTTTCTGTACTTGCTGGTGATGCTGGTTCGAAAAGTGAAGAGTCCATTGCATTGTCAAAATCTATCTTCCATTTCCCACTACCTTCCGTAGCATTCTCCCTCTTAAAGCCAATAGCTGCAAGAGGATTTGAAGGTGGGGTTGGGGATGTGTATGGAGTTCTCTTGATTGCTGCAAGAGGATTTGAAGGTGGGGTTGGGGATGTGCAAGGAGTTCTTTTGATTGCTGCACTTTTATTATGTGGTGTTACTTTCACATGCTCCAGGTTAACTTTAGCTTCTTCCTGGGAATGTCTTGCATTCTTATCAGCAGCAGAGCTGTTTCCAGGCTTAGAAAAGGCCTCTTTGACTGGGACCTGTACATTGCCACACTCCTGCAATATTGTTGACAGCCCTTCCAAATCTTCAATTGGTCCACCCTTACCAGAAATCAGGTCTGTCTGATTGCAAATGCTATGGCCATTGTCTTTTGCAGATGGAAAAGGAGACTCATCATCGGACAACACAATTAGCATATCGGAGGTGTTATCCACATAATCTGCTTTGCTAGTCTCATCTCGAGACAAATTTTCCGATCTCACAGAATCAGAGTGCATAGAGAATGAATGAACAGATTGGGAATCTTGAACAGGCGAAGGAGATCTTTTTTCTTTTCTAAGCTCTGGACTTTTAACAAAGGTACAAGACTTCACATTCTTATCCTCTTCCTCTGCAAGCTGCTCTTCATCCAAAGATTGAACCTGCTTTGCATATGAAGGAAGATCAAGAGTAATAGACCTGGATCGTCTTCTCCTGCAAGGGAAGGTATACTGATCAGGAAATTGTGCAGGCTTGCTGCAGAATAGCTTTGATAGCACAGAAATCGTATACCACCTTTGGGTCCCTGCACGACGAACACATGGCCGCCGTGCTCTTGAGTTTTCACCAATTTGGCTACTGCAAAGATCATCTTCTCCCCTGATCTTGCGCATGATTGCTTCTGAAGCTGCAAAACCTCAAAAGAAATTCCCGTCAACGTCTAACAGTTCATTGGGCATTTTTACCTATTAGCACTTCAGAATAACATATAAACATTCCACTTGAGCAAGAAAATGTCCCTCTCGTTCATGCACTTTTTACAACCCACGAAACCTCAGGGCAGTACAAGCCATTAACGTCTCCTGTTCCCTCTTTAAGGCAGAGTTGGCAGCCTTACAGGAAAACGAGACGTATGACAACGCATGAATGTTGGAACATGTTTGTAAGTCAGAGAGACAGACTTAGACTAGGGATCACAATTCTGCTGTAACGTCTAGTGAATATTTTGCATCTACTTCCCCACAAAATCATGAAAGAAATTTACCTTCTCTTTCATCTTCAGCTTCCCAGAATGCATGTACATCGTGAGGAATTTTCGAGTCTCCTAATGCACCTTTGTTGATTATTGATCCAAAAGGTCTGAGGAAAAGTATAGATGGAAAATAGAGTTAGGATGAGAAGCCTCTTTGTGTGAATATAATTACAAGGCGTCCAGGCTCAAACATGCGAAGCTGTAGATGGTGGTGGTGAAAGAGAAAGGCTACAATGTATAAGAGCAGAAAAATTAAAATCTAGCAACATGACACTCGTTTGTCATGTTTGAGGATATCAAAATTCCAAAGTTGTTTAAAGAAACTTCAGGTTCGCTTGAATATGACATGGTCTGTTCCGCATCATGTTGCTCAACAGAAAAATGTGGATGCAAATGAAATAGTGGCAAAGAGCGCAGTTGTTGTACTCCTTGCTCCAGGCAATCAAGACTGGTTTTCCTATAGAGTTCACGGGGAACTATTTACTTTGATGTGCTATCTTTTTAACAGAGTGCCTTTTATATGAATCGGTTTTACGGGTCCTGTACTAAACATGCAGAACATTTCCTCACTACAAAAATTCTCTTAGCCAGATAAAAGATAAAGTGCCTGAACGTTACCTGAGATCTACCTTGAATGGCCGATGAGAAGTGATCCGGTTACTTCCTTCCCGCCTCAAGAACCCGTGCCTCCGAGAAAGCTTCCCGGAAATTGCGTTTTCCTTTCCATCCGCATATTCACTTCTAGTCAAACAAGACGATTTCCCCAACTTGTCTGATGCTTCGAATCCCTTCCACTTGTCAGTTGGCGCCAAGCATTGGTTCGTGTGTGAATTCGCTTGGAGCGAGAATTCGTTGGATGCCTACGCAACAGCGATGTGTTGTTAGTTGTCTGACGGGAACAAGCTAAAGCGGGGATTGCATTTTCTTTACGGAGATCCAATAGCAAAATGATCATTGTAGTTTTCAAGCGGTACGATGCCAACGGCGAGGGAATATCACTGGCATTCGAAATTCATAAGTCGCTGGAAGGTAGACGCATTTATACGTTATGGAATTCCTGCATGAATGCTTGAGGAACCAACAACGGGGAGTGGAGGAAAATTCCGAAGGTTTTCCAACCGCAGCGCGTGTAAGCGGACGGAGAAGACAAATCCCGCACAGCGGAGCATCATAATGATTCATTATATATATCCGGCTACTCTCGTCCACCAAAAGGTTTCTTCTGCGATTTACGTTCTCACGAGGAAATGAGAAGCAAGAAAGGGAGGACGGAGGGAGTGCGGGGATACCTCAAGGGATAAGAAGCGATGGACGTCTTGGAAATCCAGTTCGGTGGTGTCGTCGACGGAGAGTTTGGGGAAGCAGTAGGGCATCAAGGAAGCGAGGTCGTTCTCATCGTCATCCTCATCAAGATCGAAGGGGAAGGGAGCGGAGGAAGAAGGGCGAGGAGGGGAAGGGGAAGCCATAGCCATAGAGATTTCCATAGCAATTGAAGCTGATGCAGAGGAGAATTGTCTGTAGAAGAAGATGAAGTCTGAAGAAGAAGAAGAAGAAGAAGAAGAATATGGAGAAGAATGGATTTTTGATTGAAGCAGAAGAAGATGACTTTGAATCAAAGTGTATTTGAACTCCAACGTTCACCTCCTTTAAGCATCTTCACACCCATCTCCTCACTTTTTGAAGTTTGCAATCATCACTCCTAGAAAAAAACCCGCCCTTTAGTGTATTTTGCACCGGCTAAATTTGGGAAAAACCGACTAAAATTTTGGTGTGCCTTTAACATCTCGGTTGAGATTTTGAATATTTTAGTGTAAAAACCGGCAAATGTGTATGTTTTGAGACTAAAAAACCGGCTGGCTTGGAGATTTTCCTTAAAGTAATTGGTTGGGAAAAAAGTTTGCATGCATGCACCCTCGCCTTTGGCTCGGTTCACTAAGGGCCTCCGGCTCGGCTCGGTTCTCACCCCAGCAATGCACACACCTCGGTGGACGTGTGAGCACCTTGCAGGTTTGCACGGATTGCACTCGCACACCCAATTGCACCATTGGTGGCGATTTCCTTCCGCACATCCATGCTTCACAGGATCCACCCGGAAATCGCTCTGGGTATGCTCATGTTACTCTACACTACTAAGTTGGAGCCTATCAAAACCAATTTTAAGCTAGGTTGGAATGGACCCTACCAGTTAGTGGAAGTTTTTGACAATGCGACAGTGTAATTTCGTAGACTTGGAATTTTTCGAGTTGTACAATGGAAGTAAAGTAAAGCCATATTGAGCAAGAAGTTCTTCAGGCATACGGAACTCAGAAATAAATAACTTGGTTGACAATGCCTTGGTAAATTTTGTGGAAGACAGTGTGCCAGCTTGCTGTTTAATTGTGGTAGACCAAGTGCATCGTGTTCTGTCACGTGGCATGATTAACATTAAGGGCTTATTAATGCAGAATCATCATGCTAAAGCAAGGGATGCTCATGCAACCATTGCTTTGACAGGAACTATATGCTTTACCACCGCCTAATGTCAGGGCGAGTACCTTGGCCGAGAGCATTACCATCCGACAGAGTAGGGCCATCAGGAACAGGCGGGAAGGATCAGGACAAGTAGGAGGAACAGGGTGACTAGAAGGAGCAGGAAAGGGAGCAATAAGATGAACAGGAAAGAGCAGGACAAGGAAGATGAGCAGAAGCAAGACTAGAAGCAGGACAAGGAAGATGAGCAAGAGCTTAAGCAGGATGAACAGGGAGAGAACGAAGATGAGCAGGTATCAGAACATTAGGACAGACAGCCCACTGAGCAACTGGATGGAGAGAAGAGGATGAATGAGAACATTGGCAAGGGCACCTCTAAGCAGTAAAAACAAGGGGGAAATGGTGAGGAGGGCACCACTAAAGAACAAGAGAAATCGGAGGGGAACAGCTAGCAGGGCACCTTCGAAGAAATGGAAGGTGGAGAAACAATGGAAGGCGGAAACACAGTGGACCAGGAGCCACCAAAAGAGCAAGAAGTCTGGATGAGCGAAGCCGAGCCCTTGCACAGAGCGGAGCAACAGGAGGCTAGCTCACTTGCCCCTCTTAGTTTGCCACCACTCCTTGCACCCCTTCAGAGCCTTGGAACATGGAGCCATTTCTTCTCGACCCACTACTCACCAAGGATGAACATCAGGACCGAGCTGCCACAGAAAGTCAGTGGCAGGTGTTGAGAGAGAATGTGGTCCACGCAATGTAGGATCTTAACTACTTGGTGAACCATTGGATCCCTCCCTAGGTAGTGGAGCATAATTTGTTTTTACAAGCTAAGTACCGGGAGGAGGTGACTAGTTCTTTGAAGAACAAACGGACAACCTACGCAGAGCTGAAGGCAACCTGCCTGTTGAGTGTAAGTCTCTGAAGGAGTAGTTAGAAGGCGATGACCTAGTCCATGCTCATGCACACCTACAGTACACGCACACAAAGTTGAAGATAGACTACAACAATCTACAATGTGAGGTAAACAATCAAAGCCCGCCCATGAAAATCCACTGACAGAGTGGGCGGGCAATGGAAGTAAAGATTGGGCACCATTCCATTTTGCTTTATAGACCTGTGAGCTCGCAGGCTAATCTCACACTAAACAATGGGCTCCACAAATGGGCAGTACAAAAAGACCTTATTATTAATGACTGGGTAGGTGAAAATATTAGTTGATGCCCATCGTCTAGGCAATGGTGCCCGAAAATAGATAGGGAGAGGATGGGCTCTAGTTAGCGTACACCTAGGACTTTGAGTTTTCAGGCATGTAGTGCGTAAACACCTTGAATTTGCCATCCCACTCACTTAGGTTCCTTGGCTCAGGGCTTTTAGAGCACTTCCCCATGTAAATTTTAGTGAGGATGGTTGAGAGTGGCATCACTAAGCCAAGCCATGACCTTCTCACCATTTTCCATCCATGTGCTAGAATGCTAGGACATGGGTAGTTAAATGGAAAGCTTGAAGTGACCCTTTGCTCCATTCTCATTCATCAAAATGTTGACACAACATTCTAGCAACTCAACGCTAAGCTAGAATCGTGAAATTGGAATTCTGGCCTTGCACTGCAATGCTAGATTAGCAAGGCTACAAAGTCTTGTTGCTACTGCTAGCTCAGCATTGCTAGCCCATGCGGGGAAAGAAAATGAAGACTCTCTCTCCTCCCTGATGAACTGGGTAGAATTCACTTCATTCCTTGAGCCTTGACGTCTAAACATGTCCAATTCGCATTAAATTCCTGTCCCACGTAGCTTACACACTCGGGGTTTCTCTATTGCCAAGCCTCATCTACAAGGGCGAGCTACCACATGCCAAAAACTAATTGACTTTGCCATGCATGCCGCTATGGACAATCATGGGTGGGCAAGACTAATGAACGAGCACTTTCTTCACATGTCAGCATGGTTGGTGGGGCTTGAATTCGCCGGTCCTTCATGACACATGGGCAAAAGCCTGTAGCCTAGCAATGTGTATTGATCCCTACACACATGGAATAAATTGTGGCTTTGGTGGGCAGGGGCTTGGTGTGTACCCCCCCCTCACTCTCCAACTCCTCCATGTAACTCCTCCCTCAGGGCCACTATCAAACAATCTGACTAGAGATGGAAGCAGTGCTACAATGAATAAAAGGTAGTACATTCACACAGGAAAGTCTAATGAAATAATAGGTAGCACATTCATGCTTTAAACCTTGGACCGTGGAAGGATCCCATTATGGTTAATCATATGTATTGATTAGGCTAGGCTCTCTTCAATGAAGGGCTAAATTTTGCTCAACACTAAAGAGATTTGGACTCAAGTGCTTGTCCTTCATCTTTAATGCAAGTGGAGCTCCAACAACTCAAATAGTAGGGCGTCTGCCTAATAGAGTTGGATGTCTCTGTTTTAATCTTGTGGGTGTTCAAAATCTTGTTGCCTCTTAGCATATTCCTTGGGTAGATGTGCACCTGATAGTGGGCCATGGGTGGGTGAGTGCTACAAAAAAGACTTTTGGATCACATGGTAGGCCTCTTGAATGGAGGGGTTAAAAGTGTAAGGAAACAATACAACGTATGTGCTCAACAGATAACAGGATCTCCTACACAAGAGAGAAAAGCAGATAGTATGGAGAATCAAAAATTTGATTACTGTAGAACTGATACAATAGATGGCGTTGCCTCCCAGCCATGCGCTCCTGTAAAAGAAGCTTTGATGGTATGCTGGAAACAGTAGAGGACGGAGGCTGGATGTTAAGGAATCAGGGTTGCTGTAGCCAGTGATGAAATGGGCTTCACGGGCTTGCTCTTATATAGCCACCACTAGTAATTGGTTAGACCCAATTGGGTGACCGACCCAGTCCGCCCAAAATGACCGACTCGGTCCTGAAATAGGCCACCGACCACGCAATAGAACCGTGGTGCAAAATAGAGCAGCATACCTACGGTCTCCGTTCGGCCCAGAGCCATCCGGGATCATTTGGGGCTCTAAACGAGCCTCGCAACCCGAGAGTGGGCTGCCTCGGGAAATGCTCCATCTACCCTCAATGCGGTTAGTCATGGGATGCCTTCCCGCACTTGCATGTAGCCTAGTTGGCAGTGTGCCAACTCTGTCCAGCCATCAGGCCACAGATGGCCCCCATCTGGTGTCCAAACCAGGACCTATCGGATAACCGAGCTACTCAAATGCCTTCTCCTCATATGGGGGGCTTACAAGTAGAGTTAGCTGGTTCCCGCGTAGTTACACAAGAGTGGAGCATTGATATCTAACGCCCCCCCTCAATGTCCACCCGCAAGTGAACTTACTTTTTCGGCCCAATGCCAAGTCGATGAAGATGCCTCTCCAGCAAGTCTCTTCTAAGAGCCTTCGTGAAGATGTCCGCAGCATTGTGTGGAACACAGGGTTCTTTGCAATCACCATGCAACTTTGATTGTCACATGATAACTGCGTAGGCTTGTTCTACACTACACCCATGTCCCCTAAAATCCTCCTCAACCACATTGCCTCGCAAGAAGCAAAGCATGCTGATTTGTACTCAGCCTCGGTAGAAGAAAGAGCCATTGTGGGTTACTTCTTGCTGACCCATGACACAGCTCCAGATCCAAGTGAGAAACAGTAACCTGTCACTGATCTCCTGCTGTCTACGTCTCCTGCCCAATCCGAGTCACAGAATCCGGTCAAGATGTTGCCCTTGGTATAGGTGATGCCATAATCAAGTGTGCCTTTGATGTATTTCAGCACTCGCATCCCTGCCCTCCAATGGTTCTCACGGTTTTTATTGGAAAACCTGCTTAGTACACCAGTCGCAAAGCTTATGTTCGGCCGCGTGTTGCATAAGTAAATCAAGCTGCCCACAAGCCTTTTGTACTTCGCTTCGTCCACCAGTGGTGATGAATCCTCGTTTGAGAGCTTCACGTCAACCTCCATAGGGCTTCAGCATCTCTCCAGCATACTTCAGCTGTGAGATGAAGATCTGTTTTGGCTCTTGCCAAACTTCAATCCCTAAACAGAAATGCATCTGTCATTTCAAACTCTCTTCCTAGCAAATGCTTTGTCTGCGAGATTTCCTTCATGGTTCCCTGTTATGACAAGGTCATCCACATAAAGGACCACGATCATACACCTGCCTCCTTCTCTGAAGATATACAAATTTGCATCAAATGGGCTCCTCTTGAACCCGTTTTGCAAAAAGTAGGCATCAATCCGCTGGTACCATGCTCGTGGGGCCTGTTTCAGCCTGTAAAGTGCCTTCTTCAGTTTACAGACTTTACCTTCTGAATCGGGGATCACAAATCCTGGTGGTTGTTTCACGTATACCTCCTCCTTGAGATCTCCATTCAGAAAGGCGGATTTTACATCCATCTGAAACACAGGCCAAATTCCCTGGGCTGCTAAAGCCAAAACACTGCGAATTGTGGTTAGTCGAGCTGTGGGAGCAAAGGTATCCTGATAATCAAAACCATGTACCTGTGCGAATCCTTTTGCCACGAGCCGAGCCTTGTACTTATCCAACGTGCCGTCGGATTTGTACTTGGTCTTGTACACCCACTTGGTGCCGATTACCTTGCTTTTTGGTGGTCGATCCACAAGGTCCCAAGTGTTGTTCTTCATTATGGAGCCATACTCCGACTGCATAGCCTCCATCCATCTATCATCACCTTGTGCCTCTTCAAGACACTTGGGTTCTTCAGCACGGATCACCTCTGTCATCAAAGCGTAGTTGACCAAGTGTTCCTGCACCCTTCTTTGCTCCTCTAATCTCTTGGACCGGCGGTGTTCGGATGGTTCCTCCTCAATGGCTGGAGGTTCTCTGCCATCCAAAAGCTGCTTTACCCACTTCGGGAATGGCCGTTGCCGTTGTGGTTCCGTAGGCTCTTCTTCCTCTTCTTTATCTTGAATCCTCCCAAGCACCGTTGGGGGAGTTTGGTCTGCTGTTGGTGGTGGTATTGGATGGATATCCTAGTCCTGGTTGTCTGGGAAGGAAGCATCCTCCTCCAATTGATGCGGCTGTTCTGAGAAGACCACATCGCGACTTACTATTACCTTCTTGGTAACAGGGTTATAGAGATGGTAACCCTTCGCCTCTTCATTGTAGCCCAAGAAAATACACTTCTGGCTCTTCGGTTCCCATTTGGTCCTGTTAGCATCAGGGACATGCACAAAACAGTCACATCCAAAAACTCTGAAATGTGCAGCTGAAGGTTTCTTACCAGAAAAGGCCTGCAGTGGAGTCATCCCGTTCACAACCTTCGTGTAGCTATGATTCAGAATGTAAACTGCCGTGTTACATGCTTCAGCCCAGAAAGTCTTTGGCAAATCTTTCCCTTTCATCATACTCTTGCCCATTTCGCAGATGACGTGCATCTTGCATTCTGCTACTCCATTTTGCTGTGATGTATGTGGTGGGGGTTTTTGCCTCTTGATCCCATGACTTTTGCAGTAACTTTTGAATTCACTTGATGTGAACTCTCCATCTCTGTCTGATCTCAACTTCTTCACCTTCTTTCTCGACCATTACGTGCCATTCTTTAAACTTACTAAAAGCCTCATCTTTAGTCTTCAGGAAGTATATCCATATCCTTCTACTATAGTCGTCGATCAGCATCATGAAGTAGTAGGAACCACCCAAAGCTTCCGTCTCCATCTTTCCGCAGAGGTCCGTGTGAACAAGCTCTAGAGGAGCCTTTGCCGTGCTGGCCTCTTTAGGAAAGAGCTGCCGATGCTGCTTGCCCATCATGCAAGCTTCACATACATCGGGCAGATCTGTGATTTCTGGTAGGTCTGCAATCATTCCACTTTTATGCATCTCCTTTAAAGAACTAAGGTTTAGATGACCAAACCTCTCATGCCACAGCTTAGTGTTCTTCACATCGGCTTGAGCACTGAAAGCTGAGAGTTCGTAGATGTTGTGCCGTGTACTTTTACCAACGACCTTCCCTTGAAGATCCAAAATCTGTGCGCCATTCTTATCGAATTGAACTTTGAGGTCTCGATCCGTGATCGCAGAAACGGACAACAAGTTCCTCTTGATATCTGGCACATAAAGAACATCGGACAACTGTTTTACAACTCCATCTGACTTGAGAGCAATCGTACCTTTTCCTTTTGCTGGACATTTTGCATCATTGCCGACTGCTACCAGGATGTCATTCCCTACCGGTTGTACAGAGGTATACCAATCCTTCTGACAGGTCATGTGGCGTGATGCAGCACTGTCAATAATCCAAGGTTCATCCGCAGGTACATGAACTTCCTCCATGCAAATCTCCTCAATTGCTACGAATAGCTCTACTGGTACTGCCTGCGTGTGCTATTGCTGGACTCTTTCTTTACTCCGTTCTTCTCATCTGCAATCTTCTTTCGGCACTCATTCTGCTTGTGCCCTACCTTGTTGCAATGGAAGCACTTGATCTTCTTCTTTCTCTTTTTATCATCAAAAGAAGATGGGTTACCAGAGTCCTTACCCTTACCTTTCTTTGATCCAGCATAGAAAGCCGAATCTTCTCCAGTCCTCATCTTTTGACGCATCTCCTCCTTCAGAAGCATCGTGCTGAAATCCTCAAAGTTGAGGGGCGGATTTCTGTTATGCGTATTCAGTGTCGTAACAAGACCGCCGTACTTTAGTGGGAGAATCCATATGCACCTTCGTGCTAGATTCTCGCTGTGATGGTGATGCCAATCGCAGTCATTTGATCGTGCAGATTCTTCACCCTAGTGATGAACTTCTCTGTCGCTTCAGACTTAGACAATTTCTCATTCACGAGTTGAGTCTCCAGATTTTGAATCCGCGTCTGATTCGTGTTCTCGTACTGATTTTTCAAGACCGTCCATGCCTCCTCCGTTGTGGTGACATGTTGAATTAACGCCATGACGGAATCACTTACACTGCAGACAATAGAACACATCGCATCTGCATTTCTTCTTGTCCACGCAACTCATCCGTAGTTGGTACTATCTGTTGTCCTGCATTGGCTGGATCCAGTCTTGCAATCGGCTTCACATCCACCCCAGTAGCAGTATCCCAAAGCTCGTATGCGCTTGGGATGGTCTTCATCTTGAACTTCCAGAGTGGATAGTTAGTGCCGTCCAACTTTCCGCTTTCGCCAAACGGTGGGATTCGCAGTCTTGCAGGCTGGGCCATCTCTCACAATCTGCTCGCAAACATAAACACACTACCAAATCTTCTTACTAGAGTCCAGGCTCTGATACCATGTAAGAAAACAATACAACGTCTGTGCTCAACAGATAACAGGATCTCGTACGCAAGAGAGAAAAGCAGATAGTATAGAGAATAAAAAATTTGATTACTGTAGAACTGATACAATAGATGGCGCTGCCTCCCAACCGTGCGCTCCTGTAAAAGAAGCTTTGATGGCATGCTGGAAACAGTAGAGGACGGAGGCTGGATGCTAAGGAATCAGGGTTGCTGTAGCCAGTGATGAAATGGGCTTCACGGGCTTGCTCTTATATAGCCACCACTAGTAGTTGGTTAGACCCAATTGGGTGACCCACCTAGTTCGCCCAAAATGGCCGACTCGGAGGCCACCAACCACACGATAGAACCGTGGCGCAAAATAGAGCAACTGACCTACGGACACCGTTCGGCTCAGAGCCATCCGGGATCATTTGGGGCTCTAAACGGCCCCTGTAACCCGAGAGTGGTGGGCTGCCCCGAAAAATGCTCCATCCACCCTCAATGCGGTCAGTCATGGGATGCCTTACCGCACTTGCATGTAGCCTAGTTGGCAGTGTGCCAACTCCGTCCAGCCATCAGGCCACACATGGGCCCCATCTGGTGTCCAAACCAGGACCTACCGGATAAACGAGCTCCTCAAATGCCTTCTCCTCATATGGGGGCTTACAAGTAGAGTTAGCTGGTTCCCATGTAGTTACACGAGAGTGGAGCATTGATATCTAATAAAAAGAGCCCTTCAAAGGTGAAATGCTTTGCATAAGGGTGTTCACATATTACACCCACCCTTATGCAAAGCATTTCACCTTTGAAGGGCTCTTTTTGTTAGATATAGGGTGTTCACATATTACACCCACCCATGGTGCATTGAATGCATCGTTTCAAAGACAAGGTATTATAGCTCCAAGTCTCCATTAAGATTATGCAACTATTGTAGCATCCCACGTAGGTGCTCTACTCTCTTAGCTATGTGTCTTTCTCTTCTTACCGAGTATGTTTCATACATTATTAACACCTGAATGATATGAAGGGTTGCCTAAAAACAATCCTCATTCCAAACACGAGTCGTCAAATAGGTCTGCAAGATTTTGAAATTCTTGGAAATAATTTGGAGATATCTTTTGAAATAATTTGCCAATCCAAGCAACCGTTGTTTTGAGAGGTTGTTTACCTGGTTCTACAGACCATCACATGCAATCCACTCAATTCCCCACTTAGTTTTTAGCATGTCTATCACTAGCAGGATCGCCAAAAGCTGAGGGTCTTTTTCTCACCCCTTGGTTGACTATTAACCCTATGCCCCCCTATGCCCAACTCAGTGTGGGTGAGTGCTTGGTAGATGCTCTCTCTTGGAATCCTAAGTTTTCTTGCTAGGCTTCCTAATTCACTTAGACTATACAAACAGACGTCAATATTAAACACTAACAATCAGGGTTTGTGATGTGTGGGAAAATTGTATGAAGATGGGTAAATAACACTCGAGTGGTATACAAGTAGTCTATCAACAATACAAATGGCTTTCAGTCGTAGAACCAAACTACAAGCATTCATGCTCACTCCTACTTGTCTTGAGGCACAAGACTCTATGAGCAACAACGATTCTAACGCAATCCCTCTAGCCTATGCACAACAATCATGACTAGAGCTCATCACACGGGAAAAGGCCCGTTACCATTAGCATTCAGTTCCTATAAACTAAGACTCTTGATTTGGACTTAGGCAGTCGAGCTAAATCGAATCCTAAGCTTGTTCCTGCAAATTAGCTGAATCGATCACGTCGATTAGTCTAATGACATTCTTGGCCTTTTGCCTTTCCTAGAAGCTCAGAGGTGCACCGCCCATTCATTAGTGTTATCCAAATCCTATTCCAACTCATCTGCATGGTCTCGACCCGAGCTGGCATATTCCAAGTTGCGATGTTGCCTGTTAACCATGATATGTCCCAAGTACTATATTCATAGTTAAATTGGAACACTCTTTTCAAATGTTCCATATGCTTCTTTATTGTTTTACTATAAATAAGGATATCATCTAGAAATACCACATCAATTTTTCCCAAATATGGACATAAGATTCTCAACCAGCTGTATTTCTATCTCATGATCTTTCGTTTGAATAACTCTATTAGGGGGCTTACAAAAAAGGGAAGATGCATGAATTATATCTATTTTATGATCTGCTTCTCTCTACTCACGAGGTAAACCATCAAGCAAGTTAGATGAAAAAGAATCTTTAAATTCAACCATTAAAACATTAAAAGAAGCTTTATGCTTTTCAACACCATCAATAAAATTTTTACTTTTTTCAAGTGTAGAAGAAAAACAAAAATAAGATCACAAATATATACCTTGGATCCTTGGTGATGTATAAGTCGTTTTTATTCCATGAAAAAATAAGTGGAGAATTAGGCACATCATGTTCCCCTGAATCCAGAAGACTCCATTGTTGTTGTTGCTATAAGTTACGCCCAATACTGTAATGACATGTATGACAACATTTGTTCTATCAAGATGCATACTTTGGAAATTAAAGCATTTTGATAGCCTTGAATGTCAACCTCTACACCATGTATCATGATGTCCCAATCTTTTTTATCATTGCCCTTTGTAAGAGAGACTACATATTTGTGGGCACTTGGACTCTCAGGCAGCTACGACTTCTTAACTAATGAATAGTTTAAGAAATCATGTGTGGCACAATCATTAACCCGTATTCTTACAATTTTCCTCTTAATATTTCCATTCACTCTCATTAGATCATGAGGATCAATAGAGGGCATTAGAGCATGAGGACAAATAGAGGGCCACCATATTGTCAATTTGATAAGCCTCTACTTCTATGTACTTTTCAGTACCTTTAAGTGATAACACCTACACCACATGTGCTTGTCTTTGTTGGCACCGTATCTGCTTGTCTTTATTGATGGGTATTTGGGATTATAGCTCCCATATTTTGATTCTTTGGGTAGTTCCAAGTAGAATGATCCTTGCCTAGACATTTAAAGCATACATTTTCTTGTTTAGCTATTTCATAATCCTCTTTCTTCAAAAGTGGATACCATGAGTTTAGAGTTTCTTGGGCTATGCTTGGTTGAATCCCTTTATGACTTTCTTTTCAAATTGGAAAATTTATTGAATCTAGGAACTAAACTACTTTGTTCCACAATTCCAATTCTAGATCTTCTTGTTGTATCATCATAAATTTAATTGCTTCTTCAAAGGTCTTCGGAGAATTTCTTCTCACCTTTGCCTTATGATTGTCTTTAACAGCCCTCACAAAATCTTTTATTCTTGGAAACTCACCAGTGCATTTTAATTTGGGAATCACTTCTGTATAACTAGCTTTATATTGGACTAAAGAAAAATTTCCCATATTATAACTATCCCAAACTTCCCGCTCATTTTTAGGCAAAAACTCTTTTAGGAAGGATTGTTTAAACTCAGATCAATAATTTGGGATCTTATTAGTTTGTCTAAGGCTCATCCATTATTTGTATGCTTTATTGTCTAGGGAACAATCGGCTTCCATAACTTGATCTTTAGGAGGTGTGTTGCTAAGTGTATGGAAATCTTGCCACTTTTGTATGAATGTATTTATAATGTCCTTGTTTTTCTCTTTTTATTCCCTATTATAACTTGGTGTCTTTAGGTACTTCTAGATATTTGAGTTTTTTGTATGAAATCTTGCCACTTTTGTATGAATGTATTTATAATGCCCTTGTTTCTCTCTTTTTCTTACCTATTATAACTTGGTGTCTTTAGGTCCTTCTAGATAACTGAGTCTATAAGTTGAGAGGTAGGTGCTTCAATTTGACCGAGAGGAGTTCATGATATTCCAATACAAGTTATAGCTTATAACATATAAATTTCTTAAGATATAATTTTTAATAGACTCCAATAAATTGAACCATTAATAGACTCTAATCAAGTTTTTGGTTTTCTAGTTTTGTGAATTGCACATACAAAATTCCATAATTGCCATACTCTGCTTCCTCCAAATCTATAGATTCCTCATGGGGTCTTATTCAACCACCACTTTTCCTTTCCTTGCTCTTTCCTCAATTTTGATATTTGACCTTTCTTGATCTAGACTCATCATGGAATGAGTTTTTTCAGAAACCAATAAACCAAAAGCCTTATCTACAAAGGACAATGCAGTGTCAACTTCTCTTTTATTTGTTTAAGGTCTTGGAAGTTAAACTCAAAGTCAAATCTCTCTTCCTTTTGATGTGTGACTTCCTTGATCCTGCTTTTGCAAAGTCAACACTTTTGATCTCAATCTTTGAAGTTGGATCCATTCAATATTGTTCTCTGAGCATTGTGATTATTTTCCTAACTCTTTCATGAAAAGGAGGCTATAATCTGGCCTTTTTTTTCTTATAACCAAAGTCTCTCACCTTTGGTAAACGTAGCTCAGCCATGGTAGCTTAGATTGTTTTGGGCATATGCCCATTTGAGCTGGTTACCACGTTCGAATCCTAATGGGATGCTCCTCTGCCTTCAAGGCTTAGGCCAAGGCTATTTGCCTCTTGCAGTTGGCCATGGGGGGGTGAGTGGGGAAAATAAAAATTTGGCTGATGTGGATTTGTTTTCTTCTTATGACTAATCTTGACTTTGGCTGACGTGGCTTTATCTTCTTCTTGCAACAAAAGAGCAATAGCTTTTGCTTTGAAATCCTTCGAATGTCTTTGACAATTCTTTGGTGATGTTGCTCCACCATATGTTGTTTCCACCTGATTATAACATATTCAAAGTCTAGGAGGGTAAACATCATCAATAAAAGATAAGCGAGCAGCTATGCCATATGATTTAATGTGCATGCATTAGACAATCCTGTTCCACAAATCATCATAGTACTTTGATACCAATGTTAAAAACTTCAATGTACTGCCCAAAAAAAAAAACCTTCAATGTAAGAATCTTCTTCTGTTACCTAGAGGGCTCATACGAACCAACTAGCCACAGGTTCTCTAGCTCTAATCTCATATAGGTCCTTCTCTATTAAGGGTTTTACACACTTGCCTTATGCTATAGCTTGGCGGGAAATCAACATGCAAGATTGGCTACCTTGGGTAGGGGACATGTGGCACCAAGGTAGTAGACATGTGGCAGGCAACCAAGATTAGCTGCCTTGAGGAGTGGACATGTTCGCCACATTATAGTTCAACTTTGGTAGGAATCCTTAGTATGTAACCACTTAGTCTTGAGAGATGTGGAGCCTTTACCTACCATTTTGGGTTCTCCTTATGGTACCATGTTATCCTTAAATGGAATCTTCATCCAATGTATTATGCAAGCCGATCGATGACTCCACCGGAGTGCAATTACAACACAACCAAGCGTGAAACTTTTGGCATGGTATATAATTTTATATAGCTTTAAGCATGGTATATAGTGTGTAGACGTTTTATCATTTTTTGCTTAGAAATTAATTTATTTTCTATGTGGATCATAAAATAAAATAGTGATCCAGGTCTGATTGATGAGATGGATGCTATTCATATAGCAATTCAATTCCAAGATTATTCATAAACCAAGGAAGTCACATGTAGGAGCTGATTTTCTATTCGAGTTGCTAGCCTTAGATGGTAGTAAATGTGTTGCCATTGAATTACCAAAAGCCTATTTGCTATTGACTTTATAGAAATTGAGTATGATGAAATGCTACACTAATTACCTCAGCGAACTTTTCCCAAGCACATGCCAAAGGACAAGTGCATGCAGTTGCCCTCGAAGGCATGGAAATATAATGAAAAGAAGCATGGTGTGGGTGTGTATCACACCCTATGGGGAAACAAAAGAGTGAACTCATGTTATTGCATAACCATGCGGGTTAGCAGTAGTGACCAAGAGGGGTGTGCGAGGGTAGGTTAGCCGCAAGAATTGGCGATTCGGATCTCCAAGCGGTTGGGCCACTTCCCTAACCATCAGATGGTTCTGTGCACATGCTATTACTAGCATTCCGATATCATTCTGTACACAGTTGTTGTGCGAGCTATTGCTCCGGAATACAATGATCTTTGGTGTTCTGTCTCTCTTGCATTATCTATATTCCGTTCTCGTGGATGTTACGTGTAACGTTTGTCTTTGTTTCTCATAGCATCTGCATGTATTTATGATGCTACACATTGGCGATCACGATGCACATTCTTCTCTTCACGCAAGGAATTTGTGATCTGGCGATAGATTGCTTTTTGGCAAAGTCTTTTAGGGCGTGCTCATGTTGTCCGCTCCTTGTCATCATTGCGGAGGCACTTCACATGGAGGGTTGCATGTAGTTGCACTCACTCCGAAGGAGATTGTTGCGGTAAGGAGGCACATCCACAGATTTCAAGATGAACTCCATCGAATGTGATCCGACCCCCAGCACCCTGCTTATGGTTGAGTGAGGTTGAGTGAGTGCGGAAATCCCAATGAAGAACCTCATCCGATGGTCATGGCAGCGAATTCTGTGGTTGTTATCTTCCCAATAGGCATGCATGCACTCACGCTCAAAAGGACATTGACACCAACAATGCGGCGGTGATATCGTAACAATGATCCTGAGCATGGAGACATCAGTCTGCAAGAAGCTCCAGAAGGGGTCGATTTGCATCAAAGTCCACCTGCTCAGTCAATTTCACCACCAAGGCTGTGGGTTTGGGTCTCGCTTGAGATGCACGCCGGGTGCTGAGTGCAACTTCGTCGTCGCCAACTGCATTTTCGACGGCTTCTTGCAATCTCTTCGGTCAAGGAAGACCATCTAGAGGAGCACCAAACGTTGGAGGTGCTGTGATGGCTGCAGCGGGCCACGTCAAGTATGCCACATTTGCGGGGCAAAAGTCAGATGACCCCAATGCACATGTCCAGCTGTTTGAGAAGGTGTATGAAATTAACAATTCGGGACTTGTGGTACCGCTCCGATAGGAGGCAGTTTTTGAGTCAACTTTAGCGGGCAAGGCGGCACGTTGGTTTTGGCAGAGTATGCAGTGAACCATTTCGCCACGCCCACAACACATTCTTGAGATGGTTTCATCGAGAAAAAATGATTCCACAAACCCTAGATAGATTGCACCACTTGGAGCAGGGAGATCAGGATGTGAAAGGTTATGCGTCCAAATTCAACTTACTCTTGCAACGTGTGTCTGCAGGGCAAAGCCTGCTTAGGAGGTACTCAATGACTACTTCATTTTGGGGCTGTCATGGGATCTGCAGATGGCATTGGCCACAATGGATTGGACATAGACAACGCTCGTGGCAATCATAGTGGATCAGACACAAACAATGCACAAGCAGTGCGAGTGGGGGATTCGCTACATGGGAGGACATCCAAGAACCGAAAATTTGCAAAGAGTAAAACCAAGAAGAAAATGCCAAAATCTAAGAAGTCGGATGATAGTGATGAAGATTCGGATGTGACCAATTCGGATGGAAGCTTTGAAGGTACCAGTTTAGAGGAATCCGACTCAGAAGTGGAGACGAAGGCCCAGAGAGCTTCTAAAGGGGGTAAGGGTGCACCATGGGCTTCTGGAGAAGGATCATACCTAAAGGCTTGAAGGGTATATGGTGCACTCACTACCGTAATCCTGGTCACTCTGCAGTCGAGTGTGCTCTTAATGCGAATTGGTGCACGATTTGCTTGATTAATACACACAACACAGTGGGATGCCACTATAATGGGTGCGGCCAGAGAGTGGTTGGTCAGTAGCAAGATGCGGCTACATCTTTTGTGCAAGAAGAGCCGTAGCAGCAAGCGTTTCACTTGTAGTAAAATGGACGTTCCAATGAGGCAGAGGTGGCAATGGCCGCGAACGCGGACGCGAAGGTAGGGGTCGTGGTCAAAATTGATAAAAAACCGGTATGTTTTGCTTGGACGAAGGCCATTGGTGGAACGAATGCCTGGAGGCTCAGGAATGGGATCGACAATGCACGATGCAACAAAAGATGTCCGAGTGCCCTGCACTTCGATGGTACCCATTGTTGATGATGATCCGCTGGTGTGCCCAGAGATTAGTATAATCACATGTGCTGGTACCAAGCTACGAGGACCAACTCCCAAGAATGGTGACAAGGTACTAGATTGGCTAGCCCAGGAACATGTCCGATGCCAAGTCTGTGAGTTGGTGATGAAGGAGCCACCATTGATGTCACTAGCAGAGTCCACAACGACGCCCAGTGAAGCATGTAAGGTGCAGTTTGCGAAACCAGTTGTCCAATCAGAGGTGGAGATTTAAGCCAAGTTCAAGCTGCACTTACCAAGGAATGGTCCAAAGGCAATCGAAGCAACTCCATTGTTGGTCGCAAACCAAGCCAAGAGATTCTCCGCAAAGAGAGCCAGGGTTGGAGTGCATTTTGGAGGCACCTATCCAGATTTCATTGGGTAGATTGCTTAACCTGGTCCCGAGATTCCACTGACAATTGTTGCATTTTGTGCACATGGAGTCTGAACCAGAAGAGGTGGAGCTATGTCAAGTTGATTCATGCCTAGTTCCAGTAGTCCCTTTAACCGACATGAGATTTCCAGTTATATATGCAAAGGCATAAGGACAAACTTTTGCTCAGGTGTTGGTAGATGGTGGTTCAGGGGTCAATATCGTCACTTTGAAGACATGCCAAGAAATGGGATGGATGTCTTAGGAGTAGGCGCTGTTCTTAGTCTGCATGGCTGATCAATGCTGGGTTAGACCACTTGGAATCTTGCGAGCCGTTGTGCTGGAGGTGGTGGGCATATCATTCATGGTGTCCTTCAATGGATGTATTCGCCTGGGACTATGTGGATATGAAGGGTCTAGATCTGAAATTTTACCAGCATCGGGTCAACCTCAAGCCAGATGTGACACCGACAAAGATACAGAGGTATCGTATGAATCTGTGGCCAAGCAAGTGCATGAAGAACTGGAGCGTCTACTGTGGGTGGGATTCATCACATTAATTGAGAATATGGAGTGGATTTCCCTGATTGTCATTGTGCCAAAGAAAAATAAGAAATTGTAGATTTGTGTTGACTACCACAAGCTGAATGTGGCCACTGTACATGATCCATTTCCCTTATCGTACATGGATTCTATGCTGGATGAAGTGGTGGGGCATGAGGTGTACTCCTTCTTGGATGGATATAGCGGGTACAACCAAATCTGAATGGTTCCGGAGGACCAGCCCAAAATAGCATTCATCACATCATGGGGGGTCTATGTCTGCACAGTTGTGTGGTTCGGATTGTGGAATGCTCCCTCGACTTTTTAGTCGGCAATGCAGGAGATTTTCGGCTCCTATTTGACAAATTTCATGCAGAATTTTATGGATGACCTCAGTGTGTTCGGCACATTCGTTGAGCACCTGGAGCATTTGCAGAAGTGTTTCCAATGATGCAAGGAAGTCTCCTTCAGTCTGAATCCTATGAAATGTGCATTCGCAATCCATAGCAGCCGACTCCTGGGGCATGTGATCTCGACGGAAGGAATTGCGGTGGATCCGGACAAAGTGGCAGTAATTATGCAAGCCCCAGCACCACCAACTGTTTGCAATTCTTGGGCCAAATTTGATGGCATGGCAGACATCTGTGGTTCCTGGCTCACATGGTGATTCCCTTGAATGCATTGGTTCATGTGGGACCGAAGGCATTTGTGTGGACTGCAGAGTGTGACCAAGCATACCAGCAACTCAATCTGAGCATTCCAAGCACACCGATGCTCTGGAAAGATGAATCTCTCTAGATTGGGAGAAGAATTTTCATGTGTTCGTGGATGCCTCGGATAGAGCTATTGGGAGTGTCTTGATGCATGAAGATGCGAATAAATGGTATCGCCCAGTCTACTACACAAGCCGATGGCTCTCAACAACCAAAAATAATTATTCTATCACGGAGCGAGAAGGACTAGGCATGATCTATTCCATCAAGAAATTTCAGCGTTATTTGTTGGGCCGACCTTTTGTATTCCATGTTGATCATTCCGCATTGTTGTATTTGGTAAAACAACAAAGTCTTACGAGCCGATTGGCACGATGGGTATTGCTATTGCAAAAATATGATTTTGCCAAAAAAAAAATCAAAACAAATCAATAATAGATTGACAAATCCCCTATTTTAGTAGCAAAATTATCTAAGTTGTTTCAAATTCCATGGGAGAGTTGGACCTATGTCATTGCCAAGGCATCATTAGTAAAGACATACCCTATCTTCGCTCACTTTTCCTTGTTCACTTTTTGGTAATCCTCCATAGTCAAGTTCTCTCTCTCAACCAACATAAGTGAGACCACCAATGAAGTTTTCCACACAAGTCAAAGGTTTCCTAGGAGTCCTTGAATGAAATAGTCTACATTGCATGCATGTGCATGTGCAAGTGCTTGGTTTTTGAAACTCTGTTCACTCTTGGAATAAAACCATCCCTCCCTAATGACTCACTCACATCCCACCAATCCAGAAAATTCTAAAGAGTAAGTACATCCTTCTTTAAAATGAATTAAATTCCAAAACAAACCAATCTTTGCTTATAGAAATCAATAGTAGAAGCCAAAATAGACAACATATGGACATGGCCCCGATTAGGTAAACTTTCCTCTAAATCTGATACAACAAATCAACTAAATTTTTATTAAATTCACATTTTGGTTCATGAAATTTTACTAAATGGTGCAAAAGGTAATGATAATCATCTAGATCATGCCTTGCCATTTGTTTTGACATGTAACATGATCCCATTTGGATTTGTAAATCAAAAGATATAGGACATCAAAATTCTCATGTTATGGGCCAAAAGAGGGAGCGCATTAATTAATGCGCTCCCTATTTTGGCCCAAAATATGAGAATTTAGGATGCCTAAATTCTTGAGTGTGTTAATTAACAAGCTCCCTCTTTTGGCCCAAAACATAAGAATTTTGATGTCTTATATATTTTGATTTTCAAATCCAAATGGGGTCATGCTATATATCAAAATGAATGTCAAGGCATGATCTAGATGGTTATCATGACCTTTTGCACCATTTAGTAAAATTTCATGCATCAAAATGTGAATTTAATGGAATTTTTGCCAGCTTCTTGCACCAGATGTAAAACAAGGTTGCTCATAAATGGAATCAGGTTAGAACTCTATCTATACATTGGGACAAAAACAATCAAATATTTTCTATGCAAGTTCTTTAAATGAAAATATATAGAACACTTTTACCAAGGTAGACTTTCAATAACATTGATGATCATATTCAATGTTGAAGTTTTTATATAATGATGGACTTCAACTATACACTACTTGTTGGTAGCCAAAGGATTTCTATGCAAGTGCATCTCATGAGAATAAATAATACTATAAATAAAGTAGAATTGCAAGCTTATGTTATAGTCATCTTTAAAATTGTGGTGATATTATAAAGCTTTATTATAATGATGAGTACATACATACAGCGAGGTTATGTTTTTCTCAAGTGTGATGCACTTCGACTATATAGTACCTATTGTTAATAGCCAAACCATTTCTATTTAAGCTCATCTCATGAGAATATAGAACACTATTCCTAATGTGCACTTGCAATATTATCTTATAAGCATGTTCAATGTTGAGGAAGCACTATAAATCTTTATTAATGATGAGTACATACATACAATGAGATTATATGTTGGTAGCCCAACCATTTATTCTTTGCTTGCTTTTTCTCGCTCACTAATTTGGCCATGCTCACTTGACATCGCTTGCTTGATTGACAACCTCAAGGGGGGCTAGTATTGAGCTAGTGCAGCACTGTCAGTGTACTTGGTCTAACTACCTGAAAGTTAGACCTTTGTGAATTTCCACGTGTACTTTTTAGGAAAAAAAAGATAGGCAACGGTACTCGTCTAAGAATTTATGCTTGTTCTAGTTCAACGATACTTGTCTAAGAACATATGCTTGTTCCCGTGCCATGTCAACCTTTTTGCAAAAAGGCAACAGCTTCTTCCCAATGGCCATCTTGTATCCCACCACTTTCTAACTTGTCAGGTCTTTTCATTCCTACACACTCTCAAGATCATTCATGGATGTTATATGTTGCCCTTGTATATCAATCCGAATGGAACGAAAGTACTTCTATGTATTGTGGTAGATCATTCATTTTACCTATTGCCCCTATAGATTGAGCAAGTGTTGAAATTGAAGAAGCCAGTCATGCTTACTCTGGTAGAAACAACAAAGAGCATGTTAGAATCTAATTTTTATTGTGGGCAAAAATTATTGCGTGGAATATCATTAAGCTTTATATCAATTTTGTCCATTGAAGCACACCAATTTGGATAGTGTTGATTTATTATAGGCTTTGCTTATGATCTCCTAATGAAGCAACTACATTTTTTTAAATTTCCATGAACTTAAAGATTTATGAATTAATGACTTCATGTATTTTGTACGTGCTATCCTTGGCCCCATAATCAATTGTAATTTGAAAATGGTTATTGAAGATTTAGCTATGGAAGCATGCGATGATTATTGAAAATTTATTTATAGAAGCTTGCAATGATTATTGAATATGATTGTTGGAAATATAGTAATAGAAGTGTGCAATGAAGGATGGATGTAACAATAAATGTTTATCCGATTGGCTTAGCATTGATTTGATAACACCCTTTCATTATAGACATTGTGAGCCTATGATAAGGGACAACTATATTTGTATGCGCTTTAGGAGTTAAGACTATTTTCTTGTAAATTTTTTATAGTGATGAAGGGAAGTCTATTTGTTTAACTACTACATGTGTTGAGCTCTAGTCTAATAATCCCAAAAGAGCAATTTAATGGCTTCTACAGTAAACCAGTCCTTGCCGGAAGAAGCTACTTCTTTTTATCAATCAATCTCCTAGTAAGACACTTTCCAAAAATTATAGGAAACTGTCAATAGAGGCATAATTTACATGATTATTCATAGGCACATCTTCACGATGAGCATACATAATAGATGTATTTAAGCATCATGTTCTAAGCGATCACAGCAAAAGTTTCTTGCTTGCTTTCAAATATACCAAGAGGTAGTGCCCACATGCAATTCAAAGCTATGACCAAGATGAGTCACATTCCTGGTTGATTACCCCGCTCTTCTTCAAGATGGTAGTGTCAATTGCTTTGGACTATAGAACTACATTCAATTTAGTTCCTATCAGCAACATCAACTGCCATGTTGCATCTATTCACATGAGCCATTTTGATTAGAGATTTGACCTATTTTGTTGCTTTTTATCTCCTTTTTCTCTAGCAACTTTCCTTACGGTTACCAACCTCATTTATTGATGGATTACTTGTTGTTGCTTCTTCCTATCATCCAAGCTAATTGTGTATGCATGGGCTTTTTACTATTATGATATCCACTACAAGCTTTGCTCTGATTGGCTTTGGATTTGCTTGCGACATTGTGTTTCTCTAGTGTTGTATTTTTGTGCTTGTATCAATTCAATCAAATCCTTTACTCAAAAGCTGAAATTTTATGCCAACACTATAGTTGGAAAAACTAAATTAGATTTAGAAAAACTTTTCTTAATATTAATTTTTTTTTTCCAGCCAATCTAGAGAAACTAAATTTAAGATTTTAAAAGCCTATTCTTATGTTGGCAAGCTATTGGAAGAGAAGAAACATATTTAGGCTATGCTAAAGTTACACAATGTATTTTGAAATTGGAAAAACATCATGTCATAGTTGAAAAACCATTGGAATTAACATTCCAAGAAAGATATCAAAAAAATCCAAAAGATATTGAGAGCTTTCCAAAGATTTTGAAGCTTTAAGTAAATGTTATGGAGATAGAAAGTTTCTTTGAAACCACAAAGTGACGATTTAATAGGTTAAATAATAAAAATTAGATGAAAAGGACTTCTCAAGTTCAAACAAGCATTCAACATTGAAATGAATGTATCTAAAGCTCAAAAGGTTGCTCAGAAAGAAGAAACATATTTCAAATTTAATATTTTATCAACTCAGTAGCTCATAAATTTTCTTGGAGCTCATATTTTATCAAATTTAATATTTTATCAACTCAGTAGCTCATAAATTTTCTTGGAGCTAGAAAAATTTCTTTGAAGCCATATATCAAATTATTCAATGCTAAACTCCACTAAAAATTACTTGTTGGTAAGTTAAGAAGCTAGCCAATTGTGTTGTATGTGCTAAGGTTGGGATTAAGAAGTTAGTTATTTGATCTTTTGAAGCATAGCTTATGTTATGCTAGATGTTGTGTGTGTGTGTGTTGCACCAAAGGGGGGAGCATGCAAATCCCATGGGGATCCCAAAGATCTGTATGTAGGTCACCCCTCCTAAACAAAGATGCATATTGCATAGAAGCCAAGTATTTATTTCAATCAATTCTTGTTTTGAAGTAGAGGGGGTATGTCAAGGTTTCACCCATCTCCATTTCGCCCCCCCTCATCTTTGGGGGACAATAAACCCTTCTTCTAAATAAGAGAAGGCGAGTGAGATCACTTTCTCCATTACTTGAATTAGGCCTGTTTCCCCTTAGAGGGGGATGTTTTCAAAACATTTGCCAATGTCTGCTGTGAATGCACATGTTATTGAGTCTGGTAAGTTCATCTTTGTGTCATAAATAGACTTGACTATCTAGAAGGCTTTTGATGGGACTCCAAGGTCATCCATGATTGATTCTTGTAGCCTTGCACGAGGAATCATGAGTGGTTCCAGAAGGCTATCTCTGAGAAGACGCATGCATGGGCATTTGTTATCCACCTAAAGGAGCTCTTGTGTGCTTTGTATGTGCACATTAAGTAAGGTAGTGAGAGCCGCTCAATGAGTGGACATATTGGGAAGGATAAAACATCCTTGGCTAGTCAGCCAAGGGAGTCCCCATGCTCAACTCGAATAAAGTCCGGGCTACGTAGTCTCTCATGTGCTAGGGAGAAGGCAAGCTTAGTACATATAAATGCTGGTGTGGATGCCAACTTGTCTGTGGATGTAACCAGGACTGTAGATGTAATCCGGTCTATTTCCTTTTGTACTCCATTAGAATAAGAGAAGGTTAAAGGTTCCCGCCATGGGGGGTCGTAGATTCCATCAAGTGTTTTAAGAAACCTCTTGCAGAGTTTTCAAAGGATTTTGTTAAATTGAGGAGGCTCTCCCCTTCCTGTTTGTCAACTTAGCCCAATAGTTGATACCGGACTTGCATTATGGTATATAGTGCATCCCTTCTTTGCATTCCCTCCCTTGGGATATGGTTCAAACCTTTTTGTACTTCTTTACAGAGCTGTTCATTTTGGATTATGGAAGTGTCCAATGTTACCACATGATTCCAAATGTTGTTTATGAATTTGGCTTTGTTGGGTTCAAGGCAATGACAAGATATGTTCCCCTCATCTCTAAAGACCAACCATTGCATCATTAATTTTGCTCCCAAATTGCCCTTGAATGACCAGCTAATAGAAGCTTCCCTTATACATGTACTAGCTAGTGGTAAGTTATAAACCAAACAAAAGTTAGAAAGTAGTTTCTTTATGGAGATGCAATCAAGAAGGGGGTTATTGAATTCCAAAGATACAAATCCTTTCTTATTCCTTTTTGTGCAATGAGTTGTTAGGGTAAGTTCCCCATGAGGGAGGTAGACAAGGCTTTTCGAGGGGGAGTTACGTACCTGCAAAATGTCAATCCTTGTTGTCATACAAAAGGTGCTTAATTGGCATTCGTGTATTGACATCCTGCATAAAGGACATTGTCTTTCCTCCTCTCATAATCTTTGAGGGCCTTACTTGAGATTCACTCGTGTCCAAGTGGATTGAGCTTTTTGCACTATTCTCCCACTCAATTTGCTTCAAGGTGCATGATTGGGCTGGTTGTAGTGTCTTGGATCTCCCATAACTTGTGCCATCTCGTGACTAAAATCTGCCTCATTTTGAAGAGCTTACTGCTCTATGGATGCTACCATCTTGCCCTCTAACAATTCTTTCCCCATATGAGCATATCCCAGGGGAAGGCTGTGGGAGTAGCAGTAGGGAGGGGCTCTTTTCCAAGTTTTGTACTACTATAAGCATCAATTCTCTCATGTACATGAAGGTAACAAAGGCTTTCCCAAATAGTACCATATTCGGGGTCTTCATGAATAATAGGAATGAGTTGAAGGCTGCTTTTAGAGGTCTGCTTGGAAAGAAGGTAACCAGATTGTTGACAATGAATCATATGGCATGGTCATAAACCAGAGCCTTGCAGTCCATTCTTTCCTCATTGCATCTGCATTTAATATATGGTCTCCCCACATTGAAAATGTCGACATATTTTGGGGATCACTTTTCTAATTCGTTGATCTTGCTCTTGCATTTGCCAAATACTCCTACTGGGGATGGGCATCTACCTAATGCAAACATAGCCATGGGGAAGAAGTTGGCTAGCGCATGGCTATATATAATTGGGATGTCAAAGTTTTGAGCTGCTTGCTTCGCTTCCAATTTTATGTTCTTAGAAGATTGTAGAAGATTAGTAAGGAATAACCAAGTGTTAATGTGGAAGGGGGCCAGAAGATTCATGTCATGCAAGTCCCAGACTTTGTTATCATGCGCCATAAGTTATGCCTCCAGGTCTTTGGGCAGAAAGAAGGGATTTGTATACGTTGTGCATGAGTTCTTCCTGGTAGTCGTCACTGGGGTCACCATCAATTATGAGAAAATCTTATCTTGGTCATCTTGAGAAAGTCCCTACAACATGTCTTGAGTAAGTCCCTCCATGTTGCAGAAACTATGTTGGGGAGGAGAGAGTAGGTTTTGCGGGGGGATGAAACACTTCAGCCCCATGTTTTCTACAGATGCTGGGTTGACATGGGGGTTTAGACTGAAGTTCAAAAATAAGTTTCTCATAATACTCGGGGATGATTCCACAAAGTCCAAAAGCACTTTTTTGTCCTCATGGATGATCTGGTCCAAGGATTCATGGAGTTGCTTAGTGAGGGTTACTGCCTCATCTGCTTTACCTTTGCTGAGGACTAAGATGTTGCACTAGTCATTAAAGGATAGTTGCATTATTATCAATCTACCCGAATCCGGGTGTTCTTTTAATTCTTGTGAATCCAAGCTTACAATAGCCTCATGGACTCTTCGGGGGAACATAATCATGACAGTTTGGCATGCCTATGAAGGGGCTAGTAGTAGATCCTCATACGCAAATTTGGCAAGGTCCGTGAACCAAGTAGGTGCCTGGGGGAGACAGAAACAAACCCATCAAGTTAGGATCTTTGTCATCCTAATGAATTTGTTACGGTGTGTTTACCTACCAAAACAGTATAGTCTAATTCTTCCCTACTACACATCCTTGGTTATCATGTACAAGATGCCCTTTATATTGCATGCATTACCATTCCCATGCCCCTAGTGCATTTCATCTTGTCACCAGTGTTATAGTAATGTATCCCATAGTTAGGGACAATGCTCATATATATTTCCATCAGACAGACATCATTAATATTCAACTTGTAAAGTCAAAACTTTATATATATATATATATATATATGCGTTTCATCCATAAACAGAGAGCATAATTCAAATATTGTATTTTTCATAGTACTCCTAGTTTGTCCAAGATCTGGATTGATTAAGATCATCTATTGATATGTAAAAACCAAGTTACAGTGGATAGCTTGGTATATAAGTATGTATTGTTCTCAAGGAACCTCCCAATGGGCATCAAAACGTGTCAAATTGCCCTTGGGAGTACCCCAAAGGGTTCTTCATTGTTAGGTGCTCTTGGACTGAAGACCATTGTAGCATGGTCAGATCTGCCCATATGTATCATCTCACAGTCATTCCCTTTTGTCAAAAAGTCGAGTTAAGTGGTCGGACTCACCTGCATCCATCCACAAGCATAGCATGTTAGGACATGAACACAATGCATTGTGGGACTATAGGCTTCACAGCCTAGCCACAGCTATTATCCTTGTCAGCCCCAACTATTTGGAAAAAGACATTGGCAATGATTATTTTTATAGCTCCCTTGCTCAGTTGCATTATGCTACAAGCAGAAGGAACCACGCAATTAGTAGGAGACAAGTCCATGGTCCTGAGGGAGGCTTAAAATAAGACTCAAACCTGGTTAGGATGTTGCTTCAATTCTGCATGTCCTCATGAGCTCCAGGTCTCCAAGGTGTCCAATGGCCAAGAGTTCTCCAAGGTCTCCAAGCTCATAGTATAGGGAAGGGGAGGCTAAGAGTTTGGGTGCCAGGAAGAAGAGGAGAAGCATGCATTCTAAGATAGAAGAAGGGGGGAAAAGGCTATGGGCATGTGGCCACTCTCTCATTCAAATCAGCATCAAATGTGGTGGTCCAAGGTCCTCCTCCTTCAGGTCCATTACTTACCCCACTATGGAGTAAATGACACAACAGCTATGTGCTAATCCTCTTGGTATCTTGAGGCACCAAAGCCTTCTCGAGGTTAAGGGATATTTTGTGTCAATTGAGAAATGCCATTTCCTTCATTGGACATACATGGGGCATAATCCTGCACAAGGCGTTATCATGGTAGATTATGGGAGTTCTAGTCCCTACTTTATGCTTCTCCATCAAAATAATCCAATCCTCAAGATGTGTCTAAAATCATTCCTATATAATGCCCACTAAGGAGAGCATCAAATAACCTACTAGGTATGTATTTTAAGTGTACCCAAAGTTTTCAATCAATATAAAGTACTGACATGTTGTGGCAATAAGGTTACCAGAATGAGAGTCTGCTAGTTATAGACATATCTAAAGGTTTACCATGGTCTCCAAGGGGATGGCTGTGCATGTGTGCATGGCCCATGTATAGTCATGTGGCTACTAGTAGCCCATTAGACGAACTTTGTGGTCCTTGCATATCCTAGGATCACAAGGGTCCCTGAGGGGAGGTGTGTGTGTGTGTGTGAGAGAGAGAGAGAGAGAGAGAGAGAGAGAGAGAGAGAGAGAGAGAGAGATCATAGGGATATTAAGTAAGAATTAAATTAATTAATATATTTTCTCCATTTATTATTCTTTCAAAAGAAATTAAATTTTGGTACCTTAGAGTGTCTCCTAGAGGATTGGCTCATATGGTAATCGATGTGCTCAATGCATCAAAGGTTATTAAAAATGTTTGCATGTAGAGCATGTTGACTAGTGGAAAAACAAAATCATAGGCAAACAAATTAAAACTTTGATGTTTGATTCATCAAAGGTTATCTAAAAGGTTTGCATGTAGAGCATATTGATCGAAAGAACACAATCACACACATATAAATCATAGATCCTTGAAATTGTTTCCAAGAACAATTATAAACTCTCAATTTGTATCTTCAAGAATAAATATAAACTCTCAATTTTTGTCTTTGAGTATTTCCCAAATTTTTGTCGGCAAATATACATATCCATGTCCATTAAAATTACCTTTTTTAAAGATGTAGTGCAATATATATTATCCATCTTGACAATATATACTTTATCCATAGAGACTGTGCACTCAAGCATTAGCATTCATTTGTTTTGTATCATTTCTTAACTTCCTTGCCATCTTGTCTTATCTCAATCTTCCATTCTTCATCACTCTTAGTATGATGCACTTCTAAGGTAGGCTCAAGAGTGCAATCTATAAGTCTTTGGACCAAGAATAAATTTGGTAAGATTTGTATATAGATCAATTGCTTCATCTTTAAGAGAGAACCTTGTATTCCTTCTAATGAGAAGGTGTTAATATTGGATAAATTTTCCTCATAATTGTATGGAGGTAGATGTTTCATTACCAAACAATTGATCTAAAGTCCTTCCACCTATGGTTGAGATACTATGGAGCCCTAATATCATCAAATTTACTCGGTTATTTTATTGGATGCAAAAACAAAGCATGCAATTTTTCCTAGTATAAACATCCATCAAGGAGGTCACAAGTGTTAGGAGCAACGTGATAATGGAGCAACAATGTGAGAAGCAGAATGTGTAAAATACACAATACAGAAAGACACAGAATGGAAGAGACAAAGAGACACTGATATACGTGGTTGACCTAGTGTGGGCTACGTCCACGGAGAGATAGACAGTCCTGCATCTTTCTTAGCTAACAAGTCAGAAGATACAAGATACAAGATACAAGATACAAGTAGTATATCCATTAGTCTCCTACTATGTGAGCCACACCCTTATCTTACAATTTTGACCACACAACTCATAAGCGCCTCATGCACCAATTTTCATGTATTTTTGGCCCTCCTTGGAACCCCCCAACAATAGTACTAGGGGGGGGGGGGGGGGGGGGCATTGGCCCCCCCTACCTCCCCTTCATGGGATAGGTATAAACACAACTGGGTCTAAAGCACGACCAAAAAACAATCTTTTAAAAAGAACCAGGCTCCACGTACAATAACAAGATCATCTGGTCAAAATTCAATGTGTGAATTAGTGTTCTTAATTTGCTAACTAGAAGATCAATCCATTGTCTTGACCATAATACAAGCCATAATGAAAGTTAAGTAATTGTTATATGTTCCCTACCAATTATGGTTTAGAATTATGCGACTAAGCATGCTTCCTTTTAATTAAGATTGATCAATTGGACTAAAAATATTATGGGAAAAAAGATTAAGAGAGCTCCATGGGACTTTAAACCAAGAGGTACCCAGTGGGTCAACAAGACATTGATTTGAGATGAGTGCAAGTAGAAGATTTATGAAAATTTAGATAATTTTCCTTTAAGGTGAGTAGCTAGAAGATAGCCTAATTGGTAGCAAAAGGAGATCATCTTGCCCTAAGAGGACCTCAATTGTGAAAATCAAAACTCTGACTAAATTTTTGGGGTGAGGGTAGATACTTCACCCTTGCAAAAGATTTGGGCTCACTTCTACTATGAGAAAAAGCCAAAGTCATAGTTGTCCAAGTCCCCTTAATGCAAGCTTTACCATGATAACTTTAATCTACTCAAAATTTAAGCAAGCGACATGGGTGGAAGTTTTGAAGAGAATGAACACGTGCAGTATACAAGATGACTTATACAAGATGACTAGAGTGGGAAAAAGTTGATAAGTGAAATTTGAAAATTAGTATGTTTTTTGCCTCTATATTTCCCTATCACAAATACCTTAATGCAAATAGCATTATAGGGTAATATGAAAAAAAGTAAAGATGAGGCGATTGAAGGACAAATTGATGTAATGGGATCTAGAGTCCTAAGGTCTAAGGTTGTGAGTGTGTGAACACATGGTGTGCCTAGATAGTTGTCAGTAGGTGTGATTGAGTGAATCTAGGTGTGTGGTGTGTGATTGAGAGAATCATGGAACTGATTGAGAGATTTGTGGATCTAGATGCTCTACTGAGCTCACATATGATGTCACTACTGGATGTAACTGGAGCCTATATATTGGGCCTATCTCTCTTGAATAAACACTCTCTTTTGCCTCACTTGCTGAAACCTTTTTGCAACTACAACATGTGGTATGAGAGCCTTGGTTCACTCTCCTTGAGACCTCCTTGAGTGCCATGTCATCATCTTCTCCCTCACGCACTCTTCTTCTCCATTTTCTCCTCTTTTGAGTAGAATTTCCAAGCACTTGTTCTCCCAATGTAGGAGACCACTCTCCAAACCCTTTTAGCCATAGATTCCCCTCATATAGGCACACTTCCACTCTAGAGGGTCTCTAAAAATTGTCCTTCTATAGCCCGTACTGATACTCACTTCACCCCATGACATTTTTGTTGATACAACTTGCTGGAGCCACTGTTTCAAAAACGGTATGAGGTGCACTTAGGCGACCCTTTGGGCTACTTGCTGGTGAATTTTGAGGGCAAATCATTAAGGGAATGAGGAGAAACTAAGGAAAAACCAGTCGGGTTGAAGAAGACATGTTTTTGGAGGTGGAGAAGATGTTGGTGCCCCTGGAGGTGTGACAGACGGACAGACAAACAGAGAGAGAGAGAGAGAGAGAGAGAGAGAGAGAGAGAGAGAGAGAGAGAGAGGAGGAGGACGACAACGACGACGAGGGGGGGGAATAAGTTGAGTGTAGAAACCTATCAAAAGAGCGAATATGTAACTTCAAATTATGTATGTGAAAATCAAATTCATTCAAAAATAAATTTGAGGTAGCACATATTTGTGAAACTACATAAATAGTTTAACCACACAAAGTGTGGGGAGTAGTAGTGTGCTTCATCTTGATAACTTAAAAAGACCAAGAGTAAGCCCCTCGCTCATGGTTTTTCATATTATTATCATATTGTGCTCAATGGTCAAAAGAGGATAGGTGGGTTTACCTTTTGATCAAATGTTGTAGCTATTTGAATTAAGCCCTCAAATCTTGAGACTTTTGATAATTGAAGTCTCATGGTATACCAAGAGTTCAATTGAGTACACATTAAATGCTAGAAATTTTTTTTGATGCATTTCATTAAAAAACATATGCTTTGTAATAAATAATGTTTCATATGATGTGCACAAATTTCTACTTAGTCTATTCATGGGGACTTGTATTAGTCCATGATAATTGGTAAGACAATTGGAAGAAAATAAAGGAAATCACATCGAACCTCTTCAACCTAAAGCCACATTGATCACAAGGTTGAAAAATCCTTCTTTACAAACTACCTTGCAATGCCTTTGCAAGGATTGTGATCAAAATTTTAAACCCAATGGTTACACATGAAATTTCATCGACCCCACCAATAAACTAATGCAAGAAGAGATCCACAAAAGAGGACCAAGTAATCACAAAATCCATAAATTTTTTAAAATACAAGTGGATAATTGAAGGATTCCCTAGTCCTTTGGCTTGTAGCCTACATGGTTAGAATACGTGTCTCAGGTCCAAGCCTCATAGTTTGCAATGTGTTTTATAAGTTATGTGAATACTTTTAGGTCACCGTGCCCCATATAAGGAGCTTTATCAACAACTATGTAGCATGTCATCCTATCCACCTCCATTTTGCTTATCTCTTGATGACCTTGACCAGAAGGGACATTGGACTTACCATGTTGCTTCCATTTTGTATGGATAACCATATGCAACAAACATACGCTCTTTGAATATTAAGTTCTCATGAATGTGTAAGACCATTCTTCTTGAGTAGATACATACAATTGCTCCTTACTCAATTATCCATTCAGGCTTACTTTGCTTGGTTCAACATTGCCTTGTATTTATTGAAATATTTTGTTTTTCTATTTATACTAATCAACATTATTAGTATAATGCCAAATCTATCTAGATCTCTATTCATGTCACTAATCTCTTTGTTTCTTATGGCATTTAAACTGCATTAGTGCCCAAGCACTCCACAGTAATTAGTATTATCAAGTCTTCTTAAAGCATTTCCAAATGACATTCAGAACACATAAATTATTATTAAATTGATTGCTTCAAAGATACATGAAGGGTGGTTGATATTAGACTAAGAAGTCTGAACAAAAAAATTTAGAATTCTTGTAAGTAAAATTGATAATAAGTCAATCACATGCACTACCTTTCAATCATCTTGTCAACTACGATGAATGTCTAAATAAGTGTCACATATGATTATGAAAGGTGTCACCACCATAGCATAGATGGTATCATAGGGCATCGTAAAAGCTAAATGGAATCCACCACATAAATTAACTTCCAATCCTCTTATTATTATAGTGAGTGTTTGAAGACTTTGAAAAGTATTGAATGTGGGTAGCCTTGCGTGAAAGGTGCCACTACCATATCATAGATGGTATAATAGTTACTATGAAAACTTTGTTAAGAGAGATGTATATGATGACTGACCAGTGGGAATAGAACTCACAAAGTAAAACAATGGCTATCCTTACATGAAGGGTGGTTAATAATAGACTAAGAAGTTTGAAATTTTTTTATAAAAGTTTTGATAAGTGAAATTGATAATAAGTCAATCATATGCACTAGCTTTCAATCACCCTCTCAACTATGGCTAATGCCTTAATGTCACGTATGACTACCCTCATGGAAGGTGTCACCACCATAGCATACATGGTGTCATAGGGCATTGTAAAAGCTAAGTGGAATCCACCACATAAACTAACTCCAATCATCTTATTATTATAGTGAGTGCTTGAAGAATATAAAAGTGTGGAATGTCCTAGCCTTGCAAAAGGTGCAAATACCATATCTTAGATGGTATAATAGTTACTTTGAAAATTTTATTAAGAGATATTTATATGACAAATGACCGGTGTGAATAGAGATCACAAAATAAAACAATGGCTAGCCTTACATGAAGGGTGGTTGGTAATAGACTAAGAAGTCTGAACCAAAAAAGTTATAATTCTAGTAAGCACATGCACTCCACATGCACTAGCTTTCAATCAACTACAACGAGTGTCTAAATAAGTGTCACATGTGATGACCTTCATGAAATGTGTCACCACTATAGCATAGATGGTGTCATAGGGCATCGTAAAAGCTAAGTGGAATCCATCCCATAAACTAAATTCTAGCCATCTTGTTATTATAGTGAGTGCTTGAAGACTATAAAAGTGTCAAATGTGGCTAGCCTTGCGAAAGGTGCCACTACCATATCTTACATGGTATAATAGCAACTGTGAAAACTCTATTAAGAGAGATTTATATGATGACTGATCGGTGTAAATAGAACTCAAACAATGGCTAGCCTTACGAAAGGTGTCACTACCTTATCTTAGACATATAATAGTTAACTATGAAAACTTTGTTAAGAGAAATTTATACGAGGATTGACCAATGCGATTAGAACTCACAAAAATCAAGGGTATATGCACAAAATACAATAAAATAAGGAAATTAAATAAAAATGGACTCCATGGAATAATTTGAGGCTCTTAGAAAAATTAATCTACACAAAATCCCAAAGTAAAAACTCCTACCAACTAGCTTGGTGCAAGTTTCATCTCTCATCAGAGTAGAAAATCTTGGTGTTTTTTTTTTCACACATTATATGCATATATATAACGTATATGTATACATATTATATACACATGTGTAAGTGTGTGTGTGTGTGTGTGTGTGTGTGTGTTTGTGTGTGTTCATCCTATTCCTCTACTAATTTCTTCACATATCAGATTCAAATATCATTGAAAAATTCAAGAATCCCTTTCCACATCAAATCAAAGATCCCTTAAATAGCAATGTTGTCAAAAAATTCATATCCAATCTAAATAATCACACCCATATTTACTGTAGTGCTCCAAAGTGAATTGCAATACAAGTTCTCATTTCCATCATAAGAAATTTTAGAGGTACTGAAAATAGACAAAAAATTATTGTCATTGTTATTCCTAAAGTTTTGATGGTATAGATAAAATTCTATCTACTAGAAAAGGATATATATGCCGTGTTAGAGTTCTCATATCCAATTCATCTCATTCAAATCCATCCTATTTTCAAATGGGAGAAATTTTGCAACGAAAAACAATCCCCAAAAAATTGCAACTTAATGACCATAACTATATTTATCTATATTCCTCCAAAACACACCCATGTGTATAACAACTCCATATGAAAAAGGACCTCTTCCCAAAATTATGGGTGATACCAAAAAGCTGTATGTAAAATATTGGCCGGTACTATAAGGTATATAAAAGTGTTCATTCAACTCACCACTGCTAGTTACCGCTCTAGTGTGAAATTCAAACATATCCATTTGCAAATCCATTTGTGAAGCGTGCCTTCATCCACACAAAGGACAAGCTAGAGCAAGGGTCTTTGAATGTGGGACTGTAGGCCTCCATGGTAGCACACAATTGTTATCCATGTCACTCATCTCGATTTGCAATATTTCACATCTTGGCATATGAATTTTCAAAAATATTTGCTATAAGGTACTAACAAAATTATAGACTCTCATTTTATAGCAGTAGTTCCTTTACTTTGGTAATTATTAACAGATCTAAAAGGAGCATTCTTTATATATAAAAAATTCCTCTAGGAAATTAAACTTGTTCCAAGGTCAACATTTGCTTAGGTGTAGCAAATCGTAAAACTATTTTCGGTGCCATTTTTGGGGCCGCGACGTGATGCGCTTTTGGGTGAATATTTGAATTTTGCATGGACCTGTGCTCTCGCCAAAAATTTTCCCGATGTAATGAAGGTGCACTGGCATAATAATGAGATGCAATCTATTTGTTCTAAACACCGCATAGCTCGACACATGGCATATTTGCACTACTTCGCATAGGGCAATCTCTAGCCTAACCACTTATCATTGTGTAGCCTTTTGCCGCAACTTTGCCACCTGTCACTGGGCACCACACCCATGCAAATCATTAAAATTGAAGGTTGGCTTGGAGAGACCACTGCGCTAGTTCTTAGCATAATAATTAGACGCAATCTATCATTCTGAACATCATGCAATCTTTGGCCTCAGTCTTTGGCCTAACCACTTGTCATCATGCAGCCTTTTGCCACATCTTTGCTCGCAGCCCATGCAAATCATAGGTTGGCTTAGAGAGACCACCGCACTAGTTTTTGGCATAATAATGAGATGTAATCTATCATTCTGAGCATCGCCTCAATGCAATCTCTAGCCTGACGACCTGTCTCATCACCCAGAATTTAAGGGTGTCTTGGAGAGACCACCGAGCTGGTTCTTGGAGTTATAGATTTGCTACCTATTTTTATGTATTATAGGAGGAGGTCTATGATGACCAATGCACTAGCAAATAGAAGGAGATCTATGATAGCCATCGTGCTCATTCTTGGATTTATATATTTGTGTACCAAGGAAAATGTATTCCATTATGCAACCAAGCAAAATGCAAATTGACGATATGGCCCTTGAGGGGTCCCTTTAGGGGCAAGGGCCATATCGACATGCCATTTCTATCGAGTGGCATCCTAGATATTGTAAAATGCATGTCAATATGGCCCTTGCCCCTAGAGGGGACCCCTCAAGGGCCATATCGTCAATTACATTTTCTAAAAGTTTAATTGTATTTTTCTAGATGTATCTCCATGCAACCACAATGGTGGGTTGTTGGAGTTATTTTAGCCCTATTTGTTCATAAACCAAGGAAATTGTAGTCCTTCTTTCCTGGTATTTCAGTCCTTGTTGTAGTAAATATAAATGAGGGCAAAAGTACAATTTATCGAGTGAAAATTGAGCAAAAGAGATTACAATGTACATCTATGTCCAATAATAGGTTATATAAAAATTAACAACTTATACCGAGCAAAAATTGAATAGAGGATCTTACATTTATAAAAACTCAGCAATTGTTGAGAGCCTTAAAGGCAAAAAGATTATAGCTAGCGACCATAACCATTCAAATATAAAAGTTAACAATAGTGCATACTAGAGCCTCAAATCAAACAAAAAGAGATTACATAAATATAATAAAAACTCAGCAATTATTGAGAGCCTTTAGAGACCAAAACATTACATCTAGTGAGCCAAAAGATCATTGAGAGCCTTAGAGGCCAAAAGATTACATTCAGCCATTGTTGTTGAGAGCCTCGTCTGAGCAAGGGGGAATTTGTATAACTCAGTTTTTTGTCAGTCTAGCTTGTTGCATTAAAAAATTTTAAGGAGCCAAAGGAGGATACAATGGAGAGGCCGAAGACCATGCACATTGCTAGGACTCAGATTACGACCCCCCCAACAAGTCATGAGTACTTTGCTCTGAAAATACTGAGGCCTTCATTGACATCTAGGGGAAACCCATACAGCACAGCCATAAAGAGGCCCTCTATGAGCATGTCATCTAAGGTAGTGACATGCAGATTTGGGGGGAGTCGACTGTGGGAATGAAGGGTCTCCACTAGTGCTAGCATTTCTACTCCAAGAGAGTGCAATGCAATCACCTTATATGAGCAGGCAGATAACATTGGGATCACAGAGCATCGAGGGGGGGTGGTAGTAGGCATGGTGACGATGAGTGGGTGAGCAACAGATGAGTAGGGGATCGGATGAGTGACGAGAGTTAGAGGTAGGAGCATGGAGCAAAGTAGATCAAAGGTGGAAAAGAGTTGGAGGAGGGGTGTGGAGCAAAGTAGCAGAGCGTGTGGAGAAAAGTAGCAGAGCAGGGGTGGATGACAGCAATGTAGTAAAATGCCAAATGCCACTGATCTTATATATTATAAATTTTGAGCCACCATGGTGGCTTGGAGCCCAGGGTTCCATCCATATTAATTGCAAGCCACCACAGCGGAATCTTAGGCACACCCCAGATGGGTTGGTAATCATGAAGCAGACGTGTGGTGGGTGAGCAGGCCACTCCGATGGCTAGTAATTAACTACTAGCCCAGTGGAATCTTAGCCCCACGAGAGGCATGGCTGATGAGAGCCACCACCATGAGGTAGTAATTCCCAAAAAGGTAAATCATGAAGCTCTAATCACTCATTACCATGCAATCTAGTTCTCTACTGAGCATGCGATCTTGGTGATGGGTAACTTTTACTGCACTCATAGTGATCATGCATGCTTAAGCCCAGTGGTGGATGAGTAGTGGCTGGTAATTTTATTAGTCAACCCGATGGAATCGTAGCCATGATAGATGTGCTGTAATCACTCATTACCATGCACACTAGTACTCTACTGAGCATGCAATTTCGATGACTAGTAATTTTTACTACACTCGTAGTGATCATGAATAGCTTAAGCCCGATGGTGGGTGAGTGGTGCCTGGTAATTTTAACTGCCATCCTAGTGGAATCGTAGCCACGATAGACATGGCTGATGAGAGCCACCACCACTAGGTAGTAATTCCCACAAAAGTAAATCATGAAGCCTAATCACCTCTAATCCCTCATTACCATGCACTCTAGTACTCTCCTGAGGTGAACGTGAAGGAGGGGCAACCAGTCTGTCAAGGTTAGAAGATTACCATCAATGAAAGCATGATTGAAAATGCTCTAGGAATTTCTAGAGGAAATTTGCAAGCACACTTTTTTGAGAAATAGTGGAAGAAACAGGATATTCTAGATGTATACCCCAACGCTCAGATTGCTAAAGATGGTGCAGTCAAGCTTTCTAGCTTGCCAGTAGACCTCCAAGATGTGCTAAAGAAGACCATTCACTTCTTTCTTGATACGAGAGGAACCGTGAAGTTCTGGCAGGTTCAAGCAGCAATAGAGAAACTAAAAGGATGCGATGTATCTTTCTCAAGGGAGATCTCCAAGAACGTGTTTATCAACCTAAAGAATTGCGTGAATGGCAAATCCCAATTGTTATTTGAGTTCGCTGGAGTTGCAATGCACCTGATGGCATCTACCCTCAAAGGGATTTTTGAGCAATACGATAAGTAGATATCTCTCAGAAGGTGACTTTTCTACAAGAGACAGGCACCGATACAGCAAAGGTAGCGTAACTTGAGAAAAGTCTCAGGGAAGGTGCAGAAGCCAAGGTAGAGGAGGCACAAGCGAGGGCCTTGCAGGCACAAGAGCAAGCTGAGGCTGCTACAAAAATGCTCCACATGGAAAGGCATAGAAGAGAAGAAGCAGAGAAGCACATGAAGGAGCTCCAAGATAGGCTCGCAGAAGTGAGAAGACATGGTGGACAAGGAGCTAGAAAAGATGTGAAAGGAGCTTGATGATCAAAGAGCCGAAAAGGAGGGTCTTTACAAATGGCCATGCAACATGCAGAACACATTGAACATTGAAAAAGACCAGATGATGGAGGAGCTAAAAAGGGAGAATGTAGAAACCAGAAAGGTGATTCGGGAAGTGCGAGAGAGCTTCAAGGCCAGGAAGAATGGGGTAGAGAGCAGCCACGGTGGGGCAAGTTGCAGCATGCATGATGGAGCAATTTGCAACAGCTATGGTGAGGGTTGTTTTTTTGAAACACTATTGGAAGTCCAAAGAGTAAGCTACAAGACCCTGCAACAAGATTATGATAGGGCTGTGCACAAGTTTGCCGTAGCTTTCAACTATTATCAAAAGAGGTCCATCGTCCTGAGAGATTTCCAAACTAGAGTGGAAGTCTTGAAAATGGCCCATGAAGATATTTTTGAGCAATTTAAGCAGCTTCAACACATGTCGAGGGATTCAGATGAACCTATTGCACAAGTGAGCAAAAAGTGGAGGAGATGAAGGAGAACATCCACAGCCTTAGAGTGAGGGAGGAAGGAATCAAGAAGCAGCTTTGTCATGTACAGAGCAAGATTGTGGTATTAATGGCGGCCGCAATAGTTAAATCGGATGCCTATCCTGCTATGCAATAGGGTCCGAAATGCATGGTCTGTCATACCCCTATCATAGATGACTGTTGTATCCGATGGCCTGTGTGCTACCACCCTGTGCACGTTTTTTACTTTGAGGTGTTTGTGCATACAAAATTGCTATGTAGAGAATGCCATTTGCCACTGCCCAGGTCATGGGATAGATCAAATGTGCCTGCCTGCTACTACAGCTATCTATGACAAGAAAGTATATGCTACAGCTCAATTTGCCATTTGGGAAAAAGATACAAAAGACAAGGAGTTCAAATTGAAGAAGGCCAACATCGAGCCTAACTGCGAGGAAAAGGAGCTTGAAGGGAGGAACCAGCTCCTTTTAGGAAAGGAGCAAGAAGGGCTGAGCCTGCAACTAGGAAGCTCAAATCAAGGAAAGAGGAAGCGGCTTGAAGGGAGGGGCCGGGCCCTTACAGAAAGGAACTAATCTAATTCTAGAAAGGAGCAAGGAGAGCCCCTGCAATCAAGGAGCTCAACAAGGAGTCCTTGAGATGTAATTTGAAGGAAAGGAGTCTTTGAGATGTAATCTATGTAATGTGTGTGTAATCTATTGAATTGCTAATTTTCTCCAGAGTTTACTTGGGCAATGTTTTCTCAGCTATGTGATTAGATAGTGTCCTTTGATCCATGCCAAGGACCATAACATGAGATGAAAGATTTCAATTTGACAAGTAATGTGAGATGAAAGATTTCAATTAGATCACTAATGTGAGACTGAAATATTTCGATTAGTCCACTAATGTGAGATGAAAGATTTCGATTAGACAACTAATGTGAGACGAAAGATTTTGATTAGACAACTAACACGAGACTAAAGAATGAGAAGGTCGGGCTCAATGAACTCAAAGATTTTGATTACCAAACTAACTTGAGACTGAAGATTGAGAAGGTTGAACTCAATGAACTCTCTTCCTATTTAAGTGTAGTGCAGACACAACTAAGAGTCCATTATGAAATCTAGCTCCAAAACTTTGTATACCGATCCACCTACTGCCAATCCACCTACAACGAATATATGGCATACCCAAAAAACTTTGGAATGCTTTTGTTCAATTTGAAAACGATGTTGGATGACATCATCATAGAAACAGACTCGGAGAAGGAGGAAAAGAGCTGGAAGGAGGACATGCTTCATTGGTAGGTGTATTTCTTGGAGTTGGCAAAGATGGTGAATATTAATTTCCCTTGCTATTGTTTTTCTTGCTCCTTTAAGGTACTTGTCAAGCTCATGATATAGGTTTCTTTTGGCAAGGCATGATAGAGGCGTGAAGATGTATAGAGCACAAAGACCAGGATGAAGAGGACCCCCAGCAAAAGGAGGAGTTACTATGGGCGTACAAGTCAATAGAGTCAAGAAAGCAGCGTGTAATCCGAGTGTGTAAAGAGGTCTACCATTGTGCATCAGATTGGCCTAAAGAGTTGGGAGATGCTTGCTATAGAGAGGCTGATAAGATAGTTGGGAGTCTGGGATTTTCTTGAGCCGCAAAATGTCGTCATATTTTGAAAAAATAAAAATCTTACAAACATTTCTTGGACTTGTGGACTTTCTCATGGTGCTTGTAATACCTGAATTTGTATCGACCTGCTTCCATGTTAATACTTAAATGTTTAAGTAGCTCGGTGGTTGAAATCTGATGGTTAACGATAACCAGTTTAAGGCACTGTTTTAGTATAGCATTGTGCAACAAATTTTAGGATAGCATGACAGTAGTGTAGGGATAGCACGGTAGTAGTGCAAGATAAGTTATCGCCAGTGCGGTGGTTGGTTGCACTAGGATATTAACAGCCACCAGCGCGGTGGTTTTCTTATATTATTACAAGATGAATGGACTTGTAGGATGTGTGGATTCATTATGGGAAACCAGCGCGGGGGTTGTTGCGATATACTAAAAACAAGCATGGGATGAAATCTAATGGTTAATGAAACGATAAACAGTCTAAAGGGGACTGTTTTAGTATAGCACTGTGTGTAACAAATTTTAGGATAGGACAGCAATAGTGTATGGATAGCACGATAGTAGTGCAAGATAAGTTATCACCAGCACGGTGGTTGGTTGCACTAGGATATGAACAGCCACCAGCATGGTGATTTGCTTATATTATTACAAGATGAATGGATTTATAGGATGTGTGGATTCGTTGTGGGAAACTAGCGCAATGGTTGTTGGGATATACTAAAAACAAGCATGGGATGAAATTTGACGGTTAACAAAATGATAAACAGTCTAAAGGAGACTGTTTTAGTATAGAACTATGCAACAAATTTTAGGATAGCATGGCAGTAGTGTAGAGATAGCACGGTAGTAGTGCAGGATAAGTGATCGCCAACGCGGTGGTTGGTTGTACTAGGATATTAATAGCCACCAGCACGATGATTTTCTTCTATTATTACAAGATGAATGGATTTATGGATGTGTGGATTTGTTATGGAAAACCAGCGTGGTGGTTGTTGGGATATACTAAAAACAAGCATGGGATTTACAAAAACAATTTAATAAAACCAGCACAGTGGTTGTTTGGGATATACTTAAAAGAAGCATAGTATCAAATACAAATTCAAATTTCTAGGACAAGTGGACATATCGTTTCCTTGCAATGAGACTACATATATTTTCTTAGTACTATCTCAGTTGTCCTCATCCACTACTCCAAGACACCCCAAGATGTACTCATGCGTGTCTAAATCCAATTTGAAGACACTCTTGCTCTTCTTTCGTAGTGGCACAAGTTGCATCTGGAACTTAATAGCTCTTACTAGATGAGAGTACATACATGTTTGTAGACTCTTATGTAGCACTTTGTAATTGCGGCCTCTCTTGGATGTTTTTTGGTACCAAAAAGCTCCGACTACTACATCCCACTTCTCATAGGTTGTTCCCCAATTATCCTTAAATGTTTCCTCAACCTTATGCTTAGATTTTGTGCATTGCAACAGAAAGTATTGGTCATCTTCCTCCTTCTCCCTAGATGCTGTGACAAGCTCAAAGTTATCCCCCTCTTCCAGACAGTCAGTGAGGTCATCGAAACTCACCCCAAACTATGGCGAGTCATTTGTCTCTCCATTGTTTGTCACTCCATCTGAACGTAGAGGGAAAACTTAAACTCACACCCATGTCTTCACAGTTGCAATGTTCTCACAATCTTCATGATCCCCTATGATGCAGCATTGCAAAAACAAGAAAGTTTTCTTGTTTTAATCAGTTGGTTGTTTGAAAAGCCCCATATGATGTGCAGACCACGAACTCCTTTAATTTTCTTGCAATCGTGTTGGCTTCTCCTTTGCACTTCATCCACTTTCACTTCATGAAACACTTTGCATACTATACAATATGCTTAAGGATTTGTTTACTGTATGTTAAATGCGTGCCTGTGGAGAGGTTGGCTGTAAGGCATGCTATATCATCGTGGGCATCATTGAGTTTTTCTTGAGGGCATGCTAATTGGTGTTTAAACTAAGCTTGCTTAATAACAACACTACATCCATCATGTTTACCCTTACCATGGCTATACCATAAGAAATTCCACATCATGTCTAGACCGGTCAGGGATTTGAACCTTGAGACAAAGTAGAATCCACGGGCTAATTTAAATTAAGAGGCAGCACCATTTGACCACACCCAATGTTGTTTTATATTTTTGTAGCGGGATTTTTATTTTTTAGCCATTCCCAATACAATAGAAAAGCATGTTGCACAAATAAGGTATCATGTTCCCTATCATCTAAAATGTAGAAATGATACGTGTGTTGCACTGACCTGGAATCCTGTGAGTCAATAAGCAGATTGGCATTAGACGTGGAAGAATCAAGCAAATGACTGTATGTGATATGCACGAGAATTGTTATCTGCTTATTGTACCAGTGAGCACTTTGTATCTCATCTTATTCTTGAAATGAATAATTTTTAACAAAATCTATGACAGATACAATAGTGTCACGGGAAAAATTGACAAGGCACATCCTGGACTACTTATCCTGCCAGCTGGCCATGAAATTATGAAGCACATATTTTGGGATGGATTGAACCATGTGACCTATAAGCTCCCTTTGGTGGCTGGGTGCTCTTACATGATAGTAGCCATCTCTTTTTATCGGATCCTTCAACATTGACATTTTCAAATCTCCTCATTTTAAGGCAACACGGTTGTCTTCCTTCATTTCATTTGGATAGACATTGAATGTCTTCTTCTTCAGTTTCAAACTGCAATGCGTGCATGTGCCACGAATGCATTCAATCATGTACCACTCATGGTCTCCCTTTGAACAATTCACTAGCTCCCACAGAGACCTTAGGCTACAAAACCTGCCCTTCCTTGCAACACACGATACAGACTGTGCATTCATCGGGGAGGCATGGGCATCAATCCCCATGGAGCAATGCTCTAACATGACCAAATCTTAAGTCATTCATAGCTTGTCGGGCCAGGTCAAAGTCAATGTGTGTTTTGCAACAACAAACATTCCTGTCTTTCAGTTTCCTGACATACCGAGGCTTACAATGCTCAAAGCTCCTTTGCCCAATTAAAATGTCCAAATTCTGATCCATAAACTTGAGATACAACTCCGTCTGCTGACCCAACATGCGAGGACAACAGAATAGTGAGCCCCTTTTTGCTACTACTAAAAGAAGACAAAACATGGTCTAATTAAAGTATATAATGAAGCAAAATAATTTTCAACCACTGCGCTGGATTTAGGACAATCACAAATTTAATCACTTGGTTGGTTTAGGACAGTCAACCACCGGGCTGGTTAGGACACGTTTAGGACAGTCAACCATCGAGCTGGTTTAGGACACGTTTAGGACAGTCACAATTTCAACCACCGGGATGGTTTAGGACATTGTCACAATTTCAACCACCAGACTGGTTTAGCTTGATGGTCTCAACTTCACATATTAGACAATAACAAGTATATTGCTTTTCATTTTTGAATTTCACCATTAGAAAATAACAATATATTGCTTTTCATTTTTGAATTTCATAATATATGTCAGTAAATTGCTTGCTGTTTGTCGTGAACTGGCATCATGCTGGTTTAGGACAATCACATTAAGTCCAAGCCATCCTGGTCTAGAAATAGTGGTATATAACCTGAATAGTAGAAAATTAAATTTAATGAATTTAAGTACCAAGAAACACAATAATTTCATCATTGGGCTGGTCAATAACTAATGTCTATTCAACAACGCTGGTTCATGATAATCACATAACTGGTGATTGAGCTAAAGCAACCCCACGGTTGCATGATGTTCCAACCATTGGGCTAGTTTAGTAAAATAACAATATATTACGAAATAGATTGCTGTTAATTTTTGCTCAACCACGCCATTGGACTGGACAACAACTAATGTATGTTCAACCACGTTGGTTCAGTACAATCACATAACTGGAGATTAAGTTGAACCGGCCTACGGTTGCATGATGTTCCAACCATCAGGCTGGTGTAGGACATCAAGCCTGGTTTAAGAAATGAAACAAGAAAACTATCCGAAAGCTTAATCACAAACAACCATCGAGCTAGTTTAGGCACAACTGACCTGCGTTGTATCTAGCATGTGTATGATGTGCTCCTCAAGCACCTTGTGTCCTGTCTGCTTCTTACATATGTCCTTTCTATTTCAAGAAACTCTCGTATTTTCGTACCAAAACGTCGTCATTGTAGCAATGAGTTCCGTACTTAGGTTGTCTCTCCTTTTCTTGCATTCTGTTAAAGCCCATAGACTTCTTAGATCGGGATGATCATGCATTGCTTTTGCTCTATGTTCAACTGCTGAAGCCACGTTGGTCCTTCTAATTGACAACATCTTCGACATTGTACACCCAAGCCATTTCTCCTTTGTTTCAGGGGACACCAACATAGCTAATGTCGCTCTCTTTGCAGCTAGCTGATCTAAGCTATGCACCCCTTTCACTTTCTGTATGCCATTTCTCACGTTAGAGAGTATCACCTCTTGGGCGTGCATCTCCCGAGGGGTGTACTTAGGCTGTCTCTTGTTTTCTTGCGTTCTGATGAAGCCCATAGACTTCTTAGATCGGCATGATCATGCATTGCTTCTGCTTTACGTTCAACTGTTAGAGCCATGTTGGTCCTTTTGATTGACAACATCTTCGACATTTTACACCCAAGCCGTTTCTCCTTTGTTTCAGGGGACACCAACATAACTAATGTCTCTCTCTTTGCAGCTAGCAAATCTAAGCTGTGCACCCCTTTCACTTTCTGTATGCCATTTCTCACGTTAAAGAGTATCGCCTCTTGGGCGTGCATCTCCCGAGGGGTTGGTAGGGTTGTTACTCTATGAACTTTAGGGTGTAGGCTAAAGCTTGTGAAGACTCGAGATTGGTAATCACCTTAATGGTGATGTTGCTGCCTCAAATGCTCCCATCAATCGTGACACCACAGCTCTTGTTCTTCGCTCCGATGGCAATGATCGAATGCGTGTATTTACAACCGCTTCTTGCTACTCTGCAAGGAGTCTTCTTTCTTCTCATTGTTTCTCCCTTCGCAAATTTTGCAAAAGTGTCTTCAATTACTGATTTAATACTGTGCCAACGCTGTCCTCGATTCGCACTATGTTCCTTGTGCCTTGACTTGGCTTTTCACTTTCTTGTATCGTAGCCTTTATCTGCTTCTCTTGCAAGCCATGGCAAGCTGCATGTTGCCATTGACACCATGGCCACGATCAGTCCAGAATAGACCCAGAGAACCTAGCTGGTGAGGTAAGAAAAGAATAGAAGACAACTTACCCAAAAGAAGACAATGGTAAACCAAAGTCTGTGTAAGGTCACGTCGAGGTGCCTGCGGGTTATAGGATGTTTATAGAGCGGGGGCAAATTACAGGTACTTAATCTTCCAAGATTTGATGGATGGGAGGTGTGAAAATTCAAAATTCGCAAGAGTAGCAAAATTTCAACCGTCGGTTCTTTCTTCTTCGATGATACACGTCAGCAGAATTGGATATCCCAAACAAGTGCAATGTGGCCTAAAATGCTTCAAAAGATAAATAGACCAAAGGACACGCTATCCGGTTTGATGTTGTGTATTATTAAATACAATGACCTTTGGTATGCTTATGAGCCGTAGAGCAAGCAAGTGCATGGAAAAATAATCAATTCAAAATTGTAAATAGTGTTGGATTTATTAAAATATCTTCACATGCACATTACACTTTTCCAATTCTTTCATTTTAGGGTGAATCTAGATACCAATACCAATAACTATCAATGTTTTAAGACCACCATGCAATAATTCCACTAGTTTGAATTCAATCCGTTTTGGTTTTCAACAAATCAAAAAAAAGTTATGGAGCGTACCCTCAAATAGATATGCATCACTTTAGCACAACATTGGAGGCCCATTAACCCATGCCTAATGTTCTCATTTAGGTGTGTCCTTGGGTTGATGAGAAGCTCAGGTAGTATACTTTTGAATAATTACTTGGTTGCATGTATATATAAAATAAAAATTTGACGTTTTTGAATAAATTGCTATATCCTATAAAATTTTGATGTTTTGGTTTTCAACAAATCAAAAAAAAGTCGTGGAGCATGCCCTCGAATGGATGCATCACTTTAGCACAACATTGGAGGCCCGTTAACACATGCCTAATGTTCTCATTTAGGTGTGTCTTTGGGTTGATGAGAAGCTCACGTAGTATAATTTTGAATAATTACTTGGTTACATGTATATATAGAATAAATTTTGATGTTTTTGAATAAATTGCTATATCCTATAGTCTTCAAGATGCATGCTTCACATGCAACATAACACTTGTAATGCTTTAACGATCTCATTCCAAATCCTTGTTCCATAATTTTTTGCTTTCATGTTCAAGTTTGGAATGTGTACTAGAACTTGGAAACAAAGTTTGCCGAATTCCGTTGAGCAATGCATAAGTTATGGCTCATGCAAGATACCTATGCTTAACATTCCAGCACATGCAAATAAGGTGAGATGAGAGGTCCGGCTAGGGAAATACCCACTCTATAGAACATAGTTGGGACTGAGAGAGGGTATCATTTTTTAATCAGGATATCAAATATCCCCGCTATCATCCGACTACTATCTGAGTGATTAAAAAACTGTAATGAAACGAATATAGTTTCCAAGGTAGCTATGGAGCCGGTAAGCTTCAAACAGCCTTGATAACTACTAGTTCATAAGAGTATTGGGAGCATTTCCCCCTATTATAACGACCAATGTGGCAGGTCCATAATCCTCAGGCTCAAATCATATCTAGTGTAGCCACTCCATCGAGAATCTTTGTAGCCCAGGTAATAACACTCATATACTGGATGGCGTTTCCAACTTACGGCAACCTGGAAGCTATATTCAGCGAACACAACGTAACAAGCAGGGAGTATAGCTTCAATAGGGCCAAGCCTTGTAACTGTGCAGTGTCTTTGACGCATGGCGACGTAGATAATCTCCATCCACCTAGGGCATCTACGAAACCCGTTCTCTATTTTCATATTCTTTCTATCAACGATGGTGAGGTATCTATGTCGTCTACTCACGGGTACATATCTCCTGTTCTTATACAGGGTATAACCTAAGGCCAAGTTAGCGTGGCATCGTTCATGACGTTTAAACATACCCCTCCTACTCCTCATCTCGTTTTCTACTCATAGTGTTCACGCACTAATCCTTGCAGACCCGAGTGTCCACGATTGTTCTTAGTGAGAGTTTCTGAACGTAATACATAAGCGGGAAGGTGGGTATAATGCATATGAAAGCTGCGCGGATGACTACACTAACCAACTCGTCGTGGCTGTGGATACATCAGCGAAGTAGCATGGCCGTTTGTGACCTACTAGTAGTGTTGAACTGCATCGAAGAAAGTTTCTAATATGCACGTAAGACATTTTGTTCCTTCGATACAGCAGTTCAATTTATTCACGTTCTACACATATACAACAGAGTATGGCTTCTGCAGAAAGGCAATCTTAAATTAAAAATTGCACGATGATGGTGAGGTACCCCTATCCTCTACTCTCAGAGACACAGCTCCTTTCCTTGTAGAGGGGATCCTCATGCAGTTGACTATGGCCAAGCTCAGTGTGGCACCCTACGTGAAGTCCAAACATGCGCTTCATGCCCAAACTTGCCCTGCTAGGCATGCCAACTGCTGGGGACTTCCCCTAACACTTTGGGTCCTCGGGAGTGCCTCAAGCTATTATTATTTTGCAACGTAGAGAGAAGGGTGGGGAAGGCGAGCGTCCTAGTGTTCCCTGTGCTCAAATTAATCTATAAAATTGCAAGGCACCCGCGAGCCTTTCAGTGAGCAAATGCGCACTATCAAGGAATGCTACGTTTCGGTTAGCTACCAGAACGTTTCTGTTCTAGGTGCGATCTGATAATAAGAAGCGTGAAGCCAACTGCATATCATGGAGATCTTGCGCGAGATGACTGAGCGACATGAACTAGGACAACGGGTCATCCTTCTTTCCAATCGCTCATATATCCTTCGCACCAGCGATATGCTGTGCATGGTGGAATCACCCACAACCTTTCTATGTAATTTCAACTCCATCTCCATACCTATGGGGGCTCCATAAGTCTTCCCTCATGTGTGATGAATGTCCACCTAAAGCTTCAGTACGACGCTCCAAGTCCTTCGTATCTTCAAATGCATAAAAACACTCTCCTTCCTTTGTAATGTGTGCTTGGGATCATCCTTATGGTCCCATGGTATAGGGGTTTCAGTGTAGCGGACTTCGATGCCCGCTTTCGCATTCCTCGCCATCCAGTTACCCTCATCTTTCCAGGTCTCGCAACCGAGCTTCGCTCGATCATCAAGGACCTGGGGGCGCACTTTGGCTGGCCTATGCAGGACACCTACGTTGATGTGGGGGTAGCCCAAGGGGTACCACGTGTCAAAGTGGCAGTCCTAGATCCGCAGAGCATCCCCTCGGAGTTTGAGATTGAGACGGACACAGGTGTGGTGACGCAGTGCATTCTGGTCATTGGTCGCCCAAATCAGTGTTTGAGATGCCATGGCTTTGGGCACCAGGCGCGCTCTTGCCCTCGCTTCACGGGTACAGAACCTCAGAAGGCCCCCATCTAGGCAACTCAGGATCCCCCCCACTAGTCAGCGACACCCCCTCCCGAAGGGGAAGGCTAGACGGAGGTCAAAAGAAAACGGAAGGGAAACAAAGCAGGATAAAAAAAGCCTTCCCATCCACAGCAAGAGCCCCCCCCTGTGGTCACTACTCATCAGCAGCCCGGTAAGGGGAAGGAGAAAGGGAAGGAGAAGATCAGCCAGCCTCCCCCTCATCCTTCATCCCGCCCTCCTTCCCTTCCCCCCTCCTCCTAGGTCCCCCGACCCCCACCCCCTCCAGGATCCCCCCCAGCACCGGTGGTTTCTGGTCCCCTCTCTTCCTCGAGCATGATCCAAAGGGAACGAGAAGGGAACCCCCCTCTCCGCTTGAGCCACCTGCAGCCCCGAAGCCAGCACAGACCTCCCCCGTGCTTATCCCTCCTGGCCCGGCGGAGGGGAGAGGCCCTTCCCCGCAGAAGGCCAGCACCCCTCTCTCTGGTTCAGACTCCTCATCCTCGTCCCCACGCCCAAGGGCTGCTTCTAGAGCTCTACCTTTGGAGTTTTATCGAGCAGGACCTTGGGATTATCTGGATGCAGCGGGTATTGGCTCCTTCCCTGCATGCCTAGACATCAGCATCTTCTTCCTCCGCAAGGGGCCAGAGGGTAAGGTGTCCATCCTTGCCCCTCACGATGGTCCTAGCTATTCCTTCACTATCTCCAGTGAAGGGAATGAGCAATGGACGAATGAAAATGTTTGGGAGACGATACGAGATCAGTCCCAGGAGCAGGTGCAGGACTGGTGGATCGATAGCAGAGCAGCGGAGCTTCTTCAGTAGCAGTGGAAGGAGGGTGACGTTCGTCTGAGATGGCGCCACAGCGCCAAACGTTTCCGCCTCTTAGTCATTATTCAGCCACCTCTGGAGTGGGTCTACGCGGAAGGGCTCCGCCCGTGGAGGACCTCAGAGGTAGCGGGCTTCTATAGTATTTTCCTGGCAGAGGCGTCGAGCTGGTTAGAGAGAGCCTACTACCATGGGACGAAGGGCCTCTCCCCCCTATTGAAGGTTTTAGAGGATGGGTCCGATGATCCGGCCTCTCCTTCGAAACCCTCATAGAAGCGCCTTCGTCTGCACACTGGACATCCTCCGACCACCTCGACATCGACCGCAAGCAGACAGCTGTTTGTGGCCCACCTTCCCTCCTCATGAGTATACGCATTATCTCTTGGAACGTCAATGGGTTCCACTCATCAGGAACCCGCAGCCCCAGGAAGATGGTGCTCAGACAGGAGCTCCAGCCAGCCTTGGTGGGAAGGGTAGATGTGCTCCTATTGCAGGAACACAAGCTTTCGGCTTCTCAGACCAGTATTTGTGGGAAGGTCCTCACAGGACACTCCCACACCTACTGGGAACCTTCTTTTGGCGAGCAGGGGAGGAGCGGGGGTATTTGTACCTCCATCGACGCTTCTCTCGTTCAGCATGTGTGTGGTTTTGGCACTCTGATCCTAGGACATGCGCTTTGGGTGGGCTTGAATATTGAGGGATCCCATATCGGCATCCTCAATATCTATGCCCCGACCGATCTCAGACGGAGAGCCGCTTTTTGGAGATCCTTGACAGACTTGTTGCCAGAGATGGATTCTTGGATTGTAGGAGGGGACTTCAACAACCTTGAGACCCTAGAGGATCAGCAGGGACGGGGCCCAGAGTTCCTCGGTATAGCTCAGGCAGAGCAGGCAGATTGGGACTCCTTCCTATTCATAGTGGGAGGTTGGGACAGCTGGAGGGAGCCTTCCTTTCGCAGATGGACAGGGAGTTTGGACTTCTCTTGGGGTTACAGGAGGGAGGGAGGCAGAATTCTGGAGCGGCTGGACCGTTTCTATGTCAGCGATTGGGCGCTTGGCAGAGGTGGAGAGTCAGGAGTGGTTCCAGGGACGACACTCTCAGACCATGCCCCAGTCATCCTATTCCTGGACTCAGCCTCTCACTCTTCACCTCCACGCTCATGCCGGATCCCAGACTCCATCTACTCCAGAGCAGCGGTTCGCAGCAGGATAGTGGACCTGTGGGAGCAGGATTGGGACCCCACCGGGGATATGGCAGCACAGGTAGCTCAAGCGCTTGCTAAGTCTAGCCTCATCTGTCAGCAGGAGGCGATTCAGGTCAAGCAGCAGTGTTGGGCAAAGGAGAGGGCTCTCAGACGAGATCTCGCCTCGATTCAACGGGCAAGCAGTCTTCTCCAGGCTCTGAGAAGCTCAGACAGTAGGAGGCTCGGGCCCGAGCCATGCTAGAGGAGATCACCCAGCGACGCTCAGAGTTCTCGTTTCATGCTTCCAAGTCCTTCTGGGCGAGGAAAGGCGACAGGATGTGCAGAGAGTTCTTCAGGACTCATGGTCAGAGGTCAGCAGGGGAATAGCTCGGATCTCTTAGAGCGCAAGATGGTAGTGTCAGGATAGATCCAGATGAGGTCCGGGACTTGGCAATAGATTTCTACAGATCATTGTTCCAGCAGGAGTCCCCAGACCCTTGTGGCCGCCTATGCAGGGAGGAGGTGTGGAGGTCTACACCGCGGCTCATGCAGCCTAGCATGAGTGACTCCCTTCTCGCTCCTTTCACCATGGCGGAGATGCAGGATGCGGTAAGCGCTATTGATGGGCAGAAATGCCCAGGTGAGGATGGCCTCTCCAAAGCTTTCTTCACCACCTTTTGGGAGCAGATCCACCGGCCCTTGCTCGCAGCCTTCTAGCATATCTTCTCCAGCGGACAGATGCCAGAGAGCCTTGCGACAGGCTTGATATGCCTCATCCCCAAAGGGGGGGACCGTTAGGAGATCAGACAGTGGCGCCCTATCACCCTCCTCTCGACCGCCTACAAAATCCTCGCCAAGATGATCAGTAGCCGCATTCGTCCCCTGCTACACGACTTGATCCATGACACCCAGACTGTTGTCCAAGATCGCAGCATTTTGGACATCATCTTCACTTTCTCAGAGGCGACGGAGTGGGCCCAGCACAGTGGCCAACACCTTGCCATACTCCTTCTTGACTTTGAGAAGGCGTACGACAGGGTAGACTGGTCCTTCTTGGAAGGTACACTCTCTCGGTTCGGTTTCCTGGATGAGTGGATCAGAGGTATTGCTAGCCTCTACAGGTTGGCCTCCAGTTGGGTTATCATCAGTGGCAGGATGGGAGAGAGATTCACCCTTGAGCGCTCGGTGCGTCAGGGTGTCCGCTAGCGCCCTACCTCTTTCTATTTTTTGCGGAGGCCATGACCCACTTCCTACGAGCCCGTACCACTGGTCTTCACGGGATGTGTCTCCCTATTCGAGACGACGCAAAACTTCTAGACTCCGAGTATGCAGATGACACAGCCCTATATGTGCAGGATGATATCGAGTCATTGGAGTGAGTGAGACTGTCCCTAGAGGTTTTTTGCCTAGCCGATGGGGCGGAAATCAACTGGCATAAGTCGGTTGGTTTTCTTACGGATCTGGGAGCCAGCTCACAGTGGGGTATTTTCCTGGGGTTTCGCTGGATCCTTAGAGGACAGACGACATGTTACCTGGGATTCCAGGTAGGCCTGGACATCATGCCGGCTCAGCAGTTCTTGCCGGTCCTAGCCTCCATACAACGGAAGCTAGCTTTCTGGAGCACGGCTCGGCTATCCTTGGCAGGCAGGGCCCTTGTGGTCAACCAGGTCCTTCTTGCCACTGCTTGGCATGTGGCCTCTTACTGGTGTTTCTCAAGATCATGTGTAGCCCAATTGAGGAGACTGGTGCGGAACTTCCTTTGGTCTGGTTCAAATGGTTCCAGCACTACCAGAGCCCGGGTCGCCTGGCAGATGGTCATTCTCCCCCAGACAGAGGGCGGCCTTGGCATCATAGATCTAGATTATAGAGTCAGGCACTACTTGGCAAGTTAGTCATCCGCGGTCTGACCCCAGGAGGGCAGACGTGGAAGCTCTTGCTTCAGCATGGTCTCAGCGCATGTACCCCCCAGAGAGGGGGTGATTGGCAGCCATCTATCCGGTGGATCTTCACTTCTACCCCATTGACTCAACCCCGTTCCCCCTTCCTCCGTAGCCTCGTCTCGGTCTGGAGGAAGTTGCGACACAGCCTCTCCCAGGTTCCCCCTAGCTGCTGAGAGGAGATAGACAGACAGCCCTTGATCTAGAGCAGCCAAGTGACAGATGGTATAGGTCGCTAGCTTGGAGAGAGATCCCATATCCCTTGGGCGATCTGGGCGCGTGGGCCCGCATGCTCGTTTCGGATTTGGAGGGACGTCAACAGCCAGCTGAGCCCAGGCGAGCTGGCAGCAGCAGTAGGTACGGCACGTGGGATCCAGGCTCGGCGAGCGGAGATCGATGCTGCCATTCCTGCATGTTGGAGGATTCCCATGGTCACCGGACAGCTCTTCCCAGGAGATGAGAGGTGGCTAGGACAGTTCACTCCACGGGGCATTCCTTTGGTGGTTGCAGGCCTTTTCTCGGACTCCTCGATCCACTTCTTCTCCGTCACCGATGATAGCCGCCTATAGAGCAGAGAGGCCGTGATCGACCCCCAGCTTCCCTAGCAGCGCCTTCGCATCGTAGGGCTGCAAGGGAAAACGTGGCATATAGACCCCCTGATTATGCAGGACCAGGACTGGAGACTCTGGATATGGGAGGGCTGTTCCTTAATAGAGGTGGAGTGGGACCCAGGGGAGTGGCGCTGGCCACCATTGGAGACCTCAGAGAACCCTACCCCCTTCTTCTCTTACAGTGCGCGTACTGGTAGGTGTGCTCTTGGGGCTCTCGAGCGTGGGCTACCCACACAGGCACATAGTTGGTATGCCCAGGGGATATCTCTGGTCTTTCTTCCCACTTTCTGGAAGACTCTTTGGGCAAGCTGGCGACCGAGGAAGATCTCTTACTTTCTTTGGATGGTGGCACACAAGGGACTTCCAGTTGGCAGCTGGCTGAGGCAGATGGGGCAGGAGGGGCACTGCCAGATGTGTTTTCAGGAAGAGGAGTCCCTGAAGCACTGCCTTTGGAGCTGCTCGCATGCGCAGACATTTTGGAAGGGAGTCATGGGGATCTTAGCGAGGGCTGCACCCCCGAGCCCGATCACTTGGGGAGCCGTTTGTTGGTGCAGCACTGAGATGGGACATCACTTGGCTTATGAGTTCTCTAGGTAGGATCCTGTCTTCTTCATCACGCAGGCCACTTGGGCATACATGGACAGCTTCCCTTGGCATTTGACAGAGACAGATGCAGGAGCGATGACTCGGCACCCTGTTTGGGAGATCATAGGGAGCATTATAGGCTGGCATATTTGGACTTCCAGATGCGTGCAGACCGTAGGAGATCAGGCTTCTTCTGCTACCCAGACCCTAGCAGACATTTGGAGCACGATCATTCACACGCTCAAGGGTCAGTGGGATCAGATTCAGGGGGAGTCTCGGGTAGGGAAGGAAAAGAGACGGCGCTTCCTTCGCGACTGGGACCACCGAGAGTTGTTCTTCCAGCACTCTGCTCAGAGTCTTCAGTTGCATTATGCCCCCCCACCGTGGCTTTTTGTCCACTCTCCGATGATTACATATGCCTTGAGAGCTTGTAATTAGCATTTTGGCTCCTTGGGCTGTATCCATTTTGTGATTGCAGCCCGCTGGCCTTTAGGCCCTCTTGTACTCTCGCTTTCAAGTAATATAACTAGCACTACTTTTTGCGCAAAAAAAAAAAGTGTGCTTGGGACTAGTGTTGCCAGTACTAATTGACTTCTCCCGTGTGGAGGGCTTTGGATACTTCCGGGTTGGGGTGTGTGGAAGGCTCCACTTGACTAGTTACCTCGCACATTGGTTGTTGGAGGTGATGTACTGATACCTCTAGCCGTTGTTCATAATTGGAAATGGGTACACAGTCTGCTAACTATCAATGGAGAGCCGTTCTCGCCCACTATGTCAGATTACGGTGCTGTTCCTTTTTCGTAGGCATATATTGTCTTTTATTAATTCTTATGCATATGCCTAATGATAAGCATAAGGTCCAATGTTGCCCTTATTTTCAAATATATCTCATTCGTATAATATTTCAAATTAATGTCGGGATATCGAGGTGCATGAATTATCTCCCATTAGTATATCTAACTATTAATATCTAGTCCTATCCATAAGGCTTCCTTTATATTCATACCTCTCAATCAAGTCTAACTGGAATATCAAGGGATTCCATGGTTAATCAGAGTGTTTTGGTATAAACGTCCCATTAATCTATTAAAATCCAATTCATCAAAATTTTCATGTATAAGTTTATCGAAGATTCTAGTGTGATTATGATAGTCATTCAAAATATCATGACTAGTGGAGTTTGCCCAAGCTGTCCTCATCGTGTTAATGTCCATTTGATGTGTTTATGATTTATAGTGGTTCCTTCCTTTCATAACTAAATACACAAACCAATTATTAGAGAGTGAATATTTAGTTTATCACGGTATATATATTTCAACTACTGACTTGCAGGTTCTATGGTAAGTTTTCTTGTGACCATATATGCATGATATTGTTCCTTATGGGGAGACGACACTTTTTCTTATGGGAAGACAACACCTCTACTTGAGGTGTTCATTAGACCCTCTCCTTTTGGGAGGGAGTGAGTGAGCGTGCATGCATGTGTATGTGTGTGTGTGTGTGTGTGCTTTTCTAAACCTACAATAGAGGAGAAAATGAATGTACAAAGGTTTTAGGGTTGCAAGTGTGAATATTGTAGATAACAAAGATTACTTGGGTGGTAAATATTTAAATCTACCACTATGGACTTGCATTTTTCCACTAGGCCCACACATTAGCATTGAAGGCAATAGGTATGTAATTTGGTAGTAAAGTCAACTACAAAAGGATGGGAGGTATCGATCTCAATAGGAGCATTGGTTTAGAAGCCTCTTGTTAGAAAGAAAGGACCGGTGTCTTATGTCATTTAAGCTAATGTGCCACGATTATCATAATAAATAACTTAAAGTGAAACTTGCTTAAATGACTTCACTAAAATTTTTTATTAGAAAGGCTTCATACAACATCCTTTTCTTTAGTCCAAATTTCTCACATCGAAAGCTCCAAATTTCTCACATCGAAAGAGATCACTTTGTTCTTGTCATTTTTTTGTCACACACTATTAGAAGACAATAAAATCAACAAAAAGGTAAAATGTGCTCAAAACATATTTGCATTCAAAATAGACTTCAAGAAAAAAGGAACAAATACACTAGAATATAAAGGCTAACCTTGAGTATTGAGTTCAAAATTAGTAACACGATGTAAAATACTACTTCCTGGATTCCAAACACTTGAAAATATTCAAAGCTTTTGATCATCTCATCACCAATAAAGAATTTAATGCTTTTGAGAGAATGTGTTCACAGCATTCCATTGTACTATCAAAATGGTATTAAAAACATTGACTAAATGCCAGTTCTACTTCCTATAACGTGATCACACCCAAAAAATAAACATTCATTCTCCATTCTCACAATCACAAAAGTAATAATATGCTTAGTCACATGGATCTTTATAATCATCTTATCTTTTTCATTTATAATCATTACTATGTGTTATTGGATGTTCAAGGACCTAAAGTTTCTCAAAAAAGCCAAGCTAGGACATGGAAAGTCCAATCTTTATTTATTTCCTACAGTATACATATATGCAAGGCCCACGTAACCGTTCTAATTATTATCCTATGGTTCCATGTCACCATTCTAATTATTACAAATCCCTTCCACCTATGTAATGGATGAATTGATCACTTAAACCCAGGGCAATAATGGCAAGAGAGCCCTCTCAACTTGCCAACCCATATCACACAGTCAATGTAAATGCTTGGCGTCTAGTACCTGCCAACCCTAGTCAAAAGGAGGGCTATAAAAGAGGATTGCATGATGTAAAAGGATAATTATTGTGATTAGGAGTTCAAGCTGTCAAGATTGATAGTCAAGACCATTGGGAAGAAGAGGCCAAGGGTGCATTGCATACGACCATTAAGCTATTTGTACTAAAAATAAAATGATGAACACAACCTCTTTCTCTCCATTTGCTATGCGAACGCTTCAGTAATCGATTGTATTTTCATTCTATCTTCCATTCGCATTCATCCACCATGCAACATATATTCATTTGGCTATCAAGAAAAGGTATTCTACCTCATGGAGCTCAAAGTATAAACGAATTGAATGCACATCCACAATATTCAAGAAGATGTTGGTAACACATCCACTCTGTTGCAACAAGATATTAGATTATGAGAAGAAGAGTGAGTCGCATACTCCTTGGAACAATTTTTCATTGCACATTATATGTGCTTTCAAATACTTTTTCCAATGGATTTAATCCTGTCAATTTGACTCTCCTTTCTCCAAAGTGATAAGATTAAACGTATAGTCATGGAGCAACTCGTGAAGTAATATATTATTTATTTTCCTAGTTATTTGAAATTCATCAATCATCGCACACGCTTTAAATATTTCTCTGAGAACAAGCTCATTGTTATCCCAATTCAAATATTATTTGGCTCATTTTTTTGTTTAATTTTGTACATATAATTTTGTAACTACTTATTATGAAATGGTTTTCAATTTCAAACTTGTATTGCAAGACTTGCCACACATATGAGCTACACATTTAAGTAGTAGTAAGCAAGTCTTTCAGACATGTAATCATAGATTTATTCTGAACCACAAATTATTTATTTGACTCATGATATTTAAGTTACTAAAAGCTGCAACGGACATATGCACACATCTGAGGTCTACTGTTGCATCAATTCTAAATTTAAGTCTAAACCTAAACTTCACAAGATCCTGTGTGTTGTTTCATCATGAACACACATTCAACTACCACTACAAGCTTCCCCCTTTACGAGTTTTCACTGACGTTATTTGCAACTCACATACCTCTTTTCAGAATGTGTGACCATTTATTAACATTTCATAACCTGTTTGCGTAGCTGAGAGCTACCATTTGGATACACAAAAACTGTGAATATGCACTTATCTCTGACTGTTGCAGTTAAGTGGAACACTGCCTTGCCTTGACCACTCTTTGCAACACTTTACCACCCTGAGAGAGAGAGAGAGAGAGAGAGAGAGAACTTGTCCCTCCTACACTATTGAGCAAAATTTATTTACTGGCATCAACGGTTCATACTACTCAAACCATCTCTTCAGGTCACTTGATGCCTTCAGATCTGGCAGCTTACTGTTTCCTTTTGTACCTTGAGAGGTGACCGAGAAATACTTGTTGCGATATTCAGAGACTAGTTTGTCCAACTTGTCTTCAATCTCTGGCTTTGAATTTCTCTTCTTCTGTTTATTCTTGACTTCTTTTGGGTGAGCTTTAATTGTATTTTGCTTTTCCCCTGCCACGTCTCTGCTGAAAGGCTTACTGGGACTTCCTGAGGACAATTTCTGTTTTTTGAAACCTTGCTTCTTGCTTAGAGATTCCTTTTTATTTGGGTACCCATTGACGTGGTTCAAGGTCACATTTCCAGAGCCTGAAATCTCATGTCCTCTATTTTTCCTTTTGTTTTCTTTTTCCAGAGAAGCTGCATGCTCATCCACACCATTCCGATCTGATTTTTTTTCCAACATCGGCTTCTTCCTTTTCCTTGTCTTTAGCATCCTTTTTTCACTTTCAGGGCTCAAAAGATCACTCTGTGCAATCTCTCTCCTTTCTTTCCTCTCAGAGAAAGCCATTTCCCCTGCATCCTCAACCTCTGAGTTTTTCATCATGGACCTCTTTCTCTTGTTAGGTCCCAATGACCTGTTCCCATAGGATTCCAAGGACCTCTCAGTCCTACCTTCACGATTGAAACTTTTTTTTGCCTCTGTCTGTCGCTCCTTCCGTTTTTTCAAGGTCAGCATATTTTCAATTGCAAATTCTACTATAGGACGCTTTTTCAAACTGAAGGTTTCTGCAGCAACAAAACCCCAATTCCCTTCTGTGAAATCTGCATAAAGAGTTTCGCATTATTCTGGCCTATGAAAATACCACAGCAGAAGGTAGTATGATACCAGGATTGTTGTTAAGCACCCTGAGGGCTACAAGCGCATGCTGATGTTCAGAAAACTCAACAAAAGCCACCCCTCTGGACTTTCCACCCTTCATTTCATCCCTTAGTATTTTTGCCTGCACTCGTGACAGTAACATTGCACAAAATGCTGATCATTCTCCACGTTCAAAAGCTACACATATAGCGCCTTGATGGTAAAAATAGACTTAATTATGCTGAAGTGACATAAACCTGTTTTATGACTGGTTGCTGCCTCGTCGCCCTCGATTTCACAGCATCGATGAAAAGCTTTTTCACCTCAGCTTCCTTCATCAATTTTGGCACATTATATACAGCAAGCCTTGTCCTTGATACATGGAAATTTGGACTCTGCAGCTTGGTAGCCTTTTCCCGATCTAACCTGTCACATGGCAGAAGGAATAAATCCTCTCAATGCTGTATACAATAGACATACACAATAGCAGAAGGAATGGAAATATGACTATCAATATCTCACATATATTACTGCCACATCAATTACCCAATAGGTCTATGTGGTTAGCATTTCATCCCAAAGCCTCATAAAACCATATAGGCAGTCTTTTCGTAAGTCTTTCCTTAACGTTCTTCTGAGTACACTTACTGTTTCCGCTTCTGCATGTCTTCTTCAGAGACACCATCAGCAGCAGGAGTACCTTCCTCTATGTTGCCCTCCTGTTTCAGATACAGAACCAAGAGCAATTGCATAAAAAGAAGTTAAGCAAGGGGAGCTGGGTCCTCCAAGAGGAGTTGGATGCTCTCTCTCTCTCTCTCTCTCTCTCTCTCTCTCTCTTTGATGACATTTGGTGGTAGCTATAATGGATATGGCCATATTGATATTAATGTGATGTTACCATTGATGTTTTTATGACTGTGGGATTAAGCTTTTTAGTATGGGGGTTGATGCTTGTTTAGTAGCTCCACCCTTTCAGGTTGTTTGTATCAGGTTTCCCCCAGTCTCATAGACTCATTGGTCTTCCAAAGACTTTAATAAACTTTCTTTCTTTCTTTCTCTCACTCTTTTTTTTGTGTGGGTGAAATCCATGTAACTTTGTATTACAATAAGCAGTTCCCAGAAAAGGAACATGCAATCACATCAGAAACTGGCATTATAAGACAAGCAGGAAAATGGAAGCTGCGTGTTGATTATAGAATCAACTATTCTCTCTCTCTCTCTCTCTCACACACACATACACACACACACACACACTTTTTTTTTTGGGTGAAATCCATCTGCCTTTATATTACAAAGATGTTGTCCCCAAAGCAGAGATCAGCAAGTACAAGATCAAAAATCTCATTATAAGAGAAGTAGAGACTGTAGTCTATCTGACGAACTGACAGACAATCATATATTAGGATTGCGCCTGAGCGACATCTGGAAAGAGAAGAAAAGGGAAGGAGCAGACTCTTGAAAGACTCTGTGAGTCTTGTCTGTCCACAGAGTCCACAGTGCCCAATACCTATCCCATGTGAATAACGGTACCCTTTGGTCCGACCTGGGTAGTTTCTTGGAGACATACACAGATAGAGACATTATCTTCTACACCGAGACACATAAGAGCCCAGAGAGAGGGCTGCCCACAATGACAAGATACCTGGGGGTCAGCTCATAGGAGAGAATTGAGAAGAGATAGTGGGGTACGAGGCTCTCGACGCATAGCTGTCCTTTTCAGACTACTCATATCTATTGGTACAAAGAGAGGAGCATGCACGTCATATGTGGATATGAGTCCAGTTGCTAGATGCCCGACCAATACTCACTGTGGTGTGCTACTTCCCCCCGTACATGTCATCATATGCTCATGAGGTCATTACAGAGGGACACAACCCATTTTCAAGACACACTTGAGACCACTCATATCTGTGGCTGTCCTTTTCAACACACACTTGTGGTACGAAGAGAGGAGCATGCACGTCATATGTGGATGCGAGTCCAACTGCCAGATGTCCGACTGATCTTCATTGCGGTGTGCTACTTCCCCCCAAGAGACGTCATCACATGCTCATGACGTCACTATAGAGGGACCCAGCCCAAGAGTTCTCCAGACAAGGAGACACCCTCCTCCTGGGGGACTTCAATGCAAGGACAAGAGATAGGCAAGTGGGCCTACTAGACTTCGCATATGAGATAGATCCCCACATGGTTCCGGAGCTAGATGCAGCAGAGCTCGGGATCCTAAGACACTGTGCAGATACCTCACACGTGACAGCATATGGGTGACACTTAGTTGGGAGCAGTCCACGACCTCATCATCTACAACAAACCTTCAAAGATGGCCATCATCTGGGGGCTTTCCACATGGTGGTGGGACTAGCACAGTGGATTGCCTACTGGGCCCATTAGCTTTTGTCTCGCGGATACATGACTTCACAGTACCCCCTCCCCCACTCGGAGCTGACCACTCATATATGGCCTTCTGTATCTCTGCTACTACGCCAATCACAAGGAGAGCTCCTGCCGTGCCCTCGATCCAGTATATGTGAGTCACTTAGCCGGAGAGCTTCCGTCCCTACTGGAGAATGATATAGACCTCGCCCACGCCTCGGACACCCTTGCCTCAGTAGTACAGGACGCTACCACCAGATCCTTCCCTATGACTCGAGATCTACAAGGGCCCGAGATGGGAAGATGCCTCAAAACCCTTTGGTTTGATGACGAATGCAGAGAGACGCGAGCCCACCTCACACGAGACCAAGCCTTGGGTTAGTTGACGCCATTTGAGGCACAACCGATCTTCCGACAGTTGACACGCCGCAAGAGATGATCCTTCCTCACACACAGGATGGATGAGATCATCATATCATTTCAAGGAGAACTGACCACTGCCTGGAGGCCTCGTTCGGAGGGAAAGCCACCCATTCCAAGAACATTATAATCCAAAAGTATGGCACACTTATGCATGCTCCTTATACGATGTCCTCAGGTAGGCACCACTGGATATTCCTCTATGCCCCACCCCACTACCTGTCACTTGTTTAACACATAGAATATACAGGTTGCACTTCACCGGCTCCACAACCGGAAAGCACAGGATCATGAGGGCCTACGGACTGAGCATTTTGCATATGGGCAGGAGATCTTAGCCCCCGTTCTTGCACAGATGTTCAACCATGCTGTATGCCATGGCTTCCCACCGGCTTGGAGCACCACCACTATCGTACCAATACACAAAGCAAGACACCCCATGGATACTGGGAGCTATCGCACCCTCATGATTGGCCACACACTGGCCAAGATCTATGGATCGGTACTAGAGAGGGGGATCAGCACTCATACAGAGGCACGGGGGCAACATATGCACTAGGGCAGATTGGGATTCAAGAGGCAGCACTGTACTCTAGATCACATTTTCACTCTGAGGGCTACCATTCAAGAGGTGAGGTCCTGACACCAAAAAGTCTACACATGCTTCGTAGACTTTTGGAAGGCCTTCGACACTGTTCCACAATCCTGTGCAGGCAGAATTTGCCATGACACCTCTCTAGGTTGATGCCATCTTTCAGACACTGTCTTTCATCCACAGAGTTTGGGACTTACCTCACTGGAGACTTCTGAGGCTGGTTCTAGAGTCATCCAAACGACTAGCAAAGAGCGGGACTGACACATGGTATGCACGCATATCCGCATGGCTTGCCAGGCACAGTATCCAAATGGACAGACTTCCCCCTTGCAGTACAGCATGGACGTGCCTCCTGAGTCGATCCCACAAGATGAGATCAACCGTATCATACGGTTAGATCTCCTCCAGCTCCATACATCTTGGACTTGGGGGGGGGACCAGGAGCTCCCCACCAAGACCAGATTCTACCGCGAGCACTTCCAGAGAGTATGGGAGGAGGGATTCATAATTAGACCCCTAGTATGGAAAAGGAGTCTCACAAGCATTAAAAATTGTCATTGGATTCCTCCCATCAGCTGGGCTTGAGGCAGGGAGAGCCGCAAGTCTACCCAGAGAGCAGCGGATTTGCACATTATGTACCCTGGGGGCAGTTGAGACAGAGGAGCATTTTCTTTGTGCTTGCCAAGCCTGCTATGAGATCCAGGGACATTACCACTGTCTCTACCTGGAGGGGAGTGGCTTCGGTCCACTATTAGGACTGATCAATTTCCATGACCAGGTCTGCATTGGGCTCTTTGATGGAGATGTGCCGCACTAGGAGACACTACTGCGACTAATCAAAGAGCAACAAGAGATGGCTAGACCACATGACATAGAGACTGACCGGGCACATCACGTCACAGACTTCTACACATTTAAGTCTGCCCTAGGACACAGCGGAGTGGAGGGAGAGCTAGCTAGCATGAGGGCATCCTGGATCAGCAGAGAGAGCCGACACGGTGCCGCTGAGAGAGGGACACAGGGACCACGCGCGAGACAAAGTGTGCCCAAAGCACATTCTATTGAGGTCCGACCTATCACACTGTTCCTTGAGGGGGAGGGGTCACTCCAGACATAGACCAAAGAGTTCAGAGATCGAGGAGACTGCGTCTCCCGCCGCAGCGCGAGATAGCTTGACAGATGCAAATACAAGATATCTTCACAGCTCACCAGAGAGCCATCACTGTGCCAAGCTTCGGTTTCGGAGTCCCAGTGCCGAGACTACCTTGATTCAGTTTGTACTTCATAGATTGACTTAACTCAGTTTAATACTTGACTAATTATGATTTTGCTAGCATAGATTAGTACTCAAGAAGGGCCCTAGTGCGCCCTTTGCTCCAGCCCATTCGTATGAGTTTTCTTTTTCTGTGCACTTTGTCCCATAGCCCGCAAGGCCTCCCGCAGACGTTAATACATCTTTCTTTCTTTCTTTCCAGATGAGTGGGCAAAGAGCGGTGTTGATACAGCATGGTATGCATGGGTGTCCACATGGGTTGATAGCCATGGTACTCAGATGGATAGACTTCCCCCTTTCAGTATAGCATGGATGCACCGCCCTAGCTGATCCCACAACATGAGATCAACCGTTCATACGGTTGGACCTCCTCTAGCTTCATACGTCCCAGGCTTGGGAAGGCAGACCAAGAGTTCCCCACCAAGATCCAATTCTACCATGACTACTTCCTAACGGTCTCGGAGTATAATCTCGTCATCAAACCTTAGTATCTCAAGGATAGGAGAGTCTCACATGCACTGAGGATTGCCATCGTACAATTGCGAGTTTCGTCACATAAGCTGAGGATTGAGACAAGGAGAGTTGCAGGCATACCCAAAGAGCAGAGGATCTGCAGACTATACACGATGGGGGAGGTCGAGACAGAGGAGCATTTTCTATGTGTCTGCCCAGTCTATTATGAGATTCGGGGACGGTATCACAGCCTTGTACTCGGAGCATTAGCCCTGAGCACTGATGCTATTTTGCTATTTTGTTCACTAGCTTGGCACTTTAGCATTGAGCAAGGGCCTTAGTGAACCCTTTGCTTCAGCCCATAGCGGCTTGTATGAGTTACTTTTGGTTTGTACTTTGTCTCATAGGCCTGCGAGGCTCCCGCATACGTTAATGCAAGATGATATGAAGAAATGGCAAGGGGAGATGCCAAAAAAATGGACAAATCAACTATACAAAATGCAGATGGTTTTGCTTCCCGGATTGAGACATTGGAAGCCCAAATCGCTAATCTCAAACAAGAGAATGAGAAGCTGAGGGCAGGTATCCATGGAGAGGATGGGGAGTTTCTGCCACCCCTGAATGAGGAGCTGAACCTCATTAAAGAACAAATGAAACAGCTTAAAGATGCAAAGGGGATTTCAAAAGCAGGATGCAAGATCACAGATAGCTGAAATCTGAGAATGAGGCACACAGGAAAGAGATGGTAACCTTACAGGCCACTTTGCAAGGTAAACATGCTAAATTCACCCAGCAAATTACAAAGGAGAAGGCTGAAATGCTAGAATGGAAAGATGTGGTGAAAAAGGGCACAACAGCCCCCAAGAAGGAGTTCATTTCTGCTGCCCTAGAGGAAGACAAGAGACAGGGAAGAAAGGCCCTGAATGTCTTAGTTAGAGGGCTAACAGTAGGAGACACTCCTATGGCAGATGCTGCAGCACTATTCACTAAGTTGGGGATTAATTTGACGTGTGAGACACCTTGGAAGGTGGGCACAGAGGATGCACCAACCATGCCATTGATGGGAGGCTCCGGACAGCAGTAGATAGGTCCACCCTCATGATCATGAGGACAACACTGAAAGGCACCACGACTTTCTTGGATGATGATCTCACGCTCTTGCAACAAGAGTACCGATAGGAGGGGATACATTTTACCCCAGATACATCATCGTATGTACATGAGGTCACTACAGAGGGACACAACCATATGAGACGATACATGATGACATCATAGAGACTCCAGGCAGGGTGATATCCTTCTTCTGGGTGACTTCAATGCACATACAAAAGATAGACAGGTAGGCCTACAGGACTTTGCATCTGATTCTCTCATAGTGCCGGAGCTAGATACAACAGAGCTAGGGATAGTGAGACACTCAGCAGATGCAACACAGGTGACAAGGTATGGGTGACACCTACTTGAGTTGGGGGCGGTTCATGATCTGATAATATATAATGGTCTCCAAAGATGGCCATCATCTGGCGGGCTCACTTGTTTTCCACATGGTGGGGAAACAAGCACAGTGGACTACCTGTGGGTCCCTTAGCCTTCACCTCATGGGATACATGACTTTATTGTGCCTCCCACCCACTCGAGGTCAATAACTCATACCTAGCCTTTCATTTATCTACTATTATGCCAGTCACAAGGAGGGCCCATCCCACATCCACTCAAGTCCATAGCCGCTTTGACCGCGCCCTTGATCCTGTCTATGTGAGCCATTTAGCCCAAGAGCTTCCGGTCTCACTACTTGGAGATGGAGATCTCGCCCATGCCTCAGACACCCTCACCTCAGTGTATAGGACGCCGCATTCAGATATTTTCCCACAACTCGATCCGCACATGCCCCAACTGGGAAGATGCCCCAAAAACGTTGGTATGATGATGACTACAGAGAGATGAGAGCTTACCTCACACATGAGCGAGCCCTAGGCCATCTGACATCACTCGAGGCACAACGGATCTCTCGAAAATTGACGTCGTAAGAGGCATGCTTTCATCACACACAGGATGGATGAGGTGATCAGATCATTTAAAGGAGGAGACCCTACCATTGGTTGGGGGCTTCTATTGGAGGGGAAGCGTCCTATTCCCATCATAGATCCAGATGTTTGGCACAAATATGCATGCTCTCTCTATGACGTCCCGATGATGCAAACACCATCGAAATCATTACTGGGTGACCTCATGATACAAATATTGCTATACGCTGATCACATAGTCCTTATATCATCTTCATCGGAAGGGCTGCAGAGACATCTAGAGGCCTTAGAGGTGTTCTGCAAAGAGAGAGACCTTACAGTCAACCTTGGAAAGACCAAGGTTATGGTCTTCAACACCTCACGCGTATTGCTCCGCCACCGATTTAACTTCACCTATTACGGCGAGCCAGTGGAGGTAGTGCATTCCTACACCTATTTGGGAGCAGTTTTCACAGAACCCATTTTCACGATGACCCATGCAGCCCAAGCATGACTAACATGGGGGCATAGTGCTTTGGCTCGACTAGAGCGACAGTGCTTCCAAGCACACTTCTAGGATCCACTGATAAAGGGCTGGCTTTTTTATACGCTAGTGCAATTGACTGCCATGTATGCAGCACCCTTCGGGGGATGCGATCTCCCGAGGACAGACTGATGGAAATTTGAGTGGTTATAGGTGATTATGGGGCCCAGGATGATCCAGTGCAAGACCTCAGTCCCACATGAAATAGTGCAGTCAGAGTTCTCCATCACACCTCTCCAAGTTGATGCCATCTTTCACACAGTGACTTTCATCCACAGAGTTTGGGACTTACCTCACTGGAGACTTCTGAGGCTAGCCTTGGAGTCATCAAGACGACTAGCAGAAAGGCGAGGCTAACACATGGTATCCATGCATATCCACATGGCTTGCCAGACACGGTATCCAAATGGACACGCTCCCCCCTTTCAGTATAGCATGGACGTGCCTCTTGAGTCGATCCCTCGAGATGAGATCAACCGTATCATACAGTTAGATCTCCTCCAACTCCATACATCTCGGACTGGGGGGGGGGGGGACCAGGAGCTCCCCACCAATATCCAGTTCTACCGCAATCACTCGTAAGAGTATCGGAGGAGGGATTCATCATCAGCCCCAATATCTTGAGGACAGGAGTCTCATATGCACTAAGGATTGCCATTGGACAAATGCGGGTTTCGTCCCATCAGCTGAGGATTGAGGTAGGGAGAGCCGCAGGTATACCCAGAGAGCAGCGAACACTGGGGGTGATTGAGACAAAGGAGCATTTTCTTTGTGTTTTCCAAGCCTACTATGAAATCCGGGGACGCTTCCACTGTCTCTACCTAGAGGAGAGTGGCTTCGGTCCACTATCACAACTGTTCCATTTCCATGACTAGGTCTGCATTGGGCTTTACTTGATGGAGATGCACCCGCACCGGGAGACACTACTACGACAGATCAGAGAGCAACAGAGGGGGCTAGACCACAGGGCATAGAGGCTGACCGGACACAATGACGCGTCACAGACTTCTACACATTTGAATCAGCCCCAAGGCACAATGGAGTGGGGGAGGAGGAGCTAGCTGACATGAGGGCAGCCTGGATAAGCAGAGAGAGCCATCACGGTGCTGCCGAGAAGAGACGTAGAGACCATGCGCGAGACAGAGAGTGCCTAGAGCAGATTCTATTGAGGTCGACCTATCACAGTGTTCCTCAAGGGGGACCGACAGAGATGAGGGGTCACTCTGGACATAGCCCAGACAGTTCAGAGATAGAGGAGACCACGTTCCCCGCCACAATGCGAGACAGCTTGACAGACGCAGATACGAAATATCTTCACAGCTCATCAGAGAGCCATCACTGTATCAGGCAACTCCGAGATTGACTTGATTCAGTTTGTATTTGATTGATTATGATTTTGCTAGCATAAATTAGTACTCAGCAAGGGCCCTAGTGCACCCTTTGCTCCAGCAAGGGCCCTCTAGATCTGACTTCATGCTATCGCTCCCTCGCTCTTGACGAGGGAAGAGACCACACTGACCTTGGAGCACATTTCACTTTGTATTATGATGGCAATTGCTCTGCTGATGATGATGATGGTGATGTTATAGATGACTAACTTTTTTTATAGGGCCATGTATAATACAAATTTTGGCTTTTGTAAGGGTGTGGATGCTCGATTAGTGGCTCCACTCCTCTAGCTAGTTTGTATCAGGTTTCTCACAGTCTCATAGACCCATCGATCTTCCGAATACTTAAATAAACTCTCTCTCTCTCTCTCTCTCTCTCTCTCTCTCTCTCTCTCTCTCTCTCTCAGGTGACTCGTGGCATCAGTCCCTGCTGCTCTCTGGTCTGTTGTATCATTGTGTCTCTCCATCATCGCATCTCGATCAGGTAGAGCCCAACATAGACCTAATCGTGAAAATGGATAAGCCGTGTGAGTGGATCAAAGCCATGCCCCTTCTGAAAGAGGCAGTGACATCGTCCCCGGATCTCATAACAGACTAGACAAACACATAGAAAATGCTCCTCCGTCTCGATCTCCTCCATCTGGCATAGTGTGCAAGTCCTCTGCTCTCTGGGTATGCCTGCAGCTCTCCCTGCCTCAATCCGCAACTGATGTGATGGGACTCGCAACTAACTGATGGTGACTCTCGGTGCATGTGAGATTCTCCTGTCCTCGAGATATTGAGGTCTAATGACAAGACCGTGCTCTAAGACCCTCAGGAAGTGGTCATTCATCGCATCTCGTGGGATCATCTCGGGTGGTGCGTCCAGATTGTACTAAAAGGACGGAAGTCTGTTCATCTGAATGCCGTGACTACCAAACCACGTGGATATCCATGCGTACCATGCCGTATCAACACCGCTCTCTGCTAGTCACCTGGAGGACTCTAATGCTAACCTCAATAATCTCCACTAGGGTAAGGCCCAGCGGTAATCTCCACGAGGGTGGTGCATCCAGACTATACTAAAAGGACAAAAGTCTATCCATCTGAATGTCGTGACTACCAAACCACGTGGATATCCATGCGTACCATGCCGTATCAACACCGCTCTCTACTAGTCACCTGGAGGACTCTAATGCTAACCTCGGTAATCTCCACTAGGGTAAGGCCCAAACTCTATGAAGGAACGTCACTGTTTGAAAGATGGCATCAACCTGGAGAGGGGTCATGGCGAACTCTGCCTATATAATTTGATGGGGGACTGAGGGTTTACTCTACAATCATCTCCGATCCCATAGTCACCTGTAGCCTCTCAAATCTCTTTCACTCTGTTCCTGAAATATCACTCCCCCAGAAAGGTGCTGCATACATGGCAATCGGTCTCACCAGCGTGTCAAAAAGCCAACCCTTCGTCGGAGGATCCTGAAAGTGTGCCTGGAACCATCGCCTCTCTATTCGGGCCAAAGCACCCCATCCTCGTGTGAGTCGTGCCATACCCGCATGGATCATCATGAAACCTGGTCCGGTGAACACTATCCCCAAATATGTGTGAGACTGCACTATCTCCACAGGCTCGCCACGGTATGTGAAGCTATGGTAACAAAACACTACTCGCGAGGTGTTGAAGATCATAACCTTGGTTTTCCCAAGGTTAACTGTCAAGTCTCTCTCTCTGCACAACATCTCTAGAGCCTCTACATGTTTCTGTAGTCCTTCTACTTGTGTATCGTACTATGGTGGTGGTACTCCAGATAGGTGGGAAGCCATGGCATACGGCATGGTTGAACAGCTGTGCTAAGATCGGGGTGAGGATCTCTTGCCCATGCACAGAATGCTCAGTGTGTAGCCCCTCATGATCTGGTAATCACCGGTTATAGAACCGGAGAAGGGCAGCTCGTACATTCTACGAAGTAAACAAATGACAGGTAGTGGGTCTGGGCATAGAGGACATATCAGGTGGTGCCTGATCGGGGACATCATATAGAGAACAAGCATATGTATGCCAGATTGCACGATTTGTGATGGGGATGGGCGACTTCCCCTCCGACAAGATGGGCAACTTCCCCTCCGACAAGAGCCCCCATCCTGTAGTAGGATCTCCTCTGCGAATGGAGCTGATCATCTCATCCATCTTGTGTGTAAAGAAAGCCCGCTTCTTACGCCATGTCACTCGGCATAAGATCCGTTGTGCCTTTGGTGAAGTCAAGTGTCCCAATGCTCGCTCACGTGTAAGGTGGGCTCTCATCTCTCTGCACTTATCATCGAACCAGGGGTTTTGGGGCATCTTCCCATCTGGAACACGTGCAGATCGTGTTGTGGGAAAGGATCTAGTGGCAACATCCTGTATCACCGATATAACGGTGTCTGATGCATGTGCGAGGTCCATCCCCTCTCCAAGTAGTACTGGAAGCTCAAAAGCCAAGTGACTCACGTACACTAGGTAAAGAGTACGGTCAAAATGGATCTGAACGCTAATGGGTGGCGGGGGGGCCCTCCTCATGGCTGGCGTGGTGACTGATATACAGGAGGTAAGATATGAGTGGTCGGCTCCGAGTAGAGGAGGCAGCACAATAAAATCATGTATCTGTGGGGCAAACCCTAGTGGACCAAGTAGGTAGTCTACTGTACTACTCCCCCCTCCGTGTGGGAAACAAGACCGCTACATATGATCAAGTCATGTATAGCCCCCAACTTGAGTAGATGCCTCCCATATGATGTCAATGGTGCATCTGCATCTACCGACTGCCTCACGATCCTCAGCTTTGTTGCATCCGTCTCCGGTACTCTGAGGGAATCCTCATCGAAATCTAACAGGCCCACCTGTCTGTTCACAATACATGCATTGAAGTCACCAAGGAGGAGAGTGTCCCCGTGTTTGAAGAACTCTGTGATGTCATCATGGATAGTCTGATATGGGTTGTGCCCGTTAGTGGTGACCTCTCGTGCATAAGATGGTGTGTATAAGATGATGTGTCTGGGGAAAAGTAACACACTGCAATGAAGGTCGGCCGTGTGTCTGGTAACTGAACACGAATCCACATGTGTCATGCATGCTCCTCCCTTCGTATCACAGAAAGGAGTGGCCTCGGATGCGATCTGAAGAGAACAGCCACACCTCTAGATCCTCGTACCCCACGATCCCTCCTCAGTTCCCTCCTATGAATAGAGTCCCATGTGTATCCTGTCACTGTGGATAGCCCTCTCTCATGTGTCTCCGTGTAGAATATCATATCTCTGTTACTGTATGTCTCCAAGAACCCCCCTGGGTAGGACAAGAGAGTGCCATTACAATTCCACACTACCATCCTCAATTTGTTTTGCATACTTGCCCCATTGTTCATACACCGTCATGTGATGTCCCCTTCTCCTGCATCTCGTACTTCTTTTTCTGCCCTCTCTCGAATGATCACCTTGCCATCTCTGTAAACTGCCCATTTCCCCTCTTGTCTTGCAGCCATCACCCACACCATTCCTTCCCTACTATGCTCCTGATGTAGGAGTGTGAGATCTCCATCCAAAAAAATCTTGGTCTCCTTCAATGTTGCCCGTGTACTCATAAGGGTGGATCTATCTGTGGCTGTTCATAACTTTACAACCAAGGGCCTCGTCGGTGCATCTGCTTTACCCACTCTCTAGGCTGATTCACAAGTAAGGTTTACTCACATCTTGTCGAAAAGGGTTTTGGCATCTAACATGGGGCTATCACCTACTGTTAGACCTCTGACCAGCACATTCAAAGTCTTGCTGCCCCGTCATTTTTCTTCTTTGAGTGTTTCAGAGATGAGCTCCCTTTTCTTTGGTGTTGTGTCTTTCTTTAGTACATCTTTCCATGCAAGCATATATGCCTTCCCCTTCGTGATTGCTGTATGAACTCAGCATGATTCCCTTGTACCGTTGTTTGCAAATTTGCCATTTCCTTTTTGAGCTGTTCATTCTCTGATTTCAGCACATCAATGATCTTGCATCCTTCCTCTCACGTCCCCTTTGCATCTTTGAGCTGTTGCATTTGTTCTTTAATGGTGTTCAGCTCCTCGTTTAAAGGTGGCTGAAACTCCCCTTCCTCCCAATGTGCTGGTGCCTTCAATTTGTCATTCTCATCTTGAAGGGCAGCAACATGGGCTTCCAATGTCTCAATCTGAGAGGTCAAATTACTGGTTTTTTCACCTAGAACACAAGTCATGTCCTGCAGCATTTAACCTTTTTCACATGTCCATTTGGTTTGCATCTCCTCTTTGCATGTCCATTTAACCTTTTTCTAGGGGCAATCTTTGCAAGTCCGGTCTTCACGATGACCCATGCAGCCATGGCACGGCTTACAGAGGGCAAGGAGCTCTGGCCCGAGCTCTGGCCCGTCTAGAGAGATTATGCTTTCAGGCGCATTTCTAGGACCCCCCGATGAAGGGATGTCTATTCGACACACTAGTGAGACCGACAGCCATGTATGCAGCAGGGGGGTGATCTATCAGTGACTGATTGGCGATGCTTCAAGAGGTTGCAGGTGACTATGGGATCTAGGATGATCTAGAGCAAGCCCTCGGTCCCCCACCAGATCGGACAAGCAGAGTTCAGCATGACACCTCTTCAGATCAATGCTATCTTTTAGACGGTCACCTACCTTCACAGAGTTTGGACATTACCCAGATGAAGATTACCATGGTCCCCCACCAGATCAAACAGGCAAAGTTTAGCATGACACCTCTTCAGATTGATGCTATCTTCTAGACGGCCACCTACCTTCAAAGAGTTTGGACATTACCCAGATGAAGATTACCAAGAGATTCGTCTATACGACCAGCTGAGAGTGGGGTTAGCATGGCTTGGTATGCATGCATAACCAAGTGGTTTGTAGTCAAGGCATTCATATCGATCATCCCCCCTCCTTTCAGTACATCTTAGATGCCCCTGACCACTTGCTCCCACGAGATGAGATCAACTATATTATACAGTTGGACCTACTCCAGCTCCATACGTCACATACATGAAGATCCGATTCTACCGTGATCACTTACTGAGAGTATCGGAGGACGGAGTGATTATTAGATCCCAATATTTGGAGGATAGACGAGTCTCACATGCCCTGAGGATCGCCATCGGACAGATGTAGGTCTCGTTCCATGAGTTGAAGATTGAGGCAAGGAGAGCCACTGGTATGCCCAGAGAGCAGTGGATCTGTAGACTATGCACGCTGGAGGCGGTGAAGACAGAGGAGCACTTTGTTGGAGATATCATAGTGGAAGAGTGTGGTGATGTGAAGTGTTAGTGTGAAGTACTAGGTGATCTAGTACTAGTCTATGTGAGTGAGTCTTGTGTGAGTGCCACGTGTCATCATGGGACTTATCCCATATGCACTAGGTGCTAGTGATCCATGCTTACAAAAGGAAACAAAAAATAAATAAACACAAAAACAAATTAAACACCAATACAAACACGAGAACAATTGTTCTTTATATGCAATTCTTATTCGTTTAGACTTTTTTTTTTTTTAAACTAATGAATAAGGGGCAATGATTGGGGGATTACAAAACAAAACAATACTTTAGACCAGATGACCTCCAAAATAGTACAAACCTAAGAACTAAAACAAAAATGGGCTTTGAAGCAGATTCCGCTTCTGCATTAACAAGATTAAATTACCAAATTGAGAGACAAAAGCACTCTTACTTGAAGAAAACCTAAAGAAATAGCATAGATGTGTAAAATGAGGCACTCTAAATCAGCAAGAATACTATCAAATACTTCTAGAAGCTACTAAGAACCCACAAGTGGTTGGTGATGACTTTGACAGCCGGAAAGACATTGAAGAAAATCACGGTCAGTTGCTCTAGGAACAGGTGCAATAGAAGCTGTTCGATGGAGTAAGTGACGAGTAGATGTTTACTAGTAGTAGGGTACAAGAGATGGATGAGGATAGAACACCACATTGGCTTTGTTACTTCTCCAATGAGAGAAGTGTCAAAAAGCTTCTCCATGGGTCAATAAGTTTGGTGTGGCTTCAAGAATCAATAAATAAAGGCTTTAAATTTTCTCCATTTAATGTCCATACATGCTTAGTACATAAACAACCACAATCAAAGTACACCCTCAAAATTTGCATTGCTTTGCAAAGGTCTTAAAATCAGACATTGATAATGAAGTGTACCTTAGCAAGGTAAAGATTACGTCGATCTACACCAGCCATTTCCATTTTTTCCTTTGCCATACTTTGCGCTGATTTCCTATCGACACTCCTGAAAACTCCAAGTCGTCTTCCTCCATATATGATATCTCCTCCAGCACTGCCTTCATTGTTAGTACCGGAAGCTGCAGCAATAGCAGCTTCTGCAGCTTCCTCTGCAGAAAATTCCAAGAATGCAGTCCCTCTTGGCCTCCTGTCACAACCAATGAATAGCTAATGAGAAAATTTAGCGTCTTCTAGAGAATCAATAAAAGATACTACATATGTATACTCAATAAGAATGGATCACCAAAAATTTTTTGGAAAGTATGTGACTAATCACAGGATACATCAGTCCGTTTCGGCTCCTATGACAACACACGAACAGCAAACAAACTCATCAAAAAAGGATCTCACTCTCATTTTACAAAATTGTGAATTAAATCAACATAATGACTTTCCCAATCTAATATTGGGTTCTATCGATGCCTTTGGAGCATTAAAGCATAATTCGTTTCCTGATCAAATATTGGGTTCTACTAGCCAATAAGGCAAGTAAACACACTTCACAAAAAGCCACTCACATGATGTGAATCAACTGAAAACAAAGATGATCTAGATGAGCTTCTCACATCTCAATTCCATGACTATTTTGGTGTATAAGGTGTATAACAACATAATGGAAAATGTTTTTCTAGGACAATGCATAGGATCTATCACTCCTAGCTTTCACTCTCTCACTCATGCAGTAATCCTGTATTTCGGTGGACAGCACAAGCCTCTCCCTTGCCTTGCAGAAGCATCCTACATCGTCAATGTGGACAGCATCAAGGTCTCGGTATTGGTTGGCGTTGCCTTTCAGGTCTTTGGATCTGCTATATGTGTGCATAGTGAGCTCTTCAAAAGTGCGTTTTCCGCGCTGTCTTGAAGAGTGTTCTTTGTATTTCTTAGTTCTCCAAGTATAAATCAATTGTCCCCTGATTGGGGGAGGGGTCCCTCGGTGGGTACAGGGACCCAATCGGTTGTCGACGACTCTACTCTCTCTCTACCCTCATCTCCTTTCTCTCTCTATGGTGTACAACGCTAATTCCTTGCTAAAGGTTTAAAAAAGGTCTTGTTGTGAATTACACGATCAGATTACCGTTGCATGCTACATTCGTATCAGAGCTTTGGTCTGTATCTAACTTGACTACTGCAAGTGTATGATTGTGTTGAGATCCGGAAAGGACACACAACCAAGTGCCATGGAAGGGTCAGGAAAAGGATTCACCCTTGAAGACTTTGAAGAGAAGAAAGACTACCAACAAGATCCACCTCCGCCAAGTGCTCAAGAAGAGATGGCGAACCTTCTAGAGCAGAATCGGATCCTCCCACAGCAACTCGAAGAACATTCATCCCAGCTAGAAGAAATAGAAGACAGCTAGACCAGACAAAACAACGTCTAGAGGAAAAAGAAGCAAAAAAGCCGCTGGAAGAAAGAGGAGCCACAGATTTCGAAAAATTGCTCTTGTTGATGCGTGAAAAACACAAAAATGAGGAGGCACTACGACGCGCAAAGCTCGCTCAGGCAAAGAGGCAACAAAAGCTAGACCGAGAGGCGATGCTTCTCCAACACAAACAGATGTTAGCCGCTATACAGGCAAGTTTGAGCGCAGCAGCCATCAGCACCACAGCTTCGTTATCAACAAAGGTAACACCACTCACTCGGTCCACAAATTTTATTAAGTATGATGGTAAGTGTGACTATTCAGCAATTTTGCAATTTATTCATCAGTTTGTAGCTCATTTTCCATTAGCACGGATTCAAGATGAGCAAGACAAAGTCCACCTCGCAGCCCCTCATCTTACAGGTGAGGCAGTGACCTGGTGGCAACATTGGACTAGTAAGCATACTGACCTAAGAACGTTTAAGACGAATTTTGTTTGGGCAATGTTTGTGGCCGACCTCAAAGCCCATTTTCTTCCACTCCAATATATGCTTAACTTGGAGGATGAGTTTTCTCATCTCTCCCAGAATGGTTTGTTTATGTTGACATACAGTAACAAGGTCATCACGTTGGCATGGCAGTTGGACGTGACGACGGAGAGCGCCAAGATGAAGCGATTCATTTGAGGATTCGACACCAACATCCGTTATACCATTCAAAACTTTGACCCGTCGGATTATGAGCGGGCGCTGACTCTCACACAGAATCAAGAGATGATGCTGAACGAGGAAAAGCCCAAACAGGTCCAGAAAGATTCCCAAGCCCCGCAGCAGTCAAACAACACAACGGGTAAGAATCATCATAAGGACGACTAGTTCTAAAAGAAAGACGACCATGCTTTTGGTCAAAAGAAGGAGTCCAAGCCCAAGATGACTCCGGATGAGAAGGCTAAAGTGGGCATTACGGGAGGCTATCTACAGCCCGACGAGCAGAAGTGGTACCACCAAGAACATCGCTGCTTTCATTGCCACCACATCGTTGGGCATGGCAAGAAGGATTGTCCGAAGTGTCTTGCCGAGAAGGCTGCGAAAGCGCCTACTTCGTCCTTTGCCAATGTATTGGCGCTTCCAGCCCTGCCTCCGTCCTTAGCTACGAATGATGTCTTACCTGCTTTGAACGCTGTTCCCACGGCGGTCTTTCAAGGTAAGAAGAAGGACGATTTCTCATATCAAAAGAACGCGCTCATTCGAGCCTACGGCACAGCTAACGGGCATCAGTTTATTGTTCTGCTCGATATGGGAAGTTCAAAAGATGCCATCTCCCCTCAGCTTGCCAAGTCAGTGGGGTGCACCTAGGTGCCTCACAAGCTTGCAGTGGACGGGTTCACGCCTAGCTTGCGCACACATATCATGCATAAGGCCATCCATTTCACTTTTTCAATTCAAAAGGCCATGTTCACGTGGGAATTTATTGACTCCTTTGATGGGTGCGACATGATCCTCGAGTGGTTCTGTGAGCATGTACCGACGCCTGATTGGCGATAGGACACCTACTATTGTGGAAGGTTTACCTAAGCCCGCTGTGATACACGGCGACCGGAGCATACCACGGATTCCGTTTATCTCGCATATTCAAGCTGGTCGCGCCGCCCACAAGGGTGCCATGTGTGCATTTGTCTACGTCCAATGCCAAATCACTGCAGTTCAAGCCGCTCCTCCAATGGGGCAAGCAATGGTGGATCTACTCCAAGAGTTCCAAGACATCATGCTCCGAGATGATCTACCACCCCAGCTTCCTCCCAACCAACCGGAAGACCATTGCATTGATCTACTTCCGGGCTCGACACCTCCAAGTAAGTTCCCGTATCGACTTTCCAAGTCTATGGAGGGGGAGTTGTCTCAATTACTGCGCGTAGGGTTTATTAGACCTTCTTCTTTGCCTTTTGTTGCACCCATTCTATTTGTGGCAAAGAAGGATAAGTCCGCACGACTACGTGTCAACTATAGAGCACTCAACAAGCTTACAGTAAGCAACAAGTTTCCCATGCCCCGCATCGAGTACATCTTGCAACGACTCAATGGTGCAAATTTTTTCTCAAAGATTGATCTCACGAGCGGCTACCATCAAGTCCGGATTTTTGAAGCTAACATCCCAAAGACAGCTTTCCGAACAGAGCGAGCTCATTACGAGTTCGTTGTCATGCCCTTTGGTCTGAAGAATGCACCACCAACATTCAACAAGATGATGTCACGAGTATTTGCACAGTATATTGAGAAGTGCATGTTCATCTTTCTCGATGATATCCTTATCTTTTCCACTATAGCCGCGCAGCATATTAAGGATGTGCAATGTGCCCTACAGTTCTTACGTGATAACCAGCTATACCTCAACACAAAGAAAAGTGAATTCGGCTTGTTGGAAATTCAGCATTTGAGCTACATCATTAGTGCTCAAGGGATTTGATTGGACCCAGAGAAGATTCAAGCTATCACGAGTTGGGCTGTCCCCACGACGGCTCAAGAGATCCGATCCTTTGTGGGTTTGTGTCAAGCATACAGCTCACACATGGATGGTTTCTCGAAACACGCAGCCCCTCTTATAGATTTACTGAAGGGGGTAAAGACACGCAAACAAAAAGTTCAAGTCACAGGCAAAGCTTTGGAGGCCTTCCATGACTTGCAACGGCTGGCCACTACAGCACCAATTATGAAGATCGCCTCTTAGGATGATCAATTTCTGGTAATCACAGACGCTAGCAATGTCGCCATCGGGGCAGTTTTGCAGCAAGAACATAGGCCCATGGCATATTACAGCAGAAAGCTCAACGATGCCGAAAAGAACTATTCAGTTTATGATAAAGAGCTCCTCGGTGTCATCCAGGCATTAAAACCTCTCCTATACGGACGGATTTTCACAGTTAAGATAGATCACTAAGCCCTTAAGTGGCTTCAGACAATGCCTAGTGTGCAATGGAGCGATCGGCAACAACGATGGAGCCAGATATTCCAAATTTGGGGAAATGATCGAGTACATTCCCGGCAAAAACAACCCTGTTGCAGACGCTCTCAATCGTCGAAAAGGTTCCATCCATACCATTAAGCAGGCCACTATGCTCAAAATCAAAGGAAAGGATCCTGATAGCATGAAGGCACAATACGCGGAGTCCCGTAGAATTTGGCACGTAGTTCCAGTTAGCCACGATGCTTGCTCCAAGGACGTATACAGAAGTCAGATATGCCAAAAGGTCAAGGCTTCGCACAAGAAAGCGTCAGGCTTACTTATGCCATTGCCAATCCCCGACGGTCCTTTTCAGGACATAGGTATAGATTTCGTGGGGCCACTTCTAGCATCCGCAATACTCAATGTCTTACTATTGTTTGTCGCTTTAGTAAATATTGTATGCTTATTCCCTACAAACAAACGGCCAGCGCTAAAGATATAGCTTGTTTGTTTATCTACTATTGGTATCCCATTGGAGGGTTGCCAAAGACCATCATATCCGATAGGGACTCCAAGTTTACGTCTAACTTTTGTTGGTGAGCCTTGTTTGATAATTTTGGTACTAAGCTGCAGATGTCCAGCGCTTTCCATCCGCAATCGAACGACGAGACAAAAAAGTATAATGGTATGGCGTTTGATATTTTGAAAGCATATTGTCATGATACTCAGGGAAAGTGGAAGCAGTTTCTTCCACTTGTGCAGGCCATTCTGAACGATACCTATTCTTCGAGTATTGATCACACACCTTATGAAGCGACGTTGGACGGTGCTTTACATTACTCCTCACCCGGATGGTGTCTCCATCTCTTAAAGCCAACAAAACCACCGAATCAAAGGCATAGATTACGGAGTCCGTGAAAAGCCGCATCGCCAAAGCTCAAGCATCATATACGCGCCAGGCTAACAAATCCAGGAGAGATGTCTAGTAGGGGCAATGGGAGTATTTACGCATTATCAAGCAAAGATTGAAGCAGGTGGACAAGTGATGCCCTAAGCTGTCCTTCAGGAGCTTCAGACCATTCCCTATTATTCAAAAGATCAATGATGTCTCAATGAAGTTACGACTTCCAAACAATTGGACTATGAACGATGTGTTTCATGTAGCTTGGTTGAAGCCATATTTTGGACCTCCTCTTTCAGAGATTTCCGACGAGCAACAACCTGAAGTTTTGATGAAGCCTAGAACACAGATCCTTCTTCATAAATTCAAGCATGGGGTCAGAAAACAGGATCCGGGAGTTTTACACCAAGTTCCGTGATCAAGGTACCCATGAAGCAGTGTGGTTGGACAAAGATTTTTTCCACGAGTTTCCCCAGATTCGCAGACTACTTGGAAGCAATGAACCTGCGGCCAAGTTACGAAGGAGGGAATGTCACATGATGCACCACTACACTTGGGTGCAAAGTGACACACTGGCTACATCGACAAGTGCGTAATAGTTCCCTAATAGGAGATTTTGTCGTATGCTGTGACCCCTTTGTGAACCCTTGTCCAGGGACAGTCAGGCACAAGCTACGTAAGTCAGTCTCTCAGCCTTAGGTCAAGTCGGAAGATCAGTCCTTGTTCACTAGTACCCACTGGAGTAGTGTTTCCGTCTTAGGTTTAGGGATGGGTTTAGGTCCAGCCTAGGATAGGAGCCCTTCTGGGCCCCCTCAGGGCTGGAACAAGTGAAGAGAATGGCAGGGGAAGGGCTGCTTTTATAGGCTACCCTGCACCCCTCCCTAGGCTGCCATTTATGGGGCCTAGAACTGCCATTTATGGGGGCTAGGGCTGCCATTTATGAGGCCTAGGGCTGCCATTTATGGGGGCTAGGGCTGCCTTTAGGGGCCAAGGGACCAGCCAACCAGCACCAAAATTCCTATAAATAGGGGGCCTCCATGCCCTCTTTCCTCATTCAGTTCTCCTAGCGCTTCAGCCTCCTACAGCTACTCCTCAGCCCCCTCTGAACAGCCTGACACTCACCCCCAGTGGCCCTCTAACCAGCCTCAACCTTTGGCATCAGTTCAGCCCTCTGGGAAGGTGTTCAGCCCTCTGGGGGCTAGGGCTGCCGTTAGGAGCCAAGGGACCAGCCAACCAGCCCCAAAATCCCTTATAAATAGGGGGCCTCCAGGCCCTCTTTCCTCATTCAGTTCTCCTAGCACTTCAGCATCCTACAGCTCCTCCTCAGCCCCCTCTGAACAGCCTGACACTCACCCCTAGTGGCCCTCTAACCAGCCTCAACCTTTGGCATCAGTTCAGCCCTCTAGGAAGGTGTTTAGGCAGCGCATTAGACGAGGAGTCGGGACAGCGAACGTAGTAAGGTTTGGGGTCTGTTTCAGCAGCTCTTCTCAGTTATCTCTTACAGTTTTACACAGCTCATTCTCAGCTCTTTATTTCAGACATCTCTCAACTCTCTTATAGGATCTATCACTCCTAGCTTTCACTCTCTCACTCACGCAGAAACCCTGCATTCCGGTGGACAGTACAAGCCTCTCCCTTGCCTTGTAGAAGCGTCCTACATCGTCAGTGTGGACAGCATCGAGGTCTCGGTATTGGTCGGTGTTGCCTCTCAAGTCTTTGGGTCTGCTATTCAACTGATGGGACGAGACCCGCATCTCTGTCCAATGGAAATCCTCAGTTCGTGTGAGACTCCTCTGCCCTCTGGGTAACGGGGTCTGATGATGAGTCCATCCTTTCATACTCTCAAGAAGTGGTCACGATAGAATTGGATCTGGTGGGGAACCCTGGTAACCACCGAAGTCCGAGACGTATGGAGCTAGAGGAGATCTAACCATATGAGAGAGAGAAAGAAAGAAAGATATATTAACATCTGCGAGAGGCCTCGCGGGCCTATGAGACAAAGTGCAAACCCAAGAAGTATCTCGTACAAGCCACTGCGGGCTGAAGCAAAGGGTTCACTAAGATGCTTACTGAGAACTGAAAAACTGAAAAACTGAGAAACTGAAAGCAAAAGCTAACATGCTAACATGCTCATCTAATGAGCAAAGCAAGAGTAGCAAAGTAACATAAGCGTATCAAGCGCTCAGGGCTAGCACTCCTAGTACATGCTCAGGTTCCATATATCCGGGTGACTTGGTGGCACTCTGATGAGATGTGAGAAGCTCTCGTATCAGTGTCTGTCGAGCTGTCTCGCGACGTGGGGGAGGGTTTGGTCTCCTCGATCTCTGGATCCAGTGGGCTACGTCAAGTGTGATGCTTTGTCTCTAACGGTCACGTCTGAGAAGGGATGAGATAGGCCGGACCTCGATCGTGCGTACTCTGGGTTCTCTCCATGCCGTATGTGAAGGTCATACGTGAAGAGTGTGTCACTCGTCTGACCGCATCCTCGTGAACAGTCCTGCTACTGATCCATGATGCTCTCATCTCATCAAGCTCCTCTCCCTCAGCTACACTGGCAGCTGACTCCGACGTATAGAAGTCTGTGACAAAAGTCTGTGATCTACCGATGGTGACCTATGGCATCAGTCCATGCTGCTTTCTGGTATGACGCATCAGTGTGTCTCTCTGTCGGCACATCTCAAGCAGGTAGAGCCCCACACAAACCTGATCATGAAAATGTATCAACCGTGTGAGTGGACCAAAGCCATGCCCCTCCTGAAAGAGACAGTGATATCGTCCTCGGATCTCATAGTAGACCAGACAAACACATAGAAAATGCTCGTCTGTCTCGATCTCCCCCATCTGGCATAGTGTGGAAGTCCTATGCTTTCTAGGTATGCCTGCAGCCCTCCCTCTCTCAATCCGCAGCTGATGTGATGAGACTCATATCCGACCAATGGCGATCCTCAATGCATGTGAAACTCTCTTATCCTCAAGATACTGAGGTCTGATGATAAGACCGTGCTCTGAGACCCTCAGGAAGTGATCATGATAGAACTGGAGCTTGGTGGAGAGATCCTCTCGCCCCCAAGCCCTAGATGTATGGAGCTGGAGGAGGTCCAACCATATGATACGGTTGATCTCATCTCGTGGAATCATCTCGGGTGGTGCATCCAGGCTATACTGAAAGGGGGGAAGTCTGTCCATCTGAATGTCGAGACTACCAAACCATGTGGATATCAGTGCGTACCACACCGTATCAACACCACTCTCTGCTAATCACACACACACACACACACACACACACACGCACACACACAGAGAGAAATTTTATTAGAGTCTTCAAAAGACCGATGGGTCTATGAGACAGAAAGAAAATCTGATACAAATCGCAGTAAGGGTGGAGCTACTGAAACGAGCAACATCACCCGTGCTGAATCCTAAGTCTGATCATACATAATCAAATACATCTGAATGTAAAAATGAAAAGTAAAGGACTCGAGCGGAGCGGAATCCTCCGTATGTCATGTCGCCTTGGCTGGTGCATAAACGGTGATGGGACGCTGGCGCCCGTCAAGGGGTGCCGTGCGTCTCGGTCTCCTGAACGAGGTTCGACGCAAGACCAAAGCCACCGTGACTCCCGTGGGACGTATCCCGGGTCTAAACAATGAAGGGAGGCCCCCCAGAGTGATCTGTGTGTCCCCTCGATGTCTCGTGTATCGTGTTGCGGTCGTCGGATCAGGGTCTCTATCATGTCTGCGGCTAGAGACTCGATGGTCAATGTCACTCGATGGGAAGAACTCTGTGATCCTGCTCTGAGAGGTGTCTGATGATGTGACCAAGCCCCGTTGCCTAAGTAAGTACTCTCTATGTCAGACCCCCTCGTGAATGAAGGCCGTGAGGCATCTCTGATCTGCGTAGGCGAGGAATCTGGAAAGGAGCCCGGAGCCGTCTCTGAAGAGACAGTGGTAACGACCTCGGATCTCGTAGTACAGTGGGCACCTGAAAATAAAATGCTCCTCCAACTCAACCTCCTGACAGTCGCACAATATGCATAAGCGATGCTCCTTAGGAATCCCCTCTGCTCTGCCGCTCTCTATGCGGAGGCGGTGTGATGATACCCGAAACTCTGTCCGATAGAGATCCGTAGTAAGTGAGGCATATGAAGCTCAGTGTACCCCGGTGGTGTAATGAATCCCTCCTCCGAAATACGAAGACAATAATCTCTGTAGAAACTCAGCTTCATTGGAAGCTCCCTCGGCTCCAACCAAGTCCTAAAGGTGTGTAGCTGCAGGAGATCCTCTCGAATGACCTGGTTGGTGTGTGGCCCGATCGCGATGGTGGGTGGAAGTACCGGAGGGGCATCTAAACTATACTGAAAAGGAGGTATCCTATCGATGTGGAACCCTAGTCTCACAAACCATCTGTGAGTCCGTGCATACCAGCATCGCTCGTCTCTCTCTGCTGCCAACCTCATGGAGGAATCAAGAGCCAACCATGGGAACCTTTGTCTCCCTGATGTGCAGTCCCCATATGATCTAACCCGGTATAGATATGTGATGGTCTGAAAGGCTGCATCTAGCTGGAGTGGAGAAGCACCAAACTCGGCCTGAATATGTGATGTGGTACAGACGGTTTCCCCAAGATCATCCGTGAGAGCATGAATCTGCAGACACTCCACCCGTGTCCACTCTATCTCTGACATGTCAGGCCCCCAACAAGGGCTGCCATACATACCAGCTGGTCGGACCAAGGAGTCGAAGAGAAGAGCCTTGGTCCGAGGGTCCTGGAAGTGGGAGTGGAAGCATTGTCTCTCTAGCCGAGCCAGTGAGGCGTATCCCCTGCTCAGTCCGGCCTGCATCGTTGGTCTCATCGTGAAAATCGGCCCGGAGAAGACGACCCCCAAGTAAGTGTATGAGGATACAATCTCAGCTGGTGACCCACCGAAAGTAAAAGTAAACTGCTTCCGTTGCATGTTTGCTCGAGAGGTTAAAGATCATGACCTTGGTCTTGCCAAGGTTGACCTCCAAATCATGGGATAAACAAAAAGCCTGCAATGCATCCAAGTGTCGCTGAAGCCCCTCAGGTGTGGACGACAAGAGTGCCACGTCATCTGCATAAAGAAGAATCCTGATGATGATCCCGGTAAGTGAGCAACCGGTCCCTCCGAACGTCCCCATGAAAGTCTCAAGCTCATCGATGTAGAGGCCAAATAGGGTCAATGATAAGGGACAACCCTGTTTGACCCCTATGGTACTCAAGATCTAATCTGTCCATCCTACGCCTGTCCGGAGACTCTCTCATACAGTGCCATGACTGCCCAAATGATCTTCTGATCAAATCCCAGTGTCTATAGGCGTGTGATGAGACGAGCTCGAGGTACTGTGTCAAAGGCTTTGCAGAAATCCACAAAGTAGCAATATATCCTCTCCTTCCGTGATCTGGCCTCCTCAATGACACTCCTGAGTGTGAGTATGTGATCCATAGTCCCATGGTCTCGCCTGAAACTGGCCTGACCCTCTGCTCTGAGCCCTCTGATCTCTGCGAACAGGCTGACCGACGCATCCAATACAGCTGCATAGATCTTGGACATCACATGCCCAATCATGATAGTCATGTACTTACTCGGGTCCATGGGATCCCCTGCCCTGTGGATGGGGGTGATGGTGTTGAGTGTCCAAGAGCGGGGGAAGCCAAGGCAAACAGCGTCATTGAATAGCTTTGCTAGGATCGGGGCTAATGTGTCGATCCCATATGCGATAAACTCAGTGCATAGCCCCTCGTGATCCTTAGCTCGACCATTGTGCAGTTTCAATGTCGCGTCCTTGACTCCCCCTCTGGTGAACAACGTGCAAGTGGTGGGGTGAGGTGTGTGTATGAGATCTGGAGTGGGCTGGTGTGGGACATCATAAAGATGGTGTGCATACGTGTGCCAGACTCTCGTGTCGGTGAGGGATGATGGAGACCTACGCTCAAGGAATCTCCGCCAAAAATCCTTAGAGTTATTGCTGTACAAGATGTGCAGCAACTCCTCCTCATTTCGACGAAGAAATGCCTGCTTCTTCCGATGTACGAGACGTTGATACTTGCGCACCAGAGTTGCTTCTTATTTCCCACTTTTAAAGTCTATCTATAATACATTTGATTGATTTCCATGCACGAAGCGAAAGTACTATTTGGTTAGTACTATGTGATACTATGTACTACTATCTTAAATAGCACATCTGCTATCAATTGAGAGAGAGAGAGAGAGAGAGAGAGAGAGACAGACAGACAGACAGAGAGAGAGACAGAGAGAGAGAACCATTGTACCACTGTCATATCATATTTTTGTAATGTTGTTCCTTTACATGCTCCACAGCAAGAAAAAGTTATGGAAGATTGGGGTTAGAATTAAAATGGTGCAACGATATTTGAATCCATTAAGTAATGTTATCTTTTAAGGAATCAAACTAAGATATTTTACACACTGGCCATTTATAGATAGTAATATTTTTGTTTTTCAAGCTTAAAGAAAGCTATAATTCAGGCTACTTATTAAATCAGCATGCATGCTTAAACTATTATTCAATGTTATGGGTAGATCCAATCATGCAGTCCTAGTTGTTGATATTGCAGTTAGTCACTCAATATTGTGGTTACCCTTAACAGAGCTAAATGGGATCACTTTTAGTCCCATTTTATGCCACTATAAATCAATATGCACCCAAGCATAGTGTTACATGATATAAAAAGGAATGTCGTGTCTAGTGTGTTCGGGAGGTGACATCTGGTTTCAAGTCGGAGCTGTCTGCGATAAGCCTTGCACTCCGCATCGTACCAATTGTTGCAGGGTACATAACCAAGAGGTGGTGGTCTAGTGGACCGTGTGGTGTGGGGAAAGATTTGGAGTGCAGCCTTGTGGAGTGTGGGACTAATCAGGGCAGCACGGTAGTGGTATGTGATCGATGTAGGTTAGGAGTCTGTTTAGGCGTCCAGAGTAGGCCGGTGAGAGGCTATGATCAAAGTGTATGTCGTGGTAGGTGTCGTGCTTCCTATGTGGTGTGTGTAGTGTGGCTAAGCGTGGGGTGGCGATAGTGAAGAATAGGTATGTGTGATCAACTCATGGAGGGAGTGGTGCTACGGTGAAGTTGGTGATACATGAAGTGAAGGTAGGGGATCCCATGATGTAATCTACTACACTAGTGCCCCCCCCGTGTGGAAAGCAAGTAAAACCACCTGAGGAGGGCCATAGGTCAAGCCCGTTGTAGATGATGAGATCATGCATCCTGCCCACATCAAGGAGCGTGTGTCCATATGGTGTAACAGGCCTGTGTCAGTCCATTAAGGTCCTAGTCATACCTGCTCCGTCTAGGTCCTAGTCTGGTAGCATGATAGAGTCGTCTCGGAAGTCCAAGAGTGGTGCTTGGCGCGTACTCGTCCTAGCGTTAAAGTCCCCAACAAGGAGAACTTCCCCGCGGGCTGAAAGGTCTGGGATATCATGATGTAAGGGTGCATATGGCGATGTCTCACCCTCCTCTCGTGCCACTCTAGCGAAGTGAGATGTGTCTGGCGGGAAGTAGCATATTGCTATGAAAAGATCACGGGTGTCTGTGCATCAGATCCGGATCCACATGAATTTGGAGTGTGCATCCTTCCTCTCAATGGAGATGGCTCCAGCGAGGGAAGACCTGTACAATACTGCGACCCCGCCTGGACCTCAGACGACTCCTGTATCCCTCGTCTCATCCCTAAAGGCTGACTCCCATGTGTAGCCACTGACTATCGGTAGTGGACGCTCTGGGCTCTGGTGTGTCGCCCATTACAGTTCCAAATGGTGCAGTCTAGGGTCTCGAAAACTTGAGTCTCATAGGCCCCGTCCCCCTAGGGGGTACGGGTGGGAGCCCAACGAGTGCCGGTCAACAACCTACCATCTTGGACCACGGTCCATTTTTCCTCCTTGCGGGCAACATCCTACTGCTGCAGAAGAACTCGTCGCTCCTCAATCTGTAGTGGTGTTAAATCCTCATCCATCGACAGGGTGGGATGCTCTCGTAGGGTGGCTCGGCGTCGGAGTGTCGCTAGTCGAGCATGTGAATCTCTGAAGCGAATGACTAGGGGCTGCTCTCGGTTGGGATCTCTCCCAACACGCCATGCTCCCTCTATGCCATGGTCGGGGACCCCCATGGTGGTGGTCACAAAAGTGATCGCCTCCTCCATGGGTATCGTAGTGGTGTTGGTGCTGCCTCGCGTGATCCCTCGTATCCGGATGTTGAGGGCCTTTGAAGCCCTCTGCTGCTGCTCCTGTATGGCGGCTGAAACAGTTGCCTTTGCGGGCTCCCGTTTCGCCACGTCCACCCATCTAGTCATCTCTGCTATAGCCGACTGTATCGTGGCTATCTGTGCCTCCATCTCTGTGACTGGGGTCCCTCTAGGCGTTGCTCTAAGGGTCTCGAGCTCCTCTCGAAGCTGTGTGATGTTGTGTCTGAGTCCCTGGATAAGGGTGTCCTACTCGTATATAATGTGGGCCTGCTCCTGGGTGTATTGGGCCTGCTCCTGGGTGTAATGTGTCAACTCTGCCTAACGGGCCCGGATGTTGTGTATCTCAGCCAACAGGGAGTCCCAAGCACCTGGTGGGGGCCTAAGATGTCCTGGTCCAGGTGGGAACTGGATCTCGAGAGGGGTTGGAATGAAGGTGGGCTGCTGAGGTTGTACTGAGGGTGGGGACAACATGATCTGGGCGGAGAAGTGGTATGTAGGAGTAGCGAGGCCAGACGAGGTGATGAAGGGTGGCTGACTGAGAGGTAGAGGTGATACGAGGGGAAAGTATTGTGGAGCCGTGGCTGGTGGAGATGATGAGGCAAATGATGGTGGTGAAATAATGGTGGTAACCATAGAGGTCAAGGATGTGGTGAGCGGCATGGGCTTTGGGTGGGCCCCTTTCTTCTGGGTCGTGGTGCTGTCCACTGTCAAACCACTCTGCTTGCTGCATTTGTTGAAGTCCTCCAGACTGAGTTGCTTTTGTGTTTTCGCCTTGTCACCATTCCCCTTCCCCATCTCCACGTGTATGCAAATTTGGACCGAAGGGTCTCCCGCCTAGTCTCCTGTCCTCATCCCCTTGTTCCCTTCATTATGGGGGAGGCAGCAGCGGGCAAAGAAGGGATTGCAGGAGGTCGGAGCTGTTGAAGAAGAAGAAGAGAAGAAGAAAGATTTTTCCCCTCTTCTCTTTTTTTTTTTCCCCTTTTAAACCAATGTACATAAGACCCGCTGCTCTCAGGGTATCCCTGTTGCTCTCCCTGCCTTAATCCTATGGCGATCCTTAGCACATGTGAGACTCTTGTCCTCGAGATACTAGGGAATCCCTTCTCCGTTACTCTCCGGAAGTGCTCGCAATAGAAGTGGATCTCGATGGGGAGCTCCTGGTCCCCCCCCAAGTCCAGGATGTATGGAGCTGGAGGAGATCAAACCTTATGATATGGTTGATTTCATCTTGTGAGATTGACTCAGATGGCGCATCCATGCTCTACTAAACGGGGGAAAGCCTCTCCATCTGGATACCATGCCTGACTAACCATGCGGTTTATATGTGCATACCATGTGTCTACCCCACTCTCTACTAGTAATCTAGATGACTCCAAGGCCAGCCTCGATAGTCCTGTACTATCTCATGTGGGACTGAGGGATTAGACCCCATAGTCACCTATAGCCACTCAAATCTCCTCCACTCTGTCCTCCAAAGATCACACCCCCCAGAAGATGGCAGTCGGCCACACTAAAGAGTCGAAGAGCCAGCTTTTCATCGGTGGATCCTAGAAATGTGCCTAGAAACACTGTCTCTCTAGTCGGGCCAAAGCACTCTACCCCGTGTGAGTCGTGATGTGGCTGCCTGGGTCATCATGAAGATGGGTCCTGCAAAAGACTGCTCCCAAGTATGTGTAGGAATGCGCTACCTCCACTGGCTCACCTCAATAAGTGAAGCTATGTCGGCAAAGCACTGCACGTGAGGTGTTGAAGATCATAACCTTGGTCTTACCAAGGTTTACTATCGGGTCTCTCTCTGCAAAAACCCTCTTGGGCCTCCAAGTGTCTCTGCAACCCCTACGTTGAAGATGATATGAGGACTAAGTCATCAGTGTACAATAATATCTGTATCATGAGGTCAGCCAGTAGTGATCCCTTGCCCCTTAGGCGGTCTATGAAAGATGTGATCTCATCAATGTAGAATCCGAAAAGAGTCGGTGACAAAGGACAGCCCTGCTTCACCCCTATCGTGCTCTCAACCAATCTGATAAACCACCTAGACTCATCACAGCCCGAATCAAAGTCTGCAGAATCTGCAACTCTTGTAGTCTATTGATCATGCGGGATTGTGGGACAGTGTCGAAGGCCTTTCGAAAGTCTACAAAGCAAGCGTAGACTTTCTGGTGTCTGAACTTCGCCTCCTCAATGATAGCCCTTCAATTGAAGATGTGATCTAGAGTGGAATGTTGCCGCTGGAGTCTTGCCTGTCCTAGTGCTCGTTGCCCCCAAGCCTCTGTATGACTACTGATCTCCCTCTCTAATACCGATCCATATATCTTGGGGCTAGTGTGTGGCCAATTATGAGGGTGAGAGAGAGAAAGAGAGAGAGAGAGAGAGAGAGAGAGAGATATTAACGTCCTCAGAAGGCCCGCGGGCCTATGGGACAATGTACACTAGCGATCAATAACTCATACAGGCCTCGAAGGACTGGAGCAACGGGCGCTAGGGCCCTTGCTAAGAACTATACTAGGCTAAGGAGCTTGGTGGGCTGCGAGAATATCTCAGATCTGCATCTGTCGAGCTGTCTTGCGCTGTGGCAGGGGCGTGGTCTCCTCGATCTGTGGATCCGATGGGCTATATCGAGAGTGGTGCCTCATCCCTAGTGGACCTCTCTGAGGAGAGCAGAGATAGGACTATCGTGTGTGCTTTAGTCCCTCTCTGTATTGGGTGTGGTCTCTGCGCCTCTCGCTCGGGAGCGTCATGTTGGCTGTCTGTATTGATCCATGCTATCTCATATCAACTAGCTCCTCCTCCTCAACCCCACTTGTCCTGGAGCTGAATCAAATGCATACTAATCTATGACATGTCTCTGTGCTCGGTTTGCCTCAGTAACCTGAGGCAGTGTCCCCTCCTGCTGCTCTCTGATCTGTCGCACTAATGTCTCTCTATGCCGTCGCATCTCAATCAGATAGAGTCCAATGCAAACCTGGTCATGGAAGTGTATCACTCGTGAGAGTGGACCAAAGCCGTGTCTCTCCTAGAAGAGGCCGTGGTAACGTCCCCGGATCTCATAGTAGGCTGGGAGGGTGCCTAGAAAATTCTCCTCAGCCTCGACCTCCCCCAACATGCACAGCCCGCAGAACCGTTGCTCTCTGGGTATATCCCTGCCGCAATCCTCAGCTGGTGTGACGAGACCTGCATCTGCCCAATGGCGATCCTCGATGCATGTGAGACTTCTCTGTCCTTGAGGTAATAGTGTCTGATGATGAGTCCATCCTCCAATACTCTCAAAAAATGGTTGCAGTAGAATTGAACCTTGGTGGGGAACTCCTGGTCCCCCCCCCCAAGTCCAAGCCGTATGGAGCTGAAGGAGATCTAACCGTATGATACAATTAATCTCATCTCATGGGATCGATTCGGGTGGTGCATCCATGATGTACTAAAAGAGGGGAAGTCGGTCCATCTGGATACTGTGTCTGACAAACCAGCTCTCTGCTAGTTGCCTGGATGAATCTAGTACCAACCTCAGTAGTTTCCAGTGCGGTAGGGCCCAAACTCTGCGAACGAATGTCACTGTCTGAAAAATAACATCAACCAGGAGGGTTATCATGCCAAACTCCATCTGTACTATCTGATGAGGAGCTGAGGGCTTACTCCGAATCATCCTAGACCCCATAGTCACCTATAGCCGCTTAAATCTCCTCCAATCCGCCACCGGAAGATCACTCCCCCAAAATAGGCTGCGTACATGGCAATTGGCCTCACAAGAGTGTCGAAGAGCGAACTCTTCGTCGGCGGCGGATCTTGGAAGTGTGCCTAGAAGCACTGTCTCTCTAGACCGGCCAAGGCCCCTCAACCTCATGTGAGTGGTGCTCTAGCTGCATGGTCATCATGAAAATTGACCCTATGAATACTGGCGCTAGGTATGTGTAGGACTGCACTATCTCCACTGGCTCATCTCGATAAGTGAAGCTATGTTGTTGTAGCACTGCACGGGAGAATAGGCGACTTCACCTCTAATAGAAGTCATCCAATGGAAGGATCTTTCCCTCGAAATGATCTGATCATCTTATCCATCCAGTGTGTGAGGACAACCCGTTGACATCGTGAGACCCGCTATGCCTCAGCTAATGTAAGGTGGCCCATGTGGTGCATCCGCTGAGTGCCTAACTATCCCGAGAAATGCTGCATCTAACTCGGGTACTATGAGGGGATCTGATTCAAAGTCAAGCAAGCCCACCTGTCTATCTCCTGTACATGCATTGGAATCACCAAGGAGGAGGGTGTCTCCATGTCTGGAGAACTCCGTGATGTCATCATGTATCATCTCGTATGGACTGTGTCCCTCTCTGGTGACCTCACATCCATATGATAATGTATCTAGTGGGAAGTAGCACACGGCTATAAAGATCGGTCATGCATCTAATAGCTGGATTCGTATCTACATAGGGCGTGCATGCCCCTCTCTCCATACCACCGATATGAGTGGTCGCAAATGGGATCTGAGAAGGACAGCCACACCTCCAGAGCCTCGCACCCCACTGTCTCCATCCTGTGAGCCAACTCCCATGTATATCCTATCAATGTAGGCAGTCCTCTCTCTAGGATCTCATGTGTCTCAATATAGAAGATCATGTTCCTGCCAGTGTATGTTTCCAAGAAACCCCCACAAAACTCAAAAACTCAAAAGCTGAAAGCTGAAACTTAGAATCCGAAACCAAGAGCCATGGTCGCTTTTAGGTGGGCTGCAAAGATGTCCTAAATCTACGTTTGTCAAGCTCTCTCTTGCCATGGTCGTGATCTCCTCGACCTCTATATCCAATGGGCTATGCCAAGAGTGACGCCTCATCACTAGTTGTCTCCTTTGAGGAGAACTGAGACCGATCAAACCTCGATCGTGTGTGCTCCCCTCTCCGTGTCATGTGCAGTCTCTGCTTCTCTGGCAAGGCAACATTGCGTCGTCACAAAGAGAGAGAGAGAGAGAGAGAGAGAGAGAGAGAGAGAGAGTTATATTAACGTCTTTAGGAGGCCTCACGGGTCTATGAGACAAAGTACAATTAGCAGAATAACTCATACAAGCCGCATGGGCTGAAGTAAAGGGCTCGCTAAGGCCCTTACTGAGTGCTAAGCTTAGTAAAAATCTCATAAACTCAAAACTCTCTTGAGGCTCTGAAGTGGCTCCAATAGGTAGGGTGAAAGCTCCGAGGACATATCCGAGGGTCGTGGTATCCCTTCGATAAGACGCAAAGATGTCGTGTATCTGAAGTTGTCAAGCTGTCTCTCGCCATGGCGGGGGGCGTGGTCTCTAGGATCTTTGCATGTGGTGGGCAACATTCAAGATAACACCTCGGGTCAGTTGGTCTCGTTTGAGTAGAGCAGCGATTGGCTAAACCTCTATTGTGCGTGCTCTGGTCATCCTCTGTGGCGCCTACTCTGTTGCTATGTGTTGTCTCTGCTCGCTCATCCATGTTGCCCTCATGTCGGCTATCTCCTCATCCTCTACTCCAATGTGTACCGAGGCTGACTTGAAGGCATAAAAATCCGTGACATGTCTCTGTGCCCAATCAATATCCTGTGGTGTTGTCCCCTCCTACTGTCTAATCTGGTGTAGAAAAGTCTCTCTGTGTCAACGCAGCTCCATGAAATGAGGCCAACACACACCTATCATGGAAGTGGATCAAACATGAGAGTGGTCTCCCTTCCGAAAGAAGCAATGATAGCGTCCTCGGATCTCGTAGTTTTTAGGGCAAATACATAGGAAGCGCAACTCTTTCTCCACTGTTGCCAGTGTGCATAGCCTGCAAGCCCACTTCTCTCTAGATGTACCTGCAGCCCTTTCTACCTCGATCCTCAACTGATGAGACAAGACCCGCATCTGTCCTATGGCAATCCTCAGTGGTCATGTATGGAGACATAGATCATGCTGATCTCCCATGCATGCAACTTCTCTCTGACATAATGATAATGAACCTCAATGTGCTTCATGCGTACATGAACATAGGATTCTTAGCAACTACAATAGCACTCTGACCATTAGTGAGAATAGGAGAAGGACCCTCCGATGCTAGATGAAGATCAGCCACTAAACGACGCAGCCAAACACACTCAACTGTTGCTGTGAAAGTTTCCCTATACTCAGCTTCACATGAGGAGGTAGCCACTGTAGATTGTTTCTTGCTCAACCAAGAAATGCAAGCATCACCCAAAAAGAAACAATTACCATGAGTGGACTGCATTGCGTCATAATCTCCAACCCAATCTGAGTCACCGTAAGCACGCATCTGCAAGTCACCCCCCCTAGTGCCTTGCAAGTAACGGAAAATGTGTTTTACAGCCTGCCAATGCATAGTCTTTGGGCTGTGTGCATGTATCTGCTCACTTGTGAGACTGCAAACTGAATATCAAGCCGAGTATTGCACAGATAAATGAGGCATCCAACAGCCTAGCTATAAAGTGTGGCATCAACCGGTTCACCTCCATCATACATAGTAAGTTTCAGCCCTAGCTCCATGGGAGTGGCTATGGGCTTGCAATCATGCATCCTGAACCGATCCAAAAGCTTCTGCACATACTTCGATAGAGAGATAAACATAATGATGTCACGTCTCTCTTGTATGAATTGGATCCCTAAATAGAAATGAAGCATGCCCAAATCTGACATATCAAATGTGGCTCTCAACTCAGCCTTGAAATCTGCAATTATTCCTTCATTAGAACCCGTGAGCAGCATGTCATCTACATAAAGAATGATGATCAAAATATCCCCCCCATCCTTCTTGATGTAGAGTTGCTGGTCAGAAAGGCATCAATCTTCGAATACCAAGCTCGTGGAGCTTGTTTCAGCCCATACAAAGCCTTATTCACTTGCATACTTTATGGGTTGCACCTGACACCTCAAAACCGGGAGGTTGTTTCACATAAACCTCTTCCAACAAGTCGCCATTAAGGAAAGCTGTTTTTATATCCAACTGATGTACATGCCAATCAAAATGTGCGGCCATGGCAATCACTAACCTGATAGTAGTCATCATGGAAGTAGGAGCAAAAGTCTCCTCATAATCAATGCCCTTTTTTTTAGCGTAACCTTTTGCAACCAGCCTTACCTTGTACCTGTCAATAGACCCATCGGGCTTTCGCTTGACCTTGAAAACCCATTTGGTACCTATGGCATTCTTCCCTGGTGGCAAATCCACAAGATTCCAAGTCTGATTCTTATCAATGGACTGCAACTCATCCTTCATGGCATTCATCCAATGCACATTATCCTGAGCCTCCTCAAAAGAGTCAAGCTCTTCTTCGTCCAGAAGTGCACCAATAAAAACTGAATCCACAAAATGTGACCCCTCTTCATGTTTGGATGCACTACGAGTTCTGCCAGGTAAAGGAGCATCAAGCTTACTCTCCTTGAGAGTTTGGAGCAGCCAATGAGGAACTGATTTCGCATCCTGAATTTCTGTCCTTTCTTGTCGAACCGCATCTTCCACTGCCTGTGGAGGAACGGGATCAGCCTGGGGCTGAATCAGGGCATGTATAACAGAAGGGGCTGGCTGTATATCCTGAATTTCAGAAAGCATATCAGTGGGAGAACCCAAAGCAAGAGGTAATATAACTTCAAAGACATCATTTGATGTAGAAGAAACGGGCACATTAAATTCAGCTTGTGTATGTGCTGAATTTTCTGAAAAGATTACATCTTTGCTGACAAAAAACTTGTGTGAAGCAAGATTGTAGAGACGGTAACCTTTATTTTCTGCACTATACCCAACAAATATACACTTAATTGCCTTGTCGGACAACTTATGTCGAAACTCAACAGGCACATGGGCATATGCAACACATCCAAAGACACAAAAACCATCCACTGAAGGCTTTCTGCCATGCCAAACTTCATAAGGAGTTTTTGTTCTCAAAGCCTTAGTGGGAGCCTGATTCAAAACATAGTTGGCACACATGAGACCTTCAAGCCAAAACCGGTGAGGCAACTTTTTGCTTGTAAGCATGCATCTATCCATCTCCATAAGAGTTCAATATTTCTTCTCAGCTTTGCCATTTTGCTAAGAATAAGCCTCACTGTAAGCTGATGTGTGATGCCTTTCTCTTTCAAATAAGCCTCAAATTCTTGAGACATATACTCCCCCCCTCTATCTGTGCATAGAGTCTGAACCGTGAGGCTTGTTTCATTCTCAACCTTGGCAAAAAAGTGTCGAAAATGCTTAAACACATCTGATTTTTTCTTTTAACCATAGACCCAAGTGTAATTTGAATAGTCATCAATAAAGGTGGCATAATAGAGATAACCACCCAATGCAAGAGTCCTCATGGGACCACAAACATCACTATGAATGAGCTGTAATTTTCGAACAGCTCGTACTGCACCATCCTTCCTGTGCATCTTCCCAAGTATGCACCTTTCACAAGCATGAGGGGGAGGAGTCTCCAAAGAAGGCAAAGCATTAACCATAGAATGTTTTTGAAGTGTCATCAAACTGCCAAAACTCATATGCCCATATCTAGCATGTCATAACTCCGCATTCTGTGTAGCAACATTGGGAGAAGAAACTGCAAGTGCATCATCTGGTCTTTTCTCAAAAACATCAAGCTGAAAAAGACCATGAAACAGCGTGCCAGATAGTCTCAAAGCATAGTCATCTTCCCTGTCTCGGACGGTGCACTTGTCATCTTCAAAGACAACCTGAAATCCTCTTTTATTGAGAGAGGACACAAAAAGCAAATTCTTGTTGATTCCAGGTACATAAAGCACATCATGAATTCTGAAATTTTTGCCATCTGTGGCTGTAAGTACAATCTCACCAATGCCACAAACGGACTAAGAAGAATCATTTGCACAAGACACCCTTTTTCCACCGAGTGATGGATGCAGAGAATCAAACAAACACTTCCTGGAAGTGATATGTTTGGTGGCACCACTATCAAAGTACCAATTATTCAATGTCTCAGTGACATTGAAAGCACATGAATCCTTACAAGGATCATAACTGCAAGTCAGAAAAGCATAAGAGTCATCCTCAAAAGTGGCTGTAATATCTCGAGCAACCACCTCAAAATCAGGACTACAAGTCAGAAAGGCATACTCTTCTTCTACTAAGTTGGCTGAAGCATCACCACCATCATGTGCATGAGAAGCTGTGAATCTGTGACAGCCATACCAGAATCCTTTTCCTTTTCCTTGGCAATTCTTTTCTTGCATTTCCCTATGTAGTGACCCGGCTTCTTGCAATAATGACAAACACCCTTTCTCTGGGGTTTCTCTGCATCATTCTTAGCCTTGTTAGAAGGCTGTCTAGAATCAGCTTTATGCTGATGTGAAGGCTGATTTGCATGCTGCTTATGCTGCCCCTTCCCTTTGGGCTTGAATTTCGAAAGCATCGCATGTTCACCAGCTCGTGAAGCCATGTTCTTTCTGGTTTTTTCTCCTGCAACAAAAGTCCTATCAACTAATGAAAAGTGAGAGGGTTGCCACCCCCCCTCAATGACAAATTCAATGAGGTGTGAAAGCCAAGATAAGACTCAGGAAAAGAATTCAGAGTGGTAGTGACCATCTCTGAATCTAGAATGATCTCATCAATATTCAACAATTGCTCTCTCAAATCCTGAAGTTTAGTGAGGTGCTCAGACATAGAGTCACCCTCATCCATATGAGTATGTGTCTACTCTCTCTTCAGGAATGAGACCCTAGCATCATTGCAGGCTGAAAACATACTCTCCAAAATATCCCAAGCTGCCTTCGAGGTCTTGCATGACTGAATGTGCGGAATGATAAACCTTTTGACAAAAAGGGAGATAGCTGAAAGTGCTAGTGCCACCTTCTCTGATCATGTGTAGGAGCCACCGATGCAGCAACTGCTGCACCAAGCACTTGTCCTGCACCTTGAGCTTGTCCTCTATCTGTTCCTCCACCTCGTTGAGGATGAGTGGAAGGTGCAACCACATTCTCTGGTCGTGGCTCATCCCCATTGACATAGTCCCATAAGTGTTTGCCAACTAGGATATTGCGAACCATAAAACTCTAGAGGGAGTAGTTGGTACCATCCAACTTATCCTCCTGTGTGAGAACTCCAAACACTTCATTGGGATTGTTATGGGCCATAACTACCAAAGAAAATGCAGTAGATACCAACAAAAAAATTCATTTTTGGGAATGAAGGTGCAAAACACAAATCCCTACTAGGATATTGATGCAAACTGCCCACTTCTGAAAGAGGGTGAATGAGATTTGGTCATTCATAAGGCCTGCCCAAGATCAAAAAAGTAAACTAGAGAGAGGAGAGAGAAAAGGAGAAGAGAAAGTAAACTAGAGAGAGAGAAGAAGAAGAAGAAGAAGAATATATTATCGTCCTCTGAAGACCAAAACCGGCCTATGGGACCTGAGCAATACAATATCACAAGTACATGAAAGCTCCTCCCGAAGATAGGAGGGTGGAAAGAGAAACCACCTTCTAGGATTCAGGTGGATTCCTATGCTTGAAGAGCTTATACACAAATGTTCCTAAAGCTGAAGGTGACCCTTTATGCAGCAAATCAGCCAGTTTGTTATGTCCCTCAAGGAGGTGATTGAACTCTTCCCTAATGTGTGCATAGTGAGGGCATATCATTACCATGTGTTCTTCTGTTACCTTGATCACATAGTTGACATATTCTACTCTCCCTTGGCATCTTTTTCCATCCCCCTGTTTCTATTTGCAGCTGGTGTGATCGGGTGCGAAGTGAGGCTAAAGCCCTCCGTTTATGCACTGCTATAGGTGTACATATGTACTTCTGCGTTGTTGTCTCCCTTCCTGTATAAATTGACCAATATTCGGGGTTGATATATGTGCGATAGTACTCAAATTTATCTTTGTTTTCTGCTATTTGCCATTTCCTGTGTAGTGCATTCAGCAGGTCATAATGAAAAGCCTCTTCATCAATCTCCTCTGAAGAGTAGTTTAAATACTCTTCTACTTCCCACTTCTTGAACCATTTTTTTAGGTCCTGTGCCCATCCGGATGTCAAAATCTTGCCCTTGTTTGTCTTTTAAAGCTTCTGACTTTCATTCCATGCTCTCTTTGGTAGCCTTTCATTATCCATGCACTTGACCTTTGTGATGTATCTGAGTACTCTCTTCAGAGCATGTAGCTCTATGGGTATACATCCTGTCTCTAGGAGTAACAAAGAGTATGGTGTAGTAGCCTTGATGCCCAGGTGCCTCCTAATGAAAGACTTTTGCATTTTCTCTATCTCATTCCACGTTGATGGAGATATACTCCCACCCCATACCTCTACTCCGTAGAGTACTGTCTGTATCACATATGCCCCAAAGATCATATTTCGTACTTGCCACCTTCTCGTATTGCTATTGTTGCACTCATTTTCAAATTGGAAGTATTTTGCCCATTTTGCATCAAGTCTCCGTTGCACACAGCTGTTCCATCTATTATTGGCGGGGATTTCAATACCCAAGTATTTGAATGAGTGCACTGTCTCAATGGGTTGTCCTTTATATAAGATTTGGAGGGGGCTGCTTGGCTGTATAGTCTTGACTATCATGAGTTTAGTTTTGTTGACATTAATAGCCATCCCACTCTCTGCACAAAATATGCTGAAGATATCCATCATTTTTTGCATCTTACTTTCACTATCAGTGAAAACAACCACATCATCTGCGTAAAGAAGCAACCAAATCACGAGACCTGCTAGATGAGGGCTGTATAACTCATCTTTACATGCTTCTTCATTCACCAACTCCTCAAGTCTATCAATGCATAGGCCGAACAAAGTGGGTGAGAGCGGACATCCTTGTTTTACCCCCATATTACTATAGAACTCTTGTGACATCCCGTCCTTAACATTTTAGTTGACATTTTACTTTCTCATAAAGTCTAAAGACAGCAAACCTTATTTCCTCGGGCACCCCTATGCATTCCATTCTCTCCCATAGCACATCCCTAGGCACTGTATCAAATGCCTTCTTAAAGTCAATGAAACAACAGAAGAGTGGCTTCCCCTTGAGGCGGCTTTCCTCCATCAAAACTCGAAGAGTGACTAGGTGATCCACTGTACAGTGTTTTGGTCTGAAACCAGCTTGTCCCATTGCTCTTTTATTTTCTTTCTCTGCCCAAGCACTCAATTTTGCCTCTACTATTGTGCTATATAGTTTGGCTAGAGTGGAACATACCATAATTGTTCTGTAATTTGTTAATTGATTGCGGTCACCCCCTTTGTAGATTGGTTTGATCCAATTCTCTTGCCATTCTGTTGGGAAACCATGCATCAAAGCCTGATTTAGTGCCATTGCTATGTGCCTTTGCGTGTGCTCATTGGTCCACTTAATGAGTTCAGCCACTAGGTGTAGAGTGTCTGCTGCCTTTCCATTTACCATTTTCTTGAGGCCATCTTGTACATCTTTCAATGAGAAAAGACCCTGAGTATTACTACTGAGAGGTATGCTCACCATGGGCCGAGCCTTGGGATGTGTGTAGAGCTGTTGAGCATATTCCAGCATCTGTGTTTCTGTAAAATCTCCCATAATGTCATTTGACCTTTGTTTAATTCCTTTCCATGCTCTTCTAGGATGCTTGATAAAATCAATTGAGAGAGAGGAAGGAGAAAGAAAGGAGAGAGGAGGAGAAAGGGCAGAAGGGAGAGAGAGAGAGAGAGAGAAAGGGGGGGGGGGGGGGGTTGGGGGCAGCCCGGGGCAGGCCAAAGAGGAGGAAGTCACTAAATGCATGCATTAAAGCCTCTTACAAAGAGCATACTTGGACCAATCACCTTTAAAAAAAAGAAATGTCTTAAAAAATACCTATTTTACCTTTGGAAAGGGGCCAACCTTCCCTATACCCTTCCAAAGGCAGGCCAAAAAACAGCCAATCAATGGCTCAAAATGCAACAGCCCACAAGCATAAATTCACTTGAATCTCTACCAGATCTCTCTGCAAAACACCTACAAAAATCCAAAAGCCCCAAATATAGGAAAATGGGTGTCCAAAACCAAAGGACAGCTTGTTGTCTCAGCATATCAAAGGCTCAAAATGCACCCAAATGTCCTGCAAATGCCCAAAAACTGCCAAAAAACACTGCAAAAAATGGCAACTGTCTGCAATGTGACTCAATTTGAGTCCAAAAATGCCTGCAAAGTGTCCAAATAGCTTGTACACTGCCAAACTGCATCTGAATGCCAAAAGCCCCAATTTCTTCAAGGAAATTGCATTCAAAAGAGGGCAAATGCACTGAAAGCCCCAAATCTTGGCTAAACTGCAAATCCCCTACAAAAGCCCCAAATTTTGCAAAATGCCTCTGCTCCAAATTTCACCTGTGCAAGGATTGAGCAACGTATGGCTGGCATACGGACAACTGTATGGAAGCAGGCAAGATAATGCATGTATGGACGACAGCAGGGATCAGCAATGTACGAAACAGCGTCCGGATGTATGGACGACAACTGCACCGTACGGACGATGTACGGGAAGCAGCTGCAGTTGTATGGATGACGAGGGTGTACGACGTACGGACGATTTGCACAGAGGTCACCGTACGGGCTGATGCGGATGACGACGGACTGGCGAGGGACTCGTGGATGCAAGATATACGGCCAGCACAGGAGCGGGTGGTTGAGGCAATGAGCCAAACCTGCTCTGATACCAAATGTGAACAAAGGGTGTGAACAGGAAGGAGATCAACATAAGTTGTATTGCACGAGATAGAAACAACACACAAAACTTGGGGTTTTGTCAAAGTGACAAAACCCTAACTAACCCAACCACTAACTACTAACTGTAGTTGGGTATCCTAACTGCGGTTACGGAAAAAAACCTCTAATGAGGGAAAAGTGTCCCTAACTCATAAATTGGTCACTGCTATTAATTATGGCAACAATTCCAACAGTGGTCCCTGTAGAGCTGGATCTTGGTAGGGAACTCATTGTCCTCTCCCCAAGTCCGTGATGTGTATAATTGGAGTAGATACAACCGTATGATACTGTTGATCTCATCTCGTGGGATCTAAAGGGATGTGGAGTCCAAACTATACTGAAAGGGAGGGAGGCGATCCATTTGAATACCCTAAGAACGAAACCATGTGGAGATGTGTGCATACCAAGCTTTGTTGTCCCCACTCTCAACTAGCAGTCTAGATGACTCTAATGCTAGCCTAAGTAGTCTCCATCAAGGTAAGGCCCATACCTTGTATAGATATGTCACTGTCAGGACAATGGCATCGATGATCAATGGTGTCATAGTGAACTCAGCCTGTATGATCTGCTTAGGACCTGACCACTTACTCCTGATCATTCTGGGCCCCATGATAACATGTAGCCTCTCGAATTTCCACCAGTCAAATGTCGGTAAATCACATCCCCAGAAGGGTGTTGCATACATGGCTGTTGGTCTCACTAGTGTATCAAAGAGCCACCCCTTCGTCGGGGGATCCTGGAAGTGTGCCTGGAAACACTGTCTCTCTAGCCGAGCTAGAGCTCCCTGCCCTCATCTGAGTCGCACTCAAGCTGCGTGTGTCAACATGAAGACAAGCCCCGCGAAAACTACTCTAAGATAGGTATACGGCTGTACTATCTCCATTGGCTTCCCTCGGTATGTGAAACACATACTGCATGATTAAACATATGTGCTCAAACATGATATTATATGATTCTATTAAAATTCATGTGAGACCCTTCAGGATGTATGGGCCTGGAGATCACTATTAACTAGTAGTGAACCCTTACATCCAATGAAAGAAAATATTACAAACTTTGTTATGTAGTGAGTACTTGTTAGGCTAGCTTGTGTGCTAGCCCTAGCTGCTCCATCAAATTTTTTAAATGATCTCTGTTGTCCCCATAACCTTCTTTGATGTGTGCGTAGGCTCTACATCTTAGAGCTCATTTTCTACCTCCCCTATGGGGCAGATTTTGCACATCCTTTCTTCTCTGGGATTCTAGGTGTTGCCCATCTCCACCTCTAGATCAAGTCAATTGTTTCTGTTTTGCAAATTAGATGCCTTTTCAATATTGATGTTTTCCCTGAGGTAGTTCTGCATTCCGTAATTGTCCATTGGGTCAATTTCCTGCCTATAAAATTGCATTTTTATCCTCGGGTTTTGCCATCGTTTCTATAGCATTTTCTGTGTCATTATATCCCAAATTTCACATGCATCTTCTGGTATATCAGCAGCTGTTATACTCCATGATTCCATCTACTTCATTCCCCCGTGATTCGTGTAGCTTCCATTGCCTTGTGTGGTATCCTATAGCATCCATCTTCTCAACTTTGTCACAGTAAGCCATGAATTGACATAATGCCTCCCCTTCTAGAGGTATCATACCTTATTGAGCCAATAGGATGGGGTAGGGTGTTTGTGCCTTAACCCCTAACTCCCCTATTAGGAAACGTTTATGCAAAGTTTCTATTCTGTCCCATTAAATCCTAGAGTGTCCGGGCGCCCAAGCTGGACAACCGTAAAGGATTACTCTTTGTATAAGCATGGTGTATATGAACTCTCTCATTTCCCAATTTCACAAATGTGTCTTTCAGCATTTATTCTAGAAGCTATATAAAGCCTTCAAGCCTCCTAAAATCCTCCTCTCCACACATGCACTAAATTTGCAGTTGTCCGTGAATTCGAGTCCTAGATACTTATATGCGTTGATTGTTCCCAAGGGCTCTCCTTCAAAGATGACATCAACCTGTTTATTACGTGTCCCAATCACCATTACCTTTGTCTTGTCTATATTGACCTGCTTTCCCAAGTGCTTGCGAAATTCTCTTAGTGCATCCAAATGTGCTTGCAAGTTCTCCTTACCTTTTGCGAAGAATACCACATCATCTACGTCTATAAGCAATAGTAGTGCATATCCAGCAATCCGGACACCCTCCTTGTTGTGTATTCTCATTCACTCTTCCAAATCATCAATAAATCATCAATAAAAAGACCAACAAGACTTGGCGAGAGAGGACAGCCTTGCTTAACGCCTATATCACGGATGATAGCTCTCCCCTTGGAGCATGATCCATTCACTAGCGGTTGTGCTAGCTCTGCTAAGAACTCTTTCATAGAGTCAGTATGTGGCACTCTAAGATCTTGAGCAACTCGCCCCTAATATGTTGTTCCATTTCTCTTCCATGCTATTAAGTCTTGCATACCCTGTCTCTATTTTCTTCTTCATTTCAAGCAATTTCTGATGCATCTCATGCATTTGTCTTTCATCTGCTTGACTTCTTGAATCAGCATGACTTGGCGGTAAACTTGCAGGCAGTTCTCTTTGTTAATGTTTGTTAGAACTCCCATATTTTTTTCCAGGAATCACTCATCTTCTGCTACTTGCTGATATTTCCTAACTCAACCTCTTGCCTATAGGTTCTCAAATAACCTTTAAAAAACACAATTCTATGTTCTCACACCCCCCCCCCCCCCTTCTTCCTGACTTTGTTGTACTCTTTGTCTTGAAGAAAGCTAAGGATAGTGAAAATCCCCACACTATTACAGATCTGCTCTTGCTTACTATTATTGCTTGTTGATTCCAACTGAATGATGCCCACTGTACATGCAAGAGCCGCTCTAATTCAGGATACCCATGCAGTTGCCATGATGTTTATAAGAGGGAATTGCTTGCAATAGTGCATGCTCTCAGGTGGATGCCCTGGTGCAACACAAACCTGAAACCTGTCCTATACACAATCTTTCTCGGCCTTTAAACGTGAGCTGTAAATGATGTTTTGGGATATTTATACCAAAAAGGAATAAGCAGTATAAAGCTTTTCATGTCTCTTAGAGCTCACACTAGCTGGAGACAGAGCCCTAGCATGCATCTACTATTTTACATTATTGACGACAACCTTATTTTCCTTGCATTGTCCAGTCAGAAACCTTTTAATGAAAAACTTCCGATAACGACATCTAAGGAATCGCAAGGAAATATTTCTTCCTTTCATGGCATGTATTCCAGACACCATAGGCCTTATGTTTCGGAGGGTTAAATTTACTCACTTTGTTATAGGATGTCGTACAAGAGATACACTTTTCACCTTCCCAAATGTTTGAAAATGTTTCTTTATACTATCTGCATCTGCCTCAAATGGAAGATTTTTTATGAAGACAGTTTTTTCCAGGTCTCCTTGAGTAGGTTGCAGTCCATCTGCTGCCTTTGTGCACCCCTCCCCATCTCCAGATTTATGATCAGGGGTGCTCTGTTCCTCGGCAGACATATTTCTTCCCTTAAATGCCTGCAGCTCACCATGAATTTCCTGCATCTCATTACTTTCTCTAACCAAGGAAGAAGAAGCAACCTTGTTTAACACTCTCCTGGCCATGTCCATTTCATCAAAAAATGCTGGTTCTTCAAAATGAACATGTTTTTCAATCACATGATCTATATCACAGTCTGTGTCTGAAGTTTCTGCTTTCCTTTGCTCATCCACTGAAACCTGTTTAGTAGCTAAATCATCATGAAGGCCCTGCTTGTTGTCTCTGTCATGTACGACATCATCTTCCTCTTTCTCACTTGCAGTTTCCTCATCCTCAATGTCAGGGAGAACTGTTTTGGGAACATCCCCTGGAGTTCACATACCAACTATATGTCAGAAAAGCATCACAACAAGACCAAAAGGCAAAGCTGCTGGACAGTAATAGCATTCTTCATTACAGACCTGGAACTTCTCCCAAGTCTGAGGTCTGAGCATTCATCTTGTACAGCTTCTTTGCTACAGCAAAATCTACTGCCACTGGCCTTTTCCCAACGATCTTCCCATTGACAAATTGAATAGCCTACATTCCAGACCAAACCATTAGGATTGCCATCAACATCATGCACATTAGCAGCCAAAAGATACAACTATCCCTATCAAGGTGCTCTTGAAGATTACCTTTTCTGCAGCTGCCTTGCTCGTGAAACTAGCAAAAGCAAATCCTTTTGATCTGCTCAAAGAGAAGCAATGACTACATCTATCATCACGTTTTGAAAACCCAGGCATACATTTCAAGGATCAATTTAAGACCACTTCCCATTCTCCACACAAACTATTACTGAAAAATTGCACACAATAACTTCAAGGGAACCAATACTCAAAGATCTTGAATAGAGAGACAACTAGGCATCCAGCATGTTTACCAGCATAAGATAAACGTATTCCTGATTTCATTTTCCATCCCTAAAGTTGCCTGTCAGAAGGTTTCAAAAATGTAGACGGTGCAAACCAAAAGTCTGAATTGGTTTGTTGGGCGGGACCTTGGGGCTTGCTTGCGACATCCATGCAACAGTATTAAGGGTGCAATGCCTTCCAAAACTGAGATTCTTTCTATCTGTTGTTTCTTTCACAACATTACAATTGCATGAATGACCAGCATCAACAAAAAACGGCATGTCTGTATTTCAGTTCCTGAAGGAGAACTATCATTTAAGTTGAAAAGCAACAAATTTATTGAAGCTTTTACCGATACCTTTCACCCTCTTATCTCCTAGCCTGCTCAGAGCGTGGGCTGCCCAAAAGGGTGTTTGCATCCCAGACAGCCTGCTGAAGGAGGAGGAGGTGCAGACGGCAGTAGTTGAGATTTGGAGCAGCCTGATGGGCCCAGGGAGGGGTGGGCTTCTTGGGTGGCATATGTCAAACAGAGGAGCAGTGAGGAGCTCCAGTCCCAGGCGCTTAGGCAGAGACACGCTTTGCAGGAGTGTGATTGAGCATTGAGACGGGACCTTGCATCAATAGAGAGACTCAAAGAGGAGGATCCAGGCTCCAAGTGGCTCAACAACCGCTTTAAGAGTGCACGGACTGACTTCCAGGCCACGGAGGTCCGGCCCGCCAAGTTCTCATGCCATTCCCCCCGAGCCAGATAGGTCCAAGAAGAAAACAAAGTGGCAAAGGAATACACGTATAAGATGTGCATCTTAAGATACGGTATTTAGCATTTGGGATAGTCAAGGCCACTCTTCTAAAAGAAAGAGGCATGGAAAATTTGTTCAGGTAGAGTCTATTTATGAAACTTGCATTGAACACGCGGGCATGTTAGAGCCACGGAATGGAGCATTTACGGGGAGTGCTTTTTGTTGGAATTTCTACTTTGAGAGGCAACATATGTGAGCAGCAAATATAGAAGCATCAATCATCCACACAAAAGAGAGCCCCTTCTGTCGACTCATCCTTCATATATACAAATCTCTCTCATTGTGCAGATGCTTATGATGGTAGAAAGCCATATGCAAAGTAACTAGATCTTACAAGAACATCCTCTCTCCATGATTATCATACTTATGATTCTAAGGATCTAGCAGCATTGCTTATGAAGACTTGAGGTCCTTTATCAACAAGTTCATAATATGTTGTGCAGCCAGTTGGGAGGTGAATCTTTATTGCAGATGGACATCCTATACTTCATGTCTTTTTTTTTACAATGGTTAGCACACTCACACTTGTCAAGAAATTAAGAGTATGAAGTTTTTACTGTGGGTGGCCATCCTCATCAGTTGATTTTTTGTAAGAGGATTTGTCTGCCTCCAAAGTGATTTTCAATTTTAATTTTTGCATGTCATGTGCTCAAGACGATGTATAATCTAGGGCACGTGTGTCACAGCGTAGTGTAGTCAGGTTTTGTTTCTATCTTAGTCATTGATTTGCATGGAAAACATCAAACCTGTTTGGGATTCATGTCTTAAGCCACTTTGGCTACAGCTGCTACTGATATGTCCTTTTGCTCCCATAATTCAAACTGTTCTCCAAGGGCATCATAGAAGTGTTTTGTTGTATAGTTTGATCCTTCTAATTGCGTAGGCATATGAGATCATTGTCTACATAGGCATAAGAGAGCATCGTCTACAGTTCTTCCATGCAGCATATTTTTGTTGGAAGTACGTATGATATACAAGGCGATGTAGTTCTTTAGCAGAGATAGCAAGGAAAGACAGTAGTAGAGATAGCAGGGAAAAGACGTATTCTTTTTTTACCGAAAAAATAAACTTTTTATTAATGCTTGGAAAATCAGCCATACAAGTCAGCTATCCCGGCTGACCATTGGGAATATAAACAGAAAAACTGGCTGAAAGAAGACCAGCCTGTTGCCAAAGAACCCAGCTCACTGCATAGAGTATCTCTGGGAACAGAGACTAACAACCAGGGAGGATGACTATAGAGCAAGCGAATCCCTTGCGACGTTAAAGTGTAAAAAATACACGCAAGCCAAGCCTTGCAGAAACGTTCCCACCTTTCAGCGGTTGCTCTAGAATGCGATGTCACTCCCATATGGTGTAGATGATATCTTGCCAGATGGCAACCAGAGTGGCCACGGCTGGAATCCAGTGCGCTCCCATCACTAAGCTTCAACATACAACCCAGATGTTCCATGCCGTGATGCTGGCTATTGTCCCTCACACTCCATCGTCTGAAAGAGAGAGGGAGTGATGCCGCACAAGTGGAGTTGCCTCCTGTAGCTCGATCTAGTCGATGCTCTATCCTGTAGACTGGGGAGACAATGTGAAAGGCATGGTCCCCCTCTGTCAACCAGGCCGTCACGCCCCACATGAAATCCTATTGTAAACTCCGCATCTAAGCCACAATCTGCATCGATCCCAACCAGACCCTCTAGGCGCTAGGGCAGCGCTCCATAAGCAATGCGGGGTCGTCTCCAGAACTCTGTCCGGACAGCAATGGCATCGACCATCAACCCGCAACTGCTCCACTCACAGACCTATGGGTAGACCCCCGTGGGCGACCAGCCAAAAGAAGTAAGAAGTCTTATGTGGCCTGAGGCCAGACCATAGCCGTGTCTAGAATCAGGATCTAGCCTCCTGGGACAAGTCTCTCTCTCGAGGGAGTCCACGATGTTGCCTCCATCTAAAGCCGTCGTCCTATCCGTGTCGTGTAGAAGAAGAAGGCCACCTCATCCACTTGCACTGTGTGGCCTATAGACGGCCACAACCATTTTCTCAAATCCCATTGAACCTCCCATAGGGATCGGCCCTCTCAGAGTCAAAGACGCCACAGGTGTGCATCCTAATCCAATATTCTAGGAGGGTCTATAAACCACTCCTTGCCCAAACGGCCCAATACCCTAATCATCTCATCCATCTCTGGGGCCCCCTCTAACACACTCTCTGCCCTGCTTGATCATAATCCTCAAGGGTACACCTATCCTGAAGAACTAGCCCAACCATCGGTTGTCTGCCCAAGTTTCTGTAGTCCTACCCACCACCAATCAATAATGTCTGCATCAATCTCTCTCCTCTATTGCCTTGCTCCTCAGAGGTGAGAAATGGCTCCCAGTGTCACCTCTGCCTCTGAGGGGAGCCTACTCCAGGTCCCAAAGGAGCTGGCTGGGCCACCGCCACACTAAGCCCACCCGATGTGAGTCCCATTAATCCCAAATCCCTGGACGCCAAAGAAGGAGCTAAAGCTCAAACTCCTCCTTGCAAGCGAGGACGAGCTTGAATGAGTCCTCCTACCAATCTCTGTCAAACTTTGTGTAGGCTCCGCATCAATGGGGAGCCCTTCCCCATAAGAGGGGCCTTAGAATATATCCAACGGTGGGACTGCTGCCACAATGCTGTGAAGCAAATGCATGATCAGGAATAATGGCTTGTCTATTAGCTCTACTTTGCTCTTCCTGCAAAAGCAAAGTAACTAGCTGATCAAAAGAATAGTGGTCTGGATTACCCATGGCCACTAGTCGAAGAATTGTAGCAAACCCTTGATATGTATCTGGCAGTCCATTCAATGTGGTACTGACAAGCTGTGAATTTGGCACCACCTCATCAATGTTGGCAAGTTGTTCCATGAGGTCCTTGACCTTTGTCAGGTATGCATCCATAGAGTCACCTTCATTCATGTTGACTTCCTGTAATTGCCTTCTCAAATATGCAACACGTGCCTCATTGCGAATCTGATAGAGAGAAGCCAATTTATCCCAAGCATCCTTTGCTGTCCTACAAGACCGGATGTGTGGAATAATGATTCTCTTGCATGATAAAGCAATACATGAATGTGAATTTGCATCTCTTGCATCCCATCTAGACTGTTCCTGAGTTGGAAGAGCACCGGCAGGAGTGCTAGAAGATGAGGCATCAGGAGGAGTACCCCCTGCAGAGGGACCAGCACTAGAGGCAACCACTGTAGCATTGGCTGGCCTCAGATTAACCCCAGAAACAATATTCCACAAATGTTTTGCAACAAGAATATGTTTCATGAGATAAGACAACATCGGATAGTTGGTGCCATCCAACTTATCATCTTCACGAAGAACACCAAATAGATCCTGATTGTTCCCAGCCATAGCAAATGTGATACCCTAAAAGAGACCTGAAAACCCAAAAGTCTCAAGGCTATCACTGCAAAAAGCTGGCTGTCCGAAAATGACAGCAAATATCTGCAAATTTCCGACCCAAATCAAAGGGCAAATGCAGATCTGACCCAAATGTGACTGTGGCAGGCAATGTTCACTGCAAAAACAGCAAATCTAGCAAAAGCCCCAAATTTATTGAGGGCAAATAGGCCAAAAAGAGGGCAAATGCAGAAAAGCCCCAAATTTTGCTAAAATTTTTTACAAATGTGACCCAATGTATGCAAATCTGACTCAATGTCCTGCAAAAGTGACTCAATGTTCTCCAATCTGTCCCAATGTATTGGAATCAAAAGAGAAATTGCAGACCAAATCCCAAAAAATAGCCTCAAGGCTTGCAACTGCAGAATTAGGACTTGCTGTCCACAAATTGACTGCAAAAGTGCACCTGTACTGAAATCCCGGGAATAGTACGATCTCTACTGACAGAATGTATGACTATACGGTAGTTGTACGGAGCAGGTACAACTGTACGAAGGCTGTACGGATCAGGTGTGCTGAATTCAACGTACGGCTGTACGGTACAAATAGTACGATCTGTACTGATGCAAGTATGAGGCTGGTACGCTAGTACGAAGACTGTACCCATGTAGCGTACAGCTGTACGGTACCATGTACTGCAGTGTACAGATCGCAGTACGGAACAAGTACGAAGATCAGTACTGACTGCAGTACAGGATGGGTACGGTGCCTGTTGTACAGTGATGCATATATTAAACTGTACGACTGTACGGTAGCACAGGTACAACGCATGTACGACGGCGCAGGTACAACGTAAGTACGGATGCACTGTGATTGTACGAAACGCACGCCGAAGGTACGAAGACGTATGTAGTGCAGTACGGAAATAGGTACGGAGCTGTACCGTATGACTGTACGGATGAAGGAGTAGTGAAGCTGAAGAGAGCTGATGCGAGTCCGGGTGCAGGAGACGAATCTAAACGTGGCTCTGATACCACTGTAGGATTGATTGAGAGAGAGAGAGTGCAGGTAGCAAAGCATCGCACAAGTCTTAGCTGTCACGTCAAACTTGGATAATGAAAAAGAGAAGTACAAGGTACAAGTACCTAGACCTAGGACTAAGTGTCCTAGGTGTCACATAGGACTAAGTGTCCTATGTGGCCTAAAAGGCATTAACACTACAAGTGCCTATATTTATGCCTACAAGGCACATACCATGGCCTATAGGGCATCACTAGAACCACCAGAAGATGGCCTACACTAAGGCCACACACCACAAGCTTACCTAGGAGGGCTCTGCTCTACATCTCCGAATAAATGACTCCCAAGCCTCGGCATACCTATGGCATGATCACTGTCTACCAAGCAACTCTGACTCTAGTATCCCGCGTGCCATCCGAACTAGCCCATAAGAGGTTACGCAGCAAGCGACTAAGCTAACGCATGCACCCCTGTGAAAGCACCAACAAGAAGCTATGTACCAGGCTGTGGCAATGACCGGGTTGGCCACTAGAGCTCTACCTGCTAGGGAGAGTTGGGCTGATGAGCTCCAGTATAGAAGCTTGTGCCGCACACTCTCGAGCACCGAGGCATTTGTTGCTCTGCTGAAATATCAGTACCCACCCAGTAGCCAAGGTATCTCGTTGTCTGCCCTTGCAGAATCCATCGAAAACCAAAGGCAACCCCCCCAGTCCCAGAGCTCCTGGACCTCCTTGTCCCCACGAAGAAGCCAATAGATTTAGTCCAATTGATCCGAGCTCCTGAGGCCTCGCAATAAATAGCCAAGACACCCCTGACTATCTCAAGGCTTGTGGCTTAGCACTCCACATATAGGGCCCTATTGTTTGGGGACTCTGAATCCAGCAGCTCCTCCTATCTAATTGGAAGCCTCATACCTGTCAAGCTAGTGGTCTGAAAGTGCAAGAAGTAACCTAGCACCTCCGAAACAAAAAAGAAAGAGATAGGAGGTGAGGCAATAGCCCTGTCGCACCGAACAAGCTAGAGAGAAGGCCTCGCCTGTGTGGCCTCCATTGAGCACCTAACTCGAGCTTTCCGCATAAAGAGTTGAGACCCCCCTGATCCACTTGTCTGAGAAGCCCAATCTATGCATTGTACCCTCTAGGAAGGACCACTCCACCCTATCATAAGCCTTATCGAAATCTAGGAGAAGGATCACAAGAGGCTGTGACTCCTCCCTAGCCCAATCCACCGCCTCCCAAAAAGTGAAGATATTGTCCAGGATATTGCGTCCCTGAACAAAACCAGTATGCATGTCATGGATGATGTCCGAGAGGTGGGGTATCAACCGTAGGATCAAGACCTTGGTTATGATCTTGCATGTGGTATCCAAAAGGGTGATCGGTCTCCAATGTCGGATATATGAACTATCCCCTCCACTTCGAGATCAAACAAATCCAGCCCCAACTCCTGGACTGCGGAAGTGAGCCTGAGTCGAAAATCTCCTAACAAGCCAGCCGACGTGGTTGAGAATATGCCACTGAGATGCGTGAGAGTCCTAAAACAGGACTACCCACAGCCACGGGATATACCTGGGAGTCAGACATGAGACAAGGAGGGATAGTGGGATACAAGGCTCTAGAGCGGTAGCAATCCTATTTAGAACACATCTGAGGCTACTTATCTCTGTCATGCGGAAGGAGGAGCATGCATGGCATATGTGGGTGTGATTCCAGACACCTGACACACGCCCGCTCTCTATTGCAGTGTGCTATTTTCCCACAGACACATCATCTTATGCGCATGAGGGCACTATAGAGGGTCATAGCCCATATGAGACGATATATGAGGACATCGACGAGTTTTCTAGACAGGGAGGGGTACTCCTCCTTGGTGACTTCAGGTGGAGCTGCTTGATTTTAGGTCAGACCCCCTCTGAGTGCCAAAGGTAGACCCAGTGGATTGCAGGATAGTGAGACACTCAGACATGTGGCAGGGTATGGGAGACATTTACTAGAGATGGGAGCGATACACGACCTAATCATATACAATAGTCTTCAGCGATGGCCATTATCTGAAGGGCTTACATGTTTCCCACATGGGATGCGCAGTAGCACTGTAGACAGCTTGATGGGCTCCCCGACTTTTGTGACACGAGTACAGGACTTCACAGTCCCTCCCCCCCCTCTTGATGCCGACCACTCATACATGTCATTTAGTATCTTGACTACATTGCCAGACATAGTGCGTGATCCACTTGCCCCCACCCAAGCCTGGGTACATTTTGACCATGCCCTTGATGCAGTATACATGAGACACTTATTCCGCGGGCTAGTGACTCACTTGAGAGATGATGTAGAGCTCGCTCTTGCCTCAAACACACTAGCATCAGCGATCCATGATGCTGCCACCAGGTCATTCCCTACAACCAGATCTACAATTCGCCGCAACTAGGAAGATGCTACAAAATCCTTGGTTTGACGATAAGTGCCGGGAGATGAGATCCTAACTCATACGGGAGCAGGTTTTGGGAGACATGATGAGATCTGAGGCACAACGAATTTCACGACATCTGACACGACACAAGAGGCAGGCGTTCCTCACATAGGATGGATGAGGTGTTCCGATCTTTTCATGGAGCTGATCTAACCTTTGCATGGGGGCTCTTATCCGAGGGGAAGCCACCTATATGGCACATCAATGTGACATCCCTCTATGACGTCCCGGCTCAGGCACCACACTATATGTTCGCTCTCCCTCGGCCCACCACCTACATTCTATTCACTCCATAAAAATGTGAGCTACATTACGTCGGCTCCAAAACCAGAGAGCTCAAGACCATGAGGGGCTACAGACTAAGCACTTCGCACATGGACATGAGGTCTTGGTCCCAATCCTAGCACAGATGTTCAACCATGCGGTATGTCATGGCTTCCCCCATGCTTGGAGTACCACCACCACTGTGCCGATACACAAAGCAGCAGATCCCATGGATACTAGAAACTACCGCACTCTCACGATTGGTCACACATTGGCCAAGATTTGTGGGTCGGTACTAGGGAGAGAGATCAGCTCTTACACAGAGACACACGGGCAACGAGCACTGGGACAGGTTGGCTTTAGGAGACAGCATTACACTCTTGACAATGTCTTCACTCTGCGGGCTTGAGGAGGCAAGATCACGATCCCAAAAAGTCTATGCCACCTTTGTAGACTTTCAGAAGGCCTTTGACAGTCCTGCGATCTCGCATGATTAGACGACTACAAGAGATGCAAATTCCAGATGTCATGATTTGGGGTGATAAGTCTATATGATTCAATCTGAGGGAGAGTATATGCCCCTGGAGGCTAGGTCGAGAGCACGATAGGAGTGAAGCAGGGATGCCCCCTCTCATTGAACACCTAGGAGGTGAGGGATCGCAGCAGCTGGTCGATCTAATGATACACATACTATTGTACGTAGACAACATAGTCCTTCTATCCTCCTCAGAAGCAGGATTACAGAGACCCCTAGATGCCCTAGAGGTGTTTTGTGGAGAGAGAGATTTGACTGTTAACCTTGGCAAGAACAAGGTTATGATTTTTAACACCTCACGACCAGCACTTCATCGGCATAGCTTCACCTACCGCCCCTACAATTAGATAGAGCCGTCGTAATCACCCACTCCCTTCATGCCACTCTTCAGTCTTTCCTCCACACCACCAAATCCACCCCTACCGCCCCTACAATTAGATAAAGCCGTCGTAATCACCCACTCCCTTCATGCCACTCTTCAGTCTTTCCTCCACACCACCAAATCCACCCACTTGCCACCCACTAGTTTGATCGCATGTAATAGTTGGTATGATGATGAGTGTAAGGCCTTGCGCTAACAACTCAGATTCGAGACCAAGCATCATCTTCTGAAATTTCTAAACATTATGTTTAGCAGTAACTCCAAGGACTTTTGGCGGAAGTTTCTCGAGCAAAGGTGGATCTCCCTAGCCCAACCATTTGGCACTCATATGCATGCACCCTCTATGATCTCCCTCACTTGTCAACACCAAACGTTTCAAAACTACCCCGCCCTACCTATTACCACGAGTGACACCAAACATGCAAGACCTAAAGCTACACCTTGGCCGAGCCAAAGATCATGAGGAACTTTGCATTGAGAACATTGCATATGGACTTAATACCCTAGCCTTGATGTTCACAAAGCTATTTTACGAAGCGGTTAAGATTGGTTTTCCTCACACTTGAACCCTTAGAACCATCATTCCAATCCATAAGGTTGATCCATGAGCTCGAAAAACTATAGGACCATTATGTTGGGTATGTCATGTCCAAGGTTATGTCTCAATACTTGACAATTAGGTTAGTCAGTTTGCAGAGAGCGAGGGATTCAGAACTGTTAGCCAGTAGGACTTCAAGTAGACCAATCAAGAACGGACCACATCTTCACCTGAGAGGGGTCGTTTTGAGGAGGCCACGGTACACAAGCAAAGGGTTTACTATTTCTTTGTTGATTTTCGTAAGGCTTTGACATAGTGCTACGGGCCCAACTCAACCAATTACAAGATTCCGGGACCTCATCTAGGTAGTTATGATAACATCTAACTTTGAACATGGCGAACCCCTACTTTGATTAGCAAGGAAAGGAGATTTAGAATAGCACACCATCAAATTAATTTCCATACTACAATATATGGAAGCAACTCCATTCAAAAGCAGACTTATTTTTGTGTACTTATAAATTTTTGAATCCATAAAAATAAGCCTTACTCGCCATCAGCATTGTGGGGAATTTTAATCTCCCAAACAAATCCAGCAGACGACAATAGTTCTCTGACTTCCTTTTCTGTAACCTACAAAATGCCTATGAATTAGCCCATAATCTGCTCAGGTGTCCAGCCTATGAAGGTCGCACACTTTCTGAAGAGTTGAAGACCGTGAAAGGCCTGCATTGACATACCTTGAAAGGAAGGTTCCGGATGATAACCCTCCATTTATTTGGCTTAGATCCCTAAGAGATAAAAGCACAAAGAGACGTGGCTGATAGTCAGCTCTGGTATTATAAGAGCTACCTTTGACTATCCTTTTCAAAATGAAGCTACTTTTGACTATCCTTTTCAAAATGAAAGATAGCATAAACAACTGGAGGAGCAAATGCATCTATCTACAGTAGCTTGCATTCACTTCAACTGACACAATAAACAACAACAATGAACAAAAATTAACTCTTCAAGAACCATACCTCACCACCTAACTGGCGTGCCCACACAGTCCCATCTCCAAGTTTTTTCTGGTGAAGCACGCTAACAGCGTGCAAAGCTTCCTTAACAGATGTATACACAACTGAAGCAGCTCCCATCTTGCAACCATCTTGTTCTAATCCTGTAAGTATAGATGTGTAAGCTTTGTATTGAAAGCTTTGTCCAGATATAGACTTTGAAGCATCTACCATGCTTTCTATTAAATTGTTACTTTGGTGAAAAATAAGATACAAAGAGTTCTTTCCACAAAATATATTTCAGATAGTTCTAAAACTTAAAAGGGACCATTCCACAAGACTTCACTTCCTTGCAAAGCAATTTGTAGAAACAAATCAGACTTCCTTTATTATTACAGCTCAGGGCAACTCTTTCCATTGAAAAGATTTCATATCAATATAGCCACGCAGAAGATGAGCACACAAGAAAAGGTATTGAGAGCAGCAAAGCAACCCAATTACCCAGGGGCTTACTACTTATATCCTCAATGGAAGCTCTACCTATGGTTTTTCACTCCAACTTCCATCCAGATGACTTTAAAACCCTCACAGTCATATACTCACGATCTTGACTAAAGCCTCACATGTCATCTGCAGCTGGTATTTCCTTAACAGGTTATACCCAGCAAGAAAGCATAGATTATGACCCTTTTGCACTTATAACACAATCATATTGATTGTAGCCTTGCCACTCAGTATGTCGAACGCATTTGCCAAATAGGTGGCAAAAGTGCTTAACAATAATCTGGAAAAAAAGTTTGTATATATTGAACGCAAGGAGAAGAAGGTATGTCAATGGAAACAGGCCTTGTATGGATTAAAACAAGCACCTCGTGCTTGGGGGACGCCCTTGGTACTCAAAGATAGATGAACCTTTCCAAAGAAAAAGATTTAAATTATAAGATTATAGTCTATAATACAAATCATGACAACAAAGGTGACATAAGTTATACTTAACAATGAGGAACATAATTTTCTTTGAGTTATAGTTATAATTTTCTTTGACATAGTCATCACTCGAAACAATGGGACTAATGGCATCGTCATCATGAGAGACTGATGAAACAGCACCAGTGGTTCCCCCTCTGTGCATCACCCAATCCCCCAAGTAGAATCTGTCAAGTCTCTCCAGCATTCCATCTTGCGACCGCTGTTTGAACGAGTAGCGGAGACTATGCGGGAGTCGGGAGATCTGCCTCCCTCCAAGGGGTCACACCCACTAATTGTGAAGATGAACTGCTCCCAAGTACCGAGCTCGGCAAAAGGCAACGATGAGAAGGCGGCTCCACCTTGCTTGCGTCATGAACAGGGAGTGATCTGAAATCTTCATCCGCTTAAACAAAGCCTTCGATATAGTTCTCCTTGTGTTATACAATAATGATATGGTCATCATTGGAAACAATGAGGGACTGATGAAACAGGCCAAAGATGACCTCAACAAAGCCATCGAAATGAAAAATTATAGCTAGATGCATTATTATTTAGCAAATGCAGTCTAGAGAGACCAGGACAAAAAATGTATGTCCCAAACTAAGTATGCAAATGAAATCCTCAAATTTCAGAATGAAGAATTGCAAGCCAAATAATACTCCAATGAATAATTTATTAAAGAATCAGGAGAGTCCTGAAGTAGACGTAACAATATACACTCGATGTGCTAGAAGCTTGATATATGACCACAATCAGAACCGGATATAGCTTATCCAGTTTATCCAACATATGGCGACCCCAAAGAATGCATTGGAAAGATACTAAAAGAATTCTTAGATATGTTAAGGGAAGATTGACTCACGAAATTAAATACAAGAGAAAAATGATACTGGGCTGAACATCAATATTGTTGAAACATGTGTATGTGTGGGCCAATACCCTCGCGTGGCATTGAAATTAAGAGGCGTAGAAGCCCCTTGTGTGCGCTTGAGACACTGGCTTGGGGGACTATTAGTCCCATATACAAAGTGGTGAAATGGTGGTCCTTGAATATATTGTCTTGTAGAAGACCCTCCAAAGTATCCCTCCCACAATTTTTTGGAGGCTCTGTAGGTATATCATGGCTATGGGACAGGGATTGGGACCCCCGCTCCCGGCACTTCAAGCATTGACACATGGCAACCTCAGGCTGCAGGGTATTAAAGCAAGGAGGAACCCTGCAGACTGTGCGTGGACTATTGCCAGCTGCGGATGGGACTTGGACTATGGACTGTTGCGAGATGTCGCGACCTGCAGCAGCCACTATGCTCCATGCGACTAGCTTGTCAACTGTGGGCGGCGGCTGCTCACTGGCAGCCTTGATTGCATGAAAAAAAAAAAGTCGAAGGCAGATAACGCAGGGATTTGTGGCCTGTGTCAGTCCATGAACTATTGACCTAGTCCTCTATGGGTAGATGCATTTATTGGTCGGCTGAACTATTGACCTAGTCCTCTATGGGTAGATGCATTTATTGGTCGGCTCTGCCTTGTGTGGATGGTTGAATTTAATGGCTGGCCCTACGTAATTTAGTGCTTGGCCCATGGGGGGGTGTTGGAACATGTGTGTGTGTGTGTGTGTGTGTGTACCAATCCCCTTGTGTGAGATTGAAATTAAGAGGAGTAGAAGCCCCTTGTGTGCGATTGAGACAGGTGGCTTGGGGGACTATGAGTCCCATATACAAAGTTTTAAAATGGTGGCCTTTGGATATATTGGCTTGTAGAAGACCCCCCACAATATCTCTCTTGGGATTTTTTGGAGGCTTTGGAGGTGCAATGTGGCTATGAGACAGGGATTAGGACTCCCACACCCGGCACTTCAAGCATTGACGCGTGGCATTTTTAGGCTGCTCTAAACGTATGATGATAGATCAACTTCCAAAGATTGCTTCCGCTTTGGAGTTATGCTGAAACGTTGGAGCAGACGAAGAAAAGTACTATTGCTTGAAACGTATTGGACTTGAATAAAAAGAGAACTTCTGCTCATTCAAGTAGGAGGGAGTGTCATGACAAGAGAAATGATTATTTAGTTAATTAATAGTCATTAGAACCTTATTATTCTTAGGCGCCAATTTGATGGTGCGGTTATATGTTTGTATTTATGATCGATCAAGCGGTGTAAATAGTACCACCAAACTATGTGACATTGGCCAATGATTAGTAATAAAGATGTGCACACACGTGTCTAGGTCCTAGGGGCAATAGGAAAGGGAAGGGTGCATTAGAGTGCATTGAATGGTAGGTGCATGGGTCATAGGATAAGGTAGGTGTAAATGGGAAGATGGAACTTGAGTATCTCAAGGGACATTAATGAAAGGGTATCACCCTTTCATTGTGAATCTCACGTAGCATTCTCTCTACCACATTGCATTCATCCGCCATCTCTCTCCCCACTTGCATGTAGGTCGAAATAGAAACAAGTACTCTCACGAGGGCGCTCTTCCCCATTGGAGGGCCAATTGGCATTCAAATTCTGCATGCATTGCACACATTTGCATTCTCAAAAAGTCTGGTTCTTCACATTTGGTATCAGAGCGGCGACGGTCCACGATCGGGACGAGAGAGTAGCGCATGGAATTGATAGGTGTGATGGAAGCACTCGTGGACCTAGTCCTGCAAAACCGAAACTCCGCCCAGATGATCTGCTAAGGGACGGATGGCCTACCACAGATCATCCGTGATAACATGAGAACCTGTAGCCACTCCACCTTGGCCCACTCTGTCTCAGACAAGTCTAGTCCCCAGCATGGACTGCCATACATCCTTGCTGGGCGGACCAATGAGTCAAAAAGCAACCCTTTGGTCCGTGGATCCTGAAAGTGAGAGCGAAAGCACTGCCTCTGTAGTCTAGCCAATGAAGCATATCCTCTGCTCAGGCGTGCATGCATCGCGGGTCTCATAGTGAAGATGGGTCCAGAAAAGACGACCCCAAGATAGGTGTATGATGAAACTACCTCAACAGGGGACCCATCAAATATAAAATGCTCATCGCACATGATGGCTCGAGATGTATTGAAGATCATAACCTTGGTTTTACCCAAGTTGACCTTTAAATCATCAGACTCACAAAAGGACTGTAGTGCGTCCAGGTGTCTCTGGAGCCCCTCTGCTAAGGATGACAAGAGAGCCACGTCATCTGCGTAAAGCAATATCCAGATCAGCATGCCCGTGAGAGAGCATCCTACCCCACCCTGTGCCTGCATCACTGTCTCGAGCTCGTCGATGTAGAGGCCAAACAAGGTAGGTGATAATGGGCACCCTTGTTTTTTACCCCGATAGTGCTCATGATCTCGTCTGTCCATCGAGATCCTGTCTGGACTCTGCCTGAAACTCGCTCATAAAGTGCCATGACAGCCCAAATGATCTCCTAGTCATAACCCAAATCCTGTAGGCGACGTATGAGGCAGGCTCTTGGAACAGTGTCCAATGCCTTACAGAAATCCACAAAGCAACTTCCGTGCCCTAGCCTCCTCGATGATACATCTGAGCGCGAGAATATGGTCCATGGTCCCATGATCCCGTCTAAAACCAACCTGTCCCGCTGCTATGAGTCCTCCACACTTTGCAAATCTACTGACCTCAAAATCAAGTACTGATGCATAAATCTTAGACATGACATGTCCAATCATAATGGTCATGTAGTTCTCCGGGTTCATGGGACCCCCTGCCTTGTGGATGGGTGAGATAATGTTGATGGTCCAGGTGCATGGAAACCCCAAGCAAACAACTTCATTAAATAGCTGGGCTAAGATCGAGGCTAGGAGGTTAATCCCATATGCGATGAACTTAGTGCATAGTCCCTCATGATCCTTCGCTCGGCCATTATGAAGTTTCATTATGGCATCCTTTACCCCCTCCTAGTAAAGAGGGTGTAGGATGTGGGGCGTGGCATATGTGATAGGTTAGGGACTGGCTGATTTGGGATATCATAGAGCTTGCGTGCATAATCAGACCACACTTGAGTGTCAGTGAGTGGTGGGGGGGACCATCCCTCTAGAAATCTCCGCATAAGTCCTTAGAGTTGTTACTGAACAGAATGTTCAGTAGCTCCTCCTCCTTCCGGCGCACGAAGTCAAGTTTCTTCTTGCGTATCAGACGACGGTACTCATGTAGCGTCTCTAGTTCGCTAGGAAGGCTGTTTTTTGTTTCGAATTACAGGGTACGATCCCAAGTGGTGGTGGGCGAGTGGAGTAGGTGGTGTGGGGGAAAGGGTGAAGAGCGGCCTAGTGAAGTGAGCGAGTGACTAGGACAGCACGATCCTCTAAAAGGGCTATAAAGTCAATGTATGTGAGAAGTATGTACACACAGCCAGAGTAAGTAGGTGAGTGATTGCGATCAAAGCGTATATCATGGTAGGTGGAGTAAGAACTCAACAAGGTAGAAAGTGTTGTGCGGCGGGGGGTAGAAATGCTAGATCCCATGATGTAGTCCACAACACTGGAGCCACCCCCATGTGGAAAGCAAGTGAAGCCACCTGAAGCGGGCCATCTATCAAGACTATTATAGATAATGAGATCATGCATCTTGCCGAGGTCTAATAGGGCTTGCCCATAAGATGTGAGCGGTCCTCGTCTGTCAGCCGAAACTCATAGCTTACCTGCCTCCTCAAGGTCAATGTCTAGCAATAGGGTGGAATCATCTCTAAAGTCGAGGAGTGGTGCCTAACGAGCACATGTCCTCGTGTTGAAGTCCCCAACTAGAAGGACTTCCCCGCGGCTAGAGAAGTCAACAATGGACTGATAAAGAGCAATAAATGGTGATGTCTCATCCTCCCTCGAATATCTCTCGCAAAGCGCGAGGTCTCAGGGGGAAAGTAGCAAACTGCAATAAACAGATCCCAGCTATCCATGTGTCGAATCCGGATCCAGAGAAACCTAGAGTGTGGATCTCTCGGCTCCACTGAGATGGCCCCCAAAAGTGTGGATCTGTAAAGGACTACAACTCCTCCTGACCCTCGAACCCCTCCTGTATCCCTCGTCTCATCTCTGTAGGCAGACTCCCATGTATACCCGCTGACTACTTGTAGTGGGCGCTCTGGGCTTCGATGTATCTCTGTGTAAAAGACTATGTCGTGACCTGTATAGGATTCTGAGAAGTTCCCTGGTTTTGACCATAAGGTACCATTACAGTTTCATATGGTACAGGATAGGATCTCGGATGTTTGGGTCTCATAGACCTCGCCTCCCTATGCGGGAGGAGAGGTGGGTGTCCGACAGGGGCCTATAAGGAGTCGTCCATCTCGTACTACTGCCCACTGCCCCTCCTTGTGGCCCTGATCCCGCTACTGCAACAGAAAACGCCTCTCCTCAACCTGTAGTGGAGTGAGGTCCTCATCCATGGACCTACGACATGCCTTGGCGTCATGGAACCGTATGATAAGGGGCTGCTCTCGGTTGGGGTCCCTCCCAACCTGCCATGCTCTCTCAATCATGTGCTCAATCGCCCCTAGAGTAGTGGTCACGAAGGCCTGCGCATCTGCCATCGGTGTAGCCTCAGTGCAACGTACTTTGATGTTGAGAGCCTTGCTGGCTCTCTGCTGCTGCTCCAAGAGGGTAGCCAAAACGGTTACCCTTGCAAGTTCACGTTTGGCTACGTCAACCCATCTAGACATCTCCTCGATGGCAGATTGCATGCTCACAATCCGTGCCTCCACCACTGGGTTGCTCCCTTAGGAGTGACCTCCTGTTGGAGCTGTGAGATCTCCTGCCAGAGCCTCTGAATAAGGTCAGCCTGGTCTCGGATAGCCTGAGACTGCTCCTATATGAGACGTGTCTGAAGCGTGTATGCTCCTGTGCAAAGCGTGACAGCTCCCTCTCGCGCTCTCGAATGCTCTGGACCTCCATCAACAAATACTCCCACGCCTCTGATGGATTAGCTCGCCCGTGCTCTAATGGAAACTAAAACGATTGTGTCCTAAAAGTGTGAGTGTTACATACTCTCAACTAACTACTGATAATCACGGGAGCTAGCACCATAACTTTCCACCCAGCCAACCTTGCTGGAGCGTGAGAGTATACACATAGAAAATCAAAAATCTCAAACATACGTGAAGGTCCCTTCTCATTCTCTCACTAACTCCAACAAGCCCCATCTCCCTAGATGGATCTAGATGCCACATAACATCATTATAGGGTCTTTCCTAATGCATCTTTTTTTACCCCTCTCTTGGGATACTTTGGAATCCTTTGCCCCTAGGCACATTTCTTGCATTAGGCCCTTAGCCTTAAATCCACCTAGTCTGGTGCTATCAGCCCTCACCTAGGACCTTGACATTAATTCCCTCTCGATCATTTACATGAAGCGCAAACAAATATATTACAAACGTAGATCCTTAAGGGAAATGTCAACTGATTCTTCCGAGATCATGCCACCTCAGCTAGAGCGTAACATTCCTTCCCTCTTCAGACATCAACATCCTCGATGATGAAATCTGGGAATGCTCTCCGTAACTAGTATACCGATTCCTAGGTAGCTTCCGATAGAGGTAGACCATGCCATGCAATCAACACCGTGGGTATCTTCCGATTACGCACTTGCATTGTTCCTCGGTCCAGGATTCTTGTTGGCTTGCGTCTTGCATTATCCTCTATCTCCTGAAACAAAACCACACCTTCGATTAGTGAGTCACCAGTATGCAAAATTTTCTTTAAACGAGAAACATGAAACACTGGGTGCACCTTACACCCCGGTGGTAATTCTAATTTATAGGCTACCTTGCCTATTCTTTTTAGAATAAACGATGGCCCACAATATTGAGGTGATAACTTAGCACACTCTCCTGCAGTCAAAGACTTAGAGTGTGAAGGAACTCTGAGAAAAACTTTTTCTCCTTCCTTAAATTCCCTAACGGATCGGTTTTCATCCGCATACGCCTTAGCTCTATCCATAGCTTGGCAGATGTTCGCTCTCGCAAGTGCTAGCATCTCCCGCATCTGAACCACAAAGTTCGCGGCACTAGGCACTTTCTGAGGTACTCCAACTATAGTTGGATTCGCTGATCTATAACCATAGTTCAGTTCAAACGGACTGAACCCTGTAGAGGAATGTTTTCTATCATTGTAGGCAAACTCCAACAATGGCAACCACTTGTCCCATGTATGTTGCCTCAATGACACATATGCTCTAAGCATATCCTCTAAAATTTGGTTGATTCTTTCTGTCTTTCTTTTCAACGTACCATCCCTTATGGTATATCTTGCATAAGTTTGGCCTTTTCTGGATGCCAAGTCATCCTTTTCGTTTTCCCCGGGTTTTAACACATGAGCCTTAGGCCATAGACTCTGGACAAACTCGTCCACCTTTTGAGTTTCTCTAATCTCGGTCATTAGAGCACTCTCTAATACCGTGAAACTCATGTTATGCATAATGCGTGACAACGCATCAGCAACTTTATTATCTTTTCCTCTTCGGTACCGAATCGTCAAACTAAACTCCTGCATGAGTTATGCCCACCTAGCTTGGCGGCCTCTCAAGTCAGGTTGTTTACAAAAATGTTTCAGAGTATCATGATCAACATCCACATAAAACTCTGATCCATACAAATAATGTCGCCATGTTTTCAAAGCATGGACAACAGCATACAACTCTAATTCATGAGTTGGCCAATTCCTTTGAGAGGGAGAAAGCTTCTTGCTTTCAAAGGCTATTGGCCTTCCCTCTTGAAGGAGAACTGCTCCTATCGCAATGCCACTTGCATCGGTTTCCAGAAACAATGGTTTCTGGGGATCAACTATTTTTAACACCGGTCCTGTGACCACAGCTTGTTTTATGGTGTTAAAACTTTCTTGTTGATTCAGTCCCTATATAAAAGGTAACTTTATCTGAGGTCAGATCAGTCAATGGCGATACTATTTCGGAATATCCTTTGATATGCCTTCTATAAAATTGGACAAATCCCAAGAATGATCGCAAAGCGGTCAGACTCTAAGGGATTGGCCAAGTTAGTGTCGCAGCCACTTTCTTTGGATCCATTTCTATCCCCTCTGGAGTAATTATGAATCCTAAATATTCAAGTCTAACCATACACAATATAGTTTTCTTTTTATTTACATAAAGACTGGCTTTCCTCAAAGTACTGAACACTATTCTTAAGTGTTCGCGATGCTCAGTAATACTTTTACTGAATACCAGAATATCGTCAATAAAATGTACTACAAACTTTCCGATATACGGACGTAGTAAATCGTTCATAAGCATGACGAATGTAGCTGGAGCATTGGTAAGTCCAAAGGGCTTTACCAAAAACTCATAATGACCAAACCTGCTTCTGAAAGCGGTTTTATGCACATCCTCGGCTCTAATCCGGATCTGATGGTAGCCACACTTAAGATCTATCTTGCTGAAAATCACGGCTTTATGTAATGCATCTAGCAAATCATCAATCCGAGCCATCGGATACCTGTGCTTAATAGTGATATTATTCAATGCTCTGTAATCTATACAGAGGCGAAACGTATCATCCTTTTTCTTCTTTAATATCACTGGCGAAGCAAAAGGTGAGAAACTTGGTTGAATCTGCCCCAACTTGAGGTATTCTTCCAGTTGCCTTCGCACCTCCGCTTCTTCGGTAAAACTCATTCGATAGGGAGGTCTATTTATAGGTTTTGCCCCCGGGATTAGTTTGATCTTATGCTGAACATTTCGCTCTGGAGGTAGCTCATCCCTAAAACAGTCAGAGAACTCCTCTACTGTAAGATCAGCCAGTTTGGCCATTTCACCACTTTGCGCAACATCAGTGCTAGCCGAAGAATCATCAATCGGCTCTACCGATGCTGTACAAAGGAATAAAAACTCTTCTTAAGCTTTTCGGATTTCCATCACAGAAACCAACGGTCCCTGAGGTACATCTTTCTCACCTCGTAAGGCATAAAGCACATCATTCATCTTGAATTGATATACGTGCTTTTTCCAATCAATGGCTGGATTCTTCTTAGAATGCCACACCTTACCCAGGGCTATATCTACATGAGCAAGCTTAGTCATTTCAAAATCAAGCTTCTCAACATAGTCCTGAATACGAAGCTCCAACTCGGTAACCCTTTGGTCCCATACTTCAGTTGAACTTCCATCTGCCATCCTGACTGTATACGAATAGTCAGATGGGCAGTCTTTAACTTCAGCCTCTTCACGAGCTTGGAGTTAATTACATTGTGAGTTGACGCAGAGTCAAACAACACAATGACATCATGATTGGCCACTTGCCCTTTCATCTTAATTAACTCCGTATCATTAAAGGCTGTATACCCCGTTGCTGCGGGCTTAGATAGGATGTTATCAGGTGCACTCGTTACTAGCTTAGCAACAGACACACATAACAAATAAGGTACTGACCTCTGAGAAGATCCCGCTAGTTGAATCTGCATCTATTCCGCTCTGGGACTTCCCTCCATTTCCACGTCGCATTCTGAGACTACCATCTCAGCCATCCGACGATCCTTATTTCGTGGACAATCTTTCCACTGATGAGGCTGAAGGCAACCAAAATACAAGCCTTCTCTCCTCGCTTTTTCTCTTTGCTCTAGGTTTAAGGGAGACTTTGACCAAGCCCGGGCTGCCATTGGCATTACTTTCCTCTTCACTCCAATGGTGGTACTTGATTTAGGAGTTTCAGCTGGTTTCGCCTACTTGGCTTGACCACTCGGCTGAGAACCACTCCCTTTACTAATCCACTTCTTCTTAAACCCAGATTTCTTCTGGTACCCATACTGGGTCCCGACCTGCGCAAACCCACTTGGCCTGCTGCCCTTGGCATCTTCATAGTTTAAGGCTATGGCTATTGCATCATCCAACATGTTCGCATACTTAGCCCGAACTTCCATTTTAATCCGATCATTCAATCCAAATATGAAATCGTTCACTTGGATTGACTGAGGTAGGGGTTCATCAACCTTCATTACGCTCTCTCGAAACTTATCAGTGTATTCTGCCACTGACAAATTTCTCTGACGAAGGTTTCTATACTGATCCCAAGCTCGGGATGCTTCGTCAGGAGGTAAAAAGTGCTTCCTAAATTCCCTTTTAAACCCCTCCCAGGTAGTGGATGCAATACCATCTTTCTGTTGTTTAATCCACCACCGATCCGCTGCCTCACTAAACATGTGGGTGGCCTCGCGGATTTTCTTGATATCATTTCTGATTTCACAAATGGCGAACGCCTCGTCCCATTTGTGTAACCAGGTCTCAATGACATCAGAACTACGGTCATTCATCCGACCAGAATACTTTTCCGGCCTATAATTGGCAATATTAGGTACTTTAGCCCTCCTAGACTCGACTGTATGGACACTAGACTCCGGTTCCATCGGAGCCTTTCCTTTCTCATCTCGAGAAGGTCTGGCAGACAAACTCTGTATCACTCTTCTAAGTTCACACTGCCATGCATTTGCCTGTAACTGTTGCGCTAATATCTGCTGCAAGGCATCCTCAAGTAATGCAATCCTGCCAGATAAGGTGTGAACTACAAGGCGTGACACCTGCTGGGTCGGCCGGACTCCTGACTCTACAGGGTCCATCCTGGAAGCTCCATCTTCTGCTTCCATTCTGCAAACTTCAAAAAATCAGGTAAGTGGGAGATGCAAGGATTGATGATTTCTTGAAGGCCTTCATGAATATATTATCCCTGGGCAATACAGTGCTACAAAAGAAAGTCTATACAAGTTTTAAGAATCCATCAAGCTCAAGCAGACTGCAATTATGTGCAAACTCTCCCAAATATGAAGCTTCAAAGCTGCCTATTTGACCGAAAGTCCTTCGGGTTATTACTAAACAAAATGTTTACCAACTCCTCCTCGTTCTGACGAACAAAATCCTGCTTCTTCCAGTGTACCAGACGATGGTACTCACGTATCGTATAGGCCTCACTCGGAAGGTGATGCTTAGTCTCGAATCGGAGTTGACGGCGTAAAACCTTACACTCATCACCGTGTCAACTATTGCAGGTATTGAGCCAAGAGGCGGCGACGAGTGGAACAAGTAGTGTTTGTGGAGGTGTGTAAGGCAGCTTCATGGTGAGAGCGGATGATCAAGGAAGCTTGATTCTCTAGGAGCGGTACGTCATCGATTCGTGTGATTAGTGAAAAGGCATGCAGAGAGCGTATGTATGAGTACAACCTATCTTTGCAAGGTAACTCTATGGTGATTGTACTCTCTTGCAATACTAGAGCTTTGTTGGACAGTCATTATTGCAACTTTTGGAGATTTTTTTTTCCACAGCAGGGATGATTGTGGCTAAGAGGATCTAAATCTAGCCACATTTTTACTAGTTGTGGGGTTGGTCGCGGAAATGGTGTGAAGAATGGGTTGGGATAACTAAGGGGACGTTCACCTTCATCTAGCTTGGGGGCCCAGGGGTACTTTGTAATGCTGGCAACTGCATATGGTCTCTCTGCACTCCCTTCACAATGTGATCTCGCTCCCCTTCACACATTCCACTAACAGCTCCTTCCACTTCCCTGAGATTGTGCAGCCATTCACTCACCCCACTTACCCCTCTTTCACCCTCCCTACATTGCCTCTGTGCTTGTGCAGCCCTTTACTCATCTCCAATCACCCCTCTTTCCTTCCTTCTCTCAGACTAGCACCGACCATTGCTAGCTCTTTCCCTATCATTTTACACTTCACCTCATGTAGCAAGATAATGCGAATATTTATGCCTCTGCTGGATGGAGTGATGTGCAAGCTTCACTATGTGAGATTTTATGAATACACAGAACCTAATACATGGACACCATGAGATTCAAGGATCAATTTGAACTGTAGTTCTTTGCTTCAATTAAAAAGGAGAACAATTAAAAAAAGAGGATTCCAACCTCTGCCTTTCAGTTCCTGAGGTGACAAAGATGACTGTACTGACTCAACTGAGCCAGCCTGTTTTGCACATTTAATTGCCTCTTCACGCATCTCAGGGCTCACCAGCCCACCCAGGATAATTGTCCTCGCAACCCTGCAAGAACTTAAATCATTGCACGATAAAAGAAATATTATACACCAACAATCACTACCATCCAAACACACATGACTTTACCGTTGTTTTTCTGAGCTTTTTCCTTGCTCGAACATCTGTTCTTTTTTCTCTTTCTTTTTGCACTCCTGCACAGTAGAAAGATCTGCAAAACTACCTTGGTATCATTGCTTCACTTCACTAAAAATATTCAAAATAACATCAGTACATTAAAAATTTTGAACCAACCTTCATAAGTTTAGGCTCACAATCATTGCTACCTCTCTCAACTGAGACGAGCAGTATAGTTTTAGCTATTATGTTACAAAAACTTCCTGATTTAGACTTGAATGATTCCTATAACTTGAGGACGAAACGAACTCCAAAATCCTACCACTACAAATGCACAGATGAAGATTTGAATGCCTTTTCTACCGATCTGGCATACAGCTTTCAAGACATAAGCTAAGAGTACCTTTGACACCAAAGTTACTTGATGAATACATATTCAGTCCTTTTTCATCCTAGTAGTACGCAGATGGATGAAATATTTTCAATTCGTTCACAAAAGCTTGTTCAATGGTTCAAAATCTGGCATTAGGATGGTGTACCAACCATGTCTGGGCTTCTTTGCCCCCTGAGTTTCAGACCAGAATTTCCCTTCTTGTATTTCAATCTGCTCGTTTGGCCTTCTCTTTTTTGATTCATCTGAAGTAAATGCAACTTTTTTCACAGTACTGTCTTCCTTTCTCTTTTTTGATTCATCAGAAGGAAGTGCAACTTTTTTTGTTGTCCCATCTTCCAAAATTGTGCCAGAAGCAGCTGGCTCACTAATGTTCAAATCAATATCTGCAAACACAAGTGGGAAGTTAATCCAGGAGAAAGCAAACCAAATGCAACCAATAAAACTGTGAAAATGTAGCATGAAGGTAAACAGCTAGAGACACATTCTATTCCATGGAAATTACAACTTAATTGCAATTCTTCTGCAATAATTATGGCCAAGCAGCTGAAATGTGGAGTATGCCTGAAGGGATATTGGAAATTGCAGTCTTCAGTTCTCCTCTCTTAAACCGAACCTTTATGAAAGTAGCATCAAATCCAGTAGTCTATCCAATTCTACGTAAGGAGGTAGTTGTCTTTAGTTGGCTTGTATTAATCTATGCTTTCCAAAAGTTGAAACTAAGCTTTGAGAGACAATATTTCTAAAATGCTCTTCTTATGCTGCTCGAGCTCCTCCTGCTCTCCCCCTCCCGTTATTGTCATAGCCTTTACCCTTGCTCCCCGCCGCCCTCACCCTAAAGGTAGGCATTGAGCATGTTATGCCTTTGGCGCGCCATCGCACGAGCACAGACTACTCCCCGTTCAAAGCGCAAAAACCCACGATCGTCGTTCAGGCTCTCACCCATAGAAGGGCCTTGGAGCCCCATTTTGTTGATGTGCATGTCCCATCATAGGGTTTTCAGCTCAAGCAACCTGCTTTTCAGCATTGTCGCCGTCACCTGTCCCGCCACAATGCAAGAGAAGCATTCTAAGCTACGCCTCTCCCACTACTGTCCATACAGCTCTACTAGCTCAAGCACCTCTCCCACACCTGCCTGTATAGTCTAGTATAGTTGAAATTTGGGGCTCTTCTTGATTTTACCCTCTCTCTGCTTTAATTTCTCATCCAAAATTTGGGGCCTTGGCTAAAATTGCAGTCTTTTTCTCTCAGATTTCTTGCTAAGGCCTTGTCGTTCAATTTCTCATGTTCAACTTGCAACAAATGGGAGCTTATACTCCTCTTGACTTGCATTAGCTTTTGTGCATTGAGGACTTCAGTTTGAAGTCATTTGGAGCAGATTTGTGCATACATTTGGGACAGATTTGTGCAAACTTCTGTGGAATTCCAAGCAAGCCTTGCAAGGCAGCTTATTGCAATTTGCTCACTGTTTGAGCAGCCCATTTGGCATTCATATTTGCACATTGCTGCCATTTTCTACGACATTTGAAGATTTGTAGTCAGCTTTGTAAGCAACCAGTGATAGCCTTGAGGCTTTCACTTTTCTTTTTGCAGATTTTTATTTGCAATGGCCAACAGTGACTTGTTTGGAACGATTTCCGCTGAAGGCAAGCTTGATGGTACCAACTATCCCATGTGGTCGTACTTGTTTGGAACGGTTTCCGCTGAAGGTAAGCTTGATGGTACCAACTATCCCATGTGATCGTACTTGGTGTGCCACCTGTTGGTATCCAACTGGGGTATTGTATATGGATCAATGCAATGATAGCCTTGAGGCTTTGACTTTTCTTTTTGTGGATTTTTATTTGCAATGGCCAACAATGACTTGTTTGGAACAGTTTCCGCTGAAGGCAAGCTTGATGGTACCAACTATCCCATGTGGTCCTACTTGGTGTGCCACCTGTTGGTATCCAAGATTTTTTGGGGTATTGTATCTAGATCAAAGACTAGACCTGTCTCTCCGACATTGCCACCGCAATCACTACAAGTGGTGCTACTGCTACTACAGCCACTTTTAATTCATCTCAGATAGAAATGATGCCACGGTTGCCTATTTGCACACGCAATTGGATGGTGTAAAGATGAACAAAGGGGACAGCATGGATGCCTATCTCACACGGATCAAAGACTTAGAGAGCAGCTCATCAATTTTGATGAGATTGTACTAAAATCACAAGTTGTGTCCATGACACTAAATGGACTCCCTAAGTCTTACTTAGGGTTTTTGCTATGACATTGAGGTTAGTGGCAATGGGTAACCCCAACCACTACTCCTTTCATCCGCTTGTTTCCTTGCTCCTGTAGGAGCAGCAGAGCCACTCCCTTAGAGCTGCCTCCATAAATGCAGACGCAACCTGTGCCACAGATCACAAAGACAAAGGTAAGGGGGGCAAGAATTAGCAAGCCCAAGCCTTTTGGTACCTCATCTTCTTCTCTCCCAGTAAATGGGAAGAGAAATCAAAGCAGCCATGACATCTCTAAATGTCGAAAGTGCATTGCCCATGTTCACTTTCATGAGGCAGCAAACATGGCTCATGATGAATAGGCATTTGTTGTGACCTGCCACTACAATTCGGAGATGCATGCTTCATCTTTATTGCAGATTCTAAGCACATTACCTCATGCAAATCTCTATTTCAGCCCTTGAGTGATGCTCCACAAGGGGGCATTGTCACTTGTGCAAATAATGCACCTTATCCCATGAAGGCATTGGACAGATTGAAGTCACTTTTGCGTCAGGGGATGCAGTGACTCTATTGGAAGTGTTATATTTTCCAGGTATAAAAAAGAACCTGATTCCTATCTCAACCATCTCCACATATGGCTTTGGGGTTATTTTTGACAGTTATCATTGTGCTGTGTATGACAACAGCATGACAACTACATAGTACTTATTGGAATACTTTCCAAAGGGCTGTACCACCTTGATGCATATGACAAACAAGCTGTTTCAGAAGCACATGCAATTGTTGAATCTATCATTTAAGATACACACGTGTGACATGAGATTGGGACATCTCAATTATGGCAGTTTGGTGAAAATGCATTCCAAGGACATGGTGGTTGACCTCCCACCCATGCATGCGCTTACAAAACATGTCTGTGAGGGCTCCTTGTTGGGCATTGCCAATTGGTTCTCATTTCTAGAAGATAGGACTGTTAATGCATCTAGGAAGTTGCATCTCGTGCATGGTGATGTATGGGGCTGATGCAAATAGCATCACTCGGAGGTAATTTATACTTTGTCACCCTTGTGAATGACTTCACCAAACATACTTAGATTTATCCATTGAAGTCCGAGTTTGATGTCTTCTTTTGTTTCAAGGACTTTCGTGCCATGGCTGATGGAAACAAGCTCTTGACCAGTGGCATCACTCCGCAAACAAAATGGAGTTGCAGAGCGAAAGAAATAGAACATTGAGTGAAATGGCCAGATGCATGCTTAAGGGGAAATCTTTGCCCAATATATTTTGCTTGGATGCAATTATGTGCCCCAACTATGTGCTCAATAGAGCACCCACACGGGCATTGAAGACTGTCACTCCTTACGAAACATGGATAGGAGAGAAGCCTATGATTTCACACATGCGGGTGTTTGGGTCCTTGGCATATGCACATGATCTCCCTCAGCAGAGGCATAAGCTAGAAGATAAGGCAGTCAAATGCAATATTTTTTGCTATATCTTACAGCAGCAAAGGATATAGGTTGTATCAGCCTAGCACAGGCAAGGTTTTGTCAATAGAGACGTTTCGCTGAAAGAAAGAAAGAAAGAAATTTTATTAAAGTCTTCGGGAGACCGTGAAGGTCTATGAGACTAAAGATAACTAGTACAATGAGCATAACGGTGGCGGTCTCAAAACGGGCCGGCCAACCGTTTCTTCAGAAAAAGTTATGAAGGACGGTGTGTCTAGTCCTGGTACAAAAATGTGTATCTATCTCCAGATGATACAAAAAATGGCACAAAAAATGGAGCAGAAGGGGGGAGATACAAATATATATATATATATATATATATATATATGTATGCATGTGGTGATCGTCAGAGGCCAATCATAGAGGGGCCGTCAAATGGGAGGCCGAAAAAAACCCTGCGATGGATGATTGGCCTCTGATGTCACGCGGCCTAGAACTCGGTCGTCGGGGGCGGCGGGTGGCCCTATGGTGAAGAACGAGAGCAACGGTGACCCCGATAGGCGGGCTAAGAGCATAGAAGGGATGTCATGGACCCGGATGTGTGACTCTATCCGCTGGCACAGCTGTCGTGGCTCTGGCTCTCACTCATGTCCGCGTCGTTGGCTAGACTGAGGAGAGGTATCCTGTGACTGGAAGAAATCAGTGATGGGTCGCTGAGTGTCCTCACGCTATGTGGGCTGCGCATGCTGTCGTGCCCGGAGAGATGCATCTCGGTGGCGGGTCATCTCATGTAAGAAAGCGGCTAGGCACCGCTGGTCCGAGAACTGCAGCATGCGTGGGAGGGGGCCGAATCCGTCGCAGAATAGGCAATGGTACCGGCCTCGGATGGCATAATAGATAGGACATCTGAAAGCAAAGCCTGCAGGTCGCAAAGTGGGCAGATGCGGCCCTCTCGTGGGATACCCTCTGCGCGTCCGCTCTCGATCCGTAGTCGGTGTGACGAAACCCTAAACTGGCCGAGTGAAATCCGGAGCGCATGCGGTAGATGAATCTGTGTATAACCCGGGGGCGTGATGAAACCCTCCTGTGAGATCTGGAGGCAGTGTCGGCGATAGCAATCGAGCTTCACAAAAAGCTCGGGGTGAAGAAACCAAGTCCTCCAGGTGTGAAGCTGGAGCAGATCCTCTCGGATGATCTGGTTGACCTCCTGGTCAGTGGGGGAGAAAGGGGATGGTGGAGCGTCGAGGCTGTACTGAAAAGGAGGCAACCGGTCCATGTCGAGGCCCAGTCGGGTAAACCAGCTGGAAAGGCGACTATACCAACATCGCTGGTCCGCATCAGCGGATAAGGCCATAGAGGAGGATAAGGCTAGCCAGGGTAGGCGGAGGCGACCGTCAGAAGAGGAGCTGAAGCCCCTGACCCTGTGTAGATAAGTGATAGCCTAGAAGGCCGCATCAAGCTGTACTGGTGAGGCGCCAAATTCTGCTAAGATGATCTGATGAGGTACCGAATTCTGCTGAGAATGCAGCATTGCCTTGGCTGGACTGTAAAAAACAGCCATTAGTAGAAGCCTCTACTGTGTTTCTGCCCTTCTTTCAGTCCACCACAGACTCAGATGAGTTTCTGCAGGGTACAACTCCTAATGGTTCTAGCAGTTCACAGCATTCTCATTTGCCAAGTATTGAAATTATGAGAAGCTAAGAATGCGAGCTTGAAGAGAACTCACTTCCAAAATCGACTTTGGAAGGGAAGGTGGAAGATGGAGGTGAGGAAGAAGATGATGATGTGGCACCTAACTAGGGCTTAGGCTAGAGAAAGCATCCAATGCTAGGCTAGGCTAGATCTAGAACCTGGAGCTCTGATACCAAGTGTAGAATCCCGTAGGATAGAATAGATGCATCTTGAAAGAGGTGTGAGAACACAATGAAAGAAAGATGGTAGTTCACTATTATGATTGTGAGAGAGAGGACTCTCTCTTATAGAAAGGGGGAGAAGGTAATACCTTCCTTACATAAGTGGCAATCAGCCCCTACATCAGTGGGAATCAATCCCTACATCAGTGGGATTGCCTTTCTTATCCCAACATTCGATGCATCACATTTGTTCTCCCAAGATGCATGGTGGATTGAACATCATGGATATTCATGTGCATATTCTTGCCCACAGGGGAAAAATGTTGCTGCAATTTCTGCAGGGTGATCAGCCCTGGGCTCTTATGATTAGGACTCTGGTCACTCATATCAGTATTTCTGTGTTTGGTCATTGGCAACTCGATCAATGGGATTTCTTTTTTGGCTGCACTGATGGCACTTTGCCTAGTTACCCTTTTATCTCCCGCTTGCTTCTTGACTGGAAGCATGTTCTTTCTCATCTGGAATGGAATGGATGGCAATCTTTGCTTGGGAATTCTTTGAGAGCTGAAAGCATTCAGTGATCGAAAGTCTTTCAGCCTCCCTTGGCTTTACAGGAACCTCGACATTCCTACTTTGTCTCGTTTAAAGGCATCACCTCGGTTGCTGATGTTATAGATGATGCTGGTACTATGCTCCCCTTTTCTCTAGCAGCCACTACATATGGATTGGGCTCTCATTATTGTCCTTTGTGGCAACAAATTACTTCTATGCTTTCGCCTTTTGTTCCGATTCCTCCTTTGGAACTCCAGGACCGGCTGGAAGATTGGACTTTGACTTCTCCAGGGTCCTCTTCTCGTCCTTTGAGGCTATCTCAGATTACTGTACCTGCATTGTATAAAATCCTTTTGCCTCAACCTTGGGTTTGAGAGAGAGGTGATTCTGTTTGGCGAATGCATCACCCAGCCAAGTGGTGGAGGAAAAGATTACAGCAACTTTGGACCTATAAAGTACCGCTTCAACAGGTTTTCTTTTGGCGAGTTCTTTTGAGAGTGTTTCCATCTGGATAGCTATTAGCTCATCGACACATTACTCCTGCACTTTGCCACAAATGTTCTGCTTCTTCGGGGACTGTGCCTCACTTGTTTTGACATTGTTCGTGCTCTCGTGAGTTTTTTTATTTGCTTCGACAGCGCCTGCGAGCCAGATTCCCATCTGTTCCGTTTGGGAAGTTCTTCTAGCTATTTGGGTTTCATGCATCCAGACTGGAGTTTCATCTTTTCTTCGTTTGGGTTCGCTACTAGGCACTATGGACCTTATGGACATATAGGAATTGTAAAGTCTTTGGTGATCCTACTTTCTCTCTGTTTGGCTTTTTTAGGCATTCTCTGCAGCAATCTTTCTTTGATTGCTTGCAGACCCGCTGCATGGATCATGAGGTCTTTTTTGCATATACTGAAATTTTCAGTTGATGTAATTGTAGCACCTTGTTTTGAGGTTGCTACTCATATAATATAATCAATCAAAGATTTCACCCCAAAAAAATATGTGTGTGTGTGTGTGTGTGTGTGTGTGTGAAACACACACACACACACACAAACACACTAACCTATTGATTTCTTCACACTAAAATGTTAATGAGTAGCTATAATGAATACACACAGGTGTGGATCATCTGTCATCTTAGCATGCAATGTTTCAAGGGTGTTAAAGCCGCTTGAGTGAGACACTCAGACACCCTTTGACAATTAGTCTCTGAACATTTAGCTGTAATGAACAAATGCAAAGTCTGAAAATGCAGTTTCATATCATCTAAGAATCTTAAGCAAGATCGGGGGATAAGAGCAACTCGAGTCTGTCAAGCTGTGCATCAAAGATTGTGTATGGTCTAACCATAATAGTACAACAGAAGTTTCTCTCTGTACTAGTTTCAATGCGCAAATACACACCAGCAATCACGTATAGATATCTAGATGAATTCACGAACATGCTCAAACTCATCCTGTAAAACATTTGTCACCCACATGATACATACATACATACATAGTACATACATACACACACACACACATATATATAAAGCCAATCACAATAACAGTATCTCATCTGTCTCTTTCATAATTGTATGCAGAAAATAAGCATAATGGACCTTTCAAGGGACAAACCAAAATATATAAACAGAAACATACCCTGGTGTTTTCTAGACCGTCTTTGTTCAAATGAAGCACGGGGTTTCGCAAGTTCAACTTTAATCTTCCGGCCCTGCAGATCAGTGCCATGCTTCGTCTCCACCGCACGTATAGCATCCTCCACAACAGCACTGCCCCAAGCTCATTTTCAATAGTTCTATGAATCAAGCATACGGGTTGTGGAGAAGCAACAGCAACAACAAAAGAGAAGAAATTGAATATGATAAAAACGTGATCTACTTTTGAAAGCTCTTTTATAATGACATATATGGGTATTTAAAAGAAAACAAAGAAGAAGCTTACAATTGTACAAAGCCAAATCCCCGATGCTGATTTGCACCTGTCCAAAATCCAGAGTTAATCGATACAAACATAGTTGTCCAATGATAACCTGCAGACAGCCTAGATGAATTGCTCCTTAACTGTTTTGTTTTTTTTTCCCATTCAGATGGTCTTCACAAACCGTTGCTGCCCAGACTGCCACTTAATGAAAAACACAAGCATCTATCTTACAATTCGCAGAGACCAAAGAAATGGACAAGTGGGATTGCACATGCTTTCAGAAGAGTAAAAAACAAGTGTACTTTCGATAATAATACTCACCTTTCTCCTTCACGGTGAAGCTACGTCGAACTGGGCCAATTTCACTAAACACCTCTTGAAGCTGCAAGATTCAGAGAGATTGTTAAATCGACTTTAACAACTATACTAAGGTTTTGAATTATTATGTACAATGGAGTCACTCTTTCGACTCGTTGTTACTATGAAGCTAAGATACCATGCTGTTAGCACATCAACAAGAGGCTAACCTATCAGCAACATAAGCAGCTACTTTTCATGAGGAAGAGATTCATCCTATGGCCATATTTGGTGAGGACAAGGTGACAACAGTCAATTACACAGGAATGCTCAGCGCTAGCATGCATTTGCAAATCAAACTGTGATAGGAAAGGAGGCAAACAGGAACTAGAATAGAAGCAAAAAAGGCACATGCTGCTTGCTCAGTGTTGACCCAAAGTTTTGGTGCAAGTGCTAGAGGTACTACAAGGTTTGGGATGAACCTCAAAAGAATAGTTTTAGAAGTTAAAAGTGGCTATAGCATCTACTCCTGCCTTAAAGGTAGTGGATTCTAATGAACCATTTGTGGTTGAACAAACGCCAGTGACTTTGCTATTGGGGCGGTACTTTTACAAAAGGGTCAACCAGTGGCTTTTGAAAGCAAAAAGTTGGACCGTGCCTAGCGGAATTACTCAGCATATGAGAAGGAATTGTATGCTATAGTCTATGCTTTGAAGAAATGAAGTGGTGCCAAATTTGAGATCATTTTTTATCAAGAAAGCATTAAGCGGATTTGCAATCAGCCAGAGCTTAAATTTAGAAAAGCTAGGTGGGCTGAAATAATGCAAGAGTTTGATATCCAATTAACATATCGAAAGGGGAAGTTCAATGTGGTAGCAGACTCCCTAAGTCAAATGCCAATTGTTAATGAATTGAGTTTTACTCAATTCCAAAATGATGTCCTAGAGTCCTTCAAAGAGAAATGTGGGTTTAACCCTCACTTTTCTGAAATATGGAAAGCAATTAAAAAGAGGGATCCAACTAATCCAGGAGCTTTCACTGAGGAGTCACATTGAAATAGTGACATACCACAAATGAAAAAAATATACCACTAAAGATGGCTACTGATCTACAAAATGCGTCCCGGATAATAATAGCATTAGACAAGTGTCATGATTGTCCAAGTGCTGGTCACCCCCAAGAATTTAGAAGATGTATGCGCTTCTGAAGAGGCAATTCTTTTGGCTTGGAATAGATAAGGATGTCCAAGATTATGTATTGAAGTGCCCAAATGCCGGGTCAATAAGGCTGAACGCCTAAAGGTAGGAGGTCTCCTACACCCATTGGAGACTCCATCCAGCAAATGGGAAAGCATCTCCATGGATTTTATTGTTGGATTACCTATGACATAGAGGGGGCACGACTCTGTGTGGATAATTGTGAATCGGTTGACAAAGATGGCTCACTTTATTCCAACCAATGAAGAGGTTAAAACTATAGAATTACCTAGGCTATTTGTAGAGCATATTTATAAATTACCTGGGTTACCAGTTGGTATTGTTAGTGATCGAGTTAGCAACTTTAACAACCATTTTTGGAGGACTGTGTTTATGAGGGTGGAAACTCCTTTGAATATGAGCACCGCGGATCATCCACACAGTGATGGTCAAACTAAAAGGGTCAATCAGGTCATTGAGGACATGCTTCAAGCATATCTAGGTAAACGGAAAACTAATTGAGAACCGTATTTGCCCATATTAGAATTTGCATATAACAATGTCAAACATTCAACTACAGGTTTTAGTCCATTCATGATGATGTATGGATTTTAACCTAGAGCCCCAATTGCAGTGGGACTCAAAAAGAGAAGATTCAAGCAGCCAAAGACTACGTGACATTCAATATGGCAATAATATCTAGTTAAGTGGAAAAATAGATCGGAAGAGAGTTCAACTTGGAAAAGGGTAAGCAATCTCCAGAGGAGGTTTCCCAATTTTGTTTTTAAGGACGTAAACCATTCTTAAGGGGAAGGGAATGTGACGTCAGTCATAATCATAGAGGCCTGAGGCTTGGTTATGGTGAAGCGGCAATCAGAGGGCTTGACAACACTTGTAGTTAGTTGGGGACTTCTATTGTTTGGGTCTAGGTTTATGTCAAGCCTAGGCATTAATGAGAGGTGCAAAGAGGATATCATAGGTGGGACTAAATGGCAAAGCCCTTTGAGGAACACGTGTCACCAAGTTTATTGCCACTTGGGTTCAAGGGAGACTTCTGGAGAGAGGCTCCACAAAGGAATGAGACGAGATGAAGGAAGCACTCCGGTGAGTCGCGGCTAGGTGGAAAACGAATGCTCAAGCCCTCTATGTTGGAACCGTCACACTTGGAACAACAAACTGAGCTGGATATGCATGAGGGAGTTTCGATACATGACCACTTGACGAAGGTCAACGTGGTGAGGGATCAACTAGCATCGATTGATCAAAAGGTGGACTTGTGCCAGCTGGCCTTGATGGTATTGAGGAGGCTACCTTGGAGTTTCAAAAGCTTTGTTACAACTGTGACAGCAGGACAGAGGACACTTCCAAGAGGAAGCAGAAAAAGAAGTGCTTCTATTGTGACACGCCAGGCTATTTTGCGAAGGATTGCTGAAAGAAGAAGGCGGATCAAAAAAACAAGAAGTCCGACTCAGATTCAAAGGGTGACACAAAAGCCAAAGCTAATGTGGTAATCGAAGAACTGTTCTTGGTGACATCTCCGTGTGTTACTAAGGTCAGATATGCCGACCTAGAAACCACAGTGATGATGTCTGACATTAAGATGTGGGTTGACGAGGAGTCAAAGACCTTGTGAAGGTGAAGGACAGCATGGAGTGCTTGGAATCTTCCCAATGCGTGGTTGTTGATACTAACACGAGGGTGGATTCCATGGAGTGCCCTAGGGTTTCATGTTCAAATGGATGCTGTAATTTAGAAGGGGACAGTACATGATTACACAAGTTATTGGTATATACCTCGATAAGGTGCATGGTTTGCTTTCAGAGCAAGCACACATGCAGTATGACGATCTAGTATGTACTTGATGTTCTTAATTTGAGCCTTTATAGCATGGAATCTACTCTTCATATGTCTAAGGTAATGCAAGATTGGAAGGAATAGGCCTTCTTCTAAGGCAGAAGGAGAAGTGTGGGTGCTTCTTCAAATCTCGGACACAGATTGCTGGAAGGTGATGGACAAGGTGTACTAAAGCCAGAAGAGTACCTACTTGAGAGCTCAGTGAGAGTTCATGGTCTAGGTTATCTGAAGATTTTCTTTTGTCGTGGAGCTTGCCAAAGGAAGGACGGGTTGAAACAGGCCCTCAAAGCATGGTGTCTAGAAGACTCCACGTTGTTCACTCATTATGAGGGGGACAACTCGAAGATCGTGGCAGTTGGATTGCTCGAGTTTGAAGGTGGGAACCTGACTAAAGGTGGTGGTGCCAGGAGGTGCTACTAGAGATGGACCTATGTACCAGGATGGAAGCGGAACCAGGCCTAGTGGAGCAAGAGCCACTGGATGAAAAGCCAGGAAAAGATTTCGACATCAAAATGTTCTAGAGGACTACGACTAGGGAGTTATTGGAGCATCGTCATCGACGTGTTGGCATTGGGCCTAGATGTGTCGGTGAGAGGGGGTGTTGGAATGGTCATCTCCCCATCTGTGAGCCCCCAAATGAGGAGTGCATTGGGGTGGACCACAGGTGGAATGGCATGCCACATGGACAGCATCTTGGCTGTCATGTGGGCAGGGGACTCATGGTGGAGAGGGGGCTGCCACATGGGCAGCACCTCACAGGGAAAAGACAGCCAGAGGCTGCCGCATGGGCAGCACACAGGCTGCCATGTGGGCAGCTGTCAAGGCAGGGCCAGTGGACTGACAGAGGCGCAGCATGGCGTGAATGTACAGGCTGGAACAGTCCCCTAACAGAGGCGCACAGGAGGCTGAACAGAGCTGGCACATGGCGCAGCATGGTGGGCCAAAAGGGCACCTGCAGAGGGCAGGCAAAGGGCCTGCAATGGGCTCTGACTGTGACAAGGCAGCAGCCCAAAAGGGCCTGGCATAGGCCCTTATATAGGGCTGGTTGGACCAGCCAACCAAGTCGCCATTAGGGCTGACTGGTCGGTTATTTTGGGCAGGTCTGGGGGCTACATAAGGAGGGCCTTCAGGCACTCATTTCTCATATTTTGGAGCAGCACTTCAGGGAGCAGGAAGGAGCAGCAGAGCAGCACCAGTTGGGCCCATGACCAGGAGTTGAACTGGGCTGAGGAGCTGCAGACTGAGCTCACACAGGGCTGCCTACCTAGGCTGTACACAGGCAGTAAGGTAGAAGGATCTAGACGGAAAGTCTACATACGCTCGAGGTGGAGCACGCAGGCTCGAGTTTAGAGTTATCCGGCAGATAGTAGAACTACCTTGTGGTAAGACCACCCGACAGACACAGACCCAAGACATTTTCACCGCTGATAGGCGTGCAATCACGGTTCCAGGTTTCGGATTCCAAGTTCCAGTTCCAGTCTCAGCCTACCTCAGATAGCACGTGATATATTTTGTACTTGATTTCGCTTGAGCTATTGAGCTTCTTTATTTTATTTTCAGCATAATACTCAGCAAGGGCCTTAGCACCCCCTTTGCTCCAGCCCTTTGTGGCTTGTATGAGTTCTTTTCCCTTTTTGGTGTGTTTTGCACTTTGTCCCATAGGCCCATGACACTTTTTGCGGACGTTAATATTTCTTTCTTTCTCTCACCGTCTCTTTTTGGGCTCTACATTGATGAGATCGCATCCTTTATTGACCGCCTAGAAGGCGAAGGATCACTGCTGGCTGAATTGATGATACAGATATTGTTGTATGCTAATGACGTCGTCCTCATATCCTCTTCAGTGGAAAGACTGCAGAGACATCTGGAGGCCCTAGAGGTGTTTTGCAGAGAGAGAGACCTCACAATTAACCTTGGGAAGATCAAGGTCGTGATCTTCAACACCTCATGCGCAATACTCCATCGTCATAGCTTCACTTACCAAGGTGAGCCAATGGAGATAGTGCAGTCTTACACATACTTGGGAGCAACCTTTATAAGGGCAGTTTTCACGATGACCCATGCAGCTAGGGCACAACCCACACGAGGACAAAGAGCCTCAGCCCAACTAGAGAGGGCTTTCAGGCGCACTTTCACGATCTGCCAATGAAGGGTTGGCTTTTCGACACCCTATGTAGAATCCCATGGAATAGAATAGATGCATCTTGGAAGAGGAGAGAGAGCACAATATGAAACCAAAATGTTGTTCTCTATATTAGATTGTGAGAGAGATGACTCTCTCTTATAGAAAGGGGGAGAAGGTAGCACCTTCCCTACATAAGTGGCAATCAGCCCCTACATCAGTGGGAATCAGTCCCTACATCAGTGGGACTGGCCTAAATCAAAGGAACCTCCCATGTGGGGGCCTTTGGCTTACATCATCACTTAGGTCACACACTAGACACATCATAGCACTTGATGTGCCTTTTCAACACACACAAACACACATGTGACTCGCCTAGATGCACACATGCACCATAGAGCAAGCCCTTGATCACACTTATCCCAACATACCCTCCCTCAAGGGTTTGCCTCTTGCAGTGTCAAGGATACATCTAGTCTCATAGTTTCTCATGCCATCTCATGGTGGTCAATGATAAATCTATGGCTAGGATCTCATGCTAGCAAGGGTTCCCAAGGGTGTGAGGTTCACAGAAATGGAATAGACAAAACACATATCACATGGTCTACATCATATGGTGACCAGAGGTGATTTACAAAAGACATAACATATGATATTCTTTTTGGAGTACTACTTCAGGCAGAGAACCTCAAAATTTGACCAAGTGATGATAAACAAAAATTCAAAAGACAAAGTGCTTAAAAAGCATAGTCTTTATTTTCAAAGTTTGATTCTTCATTTGCTGATGGAGTTCTTCCTTCAGCCAGATTTGCTTTGTTGTTGAAGTAGCCCTTCTTCACAAGAAATGCTTCATTCTCTTTGGAGTTGTTGTTCTTCATGGAATAACACATTCCCTTTTTCAATTGTAGCCAAAGGAGCAAGATATATTTGAAGCATTTTCCTTGTGCACCAAATACTGTGTGAAGATGATCCCAAGCTTCATGTAAAGTTTCAAAGCCATCAATGTGGTGAATGTATGAGTCACTTAATCCCAAAGCAATGATAGCAAGAGCCTTCTTGTCTTTGATCAACCAATTAGCTTCTTCTTTTGTAGACTTCTTTTCCTTTCCATTCACAACATTCCATATCTCCTTTTTCATAAGCACAAACTTAGCTTTTGTTTGCCAAGTATGGAAACTAGTTCCATCAAACTTCTCTACTTGCTTGGGCTTAGTCATGTTTATAGTTCAAGTACTCATCAAAGAGAATCACATAGTCATCATTCTAAATGCAAAGTATAAGGACACTTATGAGCTCCATGACTGAGTTCTACTACTCAAGTACAAGCAAAACAATGAAAGTTTGCAGTAAATAATAGAAGCCCCACACTTATGGTGATTGCTCAACACCCTTTGACCAAAATATGCAGAATTCTGTCAACAGAGACCAGAGTAAATTGGAGGGTGCAATTCTCATAGCTCATAGCTCTATTCAAGGGGATTTTTATGCAGGAAGAAAGGCCTTATACCAGAGAAGGTCCTCCACCAAGGAAGCGCGCAATGTTGCGCCAGGTCGCCATAGCCAAGCTTGGTAAAGTCGACTGGTCTTTTCGCGTTTTCTCCTCCAATACTTGACCAAACGGGCTCAGACTTCGTCAGCAGCTTGCCTGTAGTGTCATCGGGGGAGAAGGTAGCACCTTCCCTACATAAGTGGCAATCAGCCCCTACATCACTGGGAATCAGTCCCTACATCAGTGGGACTGGCCTAAATCAAAGGAACCTCCCATGTGGGAGCCTTTGGCTTACATCATCACTTAGGTCACACACTAGACACATCATAGCACTTGATGTGCCTTTTCAACACACACAAACACACATGTGACTCCCCTAGATGCACACATGCACCATAGAGCAAGCCCTTGATCACACTTATCCCAACACCCTAGTGAGACCGACAACCATGTATGCAACACCTTTTTGGGGGAGTGATATCTCGGGGACATACTGGAGGAGATATGAGCAGCTATAGGTGATTATGGGATCTAGGATGATTCAGAGTAAGGCCTTAGTCCCCCATCACTCGGGGACATATTGGAGGAGATATGAGCAGCTATAGGTCATTATGGGATCTAGGATGATTTAGAATAAGCCCTTAGTCCCCCATCAGATAGTATAGGTAGAGTTCTCCATGACACCTCTCCAAGTTGATGCCATTTTTCAGACAGTCACATTCATCCACAGAGTTTGGTCCCTGCCCTAGTGGAGAGTGCCGAGGCTAGCACTAAAGTCGTCCCAATGGCTAGCAGATACTGGGCCAGCACAGTATGGTATGCACATGTCTATGTCCAGTGATCCTTTGCAGGCCCCAGAACAGCCTCGACCTCAGCCTGCAGGTGTCCGTACACAGTGCTGACATCATCCACCATCTGTTGCGCCACCTCAGCCATGCTCTGCAGTAGCTGGCTCCGTCCTGCAGCTTCCATAAAGCCTGTGTGGCAATTCCGTACCCTCTCAGGCCTGCAAGATGACCCTGCCCTGCTCCTTGTGCTGCCCACAGGGCAGCCTGTTTGCTGCCCATGTGGCAGCCCCAAATCTCTCCCTTTTGTTCTATGGTCCACCGCCCATGCACTCCTTATTTGGGGGCTCACAGATGGGGAGGTGACCAACTGTAATCCAACATAGTTGCATGAGTGAGAGCATGAGAGTGAGATAATGAGTGTGAACCAAAGGTGAGAAGCTGATAGTTGGCTGCAGTTTGCAAGTGTAAGGGATGTAACCCGCAGAATAAGCTGTTAGTCAAACGCCGGTGACAGCAAGGAAGGTCAAACAAACATGTCACAACGTTGTCTTTCCCTTGCAAGTATTTGATTATAGACTGGAATGTAAAACAGTTTCAAAAACGTCTAGAAGTGTTTAACAAATCGTCTTAATATGTTTCAATACTTTTATTTAATTTCAAATTCGTCTGCAACTAGACTAGCCTCTGCATGGAAAATTTTCGCAATATTGATGTTATCCGCCAACACGCTATTTGAAGTGGTCCCTGAAGAATTCTCTAGCTGTGATCCCTCAAGAGTTCAGTATACCCAAAAACTGCCGTAAATCATTTCTTACTTTGCCTGAGGAAGTACACTTGCTAGCACTCAACAGTGAACAGTTCCCAGCCACAAAAAAAGTCTTAGTGGTGGTTGCATGGGAGGGTCCCCAATGCATTCAGTTGCAGCGATGCCTATCTTTTCTTGACATTAAGGTCTCCCATGTCTGTTTCAGATTCAACAGATTGTGATATCTCTTATCAAGTTAAGATCATAGAGTGCTTCCCAGTACACTGATGCTCGAAGATGTGGCCCCTTCTATTTATGCTTTACTATGGGGAGCATAGCCTGCTGTTCTTACGTGATTAAAAGGTTTACTTGTCACACACGATACCGGGTTTGCCCCAGAGGCAAGAAAATCTCAATGTGGCCTTAGGCAGGCACGGCAAGCTGTCAAGATGGGTCACCTTTCTAAAGGAACTACTTCGACCATCCTTCATCAAAAACTTGAAGCTCATTCGCAGGTCTGTTCAGAAGTGCCCACTTAAACCAATGTATACTTCTCCAACTCTTCTCAAAGTTGAAAATGCGGCAGAAGAAGTACCTGCAGATCAGTAAGTGTAAAAGGCAAGTTTCGGACGAAGACGGTGCGGCTGTCGGCATCTCCAGATTGTTGATCCTTGTCTTTGGCTGAATCAGAACCCTTGTCTCTGGTCTTGATGGCCATAAGGGCAGGTGCTTTACGATTGAATTTCACTTGTCGCTAGAGCTTTTTCATCTTTGTCGATTGAGTTCTTCTTCTAAATGAGACATTTCCACTTCAATTGAGTTGGTTTTTTAAGTAAGCAAGTTTCATTTCTTAATTTCAAGACTATAATAGTGATTTTCTGCAAAGTCCAAACATTAAGCAGCCAATGGAATGTTGCTCCTTTCATTATGCTCAGTTGGAGTGGAGGTGTGTAAAGTGATCTTGATGCTATGATCAAGAGGTGTATTAACTCATGTCCTTGAAAAATGAGTGAGGAAGTTCATAAAATATCTGGGTCAACTATAGTATACCATTTGCTAAGAAAGCCTAGTGTATTTTCTACTAGCTTAGCCTCCTTAAAGGTAGCCCTGTACTAGAGAATTCGATTCTCCTTTGTGAATTTCCACTTTTTTTTTTTAATCAACCTTTTAAGTCTCAAACTACTTTGTATGGAGATCACTTTTACCTTCAAGGCTAAAATTACCTTTTAATAGCTGAAGGCACTCAAAAAATCATGTGCTTTCTCCTTTGAATCCAAAAGCGCCCATGTTACCACTATACTAAGAGGCAATGCCCATGTGCATTGTGCACGCTTGTTTGACATCAAAGTTATATGTGGGTTTGATTGGGCTTTAATACCCAAATAGCCAACCTATGCATCAATCACCGTGGTACTATCCCTCCAATATGCAGCTTGCCTAGAGCTACTCTCACCCTAAAATAAGGGCATACGGGCATTGCGAAGCTTACAATAACACGACTCTAAGCACTACATCGACCCAAAAAAAAAGCTTGATGAGCCGCTAGTGCACCTACACCAAAATAATTCCTTACGCACCTAGTTCATAAAAGGGAGCCACACAGCATAGAGAGTTTACTTTACCATCAACTACATAAAGGCATAAGCATGCTTAAATTTAAAAAGACTTTCTTGCTTTACCTCCATAGTATGCACGAATCCCCATGCACTTTAATGCATCAATCACCTCCCCCCAAGCAATGCTTAAAACACCCATCTTGTCATTGTTAAGCCCCCAATTTAAGCCCCTCTGCCCCTAATACTAAAATGCACAAGAGACCCACAATCAAATATGTCTATGGAAGATCACATGTGTAAGAGTTGCTTGGAGGCTGGAGGCTTGTCCTTTTGATGGAAACCTTACACAAATGTCCACTTAAATTTCCAAGGCTACCCTATGTGCAACTATCATGTCAAGAGTCCCCTCCTATATTCCAATACCAAAAGGCATACTACTTGGGCCTTCGAAACAAGATTTCATCCATGCTCATAAGGCCTACAAGTCCCTATGTCTTATATGCAAGATGTGGCTCTCACCCTCAACATCTACAAGTTCATATTTGAAGAAATCTCTCTATGAAAAAGGAAAGTAGAGCGAAGTGCTCTGTCACACTTCCGCTCTTAGATCCCATTTCCCCTTTCTGTTCCCAATCCCCCATCTGTGAGATCCACATGCAATTCAATTGATTGCTATCACTTCTAAATCTCATTTTCTCTTTCTCTTTCCAATCCCCTATATGTGAATAGTGCATACCAAAGGGTTGCAATCGAGGCCTCATTTGTATAAGCATACACGTGCAATCAGATGATAGCTATCACATAAAAGGGAAGTGGTTTGAGGCAAATATTTATGTTGCCACCCTAACTTGGGAAGGTAGCTCTTGTTTATGTCAAGCCACTACTAGGTTTAACATGCTAGCATCTTCCCTATCCATCTAGCTAGATGGAATAACTTCCTCAAATTTTACTTGCTTGCCCACATGAGCACTGGCTACATAGGAGATTATAGTAGAGTCAATCAGCATTTTAAAATGCAAAGGTTGGGCCATGGAGTTGATTTATCTCAACTCTAAGTGAAGGTTAACAAAATCTATTAGGTCTACTGAACACATTCCAAAGGCAATTGCCAATAAATGAGATGGCCCCAAGGGGGAACACACTAATGTGCATGCATATTGCTAGAGGCTTGGACAATTCCTTAGCCTTTCCATCTCATGTCCAAGATGGTGGAGAAGTTCCATAACACCTTGTAGATTATGTATTCCAAGCACAACCACCTAGTTTCTCTCTCCCTGTAGTACTACATATTCAAAGGGTAGTAAGTTAAAGTTTCTAGCTAGATTAAGTTTACCATGGTTAGGTTTGTTTTACCTTGGCTATGTGCTTTGTTACATCTGCTCGCCTTTAGCGTCTGCCAGTGGTCTGTAGCCTCTGCTCTACTCTGTGGCCCGACCTAGTACTGCATTACTTCATCAACCTCGACTCTATCACCCCGCGCATCATGGACTCTCAAGTCTTTTTCTTTATTTATTATCCTTTTTTTCACTCGTGATCCTTTTCCCCCCACCCCTTTCCACCCCCACCCCCCCTTCCCCTTTATTCTCTTGTATTTAATTTCTTATTAATCACCCTCCCCACAATCGTTTCTAAAACCCCCCTCGCCCCCTTCCTTTTATTACCATTCTTTTACCTCCCCTCTTTTTCCCTTCCATATATACTTATTATTTATTATGTATTATTTATTATTCATCATTTATTGTTTATCAATTTTATTCATCTTTCCCGTTAAAGTGCTGTAGCTTTAATTTAAGCTCTCACTATGCTATTTACATTATTTCCCCCCTTATTTTTCATCCTTTTTATTATTTTCTCTAGTACTGTATTTTAAGCTCTCACTTAGGTTATTTTCCACACTTTAATTTTTGCTCTCTTAGGATAATTCTCACACTCTTCCCTTTCCTTTTTCCATTATTGGTGCCTTTATTTAAATGCTCACTTAGGTTTTTTTTTTGCATCCTTCCCCCTTTTTCATTACTTCTTCTAATGTGCTCTCTTAAGTTTCTTCCTTACTCTTTTTTAAGCTTATTTTCTCCTTCCTTCTTCTAACCCTTACCCTATCATAGTATGTATCACTTCTATTTTTTAATTTTCATCTCATTAATTAAAATCTCATTGACTATTGTTCTCCTCTTAATTACTCCCCTCCCCCCTGTGAAAGTGCAAATCATGCTCTCCTAGTGCAACGTGGAATTAGAAAAAGATCAAGGGGGATCAAACCAAAGAAGAAATTCCATGAGAGAGACATATGGTAGGCAATACTCAATCTATTCAAATGTGTGTACTCAACAATACATGATAGGCCTCTTATATAGAGAGTGCCCTTAGAATAGTCAACACTTGTGGGATCCTCTGATCCATATCTCTCCTTGTGGATATCCTTGATCCATATCTCCACATCATGTAGTCCACATCCTAGGGTGGCTACTTTGATTCTTTCCTATACCATACCTTAGCCTCTAATTATGTGCTCATGGCACCATATCTCAACACCTCCCCTTGGTGCCATGATCCATTGGCTACTGCAAGGTGGTCAAATGTGATTTTACATGTCAATACCTCCCCTGGGTGCTTTCATAGCTACTCTCAGGTGGTCAGGCTTGATTTACAAACATGTGGGCTAAAGGTGGCAAGGTTTTTGCTTCTCAATGCTTGATGTCGATAGCATCCACTTCTTTACTTAACATAGCTTGATGCATGATGCTTTGTTCTTCATATTCTTTTAATGCTTTATGTGTGGATGCCATGTTCTATGCTATGGTCATCTTATACACTTGTGCTTTTGGCATGCTTATGACCGCAATGTGTGCATTCATGCTTTGATTTGTCATTTATTGCAAAGGTCTTACCAATTGATTTCTTTCAATATTGGCAATGTCTAATTGCATACAATGATTCTGACTTGACAAGCGCGTAGAGCTCGAAAAGACGGTCACTTTTCCTTTTTGGAGCATGTCCAAATTCTTCCTGGATTACAAGTTACATCTTGTCAAAAGAAGAGGGGCAATTGATGATGTGGCAGAGGGATTCACATGTTGCACTCACATTGTGCTTAGCAAGAGGTTACTGTGCTAAGGTGGCCCTATGCCATGTGGTAATTTTGTGACCCAAATAGTATTTAAAGCCGGTTGGGCTTTAGTCAGTTGTCACATAAGGGGAGGAGACTGTTTGTCATAATGCACAAAAGGTGAGGGTTGGGGGAGCGAATAAGTCAGAGGGCCAGGGAGTTAGTCGCAGGGGGGAGGAGAATGATTAGGAGAAGTGGGAAAAGGGGGGAGAAAAGAATAAACAGGGGAATAACTAGGGGGAGGGGGATAAAAAAGAAAGGCAACTAAAAATGGAATAAATAGTAATAAATTAAGGGGAGAAATAATAATAATAATAATATAAAAATTAAGGATAATGGTAACATTAAGGAAAAAATTAATGAAAATTGTGGGATTAGTTTAGATTTAAAACATGTAGTTAGGGAGAGACATGTAAAAAGGTTATTAGTGAGAGGGAAAGGAAAAATAAGAAAGAAAAGAAAAAATTAAGGTAATTAAGAAAAAAAGGAAATATAAAAAATAAGAAAAAATTAAGGAAAAACAAGAACATTTTAAGGAAAAGAAGAAAAAATAAGCAAAAATTAAGGAAAATTAGAAAAGTTAAGGAAATTTACAAATTAAAAAATTAAAAAAGAAAATTAAGGGAAGAAAGGAAAAAAGGAAAAGGAAAAATAAGGGGAAATTAAGGGAAATAAGAAAAAAATTAAAAAAGGGGAAATTAAGGGGGGGTCAGGTTAGGTGGGTTTTGTAGAGTTAGGTTAGGAAGAGCAATTTAAAATAGTGAATAAATTAAGGAATCAAGGGAAAGAAGGGAAAGTGGTAAAATAAGGAAAATCTTAATGAAAATTAAGAAAATTTAGGAAAAAGTAAGGAAAAGTTTAGGAAAATCATGAGAAAATAAGGGAAATAAGTAAAACTAAGAAAAAATAGAGAATAAGAAAAAACAAGAGAATTTTAAGGAAAAAAAGGAAACAAATTATGAAAAATTAAGGAAAATAAGAAAAAATTCAGGATAAAAGATGAAATTTAAGTATCTAACCTAAGGTCTATGAGGGATTAGGAACAATGGTGTCGAGACGTTTCATGGCAACAGAGATCAAGGGGTGATGGTGTAGTTCATTTGCCTTTGAGTCAAAGTAACTAGTCGTCTTGGCGTTCCACTATGTGCTTAGTAATCCTCCAAGTTATTTGTTGTTGATCTATGTGATGTTGATGCATCTTGTTGAGTCAACTACTGCTTCGTTACCGTATGCTTTAGTTGCTAGCTTGTAGCTGCATCGCTACTTGTTGAAGCTTGCATGTAGATTGTGGCACCCCTCTAGAGCGTGTCTGTCATCAATTTTTGTGGCCCCATTTTGCGCGCTGTGTTGCTAGTCTATCGACCAGTCTAGTTGTAGGCAAGAAAATATTAAGGAGAATAAGGATAATTAAGGAAAAATAGGAAAATAAGAAATAATTAAGGAAAATAAGGAAGATAAGAAAAAATAAGGAGAAATTTAAGGGAAGTAAGGACAAAAAAATTGGAGAGGGGGGGGGAAGGAAATCAGAGGAAGGGATAGAAAGTGTGTGTGCATGTATGTGTGTGTGTGTGTGTGTGTGTGTGTGTGTGTGTGTGTGTGTGTGTGTGTGTGTGTGTGTAAAATCACCTTTGCACCACTAGAGGTACATCACACTAGTGTGATGACCTACTGTCTACCCAAAAGGGAAAGAAGTGTAAATAAATATAGTTTTAGTTGGGGAAAGGTAACGGAAGAGATGTATAATTTCGTGAGGTTGGAAGCCATTGCGTTTGAAAATGTCAATAAGAAAGGATAAGTGAAAAAAGGCTTTAAAACTGTTTGAACAAGAATAGAGTATGGGGAGGACAAATTAGGTAGACTTTGTAGGAGGAGGAAAGTGGTCGATTACTATGACTACTAATGAGGGAAACAATGGGAAAATTAAGAAGTTTTTTCTTCCAAACAAATGTGGTAAAGAATTTAGCAAGAAAGGGAGGAGAAAGAGAGATGTGTGTGCTTAGAAAGTGGTAGAGAGGCAGATAAGATTTTGATTAGTGATGACAAAGGAAGAGGAAAGACTACATTTTAGAGAGAGAATGTGTAGTGGATAAATGGTAAATGGGTCATCTTCCTGGAGTGGCCTAGAAGGGTCAAGAAACTTTGTAATGATAGGATTGTTAATGAAGAGGATGTTGTCAACATATCTAAGGTTAGAAGTAAGAGGGCAAGGAAATGGGAATGACCAAGTCGTCATGCTAGTTTTTTAATGAATTCGAATTCATACAAGGTAAGATAAAGGTGACACCAAAGAGGAGAACAGGAGAAACCCATAGGAATACCTTTAGTTTGCGTCCAGCAACGTGGGCCAACCTGAATGATACAAGAGTCAAGTAGGAGGTGGTTGTAACTGAGAAAGGTGTTGAAGCAATAGAGGGTTTAAACATTTTCTGATTTAGTGACAGTTGTTTTTTAGGAAGAAACCCTTGAAACCTAGTTTAGTAGCAAGCTTGTAAAAGTAAGAGAGACAATCCATGAGACTAAAGGTGCCATGGTGGGGGATGGCTTCATAGTTGTTTGCAATGTTAGCAGAGTAAAAGGAGTGGATCCCTTGGGTAAGTTGACAACAAATTGTAAATTTGAATGATGCCCCACAACATATTGGTGTTAATATTGAGGAATTTTTTATAGGTGGCATGGAGTTTATCTCATTGAATGGAGGTAATGTTTTTCAATTCTTTAAATCCTGAAGCAATGAGGTGAGGGAGGAGAAGATACAATTTTGCACATTGGTAAGCCAATGAAAACCGTGTTTATGTGCCTTATAAATAGATATTCATGTGCTCACTCCAAAGTAGAAAGATGCTCGAAGGATAGGACACAATGCTCTAATACTCGTATCTTGGCCGGGTAGTACAACCATCGTTGTCTTTTTGTCGATCGTCGTGGTTGTGTGTCAAAGGGGAACCCTTTTGACTACCTGGTTGCTCGAAGCAAAATTTTTGACAGACATGGATATGTTTTGTTGTCACCAATTCACGCAAACGGGCTTGCAATGGATCCGAGCCATGTGGATTTCTAGCATCATCCCATAGTAGATTTGAAGAGCTAGCATCATTACAACTAGCACCTTTTGAGTGAAAGAATACTTCTTTGGAGAGGCCGCATTTTGAATGGTTGTAGAGTTTAGGAAAAAATGGGTTTTAAAGAAGTATTTTGGGTTAAGATGTTGATGCCCTTAGTAGGCATCTTCCTTGCATTGATCAACCTCTTTAGATGAGAGGTTGCAAATGAAGGCAAGGGATTGGATGGAAAAGGGTGCAAGAGATCTGAGGTTATCTAGGCAACAAATCTTATGATCAATAGATGGAACTTTCATTTTGATGTGTCTGGGAGAAAGAAGGGGCACACAAGAAGCCAGATTTTTGAGTTCTCTATTGTCCAAAGGTTTGGGAGGCTACGAGAACAACTGGGAGAGGGTTTCAAAGGAGGATTTATCTTCAGGGGATAAGAGATCAAGGTTAATGAAGCTATGAAAATTGCTATTGGAAGGGGCTAGAGGGAAAAGGCATCATTGAGAATGAGGATGTCATTTCTAAGGCCAGGAATGATAGAACGATACTCGTGTAAAGTACTACTATCATTGAGATTAATGGCGGCAAGGTTTGAGGCAACCCTTTCAAATCTCGCAAGGGCGCTATCACTTATGCTACACGACAATTTTAGGAGTTTAAACTAGTCATTGAGGGAGAGGGTTTTGATGAGCAACGAAGAGTTTTTGGAAAGAGCTTTGAGGTCGTGAGTTCTAATAAAGGCAAAGAACTCAGGTTGTTGACAACAAGAAAGTACCACTTAGGAGGCAGGAGAAGGAGTTAGCAGCGAGCTTTTGAGAGATTTGGACTAGAGCGTTGCGTCCCAGGAAGCAAAAAAAAGGCCTTAATGACTTAAGTATACTGTGTGCAATTGTCCAGAGTTGCAAGGGAAAGGACGTGTATGGAAGACAAGACAAAATCCCTTTGCATAGTGAAATGACAAGAGTGAGGACAATCAGAAAAGAAAGAAAAACTTTTAGAATTAAGGGAAAATTTGAACAAGTACTAAACACGTACTAATATTTATAAAAAGGCAACAAGAGTTTTGGTAAGAAAGTCAAATTGTTTTTGCAAAAATTTGCAAAAAATTTGAGCTTCAAAAGTCTTGGCAAGTGTCACTTTTATTGAAGAGAAGAGTATGCATATCTATCACGATCCAACAAGAAAGACATGGTGAGAACCTGCTTAAAGCTTAGTTGGGAGGACAGGTGTCATAAACACCCCCTCCCTTGTTATCGGGGTCACAATTAAAATTAACACTTAACCACAAACTTTTCAAGCTTAACTTAAACTTTATGAGTGTCGAGTAGAATGGAGAAGCCATAAGTGAGATTTGGGCTTTAGAGAATATAGACGATGGTTTTGGTAAACAAGAAATTGGTAAGAGGGTAAGTTTTTAAGTCATGAGAAAGAAAAAAAAGGGGTTGGAGGTGATTAATGAGATGAACATTACAAAATAGAAGTGTAAATACTATGATAGGGTAAGGGTTAGAAGAAGGAAGGAGAAAATAAGTTTTAAAAGGGTAAGGAAAAAAGTTAATAAAGAAGATTAGAAGTAATGAAAAAAGAGGGAAGGAAGCCAAAAAGAAAACCCAAGTGAGAGTTTAAAGAAAGGCACTAGTAATGGAAAAAGGAAAGGGGAGGGTGAGAATTATACTAAGTGAGAGCTAAAATTAAAGTATTAGTAATGGGAGAGTGTGGAAAATAACATAAGTGAGAGCTTAAAATAAACTACTAGAAAAAATAATAAAGACGATAAAAAAAGAGGAACGAAATAATGTAAATAGCCTAGTGAGAGCTTAAATTAAAGTTAGAGCACTTTAATGGAAAAAATGAATAAATTTAAAAAATAATGAATGATAAATAATAAATAATAAATAATACATAATAAGGTATATATTGAAGGGACAAAGAGGGAGGGTAAAAGGATGTTAATAAAAGGAAGGGGGGAGGGGGGTTTCAAAAAGGATTTTAAGAGGTGGGTGGGGAGGGTGGCTAATAAGAAATTAAATACAAGAGAATAAAGGGAGGTCGAGGCAGGGGGGAAGGGGAAGGATCACGAGTGAAGAAAGAGTGAAGGCCACGATGCACAAGGTGACAGAGTCGAGGTCGATGAAGCAAAGACAAGTAGGAGACCGCGAGGCACTGCAGTCGAGGCACATCAACAGGAAATTCATCCGGATGGGTATGGGAGCAAAAGGAAGGGCCTCTGAGGGAGTGTTGTACAAGGGTTGAGAAGTGGAGTAGAAGTAACATAGTACTGGGCCGGGCCATAGAGTAAACTAGAGGTCGCAGAGTGCTGGTAGAGGCTAAAGGCGGGTAGATAGAGCATAGAGCAGTCACTTAGGAGGCCAGCTAGAGGGGGCAGATGGGTTGGAGGCAGGAGGAGAAGTAGGTAGGTAGGAAAGAGAGGAGGGGGTAGTATTTATAGCATGTTCGGCTTTCGGTTACGCTTTAGTATTTAAAGCTGGTTGGGCTTTAGTCGATTGTCACATAAGGGGAGGAGATGGTTCATCATAATGCATGAAAGTCGAGGGTCAAGGGAGTGAATCAAGTCGGAGGGACTGCGAGTTAGTCGGGGGAGCAGGGAGAATAATTAAAAGAAGTGGGGAAAAGAGGGAGAAAATAATAAATAGGGGAATAACTGGGGGGTTGGGGGGGATAGAAAAGAAAGGCAACTAAAAAGGGAATAAATAGGAATAAATTAGGGGGAGAAAAATAATAATAAAAGATAGAAATTTTGAGGATAATGGTAAGAATTAAGGGAAATTTAAATGAAAATTGTGGGATTAGTTTGGATTTAAAAAATATAGTTAGGGAGAGATGTGTAAAAAGGTTATTAAAGAGAGAGAAAAGAAAAAATAAGAAAGAAAAGGAAAAATTAAGGAGAAACAAAAAAAAATTAAGGCAATTAAGGAAAAAAGGAAAATTAAAAACTGAGAAAAAATTAAGGAAAAATAACAAAAATTACAAGAAAACAAAAAAAATTATGGAAATTTCAAAGAAAAGAAGGAAAAATAAGGAAAAAATAAGGAAAACAAGAAAATTAAGGAGAATAAGGAAGATGAAAATCTAAAAAAGGAAAATAAGGGAAAATTAAGGGAAAAAGAAAAATAAGGGAAATAAGAAAAAAGTGAAAAAGGGAAATTAAGGGGGGGTGAGGTTAGTTGGGTTTGGTAGAGTTAGGTTATGGAGAGCAATTGAAAATAGTGAATAAACTGAGTAACTAAGGGAAAGAGGTAAAATTAATAAAAAATAGGATAAAATAAGGAAAAGTTTTAGGAAAAAAGAAAAAATTAAAAATTAAAAAAAGGGAAAAGTAAGGAAATAAAGAAAAAAAAGAAAATTTAAGGAAAATAAGAAAAAATTTCAAAAAAAAGTGAAATTAAAAAAAAAGGAAAGAAAAGATTAAGGAAAATAAGGATAGTTTAAGGAAAAAATAAGGGAAATAAGAAATAATGAAGGAAAATAAGGAAGATAAGAAAAAATAACAAAACTAAGGAGAAATTTAAGGGAAGTAAGGTAAAAAGAAAGGGGGAAGGGGGAGGAAATAAAAGGAAAAAAGAAGAAAGGGATAGAAAGTGTGTGTGTGTGTGTGTGAGTGAAGACTCAACAAAACCCGTTCATAGTGAAATGAAAACAATTTTGGTAATGGACATAATAGAGAAAATTTTCTATGAAATATTAAAAAAACAAGAGGTGTGCGAGATTGCAAAAGGTGCATGATTGTACAAAAAAGTTTTGCTTTGAGAAAGTCATAGAAAGCATCACTTTAATTGATGAAGAGAGTCTGCATAGTTGCCACCATCCAACAAGAAAAACATGATAGAAACAAGCTTTAACTTTAGTTGGGAAGAGAGGTGTCATAAACACCCCTTGCTTGTTATCGGGGTCACAATAAAATTAAAAATTTACGACAAACTTATTAAGCTAGATGTAAAATTAAGAGTATGAAATAAATTAGAGTATCTCTAAGATTAGGAGAACAGTGTAGGGCAAAGGGAATTATCTTGGGATCATTATGGAGGTAATAAATGGAGGAAAGGTAATATGGAAAAAAAGGGGGCTGGTGAATTAGGTATGAAAATATATGGAAACTTATCAGAAGTATCAATTCTAAAAGATGGAGGTAGAAGAGAAAACAAGCTCTATAACTAAATTTAACTACAAAAGGCTTTACAAGGGGTATGAGAAAACAAGGACGTGGAAAATTTTAAGTATTAGAAAATTATTTAAAAAGTATTGGGATCAAAGAATAATTTAAGTATTAGAAACTTATTTGCTATTAATTAAAAAAATGAGAAGGGTGAGAAGGGGTGATTAAAAATGAAACATTAGAAAGGGGAGGGAAAAAGGTTAGTGAGAGTGAAAGGGTTAGATAGAAATTAAAGGGGAGGGGTTATATAAAGGGAAGTAAAGAGGCGGCCAAGGGGGGGGCGGGGGCATCACCTTTGAGTCCCGAGGTCGCACAAGTGGTAGGGATGAGTTAGGTAGGTTGTGGGCTAAGCGCTAGAAGGAAGAGGAAAGGCATAACATTGTGGCAAGTGGAGGAGTAGAGCCGGCAAGTGGAGTACAAAGAATGTACATAGAGCCAGTGGGAGGAGGGGAGGTGTAAATGCAGAGGTGCACATGGGGTAGAGCCACAAAGCAGTTTGAGTGGCAACTCGTGGGGCGAGCTGAGCAACGGGATAGCCAAGATAGAAAGGCTTATGAAAGTAGAAGGTGACACGGCCATGGAGAATGGGGCATATTAAATAGAGGGGGAGGAAAAGGAGTCGGGCAGTTGGTTAATAGTCGGGGGGGTCAAATGAGGTGAAGGCATTAGTTACAAGCATAATATGTTGAAAGGAATACAAGATGCAATTGCACTCAACAAACCCCATCAAGAGCCTTTGAAGCAAAAACACTTTCTCTAGCCAAACTTTACATTACATGGTAGGACTATGAAGGATCTTTGCTTGTTGTAATAGAATGAGCTGCACCCTTCACTATAGCTAGGTGTGCAATAATGAATTCTTGTTTGAAAAAAATATTGGAGCATGGCCAATACTTCCTGACATAGCAGAAGCTCACAAGATACAATATTATCTATGGTGATAGGTACAAACCAAAAGACAAAAGCGGGAATGGGCAACTTTTGTGAGCTTGACTTGTTGATCCTTATGCTCTTGTGTAGTGTCTCTTCCACTATCTCCTCTCACATGTGAGATTATTCTCTTTTGGGCACTCTCTACTCTTTTTCAACATGGTATCAGAGTGTGCTCTTCTCACTTTTCTCTTTCTTGCCATTTGAATCCTTCCTCTTCCTTTTTCCAGTTGGTCATCTCCTTTTTTTAATGTGTTGTTTTCTACATGTCGATGCTTATGAAGATGTTCCCATATTTTGACATGCTATTTTCTCCCAAGACACTCAACTTTTATGTTGCCACTATTGTTGAATCATGCACCTTGCTGGAGGCTCTAGTTCTGTTATGGTTTACTTATTGCGATTGGCAAGTTCTGAGTTTTTTTCCTTTGTTTAGGGCAATCGTGTTTGATGGCTATAATTGTTAGGATAGTTTGTTTCAGTTCTAACGTTGGAACTTGATTGAGGGTTTTCATTGGTATTAATATTAATGCTACCTTAGAGTAGCTGTCGTAGTTTTACTTTACCATATGTTCCATCAGCTTTGTTTCTAGGAGTTTTCCAATCGTGGTCTATAGGTTTTTGTTGCAACACTATCAATAACAAGTTGAGTACCAAATTTTGGGGAAGGGCAGACCCCATTTTGATCGTTGGTTCTTATAGAAGTGGCTTGCTAACAATTTTCATCAGTATATTCTTGGATGCTAGAAGTTTTTCGCAAAAGGACTTTTAAATGTACTTTTTGTCATAGTTTTGCAAGTAAAGTTGATGAAGATTGTTAGAAGGTCTATGGGTCTATTGTTGCTATAGTCTCCTACAATTTCTCTATTTGCAGAGACTCATTCTACTCTTTCTTTGCTCTATGCTCAAGATGCCTACTTACATAGATCCACCATGACATTTTTCCTTCAATGACGTTGCTTTTTAGGCCTAAGTTTTGGGTGAGGTTTTCAATGGACCTTCTAATGCTAACATGTGGTAGTTTTTTAACCTTACCTTATGCCTCCCTACAATTGGGTGACTATGTTATTACGGCCTTTTTCTGGTCTTGTTTGGCCAGTTGAACGGAGGCTCTTTTGCCCTTTTTAGTGGCTAATTTTTTATTTTACTCCTTTGGTTTCAATTGGTTAGATGTTTCAAATATGGCACACATTTATTCATAATCTCTTGATAATTAAGAGCATATTGCCAGATGTTTATGGGAGGAATTTGATCCAAAGAGTACATTTGAATGAAAAGAAGATGAGTGTGCTTGTGCTTATGTTTTGCTTTGCCTAGATGATAGACTCATCCATCATAGGCAAATAATTATGGGATTAAATGGAGAAGTCACTACTCTCATATGTGTGTTTTGCACTTGTACTATTAAACTTTATGGGTGTTTTTAAACAAATGCCTTTATATATTCTCTACATTTGTAAAGGAGTAAAGACTATCCTTGCCTTCATGTAAGATAAGCAATAAGACCATCCTTCCTCATACGCATCTGCCATCACTCAGAGGAATCCCCCATAGCTATACAGAGGAGGGGATGCTATCCTCATGAGTCAGAGGAGGTATAATATGTAGAGAAGCCCTTAAGCATGTCTGTGAAATCCTGACTATATCCTTGTGTCTATACATTTAATCAAGGGTGGTAGCCTTGTAGAAATGTTTGAAAGCACAATGGGGAGTGCAAGGCGTATGGATTCAAAGAGGCCAAGTAAGTTTAAAGAGGCCAAGCAAGTTCAAAGAGTAATTTCTTTAACCAATACTCTACCCTACTTTTTTAGTGTGTCATTCAATTAATACCATGTCTCTTAGTAAATCCAAAACCTTGTAATAGCCTAGTTGATAAAGGCTTCTCCTATTTTTTGATATCATCTAATGTAGTGCAATACTGCTCTCTCATATTGTATTGAGGGGGCATGTTGAGACTTTATTATCAAGATCATTGGAGGATTGTATCTTGGATAGTGTTGTGGAGACTTGGCTGCCTATTTTATAGGTGGAATCATGAGATGATCAATATGACGATGATGTTTTATTGGAATTGATGGTTGCCTATTTTATAGCTGGGATTGTGTGATGATCAATTTTATAGGAGCCTTTCGTTTACAAGGCTGATGATCAATATGATCTTGATGTTTTGATACTTATCCTCTTGTGTAATCGCTCTTCCAAAATCTCCTCTCCCATGTGAGCTTCTTCTCTATTGAGTATTATCTCCTCTTTTTGTTGAACTTCTTCTCTATTGAGCATTCTCTCCCATGTGAGCTTCTTCTCTATTCTGCATTCTCTCCTCTTTTCTATTGAGCATTCTCTCCCATGTGAGCTTCTCTCTATTTAGAATTCTCTCCCCGTTTCTAATAGTAACAAATAGGGTAGAGAAATTGCTATACTAGTCCATGAACAACAAATCACTTAATAAGCTTGAGTATAATGTGTATGAAAAGACTAGGATGGAATGCACAAAAAGAGATGTGTGGGTCGCATTCTCATGATGTAAAATTGTACAATAGTTCATCTCCATATCTTATGCCCCATGGGGAGATCATTGATGATGATGACAAAGTTCTAGCCTAAAATTTATAGGACATGATGATAGAAGAAAGTATGGTGGGATATATAAAATATTTGGGAAGGAGTACTCATGGGCTAAGAGTTCCATAGGTGCATGAGTTAGGAAATCTTTATTGCATTTTGGAGTTGTCATATACATTAAAATAGTTTTTTGGATTATTTTTAGCCTCTGAGCCTTGATATACTAATTGTCATCATGATAGTCTTTGTCATTGATGACAAAGATCAATGACAAAGACTATCTTGATGACAAAGTCTTTGTCATTGATGAAAATGTATTGAAATGATCTTTTTTGACACAAAGAAGTCCCTATGACCTTTGAGATTATTCAACTTATCATTAGTTTTGAATCTTAGTCTCTCTCTCTCTCTCTCTCTCTCTCTATCTATCTATCTATCTATCTATATATATAAAATTCATGTGAGAAAACTCCATCCATAAATTGAAGCTAGTAAACATAAATGATGTAATAATAAATTTCCAAATATTTAGAACAAAGTCACAACAATGAGATTAATAATGTGTGCTCCTTTCATCAATAAGAAAAGTACAAATTTATTGGAAAAAATAGATTCTTCGTTGATAAATGCTCCAAAGAGAAAGTGATTTACAAGATACAACATTGGTTGTCAGGATTGCAACATTAGATGTTAGGATGCTCTCAGATTGGGCTCTTTTGATGAGCCTTTAGGAGGCCTTTGGATGTTTATCTGAACTAGGAAGGACAAAATAACTAATTGAAAAGGAAAGAAGATTTATTTGGCACCAGTCTCCAACCTTGAAGCACTAACTCACAATGCTCTAGTTGGAGGTCATGGAAAAGAAGTTTGTGAAGATTCTTAAAGAAGATGAGGAATATTGGAGGTTGACTGCTATGCTTATGAAATGGGAATTTGAGCTCCCCCTTCGATTATTGGGAATTTGAGGTTGTTCAATTTCTACCTAGGACATTTACCTTTTCTTTTTTAGGCAAACCCCATCTGTTTTGACATGGAAAGATGGATTTTGCATGAGCTGGGCTTCCATATTAACTCTATTTCTTATTAAAATGTGGGTCATGGTGGAATTAGCATCTGACTTTGCTCAAAACTCCACTCTTACCAAGTCATTGGACTTTTATGATGATGTTCTTCTTTCCATTATGTGCTTTATGTCTCTCCATTGAGGGGTTTTGCATACTAAATGCCCAGTTTGTGCAAAGTTTCTTAAGAGATATTTAGAGATGGCAAATGATGGAATCACACACACACTTACTATCCTCTTTTTTCCTCTTGAACATACTAATTACTTTTCTTCCCTTTATAATCCCTTGAAAACCCTTTTATCCTGCCTTTCCCTCTTTCTCCCTCTCTCTAGAATTTTCCCCCACTCTCTTTCTACTCTTTTCTCCCCTCTTTCTCCTAAACTCCCCTAAAACCTCTCAGTTTACCCCACTCTAGCACCTAATTATTTCTTAAAATTTTCCTAATTCTCTCCTAATTTTTTGTATTTTTTCCCATTCTCCCTTGTCTTTCCTTAATTTCCTTACTCTCCCAATCTCATAATTCCCCCTAATTATTTCCTGTTTCTCCATATTTCTCCATATTTATCCTAAATTGTTTCTAATTTCTCTCTATTTCTCCTATTTTTAAAATTTTCCCTAATCTTTTCTTTATTTTTCCTACTTTTCCTTTTCTCCTCATTTTTCTCCCTTTTCTCCTAATTTTTCCTAAATTGTTTCTAATTTCTCTCTATTTCTTCTATTTTTAAGTTTTTCCCTAATCTTTTCTTTATTTTTCCTACTTTTCCTTTTCTCCTCATTTCCTAATTCACCCTACTTTTCCTTAATTTTATCCTAATTTTTAATTTCCCCAAATTATCTCCTATTTTTTGTTTTAGAATGTCCTTTTCTTTTTGACTTCATTTATTTTAACGTGTCCTTATTTTACCCTTTATTTTCACAATTTATTACTTCTTAATTCTCTCTTTTTTTCTTCTCTTTCTAATTCTCTTAATTAATTTATTATTATGTCATTTTTTTCTCGATTTATTTCTTCATAAATTTTTATGTAATTCTGCCTCAATATCCCTTATTTTTCCTATTTTCTCTCTCTCTCTCTCTCTCTCTCTCTCTCTCTCTCTCTTTCTATGTATGTGTGTGTGTGTGTGTTACTTTTCATCACTACTACCTTTTTCTCTCTCTCAAAACCCCCTCTTTTTCCTTTCCCTAAACCCCCCTTGTTTGATCTATTCATCCCCTCTACTAAGAATTATTCCTAATCTTTCCTAATTTTCCCTAAATTTACTTAAATATCTCTCTAAAACACCCCCCCCCGCCCCCTTGGTGTTCTATCTTTCTCCCTCTCCCATTACTCTTCCAATTCTCGACTTTTCTACTTCCCCCTGACTATTCACCCTATATAAGTTCCCCTACGTTCTACTGCTATTCTCACCACTCCTTCACTCCTCTTTGCTCCTCCTACCGCAGCCTCTGCACTCTGTAGCGTTCAACTATGCTGGCCCCTCACCCGCCCATGTACCCTTAAGCAGCCTCTTTAGTATTCAACTGCTGTTGGCCCTTCACCCGGTCGTGTCTCGAGGTAATTGCACGCCATTAATTACTTAACTTCCATGCTCCTTCGTAGCCTGCCGTCACCTCCCTTCTTTATTCCCGTTAAGAGCATCTGACACCCCTCTCTGCACTATGCTCGCTACTCAGACCGACGAATTGGCAATTGCTTGTGGACCCCCATGCCCAATACCTACGCAGACCATAGACCTCCTCGTACCTCGACTGCAGTGCCCCTTTACTCACCGACTTCTATGAGTTCCATGGACTCTCAGGTCCCCTCATAAACTCGAGCGTCCCGCTACATTTTTCCCACGACCTCCTCGTATTTCTTTTGAAAAATATCCCCTTTACCTCTATTCCCTTCCTCACGGGGGCCCCCCACCTTATTTCTCTCTCACCTCTCTTTTTCTAAAGTTTACCCTTATATTTTCCCTCTTGTCTATTTCCCTTTTCTTCCTCCTTTTTCCCTTGTTTTCCCTTTTGATAATTTCCATTTAAAACATCCCCTTATCATTTCCCTCTAAAAAACTTTGGTCTTACTCTAGGTTCCCAATTTATTTCTCTACTTGTGTTTCTCCTATCCCCCTTAATTTTTCTTATAGTTTTGCAAGTACTATTAGCCTAATTTTCATCTTAAGCAATGGATCTATGATTCATTAACCTATCTACTGAACTTTACCAATCTTTTTTATCCTATCTTATGATTTATTAGCCTATATATAAAAAATGTTATTTTTTCCACCCTTCTTTGAGCTTCGTGTGCCGTGTTGTTAAAAGGTTTTATTTTTCACACACACACACACACACACACACACACATCGCTTTGGGGACCCTTGTGTGATTTAGGCTTGTCAACATACTGAAGGACCATGAAAGTAGGAAATCATATTGGAGTCTTTCATGTTGGGTGATGATGTGTATGCTTGAACATTGGATGCATTTATACTCAATGGGAGAATTTTGCTTTTGGCAATGATCGGATATCTGACATGAATTTGGATTGTTGACATGCACTTTGAAAAAATTATCTACATGTTTGACAATGAAAAGGGATTTTGCCTTGGAACCAAAATGGGTTGGATATAAATGGTGTATGATTAGACCCTATAGATTTATCATACCTTGGGGATCTTTATAGTTTCCTTGTATGGGGACTATGTATAAGACATAATTGGTCTTCCTATTGCCTCCTCTTTGGTATTGACCCCAAAAGTAAAAATATTTTGAGACCACATCATCTATAGTTAATGAGATGGATGACCCCACATATATTGCTTGGACAATATATGGATGACCACAACTATATAGCAATTGTCCTCATGGCTTGGACAATATCTATTTTTCCATAATGGAATGAATTAATTGAGAGGAAATCCTATATGCAAAGATCACATGTGGATACTTATTTAATTGTTATGGAAGGACATATTGTACTCAAGGGGGGGCCACTCCAAGTTATAATCCACTTGAAACACCCCATGTGTCAATAGCCAGTAGGAAGTCATTAAGTAGAACATGACATTTGTTAGACGTACTTTAATAGCCAATTACCCTTGGGGACCATTGCAAACCCTTGGGACCTTATGAGCATTCTATATGGACTAACTTGATAAACCCATTGGATCTTTTAGAGAGCAATCTGTACTTTGGATCCTCTTATAGACCCTCTATTTCATTTTTGACTATTGGGGATGGAGCATGTACATATGGATGTACATGCATTATGATATGAAGCGTGACAAACTGCAAAGTGCCATTGTTGGGACCACTACATTGATAATGGTGAGCAGGTATAGTAAAGAAGGAAGTGTGAGGACCAAGGACATCTACTCTCCTTCACCTTGAGAGTGATTCGCCCTTCTAGCAACTCATTTTGACCTCTTCCAAGACTTCCCCCCCTTTCAGAATGGCTTGCAGACAAAGCGAGGAGCTCAAAAACTCTTTGCAGTTTGGATAGCCGGCCCTCACCAGTATATTTCCTACGGGTTGGGGACTAGTAGTTTATCTAACCAGTATATTTCCTACGGGTTGGGGACCATGGACGGCCAAGTTCTTTTTTTATTTTCGTAATTCGACTTGAGTGTGTTCTCTATTCTGAACTGCGCAAATGTCCATTTAGCATCCTTCTCCCAGAGTTGCGCTAATGTCCTCTACGGGCAACATTGAACGCCTTTGTCTTGCGACATAATCCTCTGGTCCAGAACTGTTTCGAAGACCCGTGTATAGCTGCTATTAGCAAGTGTTGAACAATGGATTATCAAGCACTCGCCTTCTCTTTGATGTTCTTGGCCTGGGTAGCTTGGTGACCTCTCTATAGCTCTACTATGGCTCCTGGATAATCCATTAGAAGTCCACCATTTACTTGTCTCGTGTATTGGTGGGATCTCGAGACCTTCATAAACCACTATGTATTACACCTTGCTAAACAATGACATGATAACTATTCCCTAGGATCTTGAGCTTCGACTCTATTTGAAACACCCTCCCATATACGTATGTTCGACCGGACCTATCATTTGCTAATCATAGCATGAGGAAGATTGTCGCTTCACTTGAGATAGATACCTCCTCTATATGCACTAGTCTGCCATTCTCCTTTGCTTGATACTTCAATTCTTGCTTTGTAGCATGCTAGTGTTCTTCCAATTTCTTAGAGATACATGTCTCTAGCATGGCGATCATAAAAGCAAATCTCTAGCATTCTACTATGTGAGATTCGAAGCCTTGAATTTGCTCTCCCGATCGAGTGCATTCGAATTTGCACAAGAGATCCCTACTAACACATACCAAGATGCTGCTAACACTTATCGAGACACTGTGTATTCGTGTATACACTTCCCTACTAACACATACCAAGATGCCGCTAACACTTATCTCGAGACACTGTGTATTCGTCGGTAACACTTATCGAGACATTGTGTATTCTAATGGGTCGCTAAAATTCAAAAATTCAGAGCTATCAATCTACGAGCCATTCTCAGCCGAAATCAATTGCATGCGATTCGTAGTTTTGTGGAGAAAATTCTGAGCGCTAAATCAAAGTCCTCTGGTCTCCTCCATGCGCCTCCACTTCTCATCGGCTTGATTTCTTTTGCCATATCAGGCGATGAGATTATGGACAAAACCCAATCGCAAATGCATCAAAGGCCCGTAAGTGCGAGACAATCGGTAGAGAGACTAGTGCGAAAACTCGCCCAGCAAGATAGATGACCCACGATAGGGAGGGGGAGAGGACTTGGAGGAAGAACTGGCTGAATGTTAAGCATCCGAGGAGGCACGAAATGCTTAAGGTATGCTCTCAAGCAGCATGCTCTGTGTTGCCTCTCCCAAACTGAGGGGCGGCTGAGGCCAAGGTAGCAGGGGAAAGAAGGGGAGGAGGACGAATCGGCAATGCAGCTTCGCCCTCACTTTATATACGTGCTTCGGGGCTCGACAAGAACTTTTTGGAATTCACCAGAATGCGTCGTTAATTAATGTTAGATGCTTAGGTTTTTTGCCATACGAGATGCTACTAATACGAATTCAATTTTTCCAATATCGGGGTGACCTATACACTTCCCTAGAATTATTGATAGTAATCTTTACGTTTGTAGAATTCCATGTTTCTTACTTTTCCAAGAACAGTTTGAAGTGCAAGAAGAACGATAGCTTCGATTATGAAGCCCAAGAAACTTCGGAGCATACTCTATAGCGAATTATCTCCCAAGTATTGATAGATAAGATTGAACATTGCATCGGAGACTAGTCGTCAGTATTGTTGTAATTTTTGCAATATACTGACATGAATGTGAGTATAAAAATTGACTCCCATTTTGACACTTTGTCAGAAGGAACAGTATGATATGGATTTTTCTCACTTATGCAATATTAAGAGGTTGACTACTAATGGACTACTCTCACTAGGTGTTTGAAAAGGGCAATAGTGGATGTTTGCAATTGGTTTACTTTGACATTGGAAATCGGTCTAGTAGTGTAGTAGCATAGATTGTTTCATAGAACGAACACACACACACACATGCACGCACACGTGCATGCGCATGCACACACACATACACATGCACACGCACATGCCCACGCCCATGGCCACGCACATGCACTCACACATGCGTGCACACACACACACCCCCCCCCTTTCGGGACCCTCACTTTCTATCAGTGTGCCTACAAGCTAGCTGGGATTACACTTTGACCACACTTATAGTGAATGGAAGAATATGCATGGTGTGGTTTGTAACCATGCCACCACACTTGGACATATTACAAACTTATAAGATTGTAGCGAATGAACGGACTTAGTTCACATCTATGACTTGGAGCCTAGGCCCACTTACTTTTACTATACTGGTGAAGAATTACTAGGGCTTTAAACTTGGATGACCCTGACAACCTTTATTGGCACTTGCCCCAAGTTGAATATATTGAAATGGTGATGTTATAATGAATTAGTGAGATCTTTATAGTGCAATTTATATATTACGGGGTACCATAATGCAAAGGTTGCTCAAGTTCCATTGGAGGTAGTTCAACCTTCATTTTTCACTCAAGGTTGAAGCATGGGGCAATTTAGTGACACAACTTAGGAGATATATAAAGAATCTACATTTTGATTCTATGGTACTCCTCATGTTAAGTGATCCTCTTGGAAGTGATGGGGCTATTTCTTAAAGATGATAAGGATCACTTGAGTTAACTAGCATGACACAGATGCATCAAGTAGCCAATCTTCTCTATCTTTTACATTTTGTGTGCAGCTACGTCCATGGGATTCGGATCGAAGGTTGTCTCCTTGTTTGGGTTAAGTAGGCCATCTCCTTGTTTTTGAGTTTACGCCATCTCCTTGTTATGTTATATCATGGAAATAGGAGGCTATATGGTGAGAACAAAAGATTGGTGTCCAAATTGGTAGACTCTACACTTTCCAGTTGCCATTATCCCTAAACTTTGTACTTCTAGGATTCTTTGTCCTTTACTTACAATTAAAATCACTCCTAGTAATTTATACTCATGGGTTTATGGATTGATGAGTCCATTTCCTCTCTTTGATGAGGATATAAGTAGGACTCTTTGAGTTGACTTTGAGGTAATTAGTTTTTCATAAAAGAAAATGCTTTGATAGAGTCGTAATGCCCAGGTTGGACTACCAATGCTTTAAATTAGTAATTGTGTGACGCTCCAATTTTGTATATGAAATATTTTGGAATATATATCACAGATAGTGTTCAAAAAGGATGGTTTTGATGTTTTGAAGGTTTTGGGAAAGTTTGGTGTTGGTCGAAAAATTTTGGTTTTTGTCCATTATGATGTCAGCTGGATTTTGCGGCTTGATTTTGAGTTGGTTAGAGAAATAATTTGAAGAAACTCTGTATGAGAGAGTTTTAAGGACAAAGTTTTTCTACTCAATAAGATCAGTAAAAAATTTTTGGTTCACTCGTTTGCATGCCTGTATGGAGGTCAGAAGTTGCTAACAAAGTGGTTTTGAGCTAAAAGTGCATCTAGATTTCCGTGTCAAGAGTTGCAGGCATTAGACGGAGGTCGAGATGGAAGAATTAGCCATGAAAGGTCATATGCAAAGGGAAAGAAGAGGGTCCGATCTTTGAGATGAGCTATTGAGCTTGTCCATTGGATGTACGAGGCAGGCGTGGTGATGCTCCGAACAGGGCCGTTTTCATGCCTTTATTATTAAAAAAAGAGACGTCGAAATTCCATACGCGTTTGCTATCATAAGCGCACGCTAAAAGAAGGTGAAAAGCACACACATGCTTTTCGAGAAAAGCTGTTTTTGGTTGATTTTGGAGGTTTTTGGTGGCTTATTTTGGAGTCGTGAAAGGCTATAAAAGAAGAGGAGGTCGTGAGAAGGAGAACACAATCCAACGCACGCATATCGAGGCTGAGCGAAAGAGAAGAGAAGGCACGCATCTCGAGGTTGCTCGAGTGAAGAGAAGGCATGCATATTGAGCACTGCGAAAGTGGCAATAGCGCACGCGAATCAAGGTAGCGCAAAGAAGAAGATAAGATCAAGATATTTTGAGAGTGAGAGTGAGAGTGTGATTGAGATTTGATCATTTGATCATCTGATTTGAACATCTTCATGCGAGTGAGAGTGAGAGTGAGATAGCTCGGGGGTGGACGGGTGGTATCGAGCTCCTTCACGGAGTGATTCTTCTCCAAAATTATTGTAAAGACTCATCAGTTTGATTCATACTGCAATCTCTCTTCTTGTTCATTCGTGATTATTATCTTGCTACAATTTTGATCGTGATTGTGAAAGAACGGTGCGTGACAAATTGTTATGCCTCTATCTATCCTTCATCTGGGATAGAATTTGTCATTGAATAGAGTTTCTTGTGGGAAATTAGTAGCATAGATTCCATGGAGTTGTTCCCTTGAAGGATGAAAAGATTAACACGAGTGGTTAAGAGAATTTCTTTAACTAGTATAGCTTCAGTTGTGGCCACGTCAACTGTGACTGTGGAAGCTAATGAAAATTATATTTTAGGATGCGCTTTAGGACAATAATTAAAAATCAAAGGAGCATGCTACGTGCCTATTTGGATTGGATGTGTGGATGCAGTTGCACCCCCACCTGCACTGTTGGATTGAGGGCCAACTACGGTCCCACTTGACTACTTTATGTCGGTAATTTGTTAAGCGCCTGCCATGTTGCATCTAGGAATTCAGCCACATGAAGCTTCTCCCCACCTTGATCTCTGCATTGAGCTTCTCCCCCTGTAGCTCTTGTTTGGGTGCTTCCAACTTGTGCAGCTAGTGGCTCTGTTTTTGCAGAAGCTAATACATTGCCAATTATTTGAGGCCCTCTAAAAAATAAGAAACAACATCCATGTGACTCTTAATCCAACTCGATTTTTGTCACAATCTTGTCTCTACCTTTAGGTGTGGGACTTTCCACATCTATCAGGTTTATCTGGCCTCCCGATGTTTTTTCTGCCCCCTCTTTCTTTCAATCACTTTCTTGCCCGCTCTAGTAGATGTATGCGCCCCCACCTTGCTTGTTGCTTCACTTTCATGTAGCGTCAAGTACTTTGTAAGTACATAAAATAACTGGAAGATAAGTCTGCTTGGGGACACTTGATACCGTCGTTACAGGCTTCTGTGGTTCTTTGGCCCCTCGTAGTTTGTTGTATGTCATGTACATTTCTTTCTACTCCCATGGGTGCTCCCCTTCCAAGGTAGTCCAAGGATAGTGGGCACTTCTTGTACACTTCTTCCGGCCACTTTTGATCCAACTAGAACTCTTCATACATTGATGCGTTCGGATCATCTATTGTGGCCCAATCTTTGCACTCGCCCAACAAATGGCTAGCCGCAACTTCTGCAGACATGAAATACATCCAAAAGGCCGAGCTCGCCAAGTTAGTCTCTCCACTATGAAACACAAATACATCTCACAAAAAAACGTACACCATTAAAGCATACTGATACATATGTCTCCAGCTTGCGAGTTTTGTGCCTTCATGGGCTGTCAAGGTAGTGCCGGGCTTGAAATTTTTCTGGATGTGCATGAAGAGGTACTCCCTATGTTTGCACTTGATTTTATGCATGTGTCTGAAGAACTTATCCTCGTCGCACTAAATTGAGTAGAAATTTCTCCAGCATCATAAAATGTGAAGTCCAGCTTCATGCATTTTGGACCACAATGTCTCTCGCCTTAGCCAGACCCTAAAAACCACACTTCCATCTGCAAAAAAGTGCCCAAAACAATGATAACATGATTCAAAAGCAAAGTATCCTATTCATCGTGGGTTTAGGGTGTGCTCAGCATACACTTAGGAATGCCCATCATGACACGGATCTCCTTGTCGTCGCTTGCTAGAGCTTCCACAGACCTTACTTTATCATCCTCGGTCAACCCCGATGTTGCGAGGCTATATAGCCTCTCCTCGTTGATCGCCCCCAGGGGGCTTCATCCCCCAATCCATAGTGGTGTGACAGTCCTGCAGACCAAAAGTGGTTTCAATAAACAATCGCAAGCTTGTCATCTAATTGTTGTCGTTCCACATCTAATCCCCACAATTCACTTGTACCATCTTGCTCCTAGTGCAGTGCCAGGCAACTTTAGGAGTTGACATGTATGCTTCAAGAGCTTTTTTTTCACACTGTAGTATGCTTTGCTCCATTTCTTTTGAAAGTCGACATCCGACAACTTGCTACGGCTGTGCATGACTGGGCGCAAGTGTTTGTCATATGTGTCCTACACATGAATTCGTTGCCTTGTCATCAAACATATTTTGAAAACTAGAGAAGGAAAGGGAAAAGTGTCCCATTATTGATCCTTACCTTCTACACCACCTGTGTGATGATTGGAAGAGGGTTTTTGTACCGGTGCTCTTTCATAGCTACCTTCTTCCTCTAGGTGTCCAGCCACTCTTTCTGCTCGGTTGACAATCTTCGGTGGATTGCCACATCTGATGCAACACCCAACACTTTAAACTCGCAAATGAGGTGTGGAAAAGTGGTGGTGACAACCCCCTTCTGCACTAGCCTGGTGTCGAAAGCAACATATTAAACGGTCCTTCAGCGAGGGCGAGGCAACTAAAGACACAGTGTGTTCATCATGAATCATTGAACCCATGTGTTCTCGTCCTTGATAATGCTGACAAGAACTTTCTTCATCTTCTAAGGGCACCTCCACTAAATGGCATTGGACGTGTATATGCCGGCGCTCGTCATTAGGAAAGGCTGCCACTCAAAAGAAAAAAACAGAATTCACGAGTTGAAAGCAAATGAAACATGGCTACTAATGTTGAATCACCTAAATCAATGGACTACATTACTTACATGTCCTTATCCCACCCTGTATGGTGATGTTTCCCATCCCAAATGCAAAACAAGGAATTGGACAAGAACCCTACTTTGTGCTCCTAATTTCTTCCTTGAATTCTTCGTGCTTTTGGAGCCAATGCACATTCCACTCCCTTTTCACATCCTCGTCCACGTCTCTCTTTTGCATCTTTGGTGTGGTAGTGGACATGATGAAGACACCCAAACCTAGCAAGTACTCACATGAGAAGACTGTTTCATGCACCTCTTGGGTGTGGGATGTGATCTGGCGGCAGATAGTGGGCATTGGGAGCAATTGACACAAGGGGATTGGGGGCAAAGGGATATTTTTTCCCATGTACAAAGGAAAAAAACATATTTGGCCCAAACATTCATTCTCACTCTATGCCTTGAGATTATAGACCTTCAAAAGATTGAACTACTCATAGTGAATGATTGTAGCTGGTCCTTGATGCACTCCCGCATGATTGTCTTATCACAGGAGGGGCTAAGTGCTGTCTCCCTAAGCATACCCTCCTAGTCATCATCCTCGAACTCCTCTCTGGCTGATCGCTTTGGTGCACATCGACCTTTGCCTTTTCCGCATCGCCCTCGAGAAGAGGGTGTGCTCACACTTTTGCTATGCTCACCGGAGGAGCTATCCTCGTTTTCCTCCTCCTCCTCTTCTTTCACTGAATGCTCTTACATCACAAGTTTCCTCTTTCCTTTGGAATCTCACTTAGAAGTGTCGGTGCTAGCCCCAGCAGATGTCACCAAGGCTCCATGGAGTTCCGAGGATTAGGCCTCCCATTGATGATGCACTGATAGAGCCTGCTCGTCCAAGGGATTAAGTCGCATTGTCTTTCTTCGTCTACCTTCCCCTTGTGTTGAAGTAGCACCCTTAGGACCATGTAATCTTCCTCTCGCCGAAGTTGCACCCCTCATCGGAGGCATGTCCTCATCATTGGGCTGGGCTATATCATCAAGTCTCTGTTCACAGAAATTGGTAAAATGGGTTCAGGTTAATCCAACAAAGCCCACTCTAAGCTAGTGCAAAGGAAGAAGGACATGATAGAAGAGCTCACCACTTGTTCAACAAGCCACATGAGTAATGCGTTCTCTTTGAGGTCCACTTAAGCCCCATCCTTTTGATTCCTTTCAATACGGCCTTCTCATACATGCTCGAAATGATGACACCAACATCGCTGGATTGAATGCCTTCTGACTCATGTGTCTGACGGATGTGCACCTGAGCCATGGGATTGCGTTTGTCATCAGATGATGATGTCATCTTGCTTGAATACAGGTGATGCCATTCTTGCTAGGCTGCGGATTGAGGATACGGTCCAAAGTTAGGGTTTGCAAGACCTGCATTCATGGCACAAAAACCCTCATTACAAGACAAAAGTGGGAAAGATAGGGGGAGAAAGATATAGGCCTTTTTGAGGCAAAGAGAGAGAGAGAGAGAGAGAGAGAGAGAGAGAGAGAGAGAGAGAGAGAGAGAGAGAGAGAGAGAGAGAGAGAGAGAGAGGAGGGAGGGAGGGAGGGAGGGAGGGAGGGAGGGAGAGAGAGAGAGAGAGAGAGAGAGAGAGAGAGAGAGAGAGGAGAGAAAAGGGAGAAAGCATAGGAGAGAAAGGGGGCACCTTGAATACTCACTCACAGAGCTATCATGGGGGGGGTCATATAGCCAGAGGGAGGGGGGGGTAGCTTTTCCCAAGAGCTTGTTTTTTTTTGTTTCTTTGAAATAATTATTTTTAAACATCCCCCCCTAAAAAGGGAGAAGTTGGTGCCTAGACAAGGGTGTCGGTGCCCTCCTCTAGGTGCCAACTTCACCCTTTTTTTGGGGATTTTTTTGCCAAAAAGGAAGTTTCTAATTATATATATATATATTAAAAATAACAAAAAAAGGGCAAAGTTGGTGCCCACAGGAATTCTATATAATTTTACTAGTTTTCATGTTTACTAAGGACTTGCTTGCCTTTCACACAAATCACCTACACTTTCTAATTGTTACATAATTACGATTGCTATGCCAAGAGCCAAGATGCTCATTTTTTGGGGGGTTTTATAAGCTTTTTTTTTTTTTTGGGTGGAGGCGGGGGGTATAGCTGTTTTTTTAAATATTTGACAACAAACAAATTACAAAAAATGGCATTTCACCCTTACACCTATTCTTGCATTAAATACTTATTAAATGCTATTTGTCAGACATCAACTATATAAAGAGCACCTAAACCCCCCCCATCTCTCTCAAGCTCTCGTTCTCTGTCAACTCCTCCTCCATACCCTCGCCCTTTGTCCATCTCTCTCTCCCCCCTATCTTACACCTCTCTCTCTCTCTCTCTCTCTCTCTCTCTCTCTTCCCTCTTAAAATGGTTGGCCCAACTGGTGCAAGGTCTAGCAACCTCAATGAAGTGCGGATCTATTTGTACTCCCTCTCGTCAGAGGCGATGATACGATATGCAAATGGCAGAACTGTTGTGCTAAAGTGAGGATGACCTCGTGATCGGCAATGGAATTCGTGTGATGGCCATCACACATGTGAATGGCCACCTGCAGACTATGCAAGTGGAAGCCATTTAGGCGAGTGGATTGGGGTAGTCGTACATGTTGAATATGGAGTTGTCACTTGACTATGTGCTAGAGAGAGTTAAGAGAGCACTTGCCCACGCTCCACCCACAATAGATCTCACCCAAAGCCTAGCCAATTTGAGGCAGAGACCGTGCGAGTTGGATCCATCATTCCAAGCGCGAGGGAAGGTAGCAATTGCACAAGTTACACCCATAAGAGGTCTCACGGGGCTAGCCCAAGAAGCCTAAGCTCGAGGCCGAGTTTAAGCCATGTTGAACAACCATTAGAAGGCCATGGCACGGTACTGATTGATGATGACAATGATACAATAGCCGCAATGGAGGGTCCTCAAGAAGTCATTAGCATGTCGTCGTACATCAGGTCTTCTGGGGGTTGTCATCAACTGCTTCATCAACTATTGCACAATTCAACCATAGTGGAGAAGTCAATGGAAGTTTCAACAATGTACAACGGGAACGTTGCATTCGAGCTACTGCCCACGTTGCATGGAGCGAGTGCAATGGAGTGAGTGCAATGGACGGCATGGAGCAAAAGTATGACAGCCATTTCTGAATGAAACCAATGTCAACAACAATGACATTTCCTGGCAAAGTTCGCTGCAATAGTTGTGTGGGGGAACTAGAGTGTACAAACCCTGTTTGCTCTAGCAGCTCGATTAACGGATTGTCGAACCACACTGCATGGATAGTCAGTCCATAGCACACCCATTGCCAAGAAATTGAGTTAAAGAACGTTGACTGTGTCTCTTTGATTGCACGTTATAATCTTCTCTTGTCTGGTGTAGGAAAAATGAACAACATTCCGGGTGTTTGAATGTCTGCTACTGGCTTGGGAATATTGGCCTGTTTCTTTTGCAAAAGGTCCCCCATTCTTCTGAAGCAATGTGAATGTGTGATGTACTGTGATGGTGGGGCCCAAAATGATGAGACTCTTTTTCCACGTGGGCACACACAATCATGAGGTGCAAAGAGGTACTTGTAGAGCCCATATAAAAGACCTTAGGTGCACGGTCGAAGAGATGGTGAAGGACTTTAGTGCAGCAGGTCCCAGTCACCTACAAATGGTAGTCGCAAAAAAAAAAGAAGTCTCAAGTGTCCTCATCCGTGACCCAGGCGTCTCCCTTACGAATAATGAGTTGATGGCATTACTTGAGGAGTCCAAAGCCTCTTGTCCAAAGGCACAAGGAAACCATACAGGGCAAACCCAATGGCAAGTACATGCAAATGTGTTTTCTTTGCATTCTTAGAAGCAACATAATGCGTAGTTGAATGGACAACCTGGCTCACGTTCAAGCATATGGTACATGGTGCTCACACTGAAAGTGATGAAGGCATGGAGTCCAGACTCCTGAAGCTGAAGCAAAGATGTGATTATAGATTTTTCCATGGGAGCCTCTTCCCCAGTCAAGCAGTCGATGATGAAAGCAGATGCTTTATCTTCAAGATGTCAACAATAGGGCCTACTTCGGGGGTAGATCTGGTGAACTGCATGTGCCGCAGTGGTGGTGGAGATCTACGAAATAGCTGGATTGACCATGTAAGACACATATGCGGGTGGACAACCGTGGCTGCTCACGTATATGATCGGAGGTAAGGCAAATGCTAGTGTTCCTACATTCCCTCTAGCACCGAAAGGATGATGCTTATGCCTAACTTTAGTTGTATGATGTAGTGTCCAAGAGTTGATGACTATTGCCGTGTGCGAGATGAAAGAGGACACAGAGGCTTAGATCCTTTTTTGGTTGAAGCTAAATGATGTCATGGAGAAGTGTGGGCACCCCACTGTGGACTTTAAAGTTTTTCATGGCATACAAGATTGGCGCGAATGGAGGGTAGTACAAATAGTCTTCAATAATGGACCAGAGAATGTGATGCATGGATGGGAAAGGTCTTTCCTTTTCCATTGGGAGCAAATCCTATAGGTACACACCTCCCAGTACGTGCATAGGAGCTTCCAAGACGAGCACTTGTAAACACCTATACCGATTGTGGAGGTGTGCATCGACAGAGGATGACACAACCACACAACAAAGGTACATCCAGGCTTGGTGGGCCATAGGGAAGGTTTCTAATTCGAACATCCCTGTGATGGATTGTTGGCTGAGCTGGTGGCATGTTCGATATCCATGTTGGTGGAACACTTTGTTGGTGTGAGTATCCACTAATACAAAATTTTATTTTCACATCAAATTTTGCAAACGAACCACTCACTATACTTCATTCTTGATAAGACGTGGAGGACATATCGCACGTGCCCACATGACAAATCTTGTTGAGCCTGTACATGCAAGTTGGCTGGCCACACCAAACGCTTCAAGGTCATGTTGAATCTATATGATGCGTGTGTCAGTGACTTGGCCAATGCATTGTTGCAAAGCACCAAGAGACACGCATTCATTGGATGGAATTACCATGGTGTCGGCCCTAATGTAGAGAACCTTGCGAGGTGAACTTAGCAAGGGAAAAGCCCAACCCCTGTAGTAACGTCGAGGGTGCTCGAGGGTGGCATAAGCAGCACTCCTATGCATCAAGAGCTTAAATTTAGGGGCGACAACATAACAGTGGCTCGTAAGCATAAAAGCATCAATAAGGTGACAATAGAGGAGGAAAATGCCACTCATAGGCCATAATTTGTGGAAACAAACCGGCCTCGCAAGAAAGGAGCAAGACAACTAAACTTTGAAAGCACAGTGGAACAAGTGGAAACGGAGCTCACGACGGTCGATACATCCCTGGAGAAGGTGGTGGAGACTGAAGTTCACAATACCGTATGGGAAATTAGAAGGATTCCGCCGTGTAGAAATGGTGCAATGTCAAGGATGGCTAGGGGCACGATAGGGGAAGTGCAAGAAAAATATCATGAACACAGTAGTAGGAGTGCTAGCTCCATCCTTTTGGGGGATGATTGAGTGGTCCACCTTGCAAGGGCAATTAAGAAATCAAGCGGGGGCTCTCAAAGGCAATACATGGGGTTTTGCAATGACAACGTAGACCATACCTGGAATATATGCTCCTCGATGAAAAATTCCCTGGCCAGAGTTTTGTGAGTATGGCCAGTAGCTCGTGGAACAAATCTCACTAAGGATGAGATAAATTCCCTAGAGACGTGAGGATTTGTTCTACCACAAGGTGCTGATAGAGTGTCATTCGAATGCATCTTCACCAAGATATCAATCGGGAGTATCGGAAGCTGCAGCTATACAAGGATCAATTCCGCCCAACTCTAGAAGCAACAATAAAGGACCACACAAAGACTTGAAACATGAAGTTTTCAAGATAGAGACTAAAAAATGTAGAGTGATGGGGGAAAATTATAATGTTGACATTGCCAAGAACCCAGTATGTAGTTGTTGGGATTTCATGGATCGAGTGACAGAGGGGAAGGCATTCCTTGCATGCAAGAATTTGTATTTTGTGTACCTCCGCGTGTTTGGGATGGATGCCAATGTGAACATGTTCATACACCAACCCATGCTTTCAGATGACAAATTGCAAGTGATTTTCGACAACAGGAGATTATTTCCCAGAACCCCAAATATGTAGCAAAACTATTTATTTTCTTTTTTCCTTGGAACATAATTCCAAGCGCAATTATGTATCATACACAAATATCGTGGAGAAATTTGGAGTATTTGACAAAGTGCGGATCGTACTAGCCTAGTGCACACAAGATTAGCGGAAGAACTAAGGAGGCTCAAAGCACATTGAATAAGACATGAGAGGGAGATAGCAAATCTATATCTCTTGCAATGTGTGTTCTCAACAATACATGATAGGCCTCTTATAGAGAGTGCCCTTTGAATAGTCAACATCTGTGGGATCCTCTCATCCATGTCTCTCCTTGTGGATATCCTCAATCCACATCTCCACATCATGTAGTCCACATCTTAGGGTGGCTACTTTAATTCTTTCCTATACCATACCTTAGCCTTTAATCTATGTTCTCATGGCACCACAACTCTCAACACCTCCCCTTGGTGCCATGATCCTTTGGCTACTGCAAGGTGGTCAGATGTGAGTTACAAGTCCATCACCTCCCCTTAGTGCTTGCATTGCTACTTAAGGTGGTCAAGTGTGGCTTTTACGTGTCAATACCTCCCTTGGGTGCTTTCATAGCTACTGTCAAGTGGTCAAGCTTGATTACAAATGTATGGGATGAAGGTGGCAAGGATGTTGCTTCTCAATGCATGTTGTCGATGTCATTGTCTTCTTTGCTTGATGTCGCTTGATGCATGATGCTTTGTTCTTCCATGTACCTTGATGCTTTATGTGTGGATGCCATGTTTTTTCATATGGTCATCTCATTCACTTGTGCTTTCGGCATGCTTTTTGCATTCATGCGTCGCTTTTCCATTTGTTGCAAAGGTCTTACCAATTGATTTCTTTCAATATTGGCAGTGTCTAATTGCTAACAATGATTCTAATTTGACAGGCGCGTAGAGCTCAAAAAAGCGATCACTTTTCCTTTTTGGAGCATGTACGAATTCCTCCTGGATTGCAAGTTATGGCTTGTCGAAGTTTTGATCAAGAAGAGGGGCCTTTGATGATGTGGCATAGAGATTCACATGCTGAATTCCAAACTATGCTTGGCAGGGGCTATGTGCTTAGGTGTCACTTGGTGATGTGGTAGTTAACCAACCCTAACCCAAACTTAACCATGGCATATTGGGTTGACTTGACTGGGGTTGGCTTGACCAACCTTATCCATTGGTTGACCCAAGGTCACCCAAGGTCAAATACACCTAACCATGGTTAGTTTATCTTCCACATGGCAGTCAACCAGGTGGCCTAAGGTTTGAAACCTTAGGTTACTTTCAGAGGTTGAATGCGACAGAGGTTTTGAAGGCGCTACGCCATAGGAGATGCGGTGTGCAGGAGCTGCTCGAGGTCGTTGGGTTGTAGAGGTTCTTTGTTGTAGGCGCTGCTGCCTGGTTCTGCTTTCACATAATAGAGATTCAGTCACAGAGTTTCGTCATTTGTTGGAGGGCACAGGCATCGTTGGAGAGGTTCCGTTTGGTTCTGAGAGGTCTAGGGAATCCAGGTGCACGAGGTTAATGTTGCAGCTGCTTCCGTGCTACCAAGTGGCATCAATGTATTTGGAAGCCTACTTGCTATCCCATTTGAAGCTTTTTGACAGCATTAATCTACTATGGCTTCTTCTAGCAATAGTTGATGAGGCTGCTATACATAGCTCATGTGTGCCATGCATGCTTTTGGCTGTGCACAGTGAGCTCTCGCTTTGTATTTTCCTTGGCTTGTGGAGCTGCTGAGGCACTGGAGGTCTTCGGTCCTTCTTTCTTCTCTAGTCGTGGTTGCTGGATGTGTTGGAGTTTGCCCATGAGATTGTCTTTCCCGTGAGAAGGCAGTTGTGGAGAGTAGATGGCGTATTGAGCTAGAGGCTCATTGAAGTTGTCATTGGTCTATGAGAAGGTGGCGCTAAAGCATATGGAGGTCTTTGGCGGTAGCGCGTGGGCAGAGGCATTTGGAGCCGATGCAAGCTACGATGCGTGTCTAATAGAAAGACCTGGAAAGGTCAAATAACTCGAGAGTAACTTGAACAATTCGACTGTGTCAAATGTGCAACGAAATGCACCAGACTAGCATGGCTGTCCCTCATGCTTCGGCTAGCGGGAGCTTGCCACTTTGATGAAGGCCCACCTGTGTTGTTTAGGAGGGCACAATAGCTGAGTTGACACTCATTTGGTCGTTGAGGGCCCATCAGCTGAGTTGAGTCATTGTAGATGACAGTGGTGGAGCTCGCTTCTCTTTGTTGTTGATGTTGCTTGCCGTGAAGCTTTAATTGTTGAAGGAGCTGCCCTTTGTTAGTGAGGCTTGAAGGAGGCTTAGAACTCTCTGTCTCTCTCCTTCTCTCTCTCAAGAAAAAAGTCGAATCTCTCTTCCTCACACAGTTGCCTCATAGTGAAGGGAAAGCTTACAATACTCTTGAAAATGGACCTTCCACATCACTTAGACTTGCTAAATCTCTCAATCAATTTCTCAAGAAATGAAGGAGCATTTCTCTCTCTCTCTCACATCGACGGAATTGTTTGACGGAAATTTAATAAGAACTCTCCTTCTAAAACTAAAACTAACCTAGCAGAACTCATGAGCTCCTAAGGCATGCCTAGATAACTGATCTAGGAGACTAGACCTATGCTCTGATACCATGACAAAGTGCGGATCGTACTAGCCTAGTGCACACAAGATTAGCGGAAGAACTAAGGAGGCTCAAAGCACACTGAATAAGACATGAGAGGGAGATAGCAAATCTATATCTCTTGCAATGTGTGTTCTCAACAATACATGATAGGCCTCTTATAGAGAGTGCCCTTTGAATAGTCAACATCTGTGGGATCCTCTCATCCACGTCTCTCCTTGTGGATATCCTCAATCCACATCTCCACATCATGTAGTCCACATCTTAGGGTGGATACTCCAAAAAATAAGTGATTAGCATGGACTTCAATGCATTGCTTGTTCTTCTTTCATAAAAGTATTTATGTTCTTAATGGTTTCTTCTTCTTACACAAAACTGCAGCACAAACCCTAAACCATCATTATTAATTGGCCAATGATTGCAAAACCCATCATGCATAAATATAATGCAAGGCTTTTGAGTTTACAAACCACATGCCATGTACAATTGCTAACAACCAATGAGAGAGAGAGAGAGAGAGAGAGAGGGCGGGTGGGAGTTAAATGCGCGCACGCACACAGAGAGAGAGAGAGATGCGCGTGCGTGCACACACACACACACACATAGAGAGAGAGAGAGAGAGAGAGAGAGAGAGAGAGAGAGAGAGAGAGAGAGAGAGAGAGAGAGAGATTCACACACACACACACACACACACACACACACGCACACACATAAGAGGTTTGCCAAAACAAATTCGCTCCAAAACTCGCTCCTTGCACACACTCTTTATTTCAATAGGAGGCCTTCATTGGTTGCTGCACTATTACCAGCTTGGGATATACCCACAAAAGCTAAGTCTGAGCGATACGTAAAATTGAAGTTTTTTCTCTATCCATGGAATTGTGGAAAGATAGCATATACTTGTCGGTCATGCCACTGTAGGCTTGCCGTGTTTTAGCCTCAAGTTTCCTATGGCCATCTTTTAATTATATGCATTATTAACATGGTTGACAATCTAATCACAACTGAATAGGGAAGACACCATGGTAGACTAAAATAAGAAAGGGTTATGCTTCCAATGTCGAGACAAGCAGATTGCTAATCACATAAAGTTTGCAAACGTTGAACATGATTATAGAAATTTCAGAACCAGAGGATGAGTCTACCTCCAATGGTGATGAGGGTGCTGAATTTCAAGAATGTGCCAAGCCTGAAGGATGAGAATCATATTTTCAACCCAGGTGGGATGTTTGCAGGTGGAGTTTTTCCAATTTTGAGAGTAAATTTCAGGTATGTTTTATCATATTTTCAACCCAGGTGGGATGTTTGCAGGTGGAGTTTTTCCAATTCTGAGAGTAAATTTCAGGTGTGTTTTATCTCTACAACTTTTAGCAAATCATTGATATATACAAATCATATCATATGGAATATATCCAAGGATTCATCCATGACTATAATAGAGACAGCAGTGGTAATTTCTTTGTTTGAAAAGGCACAATTAGTCTGGGATAATCAGTTCAATGGGTCCTCGCACCAAATACTCTTATAATCCCAAGGGAATAACACTGATTGTGATGAAAGGAATATGAGCAATAGCATAGGTACAAGGGGTTACTGAGGCCATGATCAATCTTCACATTAGAGATAGGCTGGAGATTTGCAACGAACTACCAAACTTAAGGGAACAGACATTTGGATAACAAAACTCTCACCCCAACAAAACTTGAACAAAAAGCAACCAAATGAGGGAAGATGCTTACTTACCAATTTAAACAACCAAAATAACATAGATGCCTCTTGAGTCAGTTAAACTGAAAGCATTAAGGATAACTATAAGAGTAGCAATACTCATATAAGCCATAACATGAGCCTATTGCTTCTTATGTATCCCTACTTGGAGTCAATATAACATAAATTATCTACATACATGCTTTTCGTACTTTACATTCTGATAAGCTTTGTGTAGAACCGAGAACATCTCCAACATGGGAGAAACTGATGAAAGGGGATATTTGTATGTTATAACTACACCATACATGATGCTTCTTTGGATAGAGTGTGTATAGGTAGTATTGAATGGCTTTCTACCATATACATGGCACATATTAACATTTTTATTACCTGCATTATTTCAGTAAGACGGCTTGGGAGAGTACATGATCCTATAGAGGAGACAAATTGGCTTCATTTTGAACTAAAGAGGCTCACCCTATTGTTTTCAATTTTAAGGTATCATCATTCGCAGTATACGTACCATACAAAAAATGGTTTGAAATGTTCCTACTACATGGTATAATGATGAATGATATTTTTCAGAGAGGATAGAAAGGAAGTGCCCCACATATTGAGCATTTGGAAGTTGATGAATCTATTACAGAGGTGCCTCACGAGGCAGTGCTACCAAGGTGGTTGGAGTTTATTGAGCTTACATAACATATGCTATTGCGACATCGATTACAAGTGGAGTTGTACTTTGAAGGCTGCAATCCCACATTAAAAGCCTGCAGTCCCACATTAAAAGGTGCTTGTTTTAACATACCTTTTTTTTGGATGGATGCAAGTGAGTGGAGCTCCTTTGATATCATGTGGTATTTGTGAATTATCTTCTTATAACAATCTTGGACCTTCTTCATTGAGCATGACATGTGCCCTCATCCTTTTATATGTCTTGTAAAGATTTGAATAGATAATGTTGGTTTTGTGTGGGAACAGATACACATGCGTTAAAGGAGAGAGAGAGAGAGACGGGGGGGGGGGGAGAAAAAGTGTTGGAATTTAGAGTGGAGAGTTGCACCAATGATAAAATTCAGTACTTTTACAAAACGAAAAATTCCTAATTTTGCTTCTTAACAGAACGGCAGACCTAGCCAAGAGCAGGCAAAAAAAGGAAAATAGGGGCAGGCCAAAAAAGGAAAATAAAGAAAATTACAATGCACCTACAAGTGCTTTATGAACTCAGAGTTCTTGCGTGAAATATATCCGAAGCATCCCTTTGAAGACGATGGACGATGTCGAAAAACCAAAGATTTGTGAAATTGCCACGAATGTTGGAGGAAACCCGCTCGCAGAAGCTGTAAGAAGCACAATTTTCTATCGCAGCAGCGGTAGATGTATCTATGCACGCGCCATCCAAGCAAATGATTTCCATCACAAACTGCGACAAAGTTGCAAGACCAGAAAAGGCTTTTGGACCTCCTCTTTGCATAATTGGGCAGACGATGGCACAATCTTTAGCGAGCATACGCTGGCCAGAAAATATCCAAATCAACTCGGTAAGTTAAGTTGAACGTCTGAACGTGAACTGGGGTCATGGTGGCAGTTCCGAGACTGAATTGGAAGCTACCGGTGCCAGCGACGACTGGAATAGGAAGCGGTTCGAGCGCTCCGTTTGGGCCCATGAAGGAAAGTGAGCCAGAGTAGTCACTGGTGTTAAGAGTGATGGTGAAGGAGCTGAAAAAGGTGAGGCCATCAAAGGAGGCAGCGATGGCGGTTCCGATGAAAGAGCCGATCTGGGGAGAGTCAAGGTCGGGAAGCAAGGTGAGAGGGTCATTGTAACAGAAGAGGGTACCGAAGGGAGAGGTGGTAGGGGTGTCGATACCGGGAAGGCCATGGAGGATAATGAAGTCGGTATAATTTAAGGCGTCGTGGAAGTAGAATTGAAGGTGTTTATGGGTGAGGCGACCAGAGAAGAAACTATTGGCGAGGAAGGCAATGAGAAGGAGAGGGAGGGAACTGAGAGCCAGGCGAGAATTCAGAATGGTGCTAGATTTCTCTGCCATGGCAAACGAGAATTCTATTGCAATAGCCACACCGTCATCCCATTTATCTATCTATATATCACCTTTGGCAGCTCCTTTGGACAGATTCCATAGTCATTTAGATACCCTTGCTCTTTGTCACCTCGTTCGCATACATGATTCTCTCCTCCTCGCTCTCTATTCTCTCCCCATGTGCTTACACGATTGCCTATTTCCTATCACGAAGTCAAACCTTACCCAAAAAACAAAACAACACTCTTCATATCATTCCATCCGCCTCCCCACTAGGCTCCTCCATATGTTAAGAAAGGGTGTTTGACTCTCTTGAGTGGCCATTCGTTTTTTTGCCTTGCCACGTCTCATGGGGAAGCCTCATTGACGGCGGCCTAGCTTGAGAAGTGAAAGTAATTTCCGGTGTTTTTTTAATCCACTCCCCCAATTTCCACGTGATCTCCACCTCCACGTCCCAGCTTAGTATTTCACTCCCTAGTTTTTCTCTCTCAACTATTGGTGGACTGCCAACTTACCATTTCACCCATAGGGCAGGCCATTTGAATGACAAAAATCATTCAACTTGTTTTGTAAGGGGTTTCTCTTCGGGAGTTCCCCCTCTTGTTTTGCAATATAAGTCACCTTTTTTTATTTAAAAAAAGAAAAAACGAAGGAAAAAAGAAAGGGTTGTGTTTATTATTGAATGGTTACACCAATATGTGTATTGCATTCCCATAAGTGGGTTTTCGATAAATGTATTTATCCAAATATGATCCAAGGTGGAACCGTGAATTGTATTAGATTCACATATTAGTTGTTTCATGTTATAGAGTTCCATGAATATGAGGAGTTTGTCCATGTTGGTTATTCTCATTTTGTAGTCAATGTTAAAGTCTCCTAAGATATATGTGGGAATGTTTGTATTGAAATTGTTTAGTATGCATTCTAGTGAGTGGATTAGACTATATGATTTTGTTGTTGGTGGCTTATATAAATGTGTTATGGCTATGTTATGAGAGGTTTAACGTTGGAAAACTATTAGAAGGCATTGGAGTCCATCAGTCAAGTAATATTCTTTATTTATTAAATTTAGTTTGTTTTTGTAATAAGTTGAAATTCCAATGCCCATTGTCTCGATAACATGTTTGAAGTATGGAATATGAGGGTTATGACAAGATGTGGGGTGTGTTTCTTGTAGGCAAAATATTTGTGAGACAAGAATGTTGGCATCACAAAGTATGTCTTCTTTGTGTTTATCAAATGTTCTTGTGTTTAAGGATAGTAGAATTGGCAAGTTAGTGTATTGTTGACTGAGGTTCACGTAGTCAAATTTCTATGTGCGTGTAGTTTTCAAGCACTCAATTTCTTATAGCACAGTCATGTTAACTTTGATGTGTTTCATATCTAAAGTGTGCCACATGAAGAGGTTAGATGGATCTCGCACACGCGAGAGTGCAGTGTAAGCAAGGCCATGTGATTTTATGTTGGTAGGATCGAACGCCAAGGTGTCCATGGAAAGACCTTGTGAACAATGAATTGTTCAAGCATTTGCTGGTTATATCGGGAATTGATGCCTACAAACTGTAAATTTTAGAAAGTTGCTTCCTATTTGGTGCATTTCAATGAATATGGTAGCAACTTTCTAGCACTTAAGTGAAACTTGTTATGAAGAATTAACACAAGTTGGCTTTCATGTTCTTTACTCCAAGGCATGCATGCTCGTTTACGTGGAATTTCAAACAATGGGAAAATTTGCATTGGTATGGTAGTTTCATCAAGCAAAATTGTGTGCAATCCAATATTGTCGGTAGCGAACATGGAAGCTTTTGTATGCATGTGTAGGAGTTTTGCAAATCAATTTGAATGAGCAATGTAAACGCTCAGAGAAGTTAGTCAAACAACTATATAATAAAGATCTTGAGCTTGAAAGAGTGGTAGCCATTCTCTTAACTTCTTTGGCATGAGCAACATCATTATTCCAATCAATGTCAACATTGCGAAGAACGTTCCAAGGTGAGTTGATAAAGGTTGCATTTACTTGAATGCATTGAGTAATGATTTCTAGCAAAGATGAATATGATTGTGAAGGAATACGCTCGATTATACATTTTATAATGTTTGTATTATGAGCGTGCCGTTGTAGGAAAGCAAAGTTAGAAGCAAGGTCAATTACATTAAGATAGTCAAGAAGTTGTTTTTCAAAAGAGATGTCCATATTTTTTGTAACAATGAATAAAAGAGAAATGGGTTTTTTGTTCAAAGAAGCCAAAGCAGTGATGTCTTTCAAAGCACTTTTTTTGTCAATATAAAAGCATTACAAATGCCTTATTACAATCAAACATTTCCCTCAAAACCTATGACATGGCCGAAACTATTCACAGTGATAGTGCCACTACACTTAATGCAATGAAGCATTGAGCACACATGAAGAACAGTTTAAACTATGAAGATCCAAGAAAAGGGCCTCCAATGGTAGAATATTGTCTACATGATACCCACACAAGTGGATGGCAACATTGTCATGTACACGCTGCACTATCTTGCTTATCAAGCTACGTGTTAGGAATAATGGGTCGCAAGTGTAGCAATAATGATCTCGGCTCATGCTCCTACTAGTGCAATCACCATAGGAGTACTCCACAAGCTAAGAGTTGAGGTTCGTGAATTGGAGCACTCTGCTAACCTGCAAAATAATTTATATGACAATATCAGGCTCAAAATTCAATGGTCAACTATAGAGGCATAAGTTCAGGAATTACCATACGACCATATTGAAGATTTCCCACTTGGGTGACAAAAACTTGTGTAAGCTCTTCTTTTTCTAGTCCCTCTGGAGTGTCCGCCAAAATTGTGAAGTTGAACACACACAAGGTATTTCTCATGGACATGTAGGAGACATTCTTTAGTGTGTACATCACAATGCCTTCCTCATTGTATTCTTAGACTAGGTGTGCAAAGAGGCCCTTGTGCTAGTTCACAAAACTGAGCTGCAAATTTGAGAGCTTTAATATATAATTTAAAACAAACAAAATGTTTTAATGTGTTAGAAATTGCTCTTAAAGGATTTTACATACGTCAACACGATCTTCATTTCTTGGCCGTCCACAATAATTAGTTGGCCTGTCGCTCCTCCATCCATGTCAACTTTAATGACAACAAATGATATAGTGCCCATTGCCATATTGAGGTGCTTCAAGGACCTACAATTCTTTGCCACATAAGACACATATGTTGCAAGCTTGTGGTCATTCAATAGAGTGATAGTTCCTTCAAATGGTTCCCCTTTGAGTACACTTGTTGTGGCATCAAGGTTAATGGAGTACTGACAAGTACCTCCTTCGATGGCATATCTCTTTATCACTATAGGCCCTTCTATCCTATAGAAGGAATCTACTTCCAACTTGTCTTTGTATTAATCTACAAAAGAATGAGGCACAACAAATGTGATGGTATTGCACTTGTGCCTATTGAAATCAGCTCTGAGTACAACTACATAGTCAAGATCTTTAGCTTTGTAGGTCCCATACTTAACCAAGAGTTTCCCTTTGAATGCAAATCTATGGCTGATACAATTCGTGAGGTTCCATATATACAGCAATGTGAGTGAGTTGGGATCTTTTAGGTTGTACTTATTCGTAGGATCTTTTAGGTTGTGCTTATTCATAGGAACTATGGCTTGGAGGTTTCCTTCATCATTGGCCATAGGCAAACTTTTTTGACCTTCTTCATTCAATGAGTTACCTTCATCTTCACAAGTTTTGATAGGCGTTGCAGACAATTCGCTACCTGCAAATACTTGTGGAGCTTAGGTAAGACATTGAGTGTTCTTTTGAAGTTGTAATATTCCTAATTAATAGGAAAAAAATTGTTCTTATGTTAAGTGTTATAGAGACGACATGTGCTTAAAAGAAAGTCATGTTTTGATAATTCATTGCATTTGAATCATTCTATATCTTGCATGGAGTTTATGTTTTTGGAAAAGTAAATGACAATGCACTCTATTCAATGATGCATGTGCTTTGCAAGCCCATGCAAGGTTTCACACACAACATAGTGTAAAAGAAAATCATTAAAAGTTAACTAACTTCAATATCGAAGCAAGTCAATCAATGAGACATATCTTCTTGGGTCTATCAAAGAACAATTAATAACAATGACAAAGTAGCTCACTAGCAATATTGAGATGCAAGAGAATTTCTTGCAAGAGAAGTCATCCTAAGCTCTAAGTGTTACAAAATAAGAAGCCTTATATTCCATGGTAATATCATCATGGTTCCCAATTGTTCATCAAATCTATCACACAGTAGGCAAAAAAAGAAGTTTCCTGGATCTGGAAATTAGATTTCTGGCAGCCTATGCATTTTGTTTGTAATCACTAGTTCACTCAATCCCGTTAATGTTAGAACAATGAAAGTACAGAAAGGAAGACATGCTCACACATGGCAACGGAGGCAGAAGAAAAATTCAAAAGCAGCTAATATAATTTAGTAGAACACCCATAGACGCGCACACAGATGTGTTCTCTTAACTTTTAAAAAAACTTACAAGCACGTCTATTTGCATGTCTATTAGCTCATCTATAGACGTGCATCTATATAACAGAAAAACACTCATATAGATGTGCCTATAGATGCGGTATTAGATGTTATGTGGAAATTTTAAAAAAATAGAAAGACACGTTCATAGACGCGTTTATAGATGCTCTGCATATATTTTTTAATTTTAAAAGAAGAATTTTGTGTGGTTGAACATAATGCTGTGTATGTTGTGTATGCTTGAACATAATGCTATGTATGTTGTGTATGTTGTGTGGTTCCAAGAATCCCATTTCCACAGTGTGCAATTCAATTCTTACAATCAACCGCATTTTAATTAGCATGGTTGGCATTTTAATTAGCACGATTCCAAGTAGGTCTATAGCCAATGATTACAATTCCAAATAAAACATTACAACTCCAAAATGTTTAGTTCACAAGGCATTCATGATAGAACATTGCACAAGGAAATTGAAAGCCAAAAAAACAAAAGGAGTGTATATTAATTCATAGCCCAAAAATTGCTTCTATGTACATATATCATGAAGCCAAGCCACATCCTGTGGCTTCCAAGTACAAAAAATAAGAGGAGTGTATATACAAGAGAGGCACGAAGCCAAGTGCATGGCTTCAAGTACAAAAAGTAGTAGCTAGCACTACTTCTATGACTAATCTAAGTCATCCACATCCTCGCTCCCTTCTTCACTCCCTTCTTCGTCACCTTCTTCCTCTTCAATATCCTCACCTTCTTCCTCCTAATCAACCCCAAGGGCCTATAAATGAGGGACAACATGTATCATGGTATGAAAAATCAAATCTTTATTTAGAATATTGACATTATTTAAGTACTTTCAAATACCTGGGTGGGTGCTAAGCAAAAGAAAAATTCCAATGTAAGTACCAGGGAACAGACAATGATTTAGTACCAGATGAAGTAATACATAAACAAACTGACGTTAAACTATCACATCATCCAACAATCATTTGGCATTTTAGATACCAACTATGAGATTCACAAGGAGCCAACACAAACAAGTAAAGAGAAGCTAAATCCAATTTACTATGCTCCTTAGGAATCATCTAGAGACAAAGATATCATTCTATTGCAAATATTGTAAGTGCAATAATAGGTGCAGATTCTCCGATTCAAGTAGAAGACACTCATGAGAATCAAATAGAATCCCAAAGGACATGCAATCACAAATCGTATTAACCTTTACTGTATGCCACTTTCACAGTAGCTTGGAAGGCCTTTTGCAACAATGACTTCTTGGCTGATTTGTTAATAGTAGATTATCTCACCAAGTGCCCATCTTTTGGAGCTTTTCCAAAGGTTGATGCCAACATAGGATTCAAAGGAGATGCAATGCATCCAATAGCTAATGCAATGTTCACTTTGCCTGAGGTAGCACCATCTACATGCACAAAAGACTGAACAATGAACAACCGCTTTAGTATTATGCAATCAAAATATTCTCAAGCAAAGAAAATCCTATGATTAGCATAGACTCACCAGACAAATTTCTTGTTTCATCTTCCCCTTCATTTGCACTCTTCTTTTCATAAACAATCAATTAATTATGAAGGCACAAGAAGAATTGAAAGATTGAAAGATGAAGTTGTAGATGGAGGAATTGATTGGGAGTGTACCCTTGCCAAAAGTGTTGCTTTCTATGTCCATTGCTTCAGATAAATACTTCTTCTGAGCCATAGCGACACAAAATGAGAAAATAGATGGACTACACAGACGAAACAATACCTGCATGGTCTTATAGCTCATGGTGCATGCACTTGAGCTAAGACCTTGTCGTAGGAAATCTCTCCCGTGAATAAAGAAATACCTTCAGGTCCACAAGAGTCCACTATACCATGAATCGCAGGAATAATTGTGAGGGTAGATAGCCATTGAAGGAGCTCATCGCACCCAAAAATAGTGATGCAGAAGAGGAATTCCTAGAGCCTTAAACTAGCTATTAAACCTTCTTGGAATCCCCAATACAAAAATGCCACATGGAAGTCACATAAAAATCTTAAAAAAATCATTTTACATTTGCAAAGCACCTAATCATTCCTATAACCTTCTGAGAGGATAGGCAAAAAATAACATGAGTGGAGTCAACTCTTAGGTCACCAAATTTTCAGCTTGGCCACAAATAATATGAGTACAAATGGCAATATGAACAACGTAGAAAATAGGATCCAAGTTTCATGTGATGGCCTGACATTAGGATCCCTATCAGCGAAAGGATTATGTGCAATCTCACCATCCCAATAATTTAATGAGATATACTAGATATGGATTAATCATATGATCAAAATATCCATGAGTCTCATTCCTCAAATTGTTGCCTAGATAATTGTGTGTATTGATGTTGTAGAAGGCATACCTAGTGATAACAATGCCCACAATTGTGTTGTCATGTGCCTATGGATGCACCTAGAGGAGTGTTACAAGTTAGAAAAAGCCTCTTGAGTGGTGAATCTAGAACAAGATTATCTATTTCAAAGGTGAATGACCTTGATCATCTCATAAGATTGCTCTTTACATTAATCATAATCTCATAGTATATTTGCCAATTCTTGTCATTAGCCTCCCTTCTGAGCCATTTATTCAAGTGGATCTATGAAATCAAGGTAGCTTTGAAGAGCACTATATCCACCCTAGATGGCATTTCAGCCTTTAAATGAGTGATTGCAATGTATCATCCCTCCTTGATTCATATCAACTCCATTGCCTATGTATACAAGTAGTCTCGCAGCTTGCTTTTTGCATGTTTTTCCTCCACCTTCTTGTAAACAACATCTCTTGGGTGATGAAATAGTCTAGGGACTTTTTGGGATCCTTTTTTGGGTTGATCCTATATACAAAATAGAGCCAATGATTATAGCATCAACTAAATCGTTGCAAAGATGGGATGCTTTATATGTCACAATTTTGGAGAAAGAGGGCATTTAAAGATTTAGTGTGATAGTGTGCATTGTGCAACTTCCTCACGTGCACACCATCAATCTATGTCCTACTATTCATCAAAAGAAAAGGAGGGAAATTTGCACTATTGAGATTCCTTGTGGCTAATTCATAAGAATAACATGCATAGAATCAATAACAAGGAAGAAAATATTAATGAGTTGGTACAAGGATTGTAGAGTTATTGCTCAAATGGCCTTGGTCTTGGTGTGTGTGGCCCTATTTCAAGCTTGCATATTGCAAACTTGCTTGGCTTGATTATGTTTTCATTGATCTTGAATTCATGTGTATAAAGACTTGTAAGCTTTATATTTCCATGCATTAATGCTTAAGGTTCACAATGGTGGCAACTCAGAGAGTAACATCCCCATTAAGCACCCTATGGATAAGAAGGATGGTCCGGTTCAAGAGATTTTGGAGGAAGATATGCATGGTGCACATCACCGTAAAAGAGGCCTGGTGGAGGAAAGCCCTCCGCATGCCAAGTTGCTTGGTTAGTCAAATTTGAATGTGCCTAATCCTAAAACATTTTCAAAATGCCTCAAGGATGTAGCAAGAAGCATGGGGAGTGGCAAAGAAAACAAGTTTAACTTGCCAATTGATATTACCTCAATGATGCATACTAAACTAAATGTCAAGACAGTCTCGGTACTGTCCTGGAATATCCATGGGTGTTGTGATGCCTCGAAGTAGAAAGAAATTGTCTCTATGTTAGCGAAGCCTAGGGTTGATGCTGTGATGCTTCAAAAATGTAAGTGTGGTCAAAATGAGCCATTCTAGTTCATCGTGTGGAAGATGGGATGACAGATCACATCCGAGTAGGACGACGTCACAAGCAGAGCACGATGCCTGGGATGAACTATGCCTTTATCGTGGATTAGTGGACTTCCTACAAATCAATCCGAAAGGGATAGGAGGGTTATCCTTGAGTAATAGGAGAAAAGGAGAGGAATTTTGAGCAGGCAAGCTAGATAGAATGTATGTCTTGCGTGATGGATGGTGGTTACATGCTCCAATGAAAGGTGAGTACATCCTCGGTACTAGTATCTCAGACCATGCTCCACTCCTCTGGTCTTTTGGGACATCTATCAAGATGGAAAGGTCCTACGACCTTCCTTTTAAGCTCAATACTAGGCTTCTAGCCTCTAAGGATTTTTGTGTAGAGATAAGGGTAGAGTGGTAGCGTATAAGTAGCCAATATGGGGATCCTTGCTTAAGGTGGGATCATTCCATTCGCACCATTGTGTCGCTAGCTAAGCATTGGGTTAGAGATGTTTAGGCGAAGAGATGGAGGATGAATGATCTCATAAATATCAAAGTTGGTCTCAGGAAAAGAGTGTGTGAAATGCCCGATGATTTCACTTCGAGCACATTGCTTTCTGAGGTTGAGGAAGAAATCCATAGAAGGCAACTTGAGTTATGGCCTATTGTAAGGAGAATCAGGTCAGTGTGGACACTCTTAAGAGGATAATATCAGTCTTCTATCAAGCATCAAGGTCAGTCTGTAGCAACTGCCAAAAATCATTTGCCATTAGGTCATCATCGGTTACCATACTTGATTGGTTGAAGGAAATGCCAGTGCAGTGGATCCATCATAGATCACTTAGGAGCCCCTCTTGGGCTGAATGTTTAAGCAAGAAGCTTGTTTGATTGGTTTAAAGATAAAATAATCGTGACATTGAGGGCTTGGTGCAACCTTCCTTTAGGCTGGAATAAGGAAGAACTGGTTCTTCTTCATTTCCTGTAATGAACTCCCAATAGCCTTTTCCCATAAGAAAATTCATCATTCTAAACTTCCATGCTTGGAAGTCGTTCTTGTCAAGCTTTTCAGTGACAATCTGTGAAAGAGAATCAAATGCCATTATAGAACACTGCAAAATATTCTGTGATTGCAAAAAACACAGCTTCTGCCTCACACGAGCAAATCTGCAAAACTGACGAAGTGGTATTTGACCACATAGTCACTTCCCAGTGATGATTTTGCATCAACAGGCAATAAGGATGATTCTGTAACTCCCAGTATCTCTGCGCACAGGCATAAGATACAATTTCTGCGGCAACTTTTTAAGGGTTGTGTTTCTTACACTTTCTCAATAATAGGAGACATCAAGCAATTATTAAAAGCTGTAAACTGATATGGTTAAGCATAGATATGGTAGCTCAACAGGTATTCTTATTCCCATCCATGGTTTGGATTTCTTGTTTATGCATTTCTCATTCTTAACAAGATAGCTTTGCTGAAAATTGGAATTAAAAAGTAAGCTTTGTGTGAGAAAACGTTGAAGGTAAACTATTTTATTAGTTGGTCGAGTACAATGGCATTGTGTGTGCGATGATGTGGCACTAAGTGCTTCACATGGGATTTGAACCCATGTTTTGTCTTTTTGCAAAATTATTAAGCCACCTCCAAGCCAATTGAATTTTGATGAAATTATAGGCAAAGTTAGCAATTTATTGTCATAATTGTGAAGATTGGAGAGGCCATAACCTTCGATAGGAGATGAATTTCAAAATGTTGTAAAAAGGAGAAGTTTTCATTTTCTCGAGTTCTACAAGCCAAGATAGGTAATTATTGGGTGTTGTGGGAGAGATTTGTTGCGTATTCTGCTTGACAACTCAAGAAATAGCCTTTTGTAAGTTAATCTTATTTGGAGCTGGAGACATTTGGCCAACAAATTGCATCGAGGCTAAAGGAAGGAGAGTCTATCATTGGTTTATTGAGAAGGTTCATCTTAGAAAACTGTTAGAAAATTAATGGAGGGGAAAATGGAGACCGTAGATCTTAACAGATAATGAAACTTATGGCGTGCTCCGAGATGGTGGCATGGAAGATTAAAGAGATTTGGGGCAAGGGCATGCCAAGAAAATTTAGTTTTCTCCTTTGGAAAGTGTTAAATAAGTGGCTGCCAGTTAGAGCCAACCTGGCAAGGAAATTTCTTGCTAATCCCCTTTCCACGTTATGTGGTAGTAAAGAGGAATATATTTTGCATTTATTCTAGAACTGTCCAGTCTCGATGCAGTTATGGCTAAAGATTGGGTTGGCTGTAAGGAAGACACGTCTTATATCAAATTTGCAGTTAGGAACTAACTCGAAATTAGCAATCCTCAGGGACTCTTACAGAGTCCATTCAAAGAATGCTGGCCGTTTTTGAGAGGTGCAAACTGCTACACCATCTGGATTGTTAGGAATCAAATAGCATTTTGGGATAATCCTGGCCTTAGTAGTAAAGAGCCTTTGGCTTTCTTTTTTGCCAAATCAGTCATTCTCGACACAGCCAAGATTGTAGAAGTCTCCATCATCTGGTTAGCCAATATCTCATGGATATTGGACTTTTTCTCTAGTAGGAGCGTAAGTACACTGTCATAGCGCATGCCTAAGGCTATTGCCTACATTGTTGGCCACATTTGTAAGGGTCTTTTGGGATTGACCCCCCACTCGTTTGTAATATACTCGGTAGTTTGATTAAAAAAATAAAATAAAATCAAATTGCATTATGCTAAATGCAAATTGATATGAACCCAAGGAAGGGCACGTTCCTTTGGAGAGGAAGTATGCCAACTCTCCCCCCACACCAATGCATGGTTATGTGGTATGCAAAGTATCATGTGCAGAATACAAAGTGCTATGTGTTGAATGCAAAGTGCTATGTGCCAAATTCAAATTGTTATGTGCCAAATTCAAATTGTTATGTGCTAAATTCAATTTTGTAAAAATAGAACTTGTAGTTATATGCTAAACTTGCAAAGTTAAATAAAATTGTCAATATAGCTACTTGACCGGATCTAGTTTTTTTGACGTGACCTGTGTGGGAAGAAGGGGATAGTAAAGGCATCGACTCGGGACTTCATGATCGCCTGTTGCCCTTTTGTTTCACATTTTTTCCTTCTTTTTCTCTTCCTGCTAGCTATTTTTTTTGAGACTTCTTCTTGAGAGCAAGCCATTGGTATGCAAATTCAACGTGTTCTTGGGGTGAAATCCTTCATTAAACACACACACACACACACTTATTATTTTGGGTTGAAATCCATTACAAGAGAGAGAGACACACACACTGTCTTTACTTGGCCAGCACTAGAGCGTTTTATGAAACTCTAAAATCCTACGAAGCCATGTGGCACATTCAAAGCGTTTTATGAAACTCTAAAATCCTACGAAACCATGTGGTACATTCTAAGCGGGTAGATGAAGTGGCCTATGATTAACTACTTAAATAGAAAGTGGGAAAGAATTCTAGTTTGTAGCTTTGGAAAGACTATACTTTGTACGTTAGAAATGGAGGACGTTAAAAAGTTCAAAAACACAAGAAGAAAATCTCTTCTTATGTTCTTCGAAGTTCGTCGTCTTCACCAATTGCAAATTTGCTTGTTCTGAGCTCTGTCTGTGACTGGCTATGGCGATCGCTGTGCCTTCCGCTTCCTCTCCTCCCCCTTCCCCCGCTCCCTTCCCCTTCGATCATACCTTCCCCATCCTTCACCACCACAGCAACATCATCGACCTCGATTTCCACGACGTCCATCGCTTATTATCCCTTGAGGTACCCTCCTTGAGGCATCGCAGAGCATCTCAACGGTGAAGAATGCTGCTGCCTTTGCGCTTGTCTCAGCACTATTGTAGCTCGGGCATTCGTGCGACTCCAATCTCTTTTGAGTTGTCAACAAAGATTTCGTGCTGGAATTCCATGCGCTCTAAGATACATTTGGATTCCGGAACTTGACGCGGGCTTAAACATTTGAAATGCACGTGAATTTCGCTTCCGCTCTCCATCGCTGTGCTAACCAAGTTTTACCGTGCGGAAGATATTGCTAATCCTTTTTTTTTGCCTTCCGTGCTCCATCATTTGCTAAAGTATTAGCTGTTTCGTAGACATCCAACGATAACTTGCTCAAGGGCACGAACCAATCCTTGGCAACATATAGCAAGCGGAAGGACGGAAAAGTTGAGAAAGAAGGACAGAAAACATCAGATAAACCACATCTGTTGACTCGAAGGGAATGCCCGGATGGAAAGGAAAATGCGATTTCCGGGAAGATTTCTCGAAGGCACGGATCCCTGAGGCGGGAAGGGAGTCACCGGATTACCTCTCATCGTCCTTTCAAAGTAGATCTCAGGTACAATGTTTGGCACTTCGTTCCATATCGGGCTTTGCACTGGCACTCACATGGATTGTGGTATCGGATATATTAGATATTCGAGATTCAAGTACAGAGAACATCGAAGGAAATAGAGAATTCTTTTTGGACCAAAATTTTAAATAAATTAGACGCTGACAGTATTCTTTTTGAGCTACAAAACGAGCCTTTCAAGAGCGCACGAGAAAGTGGCTAACGACTACGGGTAGGCCTCTCATTTTCCTGTAGGTAAACTTTTGTAGTGGTACAGCTATCGGGTTGTTTATGACATACCTGCAAGGATAAAAAGACGTATAAATCATGAGCATCATTTGCTGCCGACTACTCCCACTCCGTCCTCATCGACCATCCGTAGTCTGAAGATTGGGCAGTGTGTTGCATTTATACACCACCAGTCCACCTTAGGTACAGAAACCTATCATGATAAGTAAAACGGAAATAACGTCTCCTTGTCATCATAGGCCTGCCGCCTGATAATCTATCTTGGAGCGTGTTCTTTGTAGGACATGGACTACTTGGACAGCTCCAATTTTAAAAAATTTGTCAATTGAACAATACATAGTCTCCCTCTAATCGATAGGAAAACCAAATTAGGAACCAGTATCAGTTTTTCATTCGCATGCAGTCGTCCTCAATGCCTTGTTCACCGAGTTTTTTGGATTATACAACTCTGTAAATCATTATCTGCAGTTAAATTTCACAGAAATTCAGAACATTACAAAGGCACACACATCCAAGCAAAGGAACGTTTCAAACACTTAAGGAATTTTGCACACTATAAAGGCGTGTCATGTAAGCAAGCCTGAAATCGTTAGTATATGATCTGATGTTACTCTGTTCTGATATGTTGTATGCGGCTGCTTGTTCTCATTGTATCTACAGCTTCTCACGTCTAGGGTTTTGTTAATTTCCTCAGAAGTTTTGGATCGATGAGCGAAGGTATGTTGGGAGACTTGCAAATTCCCCATGATGTCCATGCATTTTGGGAAGCTGAAGATGAAAGAGAAGGTGAATATTTTCCTTCTTTTATAACATGGAAGGAGATGCAATTTATCTTACTAGACATTACAGCAGAATTGTCATCCCTAGTCTAAGTTGTATCCATACGGGCCTCCATTTAGGCAGTGAATTATCTCTAGTACGTGAATCATCAGGATCAATGTGGCTTTCTGAGACACAAAGATGTTTGTCAATAGATCTATTTGCTAAGCATGTTTTAGATAGCCTTCAAGTCTGCAGTTCAGGAGGGCAAGATACGTATTAAGGCGTGTACTGCTTTGGGGTTTTAGGGGTTGCGTGGATTACGATCTTGAACCAAACATGCATAAAATTGTCTGTATGATAGAGACAGACATTTTTTGTGCAAGTGGAATGTATTATTTTGCTATGAAGAAAATATCTCAGAAAATGTGCCCAATGCTCTGAAGTTGATGTGTTGGAATTTATTTTGAGGGATGCAGCCTCAGAAGCTATCATGCGCAAAATCAGGGGAGAAGATGAATCCTGTAGTCAACAATCTGTGTCTGGAAACTCAAGATCACGTCGGCAATGTGCTCGTCGTGCAGGAAGCCAAAGGTGGTATACGGTTTCAGTGATATTTAAGCGATTCTGCATCAAACATGCAAAGAAACCTGATCAGTGAGCTATCTACTTTGCAGGAAAACAAGATCCAGGTGTATTACTCTTGAGCTTCCCTCATATGTGAATCAGGTGCAATCACTTGATGAGGAGCAGCTTGAAGAGGAAGAGGATACAAATGTGGAGTCCTGTACTTTTGTTAGAAGTTCAGAGTTTACAGAAGGAAGAGTTCGTGACATGCCTCATCAGGAGTCCCAACATATTCATTCACAGTTTATTCACTCCAATTCCGTGAGATCAGACACTTTGCATCAAGATGGGACTGGCAAACTGTTAGATCATGTGGATAACACACCTGACATGCTGATTACGATGTCTGAGGGGGGGTCTCCCGTTTCACCTACTAAAGATAATGGCCAGTGCATATGCAATCCGACAGACATGATTGCTTCCAACAGTGGGCCAAGTGGAGATTTGAAAGAAGTGCCAGAAATATTGCAGGATTCTGACAATGTGGTCACAGTCAAAGATCACGTTTTTTTGTGTGTAGACAGCTCTGCAGCTGATGAAAAGGCAGGACATATCAGCGATACAGCTGAGGTTAACCTTGAGGATGGTATGAAACTCACACCTTATGATAAAAGTGCAGCACTCAAGAGAACCCCTTACAGTTCCCCAACCCCACCTTCAAACCCTCTGGCAGCACCTAGCTTTGAAAGGGATGTGATCATGGAAGGTAATGGCAAGCGGAAGCTCAATTTTGACAATACAATGGGCTGTGCAATTTTAGAACCGTTGGCTGCATCAACAGCCAGTATAGAAAACGTTTCACCTTGCCTTCAGAAGTCATCTGCAAGCCCAGTGAACCCAGTAAAAGCAGTTCAGGTGGACATTCTAGACTTGAGATCAAAGAGGTGGCCTGTGTATTGTAGCACAAATGGCTGAAAATGACTTGTGAATTCAAAACACTCTTTTCTTGAATTGTTTTTGTTTTTATTGACTTGAGCAAACATAATGTTTATGATGACAGGGAAAGAGTCCACTGCTGTTGAGGGAAGAAACAAATTCTGTTTCTTTTAATGAAGCATGGAAAGTTACCAACGATAACATGGATCAGAACACACAATCAAGGAAGCTTCAAAGCAAAAACAGTTTGAGGAGGACGAAGGCCATGAAGACACGAAGTAGCCTTGCAGGTTTTCACTCAGACAAAACCCTTTGCTTTGAATTTTCTCGCCATCTTGCTGACCACTTTTGAACGTCTTGGAGTGTAGCTTAGTGCATATGCTGACTGCATAAGATGCATTGAAAGTGAAGAAAAGCAAATTTTAAATTATTTGGCAGGTTCAGGGACAGTATGGAAAAATGGAGCAAGGTGCAGCACCAGAATAAAATCAAGGCCGCTGGAGTTTTGGAGGGGCGAAAAGTTCTTGTATGGCCGAGTACATCAAAGTATGCATACGACACCTGTTTTTGTTAGTTAATTTATTAGTTGGGTTGTCAACCGCATTTTTTCAAGTGCTGATTCATTCCCAAGGCAAAGCTAAAGTGGTTATTAAGATCCAGACATAGTTATTTCTTGGAAGGGTCCAAAATTTGGCTTTGACCATTTTTGAGAGCTGTTTGGATGGATTGTGTGTGGATATGTGTATATGGGAGAGCATATATTTGTAGTATGGTCTATACCCACTGGTGGGTGCTGTAACATCGCTGAGGATGTCAGTCCCTGCCATACTTAATGAAGTTTATAGTTTTTAACCTTGCGGGTGGCTGTTATAAGGTTACAACTTTTTTGTTTTCAAAGTTTGTTGTAGAGGATGAGTTAAGGCATGCTGAATATGATTGATGGTTTTTCCTTAATGACTTCTCCACCCTTATAATCATGAAATTTCTTGCTCCCTTTTGAAAATTGATATTCAATGCGGAGGATATTCTTGTGAGACAAAAGCAAGACCATTTGAAGGGTCATTTGATCATACCTCTTTAAAACCGTAAACCAATTGACAACATTTTTCGTTTCTCTTCCATCAATATGAAAATCTGCTGGCATAGGGCCTCAATCACCTCCGTATATGATCATAATTTAATCAAGTACAGAGGATTATCGAGCAGTGCCAATGCCCTGGATACCCAAGCTACGGGATCCTGTCATACAGGATGTGCTTCCTGCATAACAAAGGTAGGTTCATTGTGTTTTGATCCGAATGCACTATCTTGGCAATCTACCACGAGGGTCACCTTCTTCCATGAGAGATAGAGCGGAGGGAGAGGAAAATGCTGAGAGTAAGCAGAAATAGGAATGTTTTCAATGCAGCGGGAGAGAATGACGAGGAACATGACCCATGATGGTGGAGACAGCTCAAAGTACCAAGCCAAAGGGGAGGGCAGTTGATGAGTCAGGAAAAGGGAGAGTAGGGGATTGGAGAGTAGGGAGAGCGCCTTGAGGAAAGCTAACTGAGAGGGTTCTGCGAGGGAATTGAAAACTTGGCGAAGCTTGTCATGAGAGGGCAAGAATTGTAGAGTTGTTTCTCTTATCACCCCCCATTGGATATACAGGCCTATATCGTCCATAGACTTGATCTTCCTTATTCATCACAGATTGCTCTCTTTTACTTATGCTATTGTATCAGGCTCCTGCAATACCTCCTTTACCCTCCTTCCACCTTCAAGCTGCATGCACATCCCCTTCCTGCTCCCACCATCTTCAACCTGCATGCATATCCTTCCGGACCAGGCACACACACTACCACTCCACCAAGCTAATGCCGTAAGGGAGGAGGAAACCTTTGCCCAGAAGGCCAGCGTGTGCCTTACACACTGTGTGCGCAATTCACAACTGTGAGATTGGAAATTTAGGATTGTGTATAATTTGCACTTCATGTGTGGACTACACACGCAACGAAAATCACTGCTTTGAAAAGTTTCAGCTAGCAATCGGTAGTAAGATTATTCCAATGCTTCAACATGTTTCTCCTCAACCATTAAATTCAGCCATTCAGTAAAATCTCGAGTCACCCCAAGGTGGGGAAGTTTACCTAGTCTACGCCAATACTGTTGCAGAGCCATCAGCTAGCAACCACATTACGAGAGGATCACAATATAGAACTTTTCCCAAGAAGTTTGCTCCCCAGCAAGCATCTATACCGGCTCAATAAGGCCATGGAGGAGTTTGAGATACATTTGGAGGAGTTGCTTCCAGCAAGCTTCATCAAGCCAAAGAATTTCCCATATGCAACCATAGTCCCTTTTCGTCAAGAAAACCGACAATATAGCCAAGATGTGTCTATTTCAAGGAGTGAAGATGAAAAATCAGCCTATCCGTTTTACTCTAGAAGCATTTACAAACTTTGATTTATTAAGGAAGCAACAACCACAATCTCATGCTTGGCCTTGGCTAAGTGAAATCTATCTTTTCATGTATAAGACCGATACTAGTGACTATGCTATTAGTACTAGAGCAGCACAATGATCCCACAGGGTTCAAAGGACAAGTTAATACCAACCTAAACCGAGTATTATGTATATGATAAAGGACTTTTTGTGATTATTCACGCCCTTAAAACTTGGAAGCATTTTTTTGTTTGTGCACGAGTTCATAGTTAGAACCCTATCACCAGGTATTTCGGTGGCTTCAAACCATGCTACTTGCTCAATGGTCGGATAGACAAGGTCAATGGAGCCAAATGTTCTAGCGATTCGAGGAATGATTACGTACCTCCCAAGAGCAGAGAAGAAGGTTGGAGATGCTCTTAGTCAAACTGGCATAGTAACTGCGAGTTGATTTTTCAAGAGTCCATGATTCCCAAATAAAGAGCCAATATCACGACTCCAAAGTTCAAGAAGTATTGGGCACAAGGTGATGTTGGATGACCAGCCCAATAATAATGCCTTACATGATGGGTGGTTATTCTACGAAGTCCCCCACATGTCCTTAGACATATGTAGATGCCCTTCAAGCAATTCTAGAGCTAGAAGCCTAAGGGAAGGTCCATCAAGCTGCTTAACTAGCAAAAAGTTTAAAGGAAGCACTGATCATGAAGTGTGGAAGATCATGACAATGTTGAGCGAGGATCAGAAGGCAAATCAGAGGTTTTGTGGGTGACAAGGATAGAAATAAAGTACAAACCTTTGTTAACAAAGTACCATCTACATTGTACTTGACTTTGTAAACCCTCTTGTTGGCATTTTCCTTATTTCTTGGTGGCAAGTTGCATAAATCCCCAAGTGTTTTTGTACAAAGCATCCACTTCTTCATTCATTGCAGTTTTGTCATTCTGCCTTGTCAATGACATTCTCAAAGTACCCTAGCTCTTTTATAGTCATCAAGATAGTCGTAAGAGCATAGTTTGTACTTTCAACTTGAATTGCTTTGCCTTTCTGAACATATGTCAATTCGGGTGGTGGTCTCCATTCCCTTGTAGACCATCTGACTTACTGGGATCTTTTAGTGATTCTTCTATTAGTGCTCATCACGTAAAGCACGTAAGGCTACTAGGTGGAGCAACGTAGTCTCATCCTACATCGCCTTGAGTGAAAAGTGCCATTTCTAGACATCCAATGATGGTGTGGGTGTTTGTCTTGTAGGCGTTAGATTACATAGGAGAGCATGTACCGTAAATGGTTTTGGTCGTACTTTAGCGTCCTGTCTTGTTCTTGACAGAGTTGACCACAACATTCATATGTTTTGTGTTGCAGCGTTAATATTTGATCTAACCAGGTTGACATTGCTAATAATTCTTGGGTAATCTGGGATTGTGATTGTTGATTTCCAATTGGAGTTGACTACAGCATTTGTGTGGTTAGTGTTACAGTGATGATATTTGACTGAACCATCGTTGATAAAGCCAAAATTTGTGTATGCACGTGTGTGTCTGTGTGGTTAATCTTGCAAGCTTTTATTTAAGAGGAGGGAACTACTATCAGTGTTACAGCATCAAAAAGAAAATCCTAATGCATTCAACCATCCTCTCTAGAACGAGATGGAGCAAAGTATTCTGAGCAGACATTTAAGCGGTTCTAAGAAGATGATCTGGTGTCTCCCCAGTCACTTGAGTATGCTTTCCTCTGAGCCCATCACTCAACTGTATATAGACGTGATATGATCTTAGCCCAACTCTGATCATGGGTTACAGCTGACACATGGTGAAAGGTCCACTCATTCCAGGCTGACTGCATAGATGAGGACAGTGTGCATCCATCTCCCAACAACAGTTTCATGTTACAGGAGGTTGGTCTTCCCCGCCCAGGTGCTAGTAACACCTTGATAATTGCTGCCACACACTTTTGGCGAGTGGGCACACCCACATCACATGCATAAGACTCTTTGCGGCCTTGCACATATGTCACACGATATAGCCAATAATTGTTGGGTAATCTGTGATATGGGATCGTCGATCTCCATTTTTGGAGTCGTCATGCTCCATGTCCTTTTCCTAAATATAAGAAGAACATAAGGTGAGTTTTGGAAATAAGAAACACTGATCTTTAATAAGATGGCCCCTACTAAGGCGTGTGCACCCCCCAACCCGCCGCGAAACTCCCCGCACGCACTCCTTCCCCCCCCCAGCCATTGTGTGGTTTCCCCTGCTCACTCCTTGATGAGTTTACGCCCATGGTCTAGACCAGGGGCGTTGGTTAAGGGATGGAGGTTTTATAGCTCAATGTCAATGCCCAGGGATACTGCTGCTTTGGGAGATTTCGCTAGAATCTCTTGAAATGTCAGTGGCTCCTTGCTCTAGTCGAGCATAGCTGAGAGCATAGAATTTTTGTTTGGAGCTTCATTCGCTTTTTGTTAGATTCTTTGGGAGCACTCACTCATTGAGCACAATGGCTTCATCTATATAGATTGACAACAAGTTCGAGGTAGCATTCTTGGTCTTGTTCAAGAACAGACTGTCTGCTTCTGGTACACTATAGTTGTAAGTGGCACTTCAAAGGTTCGACGGCGGTGCTTCTCTTGTTTTGAGGCTGCATTCAAGCTTGTTGACAACAACAATTCTTAAACGTTCCATCCATCTTGTTTGATAATGACAACACTTCGACACTGCATTCAAACTTGTTTGATAGAGACATCTATTAATAGGCACAAAATGACTTATTCCAGCCCACCACAGGTTGTTAGTAAGAGCAAACTCTATTCAAGCTCGTTCGTTATAGGAAGAGCAGTTCATAACCGCAACAACAGACACTTTTTCCCACTGTAAGTTAACATTAATAGCGATAGCTCCTCCATAGGTTTTGTTAATGCTCTATTTGAATTACTTCTTATTAGGTTCGTATATTTGAATTACTTCTTATTAGGTTCGTTTGTCTTGTTGATTCCATCAACAGATAGCTCAGAGTTGGCGCTGGCATATTTGATATTCAGGCCTCTACTTATTTTGTTTAAGTGCCATCAGTGGTTTGGTGGTGTGGTTGTTTGGAGATGGAGCACGGTTGCCGTTTAATTTTACAAATGAAACCAGAACTCTGGCAAGACACAAAATGAGACCCTCTTCTTGACCTGCAAAATTGTAGCATGCTTGTTCTTGATATCATTTAAATCACACAAGCATTCTGGTAAAGCCTTGACAAAAGTCTCTTCCACTCGAAGTGGAAGTTGCCATTTTGTATTGAGATTTCATATCCAAGTGTTGATGGTGAGGGATGTCAGAGGGAGAGGTTACATGGTGAGGTAAAATAACAAGTCAGATTCACTATGTTTATCTAAGTTTGCATGTCATTGTAATACAACATTGCTGTTTAAAATATGGATGCTGGAAGGGTTTTGAAGCCTCTGAATAAACGTATCTAGTGTCTGTCTTGAGGATGAATGCTGTACTTTGTGGACCTGGAGTACAGGGAATGTTGTGTGAGTGATGCTGAGCACCTGGCCTCTACTTTCTGTCTGGGCATTTTAAAAATACCATGACTGTTGAAGTTCATATGATATGCTGCTGCTTGTCCAATTTTTCCAAAAGGGGTCCCATTCTAGGTGAGAGCAACTGTCAATGGAAAAGGGCCTGTCAAAGATTCAATGTAAGCTATGTACCTTGTCACTAGAGTTCATAATTACTCTGACATTGCTTTGTATCTATAATTGACGCAGGCTTAACCACAGTAATTGGCATCAAATACTGTTCACCTACGCCATGTAGGCCCAAGCGCAGAGCTGCTGTACGTGCCAAGTTTAAGGTGGAATCATTTGTATCAGAAAAGTACGCTGATTATGTACGGTTTGCGGCGCTTTGAAGTCAGGTGATGGCACTTAACCCCTGAAGACAAACCGAGGATAGATTAAATGATTATTCTGCCTCTGGTTGTATGATAGGTTTACACTGTAACGTACAAAATGCAATTTATCCAGAAAACAGATGGAAATTACACAATATTCAGCTCGGATATTTGAAGCATAAGTGGATATATTGGTCTTGGATGTCGTCTTTGCAACTGCCTTTGCATCTCCTAGAGCAATTATTTTGAGTAGGATATATTTGAATAAGATAGCCTTCATGTTGATTCCAATAAAGTCGCTAGGCCTGCAAGCACGTGAAAGTTGCACATGTCTTTATCTAATAATAAATTATAGTAAATCAAAATTGGGGGTAGGTACACAAGCTTTTCATATGCAATGGCTCGCCTACATGCAACATTAGAGCACTAGGGAAAAATAATACATAAATTAATGCTTTCACATGTCCTTAATCCAAGCATAAATTGCAATAAGTCAAAAGAGGTGGTGAAATACAATTTGGGATACATAAATTGATCTTGAGAAGCACTTGAGAATAATTTGAAAGGTACTTGCAATTTCAAATGACCTCACTTCTGAAAGGGTTTCCTTATTTGAAAGCAAGTGCAAGTGTATTTTCATGGCATTCCTTCGATACAAATCATTATCGAGGCATACAAAACAATAGAGCATGGAATGCCTATTGGCAATTCGTTGTGTTTTTTGGGAGCAAGCTTGAGAGTTGAAGAGATTGTTGAGGCATACAAAACAATAGAGCATGGAATGCTTATTGGCAATTCGTTGTGTTTTTTGGGAGCAAGCCTGAGAGTTGAAGAGATTGTTGAGGCATACAAAACAATAGAGCATGGAATGCCTATTGGCAATTTGTTGTGTTTTTTGGGAGCAAGATTGAGAGTTGAAGAGATTGTGTGTGTGTGTGTGTGTGTGTGTGAGAGAGAGAGAGAGAGAGAGAGAGAGAGAGAGAGAGAGAGAGACTTTGGTAAGTGAGGCCATTTCTAACATTAATTGCCAAGGTGGAAGGTAAATATACAAAAGAACAAATACACAAGTTCCAATCTCCTAAATCACTAAGTAATGAGGTAGCCCTCGTAACTTGGGTAATCCTTAATTAGTGATATTTTGGAGATGTGCCACCATTATAGCCAAAGTGTTTCTTGAGTGAATCGTGTAACAATAATAAGATTTGGAAATGCTCAAAATGTACTCGAGCAATTGAGCACCTTGTTATCAGTTTCAAGGAAAACAAGGTTGATGCTAAGGTCTACACACATCAATAGTGGAGTTGCTCAAGAAGATATGCCATGCTTCATGGTCAAGTTGTTAATTTGCATGGTAAATGGATGACATCCACCTGATTAGTGTTGATAACTTTGGTAATTTCTTGCAACCTAGGATAGGGAGTGAGGTGGATCCTCTTTGGCTTTACCCCCTCCAATTCCTAGAAATAAAGGATACTACAATTTCCAATGCAATTGATGAAGAAGAAAAATACTTTGGCATAAAAGCTAATTTACTTAATGTGAGAATCACTATTACCTGTAGGAAAATGATGTAATAGTCACGATCAGTTTGATAAGACTATATCCCTAGACCACCCGGTTTGTAAATTGTAAAGTGAAGGTTAGGGAAGAAACGAATAGGAAGTGTGTGTGTGGGTATGTTTCCCATCGTTCGCATTCTCATAGGTCCAAATGCAATCCAAGTGTGGGCAGCAATCTGCCATCGTTTAGGGTTGGGTCAGACTACTGCCCTATTAAAATATCAAATCATTGCACAAATTAGAGATTCAGCTAGGAACTCCACGCTTAGCACATCTCTCTTATCCTAAAAAACGACCAGGGTTCTGCCTCAACACACCACTCTAGCACAACGGCTCACCCATAAGCATTGAAGTGCTCTGATATAATGTCAAAGAAAATAGCATAGCAGAACCGAGAACACCTAGGTATGAGGAAGAACACTAGGAGGGCAAGCAGCCTCCAACACACAGTCTATTCCATACTAGAAGGAAAAAGATAGTACATCCACCAAGTGAACACACTAAAAAGAACTAAAACCACAAGATAAGACCTAACTGGACTGATAAGAACTAACCATGGGTATGAACCATGGTCTAACTACTACTAACTACTTACACACCAATCATTAGTGCTGATAGGCATATCTAGCTATCCGTAACATATTTATGGGATAGCATACCCGAGCTTGTGTCTTCCAATAGTAGATAGGTTTCATTCAAGATGTAATATATTGGACAATATCTTCACTTTTTGGAACGCACTAGATTGGGCCCAAGAGGACTCTGAGCCTCTTATGGTCCTTCTTTGGATTTCAAGAAGGCTCATGACAAGGTGGAGTGGTCCTTCTTGGAGGGCACTATACAGAGTTTAGGCCTTTGAGACAGTTGGATTAGAGGAGTCTTGGCCTTATGTGGCAGAAGTTATTGGTGGCCACACGAGTGAGGCTTTCTCCCTCTCTCGTTCAATTTGGTAGGGATTCCCCTTTGACCCCTTTTTGTTCCTTTTCATAGAGTTGAGGTCTACGACTACCGGCCTCTTCCGAATGAGGCTCTCAATCCATCAGGAGGAGGAGCTTCTAGATTCAAAGTTTGTAGATGACACATCCCTTTATGTGGAGGTGTCAGCATAGAGACTTGAGATGGATAGGGGGGGCATAGATGCTTACTATGAGGCATTTAGGGCTAGGATCAATTAGACAAAATCAACCGCCTTCCTTCCAACAATAGAGAAGGTCTAGGAGATCAGGACTGGGGGTCTGTGCCTTGGGTTTATTATGGATTCCATGGGGGCAAATAGTGAGATACTTAGGTTTCCAAGTGAGCATGGATTCATAGAAAACATGGATCAAGGTGCTCAAAGGAGAGAAAAAAGACTCAAAGAGGGTGGAAAAGTCTCAAAAGAAAAAAGCTCTCAAGGATGAAAAGGAGAACACATCAAGGACTAGAGAACCACCTGATATCCAACTTCCAACTAATGGATTTCTCTTCCACACCGTACACTTCACCCATGTGTGTTCTTATACATAATTTTGGATCAAGGCCCTCATCCTCAATTGACAAACTTGCATCTCATTGGCTCCTCACATGCTAAGCCAAAACCCACTCTCCCATGCACTCTTCTTGCTTATGTTTTAAGGAGATTTCTAACATCCCCTCTCAATGCCAACATGTGGCACCCACATGTTGAGCATTGCATATAAGATTACATAGCATGTAGCATGAACAGGTGTTCTAAAAATGCCATGTTACAACATACATGTTCCTCCTACTCTTAGAAGATTCCATCTGCATTATCCTTTGAGGAGCTTACAAAGTTACCTGCCTCACGTGGTTCTTGGAATATCTTGCAAGTTGACTTGTTTCACCACAATTATGACATTTTTTTTGTGAAGGATCTTTTGAAAAAGAATGTGCCTCGTCATGATCCTTCTTTCTGCAAAAATTACACTTTTTTGACTCTTTTTTCACCATTTTACTAATAAAGAAACACCATCTTACAATTGTTTTGGTGGCAGATTGCACAAAGCCTTGTGCTCTTCTCCCCCTTCTATACCCTTGTCATTCTTACCTCTCCCCTTTTTTAGCCCTTTTAATTTGCATTGTTACGTGGTGTTTGAAGGTTGGCAAGGAGGTTTTATATGCTTGTTCAATTCGCTGCCACAAGGTATTTATATTGATGTTCATCTTGTCACTACAGCCTAGGTGTCATCATCTTCAAAAAAAGAACAACCAAGTTTTGCTTGTTATAGTTTTATCACTAGAAATAGACTGAGATATTTTTAGTAACTATTGAAGTTTCAGTAGAGAAGTTGATGGTATTGTTTGTTCTCAAAACATTTTACTTGCAATAGCAAAACTTCTTGTACAAGCCACTTATTGCCAACAGAAAAGCTTTTTATTGATGCTATCATGTTTATTCAGAAGACCTGTGGTCTTTGTACTACAGTTTGTTTCAAGTGACAGTTCAATGTTTATATGGTGGAAATAATTTGGTGTGCCTTAAGTTCTTGTTTCTTCAAAAGTTCATTACCAGGCTTATGTATGTTCTTCAGTCTCACAATTCTGTAGAAAGTCATGTACTATTGTAGTTTTTTTCTAGGACTACATTTCAATAAGCAATTCTCTCAACAATTATTAGAAGGTTGTTTATATGATGTTGTTTGATCGTATTTTAACTCAAAGTCAATATTAACTACTAAAGAATCTATTTGATCCAAGGTTTATCTTACGTGGTCAAACATAGTGTTGACTCTATTATTAAAGCTCTTTTTGATCTCATTGGCCACTTTATTTGGAGTTGTTTTTGCCACACATTGTCCATGCGTTATTTATTTTTTGAGTCCAAGAAAGTAAATCATCTCTTTATACTTTATTAGTCACATTATTGACTTTTATAAGCATCCTCCAAGTTTTTAATAATGATCTATAGTTTTTAATGGATCTGTTGAGGACTCTTTTCTTTCATCTTGGGCTCCAATGGCCAAAGATATATTTATTGGCAATAATTTCCAAAAATGGAAAAAACTTAATCACAGGCTCTTGTTTATCAAGGGTTAATTTTTGTATCTTCATGGGAGAACATCTAATCTGGAGAGTACATTTTGCAAGGAAGATGAGAATTTCTACACTTATGTTTTTCTTCATCTAGATGATATAATTGTCCATCATGTTGGCAAATTATTAATGGCAAAATGGTTATGGGATTAGTTGGAGAGATAAGACCATTGTGATTATGGTTATGGGATTAGACCTTTGTGTAAGGCAAGTGGTAAGACCATTGTTCCTTCTCCACTCCCACCATCACTCAAGAGGAATGCCCTCATTGCCAATGTTCAAAGGAGGTGTTTCTATCCTCTTGAATCGGAGGACGTATGGTATGTAGCGAATTGCTAGGCATGTTTATGGAAGCCAATTATATCCATGTGCAAATCATTTGGTCATTGTGTGAGGATGGTCGAGCTATAACACATATAGAGTATGAGGAGGTTAAGCAAATTTACAAAGTAATATTCATTAATAGATACACTAGAAAATTTTGCCTTTTTATAGACCATGCCTTTCTCTAGCATATCATTTTGCATTTCTATAGATCACTACTTTTATCTACCTGACAATTTCACAATTTTCCTTACTCTTCGCATGTAGTGTGTTGTATCATTTAACACCCTGCCATCTATTAAATTCAAAACCTTGTAATAAGCATGTTGATACTGTCTTCTCCCCCCTTTTAATCATGTTATATCACCTTTTGATAGTGCAATACTCCTCCCATTTTGCATGGAGTGGGATTGTTGAGACTTATCCATCAAGGTGCTTAAAGGATGTGTGTTGGAGAAATCATTGCCAAAGAGCGTGTGTTGGTGTGTTATACTAGGAGTTCTAGTAGTGGTTCATGTGTGAGTGCCACGTGCCATCTTGGGAGTTATCCCATATGCACTTAGTACTAGAGTGTGTGTGCCTAGTCTATAAAGCCTTGTACTTCACTTGTCACATTGATGATGATGAGTTAATGAAAGCCTTTCATTATGTCTTCATTTGAGTATCATTTTATCTCACCCTAGCACCCCCCCCCTCTCTCTCTCTCTCTCTCTTTCTAACCATGTTTCCATCATGGTATTAGGTCGGCCCTACCCTAAATCATCACATCATCTCCCTCTTCAGCCCTAACTCTAACTCTACTCAAATGCCTTCTCTCAAGAGGTTCATCTCGCCTATATTCTATCTCCTTGTTTTAGCCATTTGCTTCTATTTTTCCCTCCATAACCTATTGGCCTTCATTCAGTCTATCTAGGAGTTGTCCCCAAGTTCTCTAAGTGCTCTTGGCAGCCTATTAGCTTGCTTGTTGGCACACTATTTTAGACGTGTCTGATGTGTGGAGCTCTTCATCTCACCAAACTCGAGGTTTATGTGCTAATGCTGCATAGTCGCCTACATCAGAGCTACCTCCAAGTTGTTTCTAGGCCTCAAGTACACCTAAAACAATTGACTTTCATATTGGTGACCTACGATAGCATTTCAGAGTGCCTTGGTGAGTCGCCTTGCAGAATTCGGACTTGCCTTTTCATTTGGAGCACCTACACACATCAATCATCCTACTATAAACATCTACAGGAGCCTGCTATTGTGCTTTGGAGCTCTAAACCATCATCTGGTGTTGCATGTTTTTTAGCTCAGTTTGCTACCGGTCTTGCACACATGGAGCCTCATCCTTGTGGTGAAGACCAATCAGCACAAGTCATAGCTTGGGATGAGAAGAATGACAAGGCATTGGCACTTATTGGTTTGAGGTTGGCTGACAATCTACTTCATCATCTTGACCTCAATAGTTCATCCAAGACGGCATGGGACAAGCTCTAGAGTCTTTTTGCCACATCTAGGAGCAAGTTTTATATGCTATATTGGATGATCTATCCCTCTTTGAGGTGGTAGATGATGTTTAGTGCTACTAGTCCTTTTGTGTTGAGTCGATAAAGGTTCATAGCAAGTATTTTGGAAGAAACCATAAGGGAGATGGCCCACAAAGTTGTGCAGATCATCATGGATAGTGCGAAGAGTTGTAAAAAGGCTAGTATACTATTACAAAGAGAGTCACAACATTGTATTCTTAGTGTGTTGAAGTAACATGTTGAAATTGGTGCTGAAATATTGGAACAAGGATGTGTCATGGTTTGAGGTTATTATACATGATGCTTGTGAAATTTTAAGTTCATACAATCATGTCAATGGCTTGAGACAATATATAGTTCATGATTTGAGTCCACAAGATTACAATTGCCAGCAAGAACAAGATATTGCACACACTTTTGCACATTACAATTATTGATAAAAAAGAATATTTTTAATTGACACATCCGATTGTTACATTTTTCAAGGATGGATGTCTGAGGTAGGGAATAGAGAAAAGATAGTGTCACTAGCATTATGGACGTCTTTTGAGATCTCTAATGTTGCTTGTCACGATTGCACTAAGATCTCTAGACTGAAAGGCAACGGAAAAGCTTATATGCACTTTTGGAGCATAGAGCAAGCACTCTTTGCTAGAAATCTGCTGATTCATCTAGTTGAACAAAATGTTGTAAGGCTTGTTAATGTATAAAAATGGAGAGATCCGTGGAATTTATTTAGAAAGCGATGGAAGAACGCTATTCCTTCATTGCATAGTGTTGGGTATAGAGTGGTGGAACATGAGTCATGATGATTTCCATAAGGTGGTTTAAGCATATTATCCATCAGATGGTCAATTTACTAGGTGTTGTCATGAGCTAGCTAAGTATCGATTTAAGGAGGGTTTATTTGCATCTGCCAATTTACAAGCACTTGTCAAGGCTACACTTGCATGGAAATGGTGGATGATCAATGTGCCAGGTGTGAACTCCTATGTCCACTTGCCATGAGGATTTTGACATAACATGCTCCAACTTAGGTGTTGAAAGGAATTGGACTAGAACAAGTACATCCATAATACTTTGAGGAAAAAACTCCTAAAAGATAGAACTAAGAAATTTGTATATATTTATTGCAATCATAAAATGTTAGCCACCTTAGGAGTGTAGGATATGAGGAGCAAACCCGAAAATGGACGTATGATGTTGTTCCCAATTCCACTCCTTGCTAAGAGGTTTCTCCCATCATTGAACCTAGCATTACAATCCAAACAAATGAGGAGGATCAAGAGGTAGAAGGTGATACTATCAATGAGGAGGACGAGGAAGACCTTATCGGCCTTCCAAACCATAATGATGAAGAGCATAATGATGATGACTTTGGTGCTTAGAGCCTTGATGATTTGTGAAAGTTGAGTAAATCTTCGAATACTTTTGAAAAATGATATAAATGTTTTGAAAGTTGAATCTTCTTTTGGGCTTTGTGGGCTCATTTGTTTTTAAAGTTAAAACTTTATACTTTACTTTTCAAAAAATGTTTTTTGTTAGATGTTTTAATGTATCGCATTCTCCTATACCAAATTGATTGTATTATACACATTATCACTAGAGTCAACCTTGTGACTTGCAAATAGTAGCTCAAAGAGTCACGTGGCAATACAATTTCGATATTTTCAAGGTATATGGTTTGCTCTAGCGATGCTGTGCACTAGCTCAATGTTAGAGTTGTGTGTTTCGATGCATTGTATCTGCATTGGTTTAATGTTGAAATATATGCTCTAATGGCTTTCTCTGGAATGTACGCATGTTGGCTTTGATGGGTTTGCCTCAACAGGTTGCTTCGATGCACAATAATATTAAACTTGGAATATGTTAGACAATTCAACATTAACTCAAGAGTGAAGAAACATTCTCAAAAAACATATACATGGTATATATTCAAATATTCAAAGGTGTACAATTTAAACGACTCATGAGCTAGCGCGGCAAAAATGCCAAGTCCCAAAACAATACAATTATGGTGAAAACTCATGATAACAAAGTGGAGACAGCCTAGTTGCTCACATGGCTTGTATCAAACAAGTAAAGTGGAGACAACCTACTTGCTCACATGGTCTGTATTCTATTGGACACATCCTGAGAGCATGGATCAAATGGTGCACATAAGCACAAACGAAGTTGATTCTCTGTATCACGTCTCCTCCTATGATTGCATCCTCTAACTTGACTTTTTCCTTCTCATCTTTGGGCCCTTCAATCATAACACGTGAAGGATCTTGTTTCATTAAATGGCCCTCCATAAAGTCCTTCCTTCGATCATAACACTTGAAGGACCCTTCATTAAATGGCAAGGAAATTTCAAGAAAGGATCCCACCATTGAATTATGGTGTGTTGGTCCAGATGAGCTCCTTTAAGGTTGCAGTTATAACTCGAACGAGGACAGGGTGTACTATTTGCATGGCCACCTAAGCATCATGCTTCTCATTATGAGTCCCAACAGTGCCTTTGTACCACTTGCCAGCATACCATTTGTGGTTAAAGAGCTAATAAAGCAAAAAGGTTTGGGAAAGATATGTAGGAACTAAGGAGAAGATGCCTCTCACACGCACACACACTTCCGTGCATGCCAGACGCAGTGCGACCATGCACATATAATGCGCATAGGGCATGTTTTCATGTTTGACAGGTGTGATGCGAATAGGAGTAGCAGTGGCTCGATGGACAGCTGCAGTTCAGGCACACGAAGTTCAAAAAACCTTTGAGTGCAGTGCAGAAAATGACATGGGCAGCCACACAGAGCAGGGAAAGGTGAACACAACAAGCTTTAGAAGGCTGAGGCTGTTGGGTGCACAAATGGGTCCTCCATTTCTCGAAATATCCAATTTGCCACTCGAGTGCTCACCTTGCTACCATTGATTGATTAATCATCATGGAAACTGGTGCGAGGGCTTATCGCAGACACAAGGGCATGCATTTGAGCCCCATGGAAACATGTCCATATACGTGCAGTCCTTTTGACAAGTAGTTTAGGCATGGCTTGTGATTTTAATATGGGGTGGGTTCACGCCACCCACCTGACCATTGAGGAGGAGCTAGAATTGGAGGATGGCATCCAAGCGTGGTGGTTCACACGAGGTAATATATGTTACCAAGGTGCGATTGATGGTCATTGGAGGAGATGGAATGGGCCAATCATGTAGTGATTGGAGGAGTTGACCACAGAGAGGGTGGGCTTCGAGCTTGTCCTTGCAGCCCAGATGCGTGCAGGTGCGAGCTCCAACTGTAGTTCACATGATGGGTGGCGGTGGCGTGCAAAGCATCCGGGTGCTAGTTTCAATCCACCTCTTTTGGTAAGGCCCGTTTGAACACCCGGGTCCAATCGACGAAAGTCTGGAGTATTTGCGAACGTCCTTTTCCACCATCTCCGCAAGCATGTAGCTTTGAATACCCTCCTGCCACTCTCATACTGCCATCGGTGTGAAATCGGCCATCGCACCCATGATCGCGGAAGCAAGCCCTGGATACAAATCTTTTGCGTCAGTGTGCGGGCGCGTCCCTTGTGAACTAGGACAGCAAGTCCGGCATGGGGGACCCTTGGGAGGCTGGTGTGAACGCAGCCTTCATATTTTAATGATACACACTGGATTCCGTCAGAATTGCAACGCTGCAGATTCTAACGAGGATCGCAACGATTCTAACATTTCGCGAGCAACCCAAAATTGCATTTTGATCTGATCACTTGAGCCCTTCGAATGATTTGCGCACCGCAACTTTTCACGATTCCAATCGCTTGCCCATAATTAGTTGCAGATTCCAGGACCATTGTAATATTTCAACGATGGTACCATTGCTTGCGGATAAAGGGCAATGCTGCCGGATAACATGACAACGAGTAACGATAACATGACGAATCATAATTCGCTGTACAACATTTCGTTTCGAAAGATTTCGTTTGGACGTAATGTGATTTCTCTTTCGTCTTCATCGTCCAATCAACACCTTCATGGCGATTCGCTACCTCTCAGTATCTCCAGATACCCATTACAGAGAAATCATGAAATGCTCAATGGCGATTAGAGGAAGGTGCACAGATCGGGAGAGAAGGAAAATTCGAGATGTAGGCTCTTGTGAACGAGGGGGCAGAGTCTGATATAATCGAGTTGCACAGGATAACATGGCTCCCGACTCGCAATCATACGGTTCTGTGGACTTCCCTTTCGATGGAGGGAAAGCTTCCAAAGAGAATCAGTACACCGTGAATCTGCGAGAGGATCCCCTTCTCGCGAAAGCTCAGACAACTCTTAAGGAGCAGCTCCTAGAGAGGCAAAGGGATTTGGAGGAACGCTTGCGCGAGAAGCGCTTTGTCCTCAAGAACGCCAGAAGGAAGAGGGAAGATGCGGGCGTGAAGCTATACGGTTTACAAAAAACTCTAGCCACCCTGCAGATGAGTTTAAAGTCTGCTAATGAACATCTTGCTGTCATCAATTTGGGGCACTTGAAGGTTTTGCTTTTGCTCAAACCCCTTCCTATCTTTTTTGACCGTAATCAATTTGGACGTCCTTTGCACTGATCCTCGAATTTGCTCATTCCATTCTGCTCTGTGTTCTTGTAATGTTGACGTATTTGAGAAAAATATATCTTCCTTACGCTTGTCTCCCTTGATTTATTTGAAAAAAAGCCTTTCCCACCTGCCCTGCGTTGCAGTTTGTACATAAAAAGTTATTACTCACAGGTCCACCCTTTTTTACGCCACACTACGTCAACAGAGGGACTCTGTAGCCGATTCTGTCAAATCTGGGGGCATTCAACCTTAAAATCTATCGTAGAACAAACTTTTTGAATGCAATCAGACATGGTCTTTCCGTTTTTACAAGCTTTGTTCCGGTCTTGTCACAAAGAGGATACCAAGCGACAAGTTTCAAACTTCCAGTTTCTTTCCTGTCCTGTAGGCAGACGAGGAGCTTTCTCAATATCAAATGCAACATAAGGATAAGAGTACGGAATTGAGTCTTGTTAAAGAGAAGCTGGAAAAATCGAAGCACGAGCTGAATGGCTTTGGAGAAGCATTGAGGCAAATAGAGAACCACAATGAAAAGCTGAAAGGTGATATAGCTGTAAGCAGGAGAGTGACTTACGCAACTGAAGAACACATTGTGAAGGCAGAGAAAGAAAAGAAAGATCAAGATTTTCTAATTTCCCATCTCCAACAACAAATCAAACATCAGCTGGAGAGAAAGGCACTATGTCAAGCCAAACTAGCAGGCATATAATATGTTCTTTAGCTCTCTCATTTGCCCATGCTCATTTGTGAATAGCATGCAATTTCATTCTTCAATGCGAAAGGCCTGGTTACTCTTTATCGCCAAGAAACAAGTATTTCTGGCTCTTGTTTATCAAGATCATTGTTATAGATTTTCCTGTCTCCTGCAATAAACTGACTGTGTATACTTCAATTTGTGTGATTGTGGAGGTCTCTCTCTCTCTATATGTGAAGAAGAGCTAAGTACACATCATGATTATCTTTTGACCCCTATGCAGCTCAACAAAGGGAGACACAAGTTGCTCGTGATGCTCTCACAGAAGCTGAAATTGAGATGGAAAGTATACAGTCAGAGAAGAAGCAGATTATGATGCAATGGAAATCATCTCTAGTTGTGCTTGGACGTTGTGATGAGGCCTTGCAGGTTGGTGAACTTTCAGATAATTGCCACTTACCTTATGAATGAGATTGATTGTCTGACGTCATGCACATGCACAGTTCATCATAGCTGCACGTGTGTGGGTGGGTGCATGCATGTGTGTGAGAGAAAGAGAGAGAGAGAGAGAGAGAGAGAGATGCCAAGAACAAACCTTTATAGCTTCAAAGGAGTTAAAGCAAACTTTGAAACTCCAATGCATCTAGCTGCTGTGCTAAATTTTCTCCTGTGCGTGTTCATGTTAGTCTCAAAGAGAGGAGAAGAGAGAGTGTCTTGTCCAAAGACCAAAGACAGCCTATGGGACCCAAAAGCACAGGGCATCCATAGATACCTCCTCTTTCGCTTCTTTCTGAAAAGGGTCTGGTTCAGTGAGTCGAAAAGACGATAGAACCCCCACCCAATGGTCGGGTCTCCTCCTGGAAAAGATCTGACAATCTCATCCATTCTATGTGTGAGGAAGGTCCGCCTCTTACGACGTGTCAATCGTTGAAAGATCCTCTGCGCCTCAGATGATGTCAGATAACCCAAAGCTCACTCTTGTGTGAGGTGGGCTCTCGCCTCTCTGCACCCGTCGTTGAACCAAGGGTTTTGAGGCATCTTCCCATCTCAGATCCGCATGGATTGGGTTGTGGGAAATGATCTGGTAGCAGCGTCCTATACCACTGAGACAAGGCACGGACAAGGCCTATATCATCCTTGAGTAGGGCCGGTAGCTCCCTGGCTCACGTACACGGGGTCGAGGGCATGGTCAAAGCGGATTTGGATACCTATAGGTGTGGGGGGAGCTCTCCCTATGGCTCGCATAGTGGTGGCAGAGATATGGAAGGCCAAGTATGAGTGGTCAGCTCCGAGTGGGGGGGGGGGGGTATATGGCGAAGTCGTGTATCCGTGAGACAAAGTCTTGTTGGCCTAGTAGGTAGTCCACTATACTAGACCCACCACCATGCGGGAAGCAAGTGAGTCTTCTAGATGATGGCCATCTCTGAGACCATTATAGATGATCAAGTCGTGGACTGCCCCCAGCTCAAGTAGATGTCATCCATATCCTTGAAGAGACATGGTAGCTAGCTAGGAACAGAATGGAAATATGGAAAGCATAATGAAAGGTAAAATGGAAAGGAAGGAAAGTACAAGTGCAATACATTGAGTACAAGTGCAATCACAATGTATTGATAGCTTAATGTTGACTGATATATTAGATAATAGACAAGTACAACAATATATAGTGTGCCACTAGACTCTAGAAAGTCACAATGTCTATGGGATATCTCCCAATATGACACGTGGCATGTCTAGGACTCACTACACTATAGTACACTCATTTTTTACTCCCTTTGGCTTCATATTCCAACACCCCCCCATGAAGGCAAGGTGAGAGACTACTGGAATGGAACCAAGAACAGAACATGACAATGACGGTCTAAGGTGAGGGACTATTGGAATGGAACCAAGAACAGAACATGACAATGATGGTCATCAAATTGTGCACCCTATGTAACTCAGAGGCTAAAGTCTGAGCGTGCCAAGCACTCTCATGGCTTGAGACTCAACATGCTCAGAGGCTCACGTTATAGCATGGCTACATGACCAGCTCATAGGTCTAGGAATACATCAACATCCTGGAACTCGGCCAGGCCTGATAACGAGACCTATCAAAGCCAATACATGGCTCCCACAATACATCCCCCTCTAAACCTATCAAAGCCAATACATGGCTCCCACAGTACATCCCCCCTTGGCTTCATAACATGACATGTTAGGAAGCCACACACCAAAATAGGAAAAACAACACATCTTTTTTAGGAGGACTATCCAAGGCAGAGGAGCTTTAGACTCAATGATAACCAAACACTCAATACATATCATTTTAGGGGGACTACCCAAGGCAGAGGACCCCAAAATACATCAAGCTGCAGGAATAATAAAAATAGATCTCTTAGGAGTAAGAGATGTCCTCCAAGTAGCCATTGCACATGTGTGCACATCCCTGCGAGTCGATGAAGCACTAGGAATGGATGCCCCAAAATATGTGTTGGTGAAGTCCATGGGGTAGCTACATGGAGGGGTCATGGCATGACTCTCAAGATAGAAGATGGAGTGTCACCTAAAAATTGATGTAGAGGCCGGAGGTGCCACAAGGACTAGTAGAGTCTCTCAATGTGCAAGCCTAGCACCACGGGCAATCAGAGAAGTAATCAGAGAAGCCGGGAAGTAACCGTACCTCACATCAAGATCATTTCTTTTAATCTTCTTGCTGTAAATTAGTGTGGAGTCTACACACCGTTATAGAAGGCGGATGAGGTGTGCAATGTGGTAGCTCAAATGGCGAGAAGATAGAGCTTCGTGGGCAATAGGAGAAGCGTGAGTAGCAGGAGCAGCAGCATGGGCATCTAGAAGCAGTGTGGGCAGCTAGATGGCAGGCAGAGAGGATAGCTACATGGGTAGCAAGAGAAGCTGCGTGGGCAGCTACAGCTTAGCTTCGTGGGCACCAACTGGAGCAGAAAAAGATGGAGGTGGAGATCAAGATAGTGACAGTAGGCTGGAAACTATCATCCCGTGAACTCAAGAACAAAATCTGCGCGCAGGAATAATTTGTTGGGGTAAAGGCACTGGCCACCCTTGTAACAGTATTAATCTAGTACTACTAAGTACACTAAGTACATATTGTACTTAGGTACTTAGTGACCCTAGTCTTATCCATATATATATACTTGTGTGTACTTGGGGAGGTACCACTCAATCTTTTATCCCCACCTACTGGTGTGTGACTACTGTGAGTGTGTCTCTCTACTCCCTACTCTATCTCTCCCTCACACTCTCCGTCAACTGGTATCAGAGCCTTGCGGGCTCTCTCCCTCTGCTTCCACTCCCTCTCTCCCTAGCCTACCCCTACCGTACGGACAAGTCCGTACGGCCGTACACCGTCCGTACAGCCGTACGGACGGATCGCGGGCATCGTTGCCAGGACGTGGCTGCAAGACGGATCGCGGGCATCGTTGCCAGGACGTGGCTGCAAGGCGGGATCGCGACAGCCAACGCGTGGCTGCACGTCGCAGCCAAGGGCTGCTGCAAGGCGGGAGCGCGTGCGGTGGCTGCAAGGCGGGATCGCGACAGCCAACACGTGGCTGCACGTCGCAGCCAAGGGCTGCTGCAAGAAAGAGCGCGTGTGGCGTAGCCAGTGCGCGACTTTGCACTACGCAGCCAAGGGCTGCTGCAAGGTGGGAGCGCGGGCTGTGTAGCTGGACAACATAGCTGGAGCGGCGTAGCTGCGGCGCATCTGCAAGTCACAGCGTGCGAACGACGACCAACAGGTCGACCAGAGCCAAAGCTGCAGGACGTAGGGCGTGGCTGCACATCGCAGCCAAGGGCTGCATCTGCGCAGACCAGAACTTCAGGGATTTGGCATTAGTGACAGCCTGTGAGAGCTGTGTGACTGAGTTGGGCTTCCAGTAACAGCTCCGGGTTGTGTGCAGGCCTTTTGTGTCTGGGAATTGATGCTGGGACAGCCCGAAGAGGGTGATTATGCTGTGAAGGTTCTTGTGGATTTGCAGAGCAGCTTACCAAAGTTTCTGTGCTAGAAGTGTGTATGCTTGACACTTGGGCAGAGGTTTATGCTTTTGTCAGTGTGTACCCGCACATGCCTTGTGAGCAGTAGCAGTTGATGCCATTTACTGTGTTAATGCACGGAATGTGCAGCAAATTCAAGGGGCTTTTGATGCTATTATGCTTGGGACAAATGCTTTAGTTTGTTGCTGCAAGTACATCCACATTTGGTACAGATTTAGTCGATTTTGACCAAGTTTGACTTTAGTCAAATTTGGGGCTTTTGTAGCCTGACCAGAAATCTGTCAAGTGGGAGCACTCTACATGCATCAGGCTATCTCGTAAAGCACTACTATGCTTTGAAAGTGCAAATTTGACTTACAGTTTTTTTTTTTTTTGGTCAAAGGTCAATCTTTTAATTGGGGTCAAATCTCTGATTTTCTTCATGCTTTTAAAGGGCTTTTAAGCAATCTCACTTCCAAACTGTGAATTCAGTTGGGGGGAAGTTTCTGGAGCATATGGAGGTCTAAAATCAGAGATCTTCATCCACAATCTGAGATTCACTGTTTTTTTTTGACAGTCCGGGACTGTCAACCAGCAAGTTTGACCAGATTTCACTGTCAAAAAGGTCAAAAAAGTACTGCTATTTTTTCCGAAAATAGTTCTGGGATTTTTCTGGAGCATTTTGAAGGAGCTGTACCGCACTTTCGCCAGCAAAAAGACAGGAACAGATTGCTGTACTGTTTCTGCAGCAAGTGGGAGAAAGACTTTCAGTTGGTTTTATGCCACTGAAACAGTACCCAGTTCATTTTCTGATCGTACTTCCGCTGCGGGGGGAATTTTCTTGGAGTAACTAGTGCTTAATTGCACGACTACAGGGAGTCAAACTCTATTCTCTTTACCATGAGTTCCGGCAGTGATGTGTCGTCCTTGTTTCAGATAAAGAAGCTCGAAGGAGCTAAAAATTACGACATATGGAGGACACAATGCTACAATGTGTTGATGCAGAAGGACCAGTACAAACCTATAAAGGAGAAGGGTGTTAAGCCCTCCAACATTACTGATGAGCAGTGGGAGAAGATGGACGGCTTGGCCAGGTCGACCATTATGCTTACAGTTATTGATTCACTGGTTGTAGGCATCAGGGATGAACCTACTGCGTGGGAGATGTGGCAACGTCTTGAGGATACTTATGCCAAGAAAAGTGCCACGGGAAAAGCTTACTGGCTAAAAAAGCTTGTTGGTCTTCAAATGAAGGAGGGGACAGCTATGTCCACTCATATTATTGAGTTTAACAGCATATTCAGCCAGGTGATCAACCAGGGGTTGAAGCTCGATGATGAGCTGAAAGCTACACTCATCCTATGTTCTCTACCTGAGTCATGGGACACATTTAGGACTTCTACCAGCAACTCAAAAACCATTCTGGTATTTGCAGATGTGGAGAGTGCTCTTCTACAGGAAGAGATGAACAGAAAGAACAATGCTATTGGGAAGTCAAATGCTTTGAATGCACGCAGCAGGTCCAAAACACGTGGTAAAGACAAAGAAAGAGAGAGGAGCAAGTCCCGCTCTAAGAGTGATCTTGTATGCAACTATTGTGGCAAGAAGGGACATATTGAGAAAAAGTGTTTTCAAAAGAAGAATGACCAGAGAGCCAAAGAAGGCAAGGCTCAAGGCAAGTCTAAGGGCAAAGAAAAAGAAGAGCTGAATGTTACTTATGTTAGTGACAGTGACAGTGGACATGAGATATGTTTCACCTCTTCACTGGAGGCTCATACACTTCATGCTGGTGATGGATCAGATATGTTTTCCTGGATTATAGATTCAGGTGCTTCCTTTCATGTGACATCCTACAGAGATCTGTTTGTCAGATATGCAGGAGGGCAGAAGGGAGTTGTCTTTCTTGGTGATAACCATGCATGTTCTATCATTGGTATAGGTGATGCCAGACTTGTTCTTGAAAATGGCCAGCAGTTAATGCTTAAAGGGGTCAGGCATGTTCCTGAGGTGAAGAAGAACTTGATTTCCACAGGGTTGTTGGATGATGATGGTTATCTTACCACCTTTGGTAATCAGAAATGGAAAATCAGCAAAGGGGCAATGGCTATTGCCAGGGGTCCTAAGGTTGATACTTTGTACTCACTTCATGCTGGACATTGTCCGCATTCTGATGTAAATGCCACCGAGCTGCCAAAGATTTCATTGTGGCATAGCCGGCTTGGCCATATGAGTATTAAGGGAATGGAGCAATTGGCTCATTTTGGTTACTTGCCGAGTCTAAAATATTCAGATTTGCAGAAATGTGAATTTTGTCTCTACGGTCGTCAAGTACAAATACCTCATAAGAGAAGGTCAAATCAGAAATTACAGCTCTTGGAGCTAGTACATACAGATGTGTGTGAGATGCCTACACTCTCTTTAGGAGGTTCAAAATACATACTATCATTCATAGATGACGCCACCCGCAAAGTGTGGGTTTACACTCTCAGAAAGAAGAGTGATACGTTCAAGGCTTTCACTAAGTTTGTTGCACTAGTTGAAAATGAGACAGGCAAAAAACTGAAAGCCTTACGATCTGACAATGGTGGCGAGTACTTGTCCAAAGAATTTCAAGAATTCTGTGAGGCAAAGGGTATCCAAAGGGTTTTGTCTGCACCATATGATCCTCCACAGAATGGTACAGCTGAAAAAATGTTCAGGACCATTCAAGAGAAAGTCAGATCCATGTTGTCACATGCTGCATTGCCCCACACATTTTGGGCTGAAGCTGTAAAGACAGCTGTGCACCTTATTAATAGGTCACCAAACAAGAGACTATGTGGTGGTGTGCCTGAACAAGCATGGACGGGCAAGCCTCCGTCTTACAAACACCTACGGGTCTTTGGTTGTGTCGCGTATGTGCATGTACGCAGGGAGGACAGAACTAAACTGGATCCAAAGTCTCTTAAATGCATATTCCTAGGTTACGGTGACAAAGGTGAGATGGGCTACAGGATTTGGGATCCCAAGAACAGAAAACTTATACGCAGCAATGATGTCGTGTTTGATGAAACCATCATGTTCAAGGAACCTGTTGTACAGCAGGAACCTTTAAAAGTAACTATTGATGATGACAGGCATCATGGGCAACACAGACAGGCTGTAAATCAGCCACAACAGCAGCATAATCAGCCATTAAATGATGCTGCAGCAGATCCTAATGGACAGCCAGTTATGGCAGAAAACATCCCAATGGATGAGGCACAGTTAGGTAATCTTCCTGACATGCAAATGCAGCCAGGAATCATGGAACAGCCACCTTATCTGGGTGATGAACAGGCTGGACAGCCAGCTCAAGATGATGGTCTTTGGGTTAGAAGGTCAACCAGACAGACGCGGCAGCCAGAAAGATTTGTTCCAGGCATTGATTATTTGATGCTCACTGATTGTGGAGAGCCTTCATGCTACAAAGAGGCTAGGCAGAGGGTAGACAAGGTTCAATGGGATCTTGCTATGAAGTCTGAAATGGACAGTCTTCACAAGAATGGCACTTGGGAATTGGTACCCTTGCCTCCTGGTAAGAAGGTACTGCCATGCAAATGGGTTTATAGACTTAAAGTCACACCTGGTGAAAAGCCAAGGCATAAAGCCAGACTGGTTGCCAAAGGGTTCAAGCAGGAATATGGTGTTGACTTTGAGGAGATATTCTCTCCCGTTGTCAAGATGACAACACTCAGCACTGTATTAGCATTGGTTGCACATGCAGATATGGATTTGATCCAAATGGATGTCAAAACAGCATTTCTTCATGGTGATTTACATGAGGAGATTTTTATGCAGCAGCCAGAGGGTTTTACAGTGAAGGGCAAAGAGAAGCTTGTATGCAGACTGAAGAAAAGTCTTTATGGTCTAAAGCAGGCACCCAGGGAATGGTATCATAAGTTTGATACATTCATGCGAACCCAGGGTTACAGGAGAAGTGACATTGATCACTGCTTATATACCAAGAAAGCTTCAGATGGCAGTTTACTTATCCTCATTTTGTATGTGGATGACATGTTAATTGCTGGAAAATCTCATAAGGAAATGAATGCCTTGAAAAAGAGATTGCACCAGACCTTTGATATGAAGGATCTTGGTGATGCCAACCATATATTGGGTATGCGCATACTTCGGGATAGGGAAAAGCGGTTGCTATACTTGTCTCAGAAGGAATACATTGGCAAGGTCTTGCAGAGATTTCACATGGAGGGGGGGAAGAGTATTGGTACTCCATTACCTCCTTATGTGAAAATCAGCGCTTTGGACAGCCCTCAGACAGATGCTGAGAGAGCTGAGATGTCAAAGATTCCGTATGCATCAGCTTGTGGCAGTCTCATGTATGCTATGGTTGCAACCAGGCCCGATATTGCGTTTGCAGTGGGAGTGGTTAGCAGATACATGGCTAAACCTGGCAAGAAGCATTGGAATGCAGTGAAAGGTGTCATGAGATACCTAAAGGGTACACAGGACTTGTGTATATGTTTCGGCAGTCAAGATGCAAAAGTGCAGGGTTATACAGACTCTGATTATGCCGGTCACCCTGATACCCGGAAGTCTACTACCGGCTATGTTTTCACTTTCACTGGAGGTGCAGTGTCGTGGGTATCTAGAATGCAGCAATGCGTTGCTTTGTCTACTACAGAAGCTGAATATATTGCAGCCACTGAGGCGTGCAAGGAAGCTATATGGCTATCTCGGCTAGTGGCAGATTTGGGCTACTCTAGTGATACTCCATTGTTGCATTGTGACAGTCAGAGTGCCATACAGTTGGCACGAAATCCTGTTTTTCATGCAAAGACGAAGCACATCGACGTGAAGTATCATTTTATCAGGGAGGTGCTTGAGAACAAGCAACTTCAGCTTGTGAAAGTTCACACTGATGACAATCCAGCAGATCTGTTGACAAAAGGATTGGCTGCTGAGCGGTTTGCACAATGCAGACGGCTTATGGGTATTGGATAAGTAGACCAACTGGTCCTGTACATAATGATGTATATTGCTGTTTTTTCTTTTACTCTCTCTTATGGGCACACTGCCTTTAAGTGGGAGGTTGTTGGGGTAAAGGCACTGGCCACCCTTGTAACAGTATTAATCTAGTACTACTAAGTACACTAAGTACATATTGTACTTAGGTACTTAGTGACCCTAGTCTTATCCATATATATATACTTGTGTGTACTTGGGGAGGTACCACTCAATCTTTTATCCCCACCTACTGGTGTGTGACTACTGTGAGTGTGTCTCTCTACTCCCTACTCTATCTCTCCCTCACACTCTCCGTCATAATTTTCGTCACTTTTTGCAGGAGCTATATCTTTTCATAGAAAACTTGGATTGCAATGATGTAAAAACAAAAATTGTAGTACTCAAGGTCCTCTACAACTTTCCTGAAGACACAGTCGTGATTTTGCTTCCAGATCCAGATAGAAGTGTCACATCGTTCGCAGGTCACAGAGAGAGCAACAGAAACAACACCACTTTAGGACGACTTTGTAGCTGAAGGAAGGAGAAGAGCTCACCAAGGAAAGGGAAGAGAGGTGGCAGAAGCTCAAGTTGGAGAAGACAACATTGGAGGAGAATCCCAATGTTGATGAAGCCTTCAATGGAGAGGAGTAGGGAAGGGGAGCTCCTCCAAGAGAAGAGAGGGCAGCTTCTCTTTCTGGCCACCCTCTACCTCATGGAGAAGCAAGGAGGAAGGGAAGGGCTAGGAAGGAAGGCTCTGATACCATATGAAGAGACATGGTAGCTAGCTAGGAATGGAATGGAAATATGAAAAGCATAATGAAAGGCAAAATGGAAAGGAAGGAAAGTACAAGTGCAAGGCAATAACCAAAATACTCACAATGTATTGATAGCTTGATGTTGACTGATATATTAGATAATAGACAAGTACAACAATATATAGTGTGCCACTAGACTCTAGAAAGTCTCAATGTCTATGGGATATCTCCCAATATGACATGTGGCATGTCTAGGACTCACTAGACTATAAAACCACTAGTACACTCATTTTTTACTCACTTTGGCTTCATATTCCAACAATCCTGTCACCCGTGGGGCATCTGCAGAGTGTCTCAATATCCCGAGCTCAGCTGCATCTAGCTCCGAGACTATATATGTGGATCTCTGTTATCTGTGAAGTCAAGCACGCCCACCTGTCTATTTTCTGTCCGTGCATTGAAATCCCCCAATAGGAGGGTGTCTCCCTGTCTGAAGAACTCCATGATGTGATCATGGATCGTCTCATATGGGCTGTGTCCATCTGTAGTGACCTCAGGATCCCGTGTCTGGAGGAAAGTAGCACACCACAATGAAGAGAGGTCGAGCATCTGGCAGCTGAATTCGTATCCACATGTGTCGTGCATGCTCCTCTGTCCGTACCACAAATATGAGTGGTCTCAGGTGTGATTTGAAAAGGACAACCACTCCCCTGAAGCCTCGTACTCCTCTATCTCTCCTCAACTTCCTCCTATGAGCTGACTCCCATGTGTATCTTGCTACTGTGGGCAGCCCTCTCTCTGGGCTCTCGTGCGTCTCGGTGTAAAAGATCATATCTCTATCATTATATGTTTTTAAGAAACCTCCTAGGTTAAACTATAATGTGCCATTACAATTCCATACTACTATTTTCAGTCCAGTATGTACACACATCCCATGGGCTCGACACCGTCATAATTGTCCCTCTTCCTTCTCTTCCTTATCCTCCTTGTCTCCTCTCTCTCGGATGATCACCTTTCCATCCCTATATGCAGCCCATTTCCTTGCTTCTCTTGCTGCCATTACCCGTACCATACCTTCCCTTCGGTGCTTCTGTTGTAGGAGTGTGAGGTCGTCATCCAGGTAGGTCCTGGTTTCTTTCAAAGTTGCTCTCGTGCTCATGAGGGTCTTCCTGTCCATAACTGTCCGGAACTTCAGCGTTAGTGGCTTTGTAAGTGCCTCAGGTTTGCCCAGCCTCCATGCTATATCGCAAGGGGATCATGTAGTTGAAATCTGCCATTGGTAGGCCCCTCACCAAGACATTTAGCGCTTTGCTGGTCCTTTTTTTCCTCCTCAAGTGCTTTGGAGATAAATTCTTTCTTTGGGGCTGTTGTGCCCTTTGTGACCACATCTTTCTATTCCAAACATCTTAGCTTCCCCTTTGCTGATTTGTTGTTTAAGCTCAGCATGTGTGCCTTGCATTAATTCCTCCATGGCTGCAATCTCCTTCATGAGAGTGGCATTTTCTGTTTTCAGCTCTTCCATTGCTTTGCAATTTCCTTCCGGGATCGCTTTCATGTCCTTTATTTGCTGCAATTTAATCTTCAGAGCATGCACCTTGTCCTAGAGCTTGTTTTTTTCACATATCCATTCAGCCTTTTCTTTCTCCCATTCCTCCTTTTTGCCTTTTCTTTTTTCCACTCTTCTTGCATTTTCAGCTCCATGTTTTTTCACTTCAGTGAGTGTCTTGTCTACATGTACTTTCTCTGCAAGGAGGGCCACATTTGTAGATTCCAAAATGTCAATTTTTTCGATCAATGCAAGGCATATCTTTTGGAGGCTACTGAATGGGGGAGATAAATCTAAGTATATCCTGGAGGATCATAAAGCCCTCATTGGAAATGGGCAAACAATGACTCTATAGAAGCTGAGCTTCACTAGGAGCTCACTCAGTCCTGAACATGTGTAGTTGTAGAAGGTCCTCGTGTATGACCTGGTTGACCTCATCATATCCAAGCAGGAGAAATGGCGCATCAATGCTGTACTGGAAGGGGGGTAATCTGTCCATGGGGAACCCCAATCTCTCAAACCACCCACATGTGTGTGGATACTAGCATGTTTGATCACCGTGAAGGTCATAGTAGAGGATAGTGCTAGCCATGGTAGTCTTCGTTGCCTTGAAGTGCAGTCGCCGTATCCTTTGACTAGGTATAGATGAGCGATGACCTAGAATGCCACATCAAGCTACAGTGGAGACGACCCAAACTCAGCCTGAATGATTTGATGGGGGACTGGCGGCTTATTGTGTATAAGCCTCAACAGCATGAGAACCTGGAGATGTTCCACTCGAGCCCACTCTGCATAAGAGAGATCCATAAATGTCTCAAGCTCGTCTATATGGAAGCCAAATAGGGTTGGTGAGAGAGGGAACCCCTGTTTGACCCTGATAGTGCTCATGATCTCCTCTATCTAGCTAGCTCTTGTTTGGACTCTGCCCAGAACCCTCTCATAGAGTGCCATAACAGCCCACATGATCTCTTGCTCGTAACCCAACTCTTGTAACTGTCTAAAAAGGCAAGCCCTCGGTACTGTATCAAAGGCTTTGCGGAAATCCACAACGCAACAATAAACCCTATGTCTCCATGCCCTAGCCTCCTCAATGATACCTCTGAGTGTGAGTATGTGATCCATGTCCTGTGGTCACGTCGGAAGCCGCCGGCCTGCCCCTTTGCTGTGAGTCCTTGCATCTCTGTGAATTGACTTACCTCATATTGAGTACTGATGGATATATGTTAGACATGACATGTCCGGTCATGATGGTCCTATAGTTTTTCGGGCTCATGAAATCCCCACCTTATGAATGGCTGCGATGGTGTTAAGAGTCCAGGTGTGTGAAAGCCAAGACAAGCTGTCTCATTGAAGAGCTTTTCTAAGATCCGGGCTAGGATGTCAGTCTCGTATGTATTGAATTCAGTGCATAAACCCTCCTGATCTTTTGTTCAGCCATTATGAAGCTTTAGCACTGCATCTTTGACCACCCCCCTTGGTGAAAAGAGTGTAGGAGGTAGGACAAGGTGAATGTGAGAGATCAGGAGCGGGCTGGTGCGGAATGTCGCATAATGTGTGTGCATAGGTGTGCCAAATCCGGGTGCCTGTGAGAAGTGATGGGGATCGCTACTGATGGAATTTTCGCCAGAAGTCCTTGGAGTTGTTGCTAAACAAAATGTTTAGTAACGCCTCCTCATTGCGACGGACAAAAGCTTGCTTCTTCTTGCGTACCAAACGGCGGTACTCATGTATCGTCTGTGGCTTACTTGGAAGGTTATGCTTGGTCTCGAATCTAAGTTGACGGCAAAGGGCCTTGCACTCATCATTGTACCAGGAATTGTAGGGGACATAACAAAAGGGTGGAGGTTGTGTGGAGCAAGTGGTGTAGAGAAAGGCGTGAAGGGCAGCCTCGTGCAGTGGGCGAGTGATCAAAGCGGCACGGTCTATTAGTAGGGGTATGTGATGGAGTATGTAAGCAGTGTGTATAGGTGGGCATAATACTTACGTGAGAGATTGTGGTCAAAGTGTATCTCATGGAAGGTAGTGTGAGTGATTGGTGATGTAAGTGGTATTGTGAGACAAGGGGTGGAGATGCTAAAGAAGAGGTAGGTATGGTCTTCCCTTGGGGGAGGTGGTGCAACAAAAAAGTTAGTGATACGAGATGTGAAGGCGGGGGATCCGATGACGTAGTCAACAACGTTGGAGAGTGCATGTCCGTATGAAGTAACGGGGGCCCACCTGTTAGCGGAGACTCGCATCATACCTGCATTGTCTATGGGACTTGGCATACGCCTGTCCTTGCATTGAAGTCCCCCATGAGAAGGACTTCTCCGTGGCTGGCGAAATCGTCAATGTCTGGATGAAGGGCTGCATATGGTGACGTGTCGGCCTCCTCATGAACATCTCTGGCAAAGTGGAACGTCTCAAGTGGATAGTGGCATACCGCAACAAATAGGTGCTGTGATTGGCCGTACATTGGATTTGGACCCAGAGAAATCTGAAGTGTACGTTCCTTCTCTCTACTGAGATCGCCCCAAAAAGAGATGATCTATAAAGTACTGCTACTCCTACTTGTACTCCGCCTGCATCCCTCGTCTCATCTCTATAAGATGCCTCCCAATTGTATCCACTAACTACCGGTAGTGGGTGTTGTGGACTTAGTGTGTCTCTATGTACAAGACTATGCCTTGTCCTGTGTAGGACTCCGAGAAGTTCCCTCGCTCTGACCATAAGGTGGACAGGGTCTCGGTGTCTTGAGTCTCATAGACCCCGGCCCCCTAGGTGGGAGGATGGGCCGGTGTTCGACATGGGCCAGTAAGGAGTCGTCCATCTTGTACAACCGCCCACTTCCCCTTCTTGCATGCAAATATTCTGTTGCTAAATTAGGATGTGCTTCTCGTCAACCTATAGGCGTGTTAGATCCTCATCCATGGAAATCGATGGATGGTCCTGCAAGACCGATCTACGATGTAATGCTGCTAGCCAAGCGTGAGTGTCTTGGAAGTGTATGACAAGGGGTTGTTCACGGTTGGGGTCTCTCCCCATATGCCAAGCTCCCTCGATCGCGTGCTTTGCGACCCCCAGGGTGGTAGCTACGAAAGTGGTCACATTGTCCATCGGTGTAGCCATTGTGCGAGGGATCCCACGAACCATGATATGAGCCTTACTAGCCCTCTGCTCTGCTGCTCCAAGAAAGTGGCCGAGACAGTTACCTTTGCAGGTTCCTGTTTTGCCACATCCACCCATCTGGATGTCTCCTCGATCACCGATTGCATGGTGGCTATCTGGGTCTCTACTGCTGGTGCACTCCCCAAAGCTGTCCATAAAGCAGTCACCGCCTTTCAGAGATGTAAGAGCTCCTTCTTGAGCTTTGTATGAGGCCAGCCTGGTCATGTATAATATAGGCCTGCTTCTGGGTGAAGCGGGCGGGCCTGCTCTTGTGCGAAGCTCCACCTCACGTGCTCGTATGTTATGCACCTCCATCACGAGGGACTCCCAAGCATCTGGCAGCTCAGCTTGTGGGAAGTCTGGTCCTCGTGGGATTTGAAACTGTAAAGGAGCTGGCGCAAATGTAGGTGGATGGGGCTGGATAGTAGGAGGTGATTGATTAAGAGGGATGGAGGAGATGTTTGAAGGAGTGGTGGGGTACTTCCAGCTGAGGGCTGGGAGAGCGGCTGGCTGAGAGGGAGGGGTGAGAGGAAGGATGAGGAGTACTGTGGTCTTGTGTAGGTCATCCTTCGTACGGGTGACATGGGTGATGACACTGGAGTCGAGTCCGTACTAGCAAAAGGTCGAGAGGTCGAGGTCGAGGTGGAGAGAGAGATTTGATATTGTTTTTGGTTCTCTTTTGTTTCTTGGTTTGTTTGTTTATTTTTGCTTAGTCACCTTCTTCCTTTCTTCTTCCTTTCTTGTTATCTTTCCCTTTTGTTATTGGACGTATTTTAGTACGCACTGGGTTTGCCCAACATGACTGCTTATGCTTGGGCATTGATGACGACATAAGGATTGCTTTGCGTGCTAGGTATGTCTACCTTTTGTTTTTCAAAAAAACTTTGTTAGCTCATTTTTAATGTCTTTCATATTCTCTTTTATTGTCATTGTAGAATTCTGTACTTTAGAACAACAAAATACAATTAGATATATTCTAGTGTCACAAAGGTATATACTAAATAAAATATGTGAGGGTTGATACCAAAGCACCCCATCCTTGCCCAAACTATATGGTAAACAACGCATTGGACTTCAAGAGGGACTTTAGTTGAGAGAAGGATCTTGTCTAAAGTGCTTGGGTGTCCTCTTTTGCTAGACATAAGCCTGCTCTCTATATGGTTGCATCAATCTCCTCTACTCCATGTCCCCATGAATTGGAAAGCATAGCTGTCCCAACTGTGCCTTACCAATGAATTTCTTGCCACCCAAGCTGACCTCCTCTACTGCTAGACCGTGGGTTCCAAGTGAGTGGCTGCCTCTCAAATAGTGTCTATGCTGACCCAGGACAGACCTACACAAAGGTGCCTCTATACCCTCATCAAGCTCCTCATGATGGGGGAGCTGTTCCCAGTAAGGGGGGCTTCCAAAAACATCCATTGATGAGAAAGTTTGCAAGCCCCCTCTCATTTTGAGGGTTTTACGGAGTAGACCATGCTGAAGTAGGAATTTCTAGGGCTTTGAGCCTAGAGTAATATCTCACATTGTAAGCTTGCTCAAGAGGGCTCTATTATGCATCTTCGGATTAATGGCACAAATTTCCCTCGCATTGTAGGAAGATCAATTCTCAGCCAAGTCACCAAAGCTTTGGTGACCTATATGTCATCTAATCTTGCTCCAAAAAGTATGAGTCATTGAGGCCGTCTCATACATCCTTGGTGAAAACTCCAACGTAATAGGCAGTGGGCCAACAACACTCTAGGGGGAGCTTGGCAATCTCCAATACATAAGCTTGCTATTAACACTCTTTAGGACAAGATGTCAATTCCTACTTGGCACCCTAAATAACGTGTTGTCTACCCTCTAGGGATCTACTTAAATCGTACAATTTCACCTCAAGTGAGAGAGCTCTCTGTCTCCATGTAGAAGTCCACTGACTTGTGCTAGTTGAGCAAGGCCCCCGAGGCCAAGCATTACTTGTCCAAGAGGAGTTGCACGCTCTCTAGATAGAGTAATACTCAAATCCTTCACAAAAAGGGGATGTATTGTGTGCAAACTCAAAATTGAGTAACACGTCTTGTTAAATTAAGGAGGCACATCCCAATGAGACCTTCTTGTTGTGATCTCAAAATTTATCCTAAGGCCCCTACGGCAGATAGAAAAATAAGGGGGTCTAGTGGACATCCGTATCACACAAAATGAGTGAGCATTGTCATCAGTTCTAGCTCCCCATTGTCTTCTCCATTATCAGCTCATTGGGATGATAGATTAGTGGTGAATAAAGCCTTCATGGACCAGCTGAAGGCTTGTGATGAGCCCTCTAATCTAGTTGGCTTTAAAGGGTGTTTGGAAGGTGGGTAATCCAAGCCATAGGATAGTGCACACATCACCATCTCTTGACCCACTTGTAGGCTGAGGTCATTTCTATGGAGCCTTAACCCAAGCCTTTAAGCAATTTGATTCAATCATTCCAAAGGGGGAGGAATTGCCTAGGATTCTTTAGTGTGAGATGAAGCCACTATGGCAGGGAATGAGATAGGCTAGAGACTTTGGTGCCTTCAGTTTTGGGCTTCTCAAGAAAGGTGGGAGGAGTGGCTTTGAGAAAGGGAGAGAATTTGGGGGGGGGGGGGGGGGGGGGGAGGGGTGGTTGTGAGAAGGATTTGAATGGGGAGCTTGCTTGTAGCACGGATAGAGAGGCAAAGGGTTTACTTGAGGATCTGGCTGGACAAGGGGGACAAAAGGTGGGTGGGTGAGGTTGGGTAAACAAGGGAGGACAAAGAGATGGTGGGGCTCTCCATGTGGGGAGCAACTGTCTTAGGGAGAGGATTCAAGGGCAGTGGTAGTGAACTGTCCCCAAGAAGCACAAAGGGGGTTTGACTACGCTCCAGACCTCTAGGGGGGGGGGGGATGCTTCTTTGGGGCTACAATGGAGTGAAGGATTGAGCTCTCCGACGAGTCTATTGGATTGATAATCATGGATCCTCCGACTGCTCTATAGCTATCTAGTCCTCGGCCTTTTGTCTGCATTTTGTCTCCACAAGTCTCTTCTTTGCATTCTTTGTCATGTGTCTACTCTTCTTCTTGCCTTGTATCTTTGTCCAAACCCGACCTCGAAGGCTCGTCGCTCGGGTAGGGACCTTGTGGAGCTAGCGGGGTTGAGTGGGTCCTACCTACAATTAGCTGATGGGGAGGATCCACCCCTTTCCTAGATAAGTGGCACCGGTGGAGTAGGGGCAAGTCTTGGCGAGGCTGCCAAACACTTTACAACATAGACATTAAGTGGGTAAACCTACTCTGGTAGAGCTCTCCTCTTCCCAAGGTCTCCAATAGCAAAGTGGGGGATTCCGAGACTACTCGAAAATATCCACCAATAGAGTAAAGAATGCTGCATGTGATATTTCATTTCCATGTCGTCCACTGTAAACCCATGGTAACATGGTAAAAGAACGACCAAGTGTGAGCTCAAATAGATTGGATTCTGTTGTAGCAAAACTGGGGTAGTTAATGGTGAGGTAAGTTACAGACAGGAGATCCCTCAGATGGTGACCTTTTAGATGTGGTCTCCTCCTAGGATGAAGGTCAACTAAGCCCAATCCTGAGTTTGGCATCTTGTGGGTGTGAGACCAACAATCAATCATCCCACCATTGCCCGATCTTGAAGCTCCTGAGAACATGCTCTAGAGCTGCTTTCATCAAATTGAGAGTTGGAAATTCTTGTTGTCTATAATGTTTGGGGAAATTCTCACCCTCTTAAACTGCCTCAAGAACATACTTCGATCAATAAGGTGTCAAATTCGTGAGTTGCTCTTATGTTAGCCCTCTCAAAGATAATTTGAGGTAAAGACAGGAGGAAAGTGAGTTTTAAATCGTTGTGATTTGTAAATACTACATACGTTTCAAATCACATCAATTTTTGTGTATTGAAGTAGATAACCGTAAAAACATATTTACTGACCTACTAGATACCTAAATTGTGCGAATTTACAGATAGCTGTTTGTTCATGACCTTGCAGGCTCTATATGGAGCAATCAGTAAACAAAAAGAACAAGTGGCAGCTATTGAGGGTGAGAAACACTCTCTTAGGAAAGCCGTTAGAAAAGAGCGTGTGAAAGTGGAGCAACATGTTGCTACGCTTAGTTCTATAGATAACCGAATCAAAGTGACTCAGAGGAAGATGCAGCAAATTGTGGCTAAGCGATTGAAGTTCCTTGAGGAGTATACCAAAATCTTGGTTTCTGTTCAAGACATTGAGGCAAGCCAGGATAAACTCGTCAAAGAAACTGAAAGGATCCAGGGAGAAAAGCAGGTTCTTTTCCACATCAAGCAGTCTCTTTACAGTACTGCCTACACAATTCAAGTTTGAATAAAATGAAAATAATAGATACAGCTACCAAATGCCATGATATTTATTTGGCGAGTGCAGGTAGTTGAGAAACAGTTACTAAAAGAAAGTCAAGACCTAATCGATTTGGAGGATAAGATGATCAGAAGCTTGGGGGAACAAGTTACCTTAGAGAATTCTCATCAAAAGCTAGTACAGCAAATTCTGAAAGTTAGGCAGGAAGTGAACAAAGAAGACATGATGATTACAGAACTGGAATTCGAGTTGGCCCAAATCCGCAATGATATTTTGAAGGTCCAAAGTTATAATCAGAATGTGCGTGACACCTTAAATTCCCTAGATTCAGAGATTGGTCAGAAGCATTTAGTAGTTTCGAAGATGGAGGCAGAGATTAGAAGAAAGCGTTCCGAGGTGGACATGAAAACTAAAGAGATCGACAGATTGAACAAGCAGTACGATAAGCTAACAGCTAATTTTGTAGATAAAGACTTTACACCTTGGGATCATATGATCTCAAATATCACATATGAGATTTCTGCAAAAGTGAAAGCTTCTACTCAACTGCAAAAGCAATGGTTGAGTATGCAGACTGACTTGGTTAACTTGACAAGTGAGAACAGTTGTCTTTCTGAAAAGACACATAAATTAGAAAGTGGAATTGTGTCTTTAGTGCAACAAAATCAAAGGCTTGAAAACGAATTTGGATTCCTCACCAAACACATAAAGGATCTTGATGACTGTATGCGAGTCAAGCACAATATGATTATCAGGTATCTCTGCCCTGCCCTTTCTTTCTGTATTATTTTACCTGTTCTAAATGATAAACCTCAGAGATTCAGATTAGATTGCTGTCTTTAAAAAACCATGGAAGTGCTATATATATTTGCAGCATTTAAACTCTGTTCGTGCTCTGTTCTAAGGGCATAGATCCTGCACTTTTGCATGAAAATGTGTATGTAATTTTAATTGCTAACCTTCCTTTCTTAGTATGATATTAGATCTGTCTCAATTTATCTCTGTTTTCATTATTGGTTTATATCAGTGTCATGATTCGGATAATTGATAATGATTTACATTCTCTTAAGGTCTTTGTGTAGAGGCTGTATGAAGAATGACTGATCATTTCTTTTGAAGTGCTGAATTAATATATATCAATGCTCCTGCATTTGCTCAATACATGAAACACGATTTTATTTGTATAATCAAACATACAAGGGAAGAAATTATACCCATGCTGACTAGAGCTAGAATAGTACCGCAAGGGCTGGCGATGCTCATCTCCTTAAGTTTCTCACGGTGGAGATGGTTAGCGAAGCATGTAGGCCAATTTACATGCCAAGGATCATAAGTTTAGTTTTAAGCTTGAATATCATCTTTCATCAAGTTATTGCATGATAAAATCAAGAGAAAACATGCCATAAATTATTTTAGTAATGATGGCAAAGTTGAAGGATGCCAGTGAACCAGAAAAGAGCAGGAATACAAGAAACAGTTAGAAGCTGAAAGATTCTTATTTACAGCAAGAGCAATCCCCATTATTAGTTGGCTTCAGGTCAAAAGCATTAAATAGTAGATCAATTAGATACCATGAGGTTAGGGACAGAGGAGCTCAAGGAAAAGGATATTTTTTCTTCTACATTTTGAAAAGCTTTTGAGGCGATGTCAAGGTACAAGCTATGGGACAGAAGGGCAACTATATCGGAAGGTTTGGCTGAGCTGTTAGATAGCTCAGAAGGGACAAAAGAAAGTCACCAGTAACATATGGTGTGGTCACTGACTCCAAATACATTCAATTGAGAGGGACAACTCAAGGCTGAAACCTTTATTGACTCAACACAAACACACATAGCATAGGGGCCTAGAAAGCCCAACCCTGGTCGAAAGGATCCTCGTCCTCAAGAGAGAGGCCATGAACCTCTGCTGTAGCTGCATGTATCTCTTCGGGGGGCTCTTCAGGTTCAGCTTGTCTTCATCCAGAAGATTTGCATGATGCTTCTCTTGCTCATGTTACTTCTTCTTGAAGCAATGGGCTTCAATGTGTCCTTTCCTCTTGCAAAACCTGCAAATAATGTTCTTGTTGGTCTTCCATTTGCTTGTGGAAGCAAATACGTGATCATGAGGAGAGGCAAGAGCGGCTTCCTTATTGCGACAGTCCTTCTCAATGAGGAGTGCCACCATATCATCAAACATGGTAGTGGCAAGGCGAAGGACTTAAAGAGTGTGCTCAAAGCGAGAAATTCCATGCATACTCTTCATAAGGAGAGCCATCCTACCTTCATCATTAGGTGGGCTCTTCAGACTTGAAAGTTGTTGAACAAGAGATTGAAATTGGGGATGATCACTCAACTTATCGTTGTCTTCCATTTTCAAATCATAAAACTTGAGCTTTAGAAAGACTTTAGAGGTGGCGATTTTATTACCAAACAAGGTTCCAAATCTGCTTAGCTGTTGACTTGAAATCCACATGATGGATGAGAGAGACGGCTAAACAAAGACCAATGAGGGCAATGGTCTTAGCATTCTGCTGCTCCCAAATCCTTTGGTGTTGTTGATCAAGTAACTCAGCCTGGTCATCCTCAACAACATCCAAGACAATCTCTTTCGCTCATAACCTCGTCCTGGGATATTCATAGGTGAGTTAACAAACTAGATAGAGAGACAAGGAGGAGCATGAAAGACCATCGGTGACAACCATCCTCCCCTGAGCATTTTTTTAACGAAGAGCCTTGAGGCTTCCAAGAGCTCCTCATCTATGAGGGGAGGGGCTCTAACTGTGCCATGATGTCTGGGGTGACCATTGGGAGATTGTTGGGCCCATTGCATGTTTTGAAACCTATTGAGAGCACTTTCTTCCCCTCTCTCTCAAGGGCAGTGTATAAGGAGGAGCTGTTGGATAATAATAAGACTTCATAGTTATAAGATTACGTCAACTCAATGCGTGACACAAATGGAAGTGGAGTAGAACCAATAGACTTGCATGTTATTACTAGATTCCCATTTTACTAGAGTCTTCCGGAAGTCTGTTAAGAGCTCTGAAGATACCAGTGGGAATGCAAAAAGCGTTCGCTATAAATTTTTCTTCATGAATATTTATAGAAAAAGAGAAGATGACAAATAAAATTCAATACCTTATCAACATGGCAGTGAATTTATAGTGCCAGGGAGATCATTGTACAAAATGAGCGCTAGAGATATTAGATAGAGAGTGGATCATTCATGGCTGGCTACTATAGGCAGATGGAAGAATGGAGCTAAGCAGATTGTAGTTGGAAGAATTAACCAAAGAGGACCTAGAGATGAGGATTTGAAGGAAAAGCGGATCACCTTTACGAACAAGCGAATCGCAAAGCTGGCCTTACAAACCCAATATATTCCATGAGGATTGCCCAAGGAGAGCAAATCATAATTGCAATTCCATTGTGAAGTCAAAGGAAATCTCTATCACGCAGTGGAGTTAATTGTTCTGCAACCCCAGTGACTTAGCCATGCATGTTTGAGGATGATTATCCAACGCTTAGAGGAAGAGGGATAGAGCCATCCAAGGTAGTGGAGGATGCGATTGGATCGGCCAATGGAGGAGTCGTCCCACTTGACAGTGAAATGGTGAGAGACTCCACAAGGAGGCTGAAGGAGACACCATTGTCTAGAAAGAAAGTTTATTAACATCTATAAAAGACCGAAAGGTATATGAGACTTAAAAAAAAAAGATATAATAAAAGCTAAGTGGTGGGGCCACTAAACGGGCACCCCCACCCAATGCTAGTGTTTGAGATGATAAAATAAGTACATCACATTGTCACCTATGAGAGAGAGAGAACACAAATGTAAAAGACAACGAGGGGAGGTTTATCAGATGTATGTATGGTGTCTTTGGGACCAACTCCACCGATTGGATGAGGAGGATCTGGTGAGGGCTGGCATTGTCGGGGAAGACAATCAGTATAAATCGCTGCTGATGCTCAGCATGATCTGTCTGGCCAGGTCCCTCCCTCCTCTGTACTCTTTGAGAGGTAGAGGAACTGATGGTAGTGAATGTTTTCAGAGAAGAAAGCAAGAACTACAAGCTTTCTAGATGTAACCTTTTCTGAAGTTAGGTGAGAGTTTGTCTTCCAAGTTTTCCAAGTCGTGGGTGACTTTAAGGAGTGCGACTTCCAAGCTTCCCAAGTCAGTGTGACTTAATGGAATTCCAAGTTTCAAGGGCATCAATTGTTAGAAATGACCCAACAGAGGGTACACACACAGCGGAAGACTTATAGTAACGTCCAGGAGCTCACACTGTGTGTGTGTGGGGTGTGGAATCACAAACTTCTTTACTTAATGTGCGTAACATAGATTAGATGTTCAGACTCATCAATAGACAATGAACCAGCCAGATAGAGAAACCACCAAAATATATTTCTGTCCAAAACTATGGACACAAAACAAAAGATATAGATCCAGAGTCCCACCAATGGTGTGGTCCTCTGATCTTACCACAAGGTCCTCCTCCTATCAACCAGTTATCTCTAGACTCGAGTCCGCGTGCTCCACCTCGAGCTTCTGTAGACTATCCGTCCAGATCCTTTCCACCTTGCTGTCTTTGCACCAGCCTAGGTGGGCAGCACTCTGAGCTAGGTCTGCAGCTCTACAGCTCTCTTGTCTCCTTCTGGATAGAAGACTACAAGTAGCTGATCTGCTGCTCCTGCTCCCTGAACTGCTGCTCCAAGTGATAATGAATGAGGCCAAGAGCCTCTCCTTATATAGGCCCTAAGGCCTGCTGAGAAAACCGACCAGTCTGTCCCAATCTGGGCCGACTGGACAGACAGGTTGGCTGGCCCAACCGACCTGGTTGGCTCAGCCCAACCAGCCCCAATAGGGCCCTTTACTGGCCCCACAAAATCACCCTCCTGGGCTCTCTTTTCCAGGGCTTGCTGGCCCACGATTCTATGCAGGGGCTGGCCCTTGGCCAGCCCTAGATAGGGCCTGGTTGGCTGGCTTTGCCCAGCCCAACCAGCCCTCCATATGGGCTGCCATGTGCTGCCCCATCCCCCGCCATGTCAGTGCCTGTTCTCCCTGCTGGTTCTGCCCTCTGCCAGGCTCTCTCCAGCCACGTATGCAGCGCTGTACTGTTCCATACATTGCTGATGTCATTGCGCCTTTTACCTGGGACACCCCGCCAACCATGAATGCTCCATATCTCCACACATCCAGGTAATCTCTCTTTGGGCACATCCTGCCCTAGGTCTCCCTCCCCCATGCTCTCCTCATTTGGGGGCTAACAGATGGGGAGGTGACCTTTCCAACATCAATGACTTCACAAGCTTCCAAATTCTATATGTCATGTGTGACTTCCAAGGTTTATAAATCGAAGTCACCATTTTACTTCTGATAATCTCTCAGGGCTACACTTTGACTTGGATCCTCGAATGTCTTCATCGTCATCTTTTGGTGAGTTTTATGTCCTTGATGGTTTCCAATGGTCTGGAAAGTTTAAGTGAAATCTATCTTATGATTATCTTTCAGATATGCTCCTAAGAAAGAAAAGTGTGTATACTTTGGAGGGTGCACTTCCATCCAAGAGGACTGGTTCCATAGATGCCTCAGGAAGACATCAAAGTCTCCGATGGACTGATCTTACATTCCCCAGTTTAAGCTTTTCCTTGTGCCAATTACTTACGAGAGGGACTTTTCTTTTTCTATTTGAAAAGGTCATGACACAAGCAAAGACAAATTTGTGGAATATTGTAAATGGATGTTTTTAACATTCTGATCCTCTAAGTTCTTGTATGCAGACTCAATGACTTAATTGCTAAAAACACTGCCCTTCAGGAATTTCTTGAAAGGGAGAACTATAACATTCATACAAGCAATGCATTTTCTCTCAAAGATCTAGAGAAAAATCTTGTTAAGCTAGAAATACAGCTGAGGGATTCTTCTAAAGAAAAGGATGAGGTTAGCAGAGACGTGGCTGAGCTTCAGTATCACATCAAACTTTGGACCAGTAAGATAGCCTTTGAGAAGCAAACACAGGTACTGAAACAGACTTTTAAGCTTAATACTGTATGAGCAAGCCACTTCACTTGACTAATTTATGACATTAAGGTATACACCACTTGATACATAAATGTGCTATGACTACTTTTTGAGTATGCAGGAAGAATTCGCAGTATGAAAATGGAGTATCCTGCAACCTCTATCAGAGATTTCCCGTTTTTTCCTCTTTGGAGGAATAGCTCAGGAGTACGCAGAGCTTCATCAAATTCATAATGAAGCTTTTCCGGATCCAACTCGTTTCCATAAGATGGAAACTCGTGTGATCACTCTAGGCTGTATGGAATTGCATACTAGATCCCATGAGTGGGGTAACCACCTTGAGCAAGTAACCTTCAACCTTTCACGTAACAGTGAAGAGTCACGATCGCAATAACCAATCCATGAGGGACAAGAAAGTGAGCTCACCTCCCGCACCCAACCATACGTTCCAAACTTTCAGTCACCCCCAGGCCTGAGGTCTAGCCCACAAAAGCTAGTCCAATTGATAGTCAGAACATGTGTCCCATACCACATGTACCTTCCATGAGGCTAGGGCTCCTGGCTAATAGGTCCCCATAGTTGGGAGCTACTCAGTCAAGACATCTGGAATAATGAGCCCTTGGCTTGCGTATATAAGTCCAGCTCTATGTCTCGCACCCAGTTTGGCTTGCCTCAACCCTAGATCATCCAATTTCAGGTTAAGTAGAGGCCCATCCCTTTGTGCACATACTCTATTTACCCCCTTACACATAGTCCTGATAAATCAAGGAATTATAATTGCCTCCTTCAGCTTTTTATAAGTTAGATGCCTCATAAAAACAATTCACACCCCGATAATTGAAGTCGCCACAGCTTATTCAGCTATAACTAAGGACAAAAAGCAAGCTTTGCTGCACAAGCCAATGCCCTGCTTCAAGAAATCTCTGCTTTCTTTTAACAAAAACTCTCTTGTAAGCTATGTGCACCACATTGTGACTATTTCAAGTCTTTCAGGATCTAAATTGCTTTCTTCGATTTTTCCCAATTTGAAGGTCCCATCTTTGACATTTGGACACACACATTCCTTCTACCATCAATCTGGAAAGTAGTCTTCAATGTGATGTGCTTTTCCAACGTTCCCCTTTTAAAAAATGACATTTGATCTAAGACAGGATGACGAGTAGCAAGAGAGCAAAATGGAGTCTTCTACAAATTGACAAATACAAATTCAAAAACGCATCTCAAGCTTGGCTCTAATACCGATATATCCCACACTTGGGGTAATCACCTCAAGTAAGAAGATGTTAACCTGTCAGGTCACAATGACGAGTACATGATCACAATAACGGAATGGGCTAGTGATCTTCATAGTTTTCAAACCCCCTTCTTACCATGAGTTTTTCTTCCCATGAATTTTCATTTCCTAAGGGCCTTTCCAATTGGTGATTTTGTAAAAAGCATCTCAAGATCTCAGCCTGTTTTGAACAAGCATTTTCGTCATCATTTGTGATGCTAGTTTTGTATGTACCCTTGATTGTTTGTTGCTTGATTTAGCTCAAAGAGAGGTTTCTCCATTTTTATGCATTCTCTAAAAGATATTCTGAAGTGCTGATGTCTTCACAAGCGGTGTGCAATTCAAGAGTTCAGCCTATCTTGGCATAAACAGAATTCATTACTATTTGGAAGCCTGGTTTCTCTATGTTGCATGTTCTAACTCAAAAGTGAGATCATTACCATCTCAGACACTTTACTCCATCTTCAAGTTAGTTTTCCCTTGCAATGCATACCTAACTGTATCAGCACAATAACGTATATGGAAGGTCATAATCTTTATTGCAACAAAGAATCACTGTTTTTTGTTCAAGTGTGCAAGTTATGACTATTCTTCCCAACCAGATCCTAACCAGCCTGTTGTCCCATACCACCAGCAGGTGGCGCCTAGAGGCATGGGATCTGCTGCTGGACCTTGGGCTACGCGAAGTTGCAGGTGTGCATCCGTGACTCAATCCAGGATCAGACCTAGTACCTGGGAACTAGACTTGCTTCCATCGGCTTTCTGAGAGCTGAACCTCTCGGTCTCTTTAATAGACTCGGGCCCAATGCGCCAAAAATAGAGAAAACCTCTAACTGGTTCGTACCCTTGCCACTCAACCCGAGAATCAAGCCTGCCTAGCCCTAAGCCTCCCCAGGCTACCTGAGTTAGTCTTGTGTACCCCAGTACACGTTAGATACCAATACTTGCACATGACATACTTACGTCAAATACCAATACGTGCACATGACATACTTCCCCTCCTCTAAGAACTCACTCCTGAGTTCGCTAAAAACCTGGGAATGTCCTCTGAAGGTTCTGTAATGTCTCCCATGTTGCATCCTCCTCAACATGATTCTTCCACTTGATCTTGTTTTCCTGATAGTTCTATTCACAAAATTCAAGAATACTCTCAGGTTCGTGTGGAATAAAAGTCAAATCTGTAACTTCTATTATTTCTTGAGGAGAAACAAGTGATCATCCGCACCTAGTAACTCTTTCAATAGTCTACTGACATGAAATACTGGATGTACTTTAACATTAGGAGGCAATTTTAGTTTATATGCAACTGGTCTAATTCTTTTAATAATCTTGAACGGACCACAGTATCTGGGGGATAATTTCGGAACCAAACTAGTACTTAGGCTCTTGGATTCCTTGGGAATACGTAAATATACCATCATCCCTTCATAGAACTCTTTGGGTCAATGATGTCTATAAGCATAAAATCTGTCTCGATCTTAGGTACTTCTAATAGACTCCTTGGCAAACTGCAACATTTCTTGCATGTCTTGCAAGAATGTCCTGGCAGCATCATTTTGAATTCCCTTGAACCTAACCATAACTGGTGACTTAGATTGAAACCCGTACAGAAGCATAAAAGGACTGTAACTAGTACTCGAATGCTTTGCACTATTATAAGCAAATTCTATCATGGGGAAATAATCTTCCCATGAAGACTGTCTCTTAGAAACTTATGCCCGAAGCATATCTTCAACCAATTGGTTGACCTTCTCTGTACGGCTATCAGATTGTGCATGATATGAGGAATTCATACTTAGAGTAGTTCCAACTTCTAAAAAACAAGTGTTTAGAAGCTACTTATAAACTTAGAGCCCCCGTCGTCGGTGACTATGTCAGAAGCAAACCATATAGCTTAAACAAGTGGTCCACAAACTCGTGAGCCAACTGAATGGCTGATACGGTCGATCTAGTAGGTAAGAATCAAGCCATTTTTGTCAGACGGTCGACTATGACCCAAATGGAGTCGTGACCCTTATGCGTTCTAGGCAAAGCGGTAATAAAATCCATGGAAATACATTCCCATTTATTACCCAGGATTTGTAATGGCTGTAATAAACCCGTGCTTCTAAGGCGTTTTGCCTTCGTAACTTGACAAACCCGGCAACCTACAACATAGTTTTCAATAAATGCATTCATCTTAGGCCAATAAAAGGTATGTTTCACAAGAGAAAGAGTCCGATGTATACTTGGATGTCCAGCACCCACTAGAAGATGAAGGACAAATTGATGTAATGGAGTGTACCTAGGGGTACAAGGTTTGTTTGTGTCACCACATGGTGGCTAGTGTGACCAGGGTTGGTGGTAGAAGGTTCTAGTAGGTGTGATTGAGAGATTCATGGAGATGATTGTGGATCTAGATGCTCTACTGAGCTCACATATGATGTCATACATGGAATGCAACCAGTGCCTATATATTGGCCATCTCTCATGTGAATAAAGACGCTTTTTCTTCATCTTGACTCCACACCATGTTTTCCATTGATGCTCCAATTTGTGGTATCAGAGCTTGGTTCATCCTCCTTGAGCCCTCCTTGAGTGCCATGTGGCAGTCTTCTTCTTCATCTTCCTCAAGCTTACCATGCTCACCCACTTCAAACCTGAGTTTGCAACAGCTTGATCTTCCATCTCACTTAGTAGTTTGCCTAGACCTTTCAGCCCCATGATCTCCAGCCTAGGGCGACTCTATTGATTAGTGGGATGTGGAAAAGAAGCCGCCATTTCGCCATGGCAAGCTCTACAAGCTGGAACAAAGCTCAGGCCTGTTCTACTCTCTGCCTCAACCATTTGCGAAATGCTTTCACAAGGAGCTGGGCGACCTTACTGCTAAGCTCTCCATGAAGTTTGGTGGCCATTGGTCTTGATTTCGAGCTGTGGTGATTGAAAACCAGTTGAGTTTCCACCTCCAATGCTGGGCGACGTGTGTAAGGGCTGCGCCTTTGCTTCCTGGTGTTGATAGTCCTTGGTTTAGGCTTCCAATTGATGCTTTCAGATTCGTTTTGCTGCTGTGTGTATGGTGAAAGCTGAGCCGCCTTCTTGTGCTCTTGGTTGTCTTTTGGAAGAGATAGTCAAAGTTTGACTTTCAGTTGACTACAGTTAGTCAAATTGTCAGTTACCACTCAGTTTCAGATTGCTATACTTTCACTTGAGGTGTTTGCTTTGTGGATCCTCCAATGAAGACTATGTGAAGACAGAGGAGAGCCAAATATCAAGTGAAGAAGACCCTAGTAAAGGGACTTGTGGGAGTCTCATTCACCTGCAAACATTCTACTGTGTATTCATGGAAAGATAGTTATTGAACATGCCTTCTTCTTGTGGTTCTAGCAACACTCCATGTGTTAGGAAGATAAAGAAGAAGAAAACTCCAAGATATAACAATAGGAAGGTCACTAAACTCCAAGGCAAATCCCAAGTCCCTCACTTTATCAATATGCAAAGGACCTTGGCTTTTTAGATTTCATTGCTTGTAACATGCATCTATATGGTGATGGTTCTTTTTGAATTGTAAGGGACTAGACACTGCTACATTAGTGGTAAGACCTTCCCTATGGCCTCCAAAATCAAGATAGATAAGTTTGAGGGAGAGGGTTTTCATACTTGGTAGACCAAACTGAAATTTATTCTATGAAAAAGGGGATCTGGAATGTGGTTAATGGAAAAGAAAAGAAACCAACCACTAGGAAAGGAGAAGCTTTATGGCTCCCTAAGGATGAAAAAGCACTAGCCATAATTGCTCTTGGATTGAGTGATTCTTTTATCCACCACATTGATGGCTGTGAGACTGCTCATGCTGCATGGAATCATCTTGAGCTTGTCTTTGGAGCACAGGGGAGGTGTTTCAAGTTTAGCTTACTCATCAAATTCTTTGATCTGAAATTGGATAGAGGAGAATCCATCTCTTTATATTTAAACTCCATGAAGAGCATACTGACTCAGTTATCTACCATCACGTTTAATCTTGATGATGACATTGTAATTGCTATCTTACTTAGAAGCCTAACTGAGGAATATGGCACTATTGTCACTACTCTCACCAATATACCAGAGATTAGTTTGGTGGAAATTTAGGCATCCCTCTTGGAAGAGGAAAGGAAAATCAAATAGAGGAATGACTACAAAGAATATGGGGCATATTTGGCCAAAAGCAACTTCAAGGGCAAGAGTAAGATGAAGTGCAACTTTTTTGAAAAACCTGGACATTTTGAGGAAGAGTGCTATGCAAAGAAGAAATGTTCAGCAAACCTTATGAAAGAAGCAGAGACAGAAGAAGAAGAAGAACCAGAAGATGTTGACGCTCTCACTGCTTTTGCCACCCAAGTCAATCTTGACAAGGGTAACGACCCATATGTTTTCTAAGTTGTTTGTGTGTGTGGTCAATAATGGTTCTCTGCCATGGATAGTCCATCCTTAAATGATTGTCAGTCCTCTGTTTGAGGTTTTACCTTGTTGGACCCATGGGGATTTCCATACATAGTCATTGTCAAATCCTCCAATTGTAAACCAAGAGTCCTAGGAGTGAGTCACAGGTTGGGGCCATGTGTGTTGCCACATGATGGTGGGCAAGCCATGGAGCATCCCATGTACTACTGCTGAGGGATGAGGTCATCAATTTGTAGAGAGGAATGAAGGACAAATTGATGTAATGGGGTGTAGCTAGGGATACAAGGTTTGTGTGTGTCACCACATGGTGGTTAGTGTGACCAGGTTAGGTGGTAGGGTTCTAGTAGGTGTGATTGAGAGATTCATGGAGATGATTGTGGATCTAGATGCTCTACTGAGCTCACATATGATGTCATACATGGAATGTAACCAGGGCCTATATATTGGCCATCTCTCATATGAATAAAGACGCTTTTTCTTTATCTGGAGTCCACACCATGTTTCCATTGATGTTCCAACAGAAGACCCTCTGGTTCCATCCTTGCGTCTAGCAATGGCTGCGCGATCCATTCAAAGTATGTGTATGAGGGGCAAGATTATACCCTCTATTACCACAACACCGCCGTGTACCAAGTGCTCAACAATCCAGAGGTACAGGTCTCCCTGGTGATGACAGGTCTCAAGCCAATGGTGGACCGCCTGCCATGTCACCTCAGCATGAAGCTCCTCAGGGAGTTCATCGACAGGTTGAGAATGTTGGATCGAAGATCCGAAACATCTGGCACACATATCTTTCCATTCCAGAATAACAAGCCGTTCCTAATCATCCACTGACCTCCGGCCGCCTGTACCGTAGGTGGCACAATCCCTGAGTCCTAGTTGACCATGGAGCTTCCATCTTGGACCTTTTGCCAATAAGAACTGAAGTGACTATTAATTATGCAAAGCCCCCTCAAGGATTGAAATAGGTCTGAGGATATTTTCGTAAATGACATAGCATTTACAAACTTGACTCAACTTGAGGCATCCGCCACACTATTCTTGGAACCCTTTCGATAACATATTTCAAAATCAAAATCTTGCATTAACTCTGCCTATTTAGTCTTTCTGCTCCTCAATTCAGACCCGTCACACACATACTTGATTGACTGATAATCTGTCAATACAAGAAACTTCGAACCATACAAGTAGTGTCTCCAAATCTTTAGAGCATACACAACTGCATAGAGTTCTTTTTCTAGTGTGCCGTGTGGAGCTTCGGTCTGGCGCTTGCATGTGGTTCTTGCACTATATCGACTTTATTATCGACAACCATACCAACTAAAATTTGATCGTCAACACCGCCACTTTCCCTACTCACCAATCTTCGCATTAACGCGCTCAAACTTTTCATCGAGAGTAGTGGGGAATTCACTGAAGGCATTCTTCGTAATCAGATCATTGTAGAGGCTCTGGTCATCATCTGCATGATAATTCATATCTTGGTCTCCCATCGCAAGCCCGGGGTCTATGGAATCAGCCACCATGACTGAAATTTGATTTAATGAAGAAGGTAGACTAGAGAAGAGAAGCAATCGGGTGGGCTCGGAGCTAGGAGGTAGGAATGAAGTGAGAGCTGGCCAGATAGGGGATGACTAAAGAAGGGAAAGGGTGGCCGATGAAGAAGGTAGGTTGGTACGAGCTGACGATCAGCTCGAATCTCTTGACCTGGAACTCCCGCTCTTGGCTGTGCCGTACGGACGTCTGCAACAGGCCGTATAGCATATCTGGATCCCGAACTTGATGGTGTAGAGTAGCTTGGAGCATGCACAGTCCATAGGCTGGAGTAGAGAACGAAGTGGACAAGTTTATAGGCTGGTAAGCAGGCTTTTAGGAAAGCCTTGCTTTTCAAAAGCCCTCCCTCCAAACTTGGAGAGGATGGTGCTTTTTTAAGCCTCTAGGCCCCCCTGAAAAGCACCCGTCCCATATCGCGATCTGGCCCTAGCGTGCTGTGGTACAGATGGTTGCCCCCGGATCATCCGTGAGAGCATGAGGATCTGCAAGCGCTCCACCCGTGTCCACTCTATCTCTGACATGTCAGGTCCCCAACAAGGGCTGCCATACATACTGGCTGGTCGGACCAAGGAGTCGAAGAGAAGAGACTTGGTCCGAGGGTCCTGAAAGTGTGAGTGGAAGTATTGTCTCTGTAGCCGAGCCAATGAGGCGTATCCTCTGCTCAGTCTGGCCTGCATCGCTGGTCTCATCGTGAAGATCGGGTCAGAGAAGATGACCCCCAAGCAAGTGTATGAGAGAGAGAGAGAGAGAAAGAAAGTCTATTAACGTCCACAGAAGACCAAGAAGTCTATGGGACAACATGAAAACCAATTCGTACATCAGCTTAGGGAGGGTAGCTCCTAGGGAGTGCATAAAGCAGCTCCATTTATTGAGAGAGAGAGAGAGAGAGAGAGAGAGAGAGAGAGAGAGAGAGCTATGAGCTCACTTGAGTGTAACCTTTTTCACTAGTTTGTTTGCCCAATATCGTAGCTACAATCTCCATCAACTCTTCCACTTCTCTTCATTCCACTGCATCTTTTTATACTCCCACCTCAACGATTTTCATTGTCAAGGAGGAGGATGCTTTCATCATTGTACTTTCCAAATGATGTAGCAATCTTTGGAAGGTGTCCACTCCAAAAGACATTGTTACACCTGCTACCTCAAAGAGTAAGAATAACACGCATGACCAATGACCAACAAAGCAACATAGAATTCTGCACAGCCTAATATCTGGAGTGGATATGGAGCAAGGTGAGATGAGGAGACGATGGCTATGGCGGATTGAAAGTAGGAATCACAAGAAATGTAGACAATGTGTAGACACAAAGTGTGAAATATTAGATAGGATTCGGGTACATTCTTGTATAGTTATAAGGGCTCATTCATTGAACATCACCTATGATGTCACATATTCCACCTACCATGACCCTTGTAATCATCGAGAGGCATGACCCTTACACTTTTTTAAGTGAAATCCATGTATTTTAATATTACAAGAGGCTGTCCCCAAAGTGGAGATCAGAAAATTTCATTGTAAGACAAGTAGATAGAGTAATCTAGTTGACAAACAAACAGCCAATCAAAAAAGGATTGGCATGCCCCTACACACACACACACCCCCCTAGCTCTGAATTACCCGACAACCCCCCTTTGGAGAAAGCAGGTGCTGTTTGAGAAACCTTCAATAGCCATAGTGATTTGGATGCAAAACTACAATCATGTGATACAAAAGAACACAATGATGCCAGCACTTGATCTCTCATGTCAGGCCTGGTATAAGAGCTTTACCGCTTATGAAAACCTATGTTAGTCTACCAAAAATAATAAGCAGTTGTATGCAAATGATGGAGCCGTTTTATAACATCAAGACAAAAAGGAAATACACAGGATTATTGCATTCAATTTTGGGGGACATCCCGGACAGAGAACCCTTGACACTCACACAACAAGAAATGGACTCGAAACACATAAAGACTTTTAGAAAGCCCTATCATAATCTTCCTCACTAAGAAAAAGATCTGGAATAGTTGTAGCCTGTGAAAGATTTGTCTACTATGCTGTGAATACTTCCGTTTCATCTTCATCTTCTCCTTGCACAAGGTTAGCATGATTCTTTGCTTCCCCTTTCAATCAACAGCCATAGATTTGTTGGGATTGAATGCTCCTTTAGCTTGTTTTTTAAGCCGGCCGTCTTCTAAAAATATTGCAAAATGTCATCAAAAGGCGTCCCTTGAGCCACTCAGAGATAGGTCATAGTCTTAGAGCACCTGGATGTATCTTCTATGTTGGTTAGAAGCATTGTTTTCTTATTATGTTCAACTCCCAAAGTAGAGAGTTGTTGCAGAATAGAACCAAGTTTACGTAAGTGTTCTCCCAAAGCATCAATCTCATTCATTTTTAGACCCAACAACTTCTGCTTGAGAAAGGCTTTGGGCCCTATAATTTTGTTGCTGACAAGATGTTCCAGCTTATCCCATGCTTCCTTAGCAGATTTATCAAAATCCACATGATGAATGAGGCTATCTGCAAGGCCAAGTCTGATGAGAGCGAGAACTTTGTCATTCTTGTCTTGTAAGACACGAGTCTTCTCAGCACCTTAAGTGGTTGCAGCAGCTTGCTTGTCAATGCTGTTGATGACATTCCATATGCCATCCTTCATCAAGAGAAGGCGAATCTTTTTCTGCCATATTGGAAAAATCTTTACGAATACACTTTGTATGGCTCCATGAAGAGGATTGCAGAGATGATATACAATAATATTGCTATATGGGAAGGTCTTACCAACTAGTGGCAGTGTCTATTCCCTTAGACACAATGCTAACTACTATTCATAGAAATATCAGAGCAATACATGAAGTTAATGGTGGTGCATGTTTGGCAAACAGTTAAGTCCATAGCCATAGTGGATAGATCCTTAAGAGACACTCTGCTTCCATCTTAAGTGACAGAAATCAGGCATGGGCAGAGCCTCATATGATCACGATGGGCTGTTTTCGGCCATGGGAATACTAGTAGCTTTGACATGCTGCAACGAGAACCATTTGGAGATCAACTATATGAAGCTGCAACCATTTTCAATATATTTCTGTCATTAGAAAAACCATGTAAGAAGCGTTTGATGCACAACTGTGCAGAGGCTGGTGTCGTATATTCATGTAGAGGAAAAAAGAGAATGTGGCAGTCAGACTGATATGCAGGCACAGATGGCATATCTAACGATATGCGGATGACAAGATGGCTGTGGGTGATTATGTGGACAAGAGGGAAATGATTGAGAGGCCTGTTGGAGATGGCGAAACCAGTAAAGATGGCCGAAGTAGAAGGGGTTGGGCATTGTGCTGGTCGGCGGACAGTTCCCTGGGCATTATAACCGTCATGCAGGAGGAAACAGGGCATAGTAGAGAGGAGAAAACGAGTGCAGGTCTAGCATAGAAGGAGAAAGGGGCGGCCACATCATGAGAATAGAGCAGTCTGCTAGAGAGGGATGTATCATGTATGCAACTAAATGGAAGCAGTGATGGAAGTAGTTCACCCATGCTCTGATACCAATTGAAGGAGATGTGGAGCAAGGTGAGAGGAGGAGACAATGGCTATGGCGGATTGAAAGTAGGCGTTGCAAGAAATGTAGACAGTATGTAGACAATACATGCTTATAGAGCCACAAGTGCAAATCGATTGACATCACCTATGATGTCACATACCTCACCTACCATGACCCTTGTACTCACCAATAGGCATGACCCTTTTACTCATCAAGAGGCATGATCCTATCCACACACACACACACAGTTTTTTTTGGGGGGTGAAATTATTAACAGTAGTTGTCTCCAAGAAGGAGAGCAATTACATCTTTAGAAAACTTGCATATATGCCAGCAAATGAGAGTAAACCAACTGGCCCGCATGCAGACAATCATAAAACGACTGCCTAAGGGACGCTCAGAAAAAAGAAAACTTGTTTAGAGAAGGATCACCAAAAACACAATGGTTGGGCCCAATAGTGAACCCAGGCAAAGAAAGGATCATATACCTGCCGGTCAAGTGCGCGCGCATACACACTTTTTTTTTTTTTTTTGTGGGAACATACACACACACACACACACATGGTCACACACATACATAGCTCCGACTTGCCCAACAATATCAAGAGGTATGACAAATGAATGTGCACATCTGTTCAACTGTCATGTTTCCATTTATCCACCGGACCAAAAAAAATGCAAAGAGAATCCAGCATCATCATGACAGCCATGCATGCCTTTTCCATACCATTTGCCATTGGCCACTACCATTTCTTCATGTTTGACATCGAAGAGGTTGAATTTATGCCTTCTCTCCTACAAGATATTTGCGAGACAAATAGCCTGTTACTGCCATTCCAACATCTCCAAGGGACGATGATGCCCCAACAACACATAATACAAAGATGGCAATTGTTCTTAAATACACACATCAAGTATAGAATTACAAATATACACAAGCATGGACACATATATGAGCAGGAATGAAGCCACCACTGGATGTTCCCAACGATATTGTGCTAAGAAAATTAGATGGTAGAAGTGTGTTAATACATGATACAACCACACAAACCTTTAATTCTGCAATTGTGCTATTTTAGGGCTAATGTAACAACTTTTGTGGTATTTTATCTTGCATCATTACAGTACGTTTGCTCATTATTTTCCTTGCAGTTATGTTATAGTTCCCATTTAAGCACAAAGAGAACTCACAATTACTTCACTAAATTAGAATGTATGTTTGATGGAATCTTTGTATGCAGGATACTATTATGAAAGCAATTATGAGTCCCATGGCTATGACCACATCTCTCAAAAAGGAATTGGATCGTTTGAAGTTGAAGCTAGACAATATGGGTTGCATTAGAGAAAGGCTCCTTTCTAGTGTTGAGACAAGGGTTTCGAATCGAAGAGCAATATCTGTGAAACTAGAGGTACAGGCATCAATATAAGGTGGCTATAACCTGAATGCATTGTTAACATAATTGAGACTCTGAAATATTTCAATCATCAGAAATTCATTGGAAGGAACGATAAGGTCCAAACCAAATAATAATATGCTCTATCATCTAAAGGGCCCTTTCATGATCAATAATTTGATTTTGATAGAGGGAAGAACCTTAAAATAATTTAATTTAATTTATTATTATTTGTTGGGCAAAAAAGTGAAGTATGACCAAAATACATAGAGAGGTTGAAATACTGTGAGCACCTCATACAAAATCATGCAGGAAAGAAATGAGGCTGTTGTAACCAATCCGTAGGGTGGACATGCAATGATGGCCTATGGATGGATATGTAAAGAATAAACTATGATCCCACTCTCTCTTGGAGGAAACTCTTTGTCATGATCTGTGACGTATTCCTTTCTCTATTTCTAGACTTATGGATGGTTTGATGAATGGACACTTGTGGAAGGGTATGCCCTTTCGACGGGACACTTCCTATGAGGACCCTTGCCCTTTCGAGTCTCGACGGGACACTTCCTATGAGGCACAACCCTTCACAAGAGACATCCTATTGAAGAGACATTCCTACTGTAATGTACCCTCTCATCAAGGGACACACCCTTCACAAGGGGTACACACCTCTTCATGCACATACCCTTTGGAGTACACACCTTTTCATGTGTGACTCTTCACTCTCTATATAAGAGAGGCCCAATTGTATGGATGACACACAACATCTACCCTACAGACATTCAAGCAATACAATTATTCCTTGTTCTCTGCTATTTCAGTCTCCTTTCTGTTCCTTAGCACATTTCTAAATATAGTAAATCTAGGATTTCTTACAGTGGTATCAGAGCAAAATTCGCTCCTACCTGTAGGAAATGCCCCCTACCTTCTAGCGCCGATCTGATACATCTTTTCCGCTAGAAGGATATTCCGTGCACATTGTGCATGGAAGAGATGGAGAGGATGAGCGTAAAAATTTTTAGCGCCAACCCTGCCTAAAGTCATCTATGGCCTCTCCATCTCCCACACATCACGAGTTGATGTGAATGGACACGACAAAAATCGTGTCTTTTCAGGTGCTTGGGTTGTCCCAAAACCAAGGGATGCACCTTTTCCACCATCGGACACACCTTTTGATGAAGAGTCTTGACTCCTTACTCAAGGGACACACCCCATCGTGGACAAAAGGACACACCTATTCATGTAGGGACACCCCTTTCAAAAACAAGGACACACCCCTTCATGAAAAGGTGCACCTATTCCAAGGGTCACACCCCTTCGAATAGGCACACCTTTTAGGCACCAAGCACCTATAAAAGGATACCTAGAGGGGTTAAAATGGGAAAAAAAAAAACCCAGCCCCTACCCTTAGGTTTACCCTAGCTACCCTAGGGTTAATTAAACCCCCCCAAATAATTTTTGGGCAACTACCCAACCTTAGGCAGCCCCCAACGAAAAGAGACGAACCTCTTTGACGTTCCGTACGGATCTGCACCGTACGGATCTCCACGCAGCAGCAGCCCGCCTCAGCCCCTTTCCGTACGGATCTGCACGGTATGGATCAGCCCCGTTCCGTACGGATCTGCACCGTACGGATCTCCACGCAGGTTCGCAGCCCCTAGCCTCGCCATATTGCAGTCTCCCTGCGTATCCCCTAGCCTTGCCATTTCGCTCAGCCTACCTGCGCAGCCCCTAGCTTTTTCGCTGCCCTGCCTGGCCTCGCCATCTCGCTGCCAGCCCGCGTAGATTTGCTGCACGCCTTGGCCTCGCCATCTCGCTGCCAGCCCACGCCACTTGTTGCAGCCTTCACGCGCCATCACGCTGCCAGCCGTGCCACTTCTGTTGCCAGCCCTCGCCTTTTTCGCTGCCAGGTTCTTTGCCTTTGCAGCCCCGCTGGTTTTGCAGCCCTGCTCCTTTCCAGCCTGCAACGTGAGCACAGCACCAGCCAGCCTTTCGGTGGAAAAACAGCCTGCAAACAGATTTTCGCCATGACAGCGGCCTGGTGTGCCAGCCTCTATTGTGATCCAGAATCGGGTACCTGCAGCCTGTTGCGCCATTGATAGCTTGCTCTCCTTGCCAGGTGGAGTCTTTCCATTCTGCTTTTAAGGATTCTCTTGTCATTCTCCAATTACAGCAAATGAAAGAATCTCCCTTAAAGCATGGAAACCCCTGGTAATTCACCCGGCATTTCAAGGACACCTCAGGCATCATCTACCACACAATATCGTGTTCAGATTGCACAACCAGCCCATTTCGGAGCTTTTGCATCTTGGGTCTTCTGTGTCACGTGCCCTCCTAGTGATTTGGACCACATCCTATACCTTCTGCGTGAGGCACCTCAGTTACATTACTTCCTCAGCACAGTACAGGTTGTGTTCCACGAGACACAAAGATATCCAGAACCCGATATTCCTCAAGAGTTTGCTGTCCATCTTTGGAGAGAATTTTACCCCTCACCTTCGGCATCTCCAGGGTACTCTCCACCTCCTTCAGCTCCCAGATATCCTCCTATACAGGTTGTACCTTCTCCAAGATAGTATTTACACTCCGAAGGCACTCCTTCTCTTGGATATCCTCCACTTCCGACAGCAGCTCCTTATACCTTCTCAGATCCGTGGACTCTGCAACCTTCTCCTGTCCTCTCACGAGCAGTAACACCACTTTCGGCATCACCAGTGTTACCTCAGACAGGACCTCCTTTACCAGACTTCCACGGGTGGTTCCATCCTGCCTCGCCTGCCCCCTCCAACATGAGCAACCTCAGGGAGCAGCCCGAATCTTCTTCCAGGAATGGTACAAACTAGAGCGCAAGTTCGCGCTTTTCTCATAGGGATCTCCGATATGTCGCAACGCTCGCGTGAAGCCTCTCCAGAGATCAAAGACTCAAGTCCAAAAAAGACCCTTGAAGTCAACGTACAAGGCGAATCACTACTGCAACTTCAAATATCCCAGCTTCAAGACAGCATCTCCGACTTGGTCCAGAAAGTTCAACAACTTCAAGAGTCTCGCAGTACCACACATACAGAGGATGACGTGATGCAACCAGACGACTATGCGGATTCATTCCCACCAGAGGTAGAAAACACTGAACTACGTGCCCTCTACCGTTTACTTCAAGCTTCCAAAACTAAAAGACTTGACATCAAACTTCCGGAAGCCTACACTGGTCAATGCAATCGCTGAACAGTTGACCAATGGCTCGCAAAAATGCGCATGTATTTTGATACTGTTGACCTCACTGAAGGCAAAAAGATCGCCTTGGTAGCCTCCCTCCTCAAGGATACAGCTTTTCTATGGTGGCAAAGACGCTTAAAGGACGGCAAAAGTGTGTTAACATGGGAACGTTTTGAACACGTTCTCCGTAAGCAGTTCATACCTGCCAATGCGGACTTCCAAGCACGTTCAAAACTCCGACAGTTGGAGCAAACGGGCTCCCTGTCTTCCTATGTCACTCAGTTCACCACATTGGTGCTGGAGATTGATGGTTTAACTGAGGATGATCGCCTTCATGCTTTCATCTCAGGCCTAAATCCCTCGTTACGCATTGATGTCCTTAAAGCAAACATCACCACCACAGCTGGCGCTATTGCTTACGCAGAGCGCATTACAGATTTCCAAAACACAGGGAAGTAGTGTGCTAATCGCACACAGAACTCTACTATGGCCAAAGGTGCTCGCCCTCAAGATAACACCAGGTTTCGAAAAAACTCTGGTAATCAAGGTCAGCGACAGTCTCAAGATCCCCAGAAGACTCAGAAATCATATGCTGGATTCCAACAGAAGCACTCCTCCAAGGATCGCACCTCTTCTTCTTCACAAAGTCATTACCGACATCCCCAACATAAAGGTGCGGCCACTGACAAGAAGAACAACTCCAGCACAAAAGGACTTTGTACAATCTGTACAGGCGACCATAGATGGTTCGATTGTCCCAAGCGACCAAAGCAAAATTCCAATATGAAACCTAGCACTTCTCAAACAGAAGATGGTATCCCAGCACAAGACAAGAAAGGAAAAGCTGTTCGAATGGCGAATACCATCCACCTGAGCCTTGTCAGCAACCCCAAACCTTCCCTGGCCACTCAAGTACTTTGTGTTCAAGGATCGATTCGTGGAACAACGGTCACTATCCTCATCGACAGTGGCTGCTCTCATAATTTCCTAGCTAGTTCTATGGTCGACAAACTTCGGTTGACCACTAGTCCTAGTCTCATGGACTATCAGATTGAACTCGCAAATGGAACTACTTTCTTGTGCAACACCAGAATAAAAAACTTGTCTTTTCGCATCCAACATTATACGGACAAGTTGAACTTCGACATCATGCCTCTTTCTCGGTACGATGTCATACTTGGACAACAGTGGCTCTACGACTATGATCCTTCAATTAGTTTTCGCAGCCATACTATCCAGTTTGTCCACCAGGGAAAACTTATTGAGCTAACTGATTCTAGGGACTCTCCTTCAATCCCAGTTGCCTCTGTCCTACAAGTAAAGAAGTGGGTTCGTAAACGTCAAGTAAAGACTTCACTTCTGTTGGTTACGGCAGTAGAGGAGACACCAACTAAGGATCCTCCTGAATACCTCAACCAACCTTTTTTCCAGCCTTACCTCGATATTTTTCCACAGGAATTGCCAAAGCAGTTACCACCTCGATGACCAGTGGATCACCCAATCGAACTTATTCCCGGCAGTAATCCACCGTCGAAACCTCCTTATCGGGTTTCTTACACTCAAAATGAAGAAATCCAAAGACAGGTCACCGAACTACTCGACAAAGGTCACATTCGGCCCAGTCGCAGCCCTTTCGGATCTCCTGTACTACTTTTGGAAAAAAAGAATAAGTCAATGTGCCTCTGCATCGACTACCGAGCCCTCAACAAGCTCACTATAAAAAACAAGTATCCATTGCCTCGCATCGATGACCTCTTCGATCAACTTCTACATGCAACACAATTCTCAAAGATTGATCTTCGTTCAGGTTATCATCAAATTCGCATTTGAGAAGGCGATGAGTACAAGACAGCTTTTCGAACAAAGTATGGACACTATGAATGTTTGGTCATGCCTTTTGGGTTAAACAATGCCCCGGCCACATTCATGACATTAATGAACGACATCTTCAGGCCTTTCCTCGATAAGTTCGTCATCGTTTACCTCGATGACATCCTCGTTTTCAGCAGATCCCTACATGAGCACAAACAACATCTTCACCAAGTTTTTGAAGTTCTCCGTGCAAATTCTCTCTACATCAACATTGAGAAGAGTGAGTTCTTCAAAACCCAACTCTAATATTTGGGACATGTTATTTCAGCTCAAGGCATTTCTGTGGATCCCAAGAAGGTCGAGGTAATCCGAAATTGGCCTACTCCTAAGAATGTTCATGATGTCTGCTCTTTTCTCAGATTGGCAAACTTCTACCATACAAAGGTCTATGAGTTTTCCGAAATTGCAGCTCCTATGTCCGAATTATTGAAAAGCACAGCAGTTTTTCAGTGGCTTCTTGAAACAGAGTATAGTTTCCAACAACTCAAGCAAGCACTCACTACCACAGTAGTTATGGCTATTGCTGACTCAAACCTTCCATTTGCGGTCATGACCGACACTTCCGACATCGCTACAGGAGCAGTCTTGATGCAAGAAGGCAGAGTTATTATCCAAACCCGATACCCGGTTTATGATAAGGAGTTTCTTGCCGTTGTACATGCTTATCGCTCTTGGAAACATTACCTCATGGGAGCCGACTCTGTGGTCAAGACAGACCATCACTCTTTAAAGTATATCTTTACTCAGCCAGTCATGAACGCTCGAGATTTGGATGACTCCGACGCTACTTGGCAATCTGATGAAGACTTACAGCAGTACCCTGACATTTTACAGCAGTATTTTCAGAATTTACAGTGATATTTTCTACATCAGTTCATTATCTCCACCAAGGTCTTATTTTGAGTGGGAGGGGATGTCACGATCTGTGACGTATTCCTTTCTCTATTTCTAGACTTATGGATGGTTTGATGAATGGACACTTGTGGAAGGGTATGCCCTTTCGACGGGACACTTCCTATGAGGCACAACCCTTCACAAGAGACATCCTATTGAAGAGACATTCCTATTGTAATGTACCCTGTCATCAAGGGACACACCCTTCACAAGGGGTACACACCTCTTCATGCACATACCCTTTGGAGTACACACCTTTTCATGTGTGACTCTTCACTCTCTATATAAGAGAGGCCCAATTGTATGGATGACACACAACATCTACCCTACAGACATTCAAGCAATACAATTATTCCTTGTTCTCTGCTATTTCAGTCTCCTTTCTGTTCCTTAGCACATTTCTAAATATAGTAAATCTAGGATTTCTTACACTCTCGTAGCCATCACAGCATAAGAGGAGCCCTGAATCGTGCCCCAAGTGGCATGGTGTTTACAATATCTTGCCAGATCACCATTGAGTACCATCTAAGACCTTTGTACATTTGGATCTCCAAATCTGCCATGTTCAAAGATTGGCAATGATCTCCCAAGATGAGTCTGTAGAAGGACATCAAGGTCTGTGCAAAGAAATAGAAACTAATCCAGAGTGATAAGCTGGGGGCCTCCTCTGGTGGTAAGGATTGCTCTATTTGAGTCTCCGCCCTCAGAGAAGATCTAGGGACCTGAGTATGGGAGGTAGGACAAAACCCCTTCAAAGAAACTTGGGAACAGAATGAATTATACTCCCAAAGGATTATTACAATTAATTTTAGTTTATGCAAAAGGGTGTTCTAATGTGTAAAGGTGTAACCCCAATTCGCCATGGAGTGTAGAGGAAAACAGGGCATTTTGTAAGCTTCAAGATACGACATGAATCCTGAAGATGGAAGATGTCTAGTGGGAGATACAGTAATACTTGGTTCATATCGGGTTGTCTTACCAGGGGGGGTGGAGTGATAAATTTGTAAAAGGCTTAAGTATAGAGGAAAATCTAGAGGATAAGGGAGCTGGAGATTTCTAGAAAGAGAGAGCAAGCGCAAAGGGAATCTCGTCATGTAGATGCCAAAGAACACATCGGTTGATGAGAAGCTAGGTGGATTTCGGAGAGGGAAGTGCTGCACATATAATTTTTTTGGAATGGAGTGCAAGGACTAGTTTTTGGGAAATTTCATTATCCCTCCTTTACACTGCTTGTATCCCATGAATGAATAATGAATCTGTGTGCTTAATTAAAAATCAGCTGTCATTTCTGGTGGAGATGGTGGTGGGCGAGCTTCTGTTACAGGGTTGAGAGTGTGCCTATGGAAGAGGGCTTCTTTGTGTGGTGCTGCGGCATGAGATTTTGCACATCTGTGAAGTGGGATGCAATGGAGCTAGATAGCAATTAGACCAGTGACCTCTATGAATGTGGGGAAGGACGTGGAATCTGTTTAGCTCAGACCTTCATGTAGATACTGGATTGGCTTGAATGGAGCTTGTTTGGCCATGTGGATGACTGAACTACAAAACATGAGTAGCTGCAATTGGCTGTGTGGAGGTATCGATTGGAACACTGGGCCAATTGTGGGGTGGACTGTGTATGAATTGCAATTATTGGGATAAAGTTTTGCTAGGCGGGTGACACGTGGATTGATTGGCATCAACGGAGACCTCACAGAGCTTCCAACGGAGGAGTAAGTCGAAGTTTTAGAGGACATCGTTGCCTCAGATGGCTCTCCATTATAGGGAAAAGCAGTCGGGCAGAATGAGCAAACAACGAATAGGGGGGCTGCTTGGTTCAAGCACCAAAATCAGCAAGAGAGTGCTGAGGTCGAGGAGGAATGGGGATAGGAAGAGAGATCAGGTATGGTGCCTGGGGGCCAAAAGAAGAATGCAAAACAAAGCTGCCAAGATAGGAAAGGAAAGGCATTGAGGAGTTATGTTTATGTAAAGGACAGTCTGTTTGCTAGTTCTTTGCCTATTTACATGCCTTGATGCTGGGGGACTGCTGGATGAGACAGTCAGTAAGATGTGGTGGTGTATTACTCAGTTCAGAGTTTTGAGAGTTTGTTGTGGAGAGACTGCAGGTGTTCAATTGATTGCATGTGTGAAGCGATTGGAATACCACTATAGAAGCTTACTGTGTGAACAATCCACAAAATCTAGCCCCCACTTTTCAAAAGCGTTTAATGAAAGTATAGGGTGTAGTGGGAGCTGGGGACATGCATTCCGAGTCATGCCAGTTTTTTGGTCAATGTGGCAACCACCTTTCAAAGGTTTACGTATGAACCCCTATATGAGGGGGACAGAGGTCAGTAGACAATGGTAGGAAGTGTTATCTGGCAGTAGGTGAACTCCAGCAGCATCAAATAGCAGCAGTCGGGTCAAAAACTGTCAGGTCAGGGTCGGCAGATCTGAGTCTTCTTCAAACACCCAGTCGGGCCATTTGGAGACTGGGTCGGCCATTTTGACAAGGGATCGATCCCTTCCTCCTCCCTTATATAAAGGGAGGGTCCTTGCACTATCCATAGCAAACACTGTGGACTGACGAGTGTGTAGAACTTTGCCTTCTGTGAGGTCTCAGCAGTGCATTCTTCTTTGATAGCTGTTTTTACACAGCGCCTTTGTTGGAAGAGTTCAGCTCTCTCGTCAGCAGTTTTTCCCACATTTGTGGGAGAATAAAGCCTTATTTCTTTCTCTCCTCTCTGCTATTTTCTGAGTGAGGCTTTCGATTTGTGAGTGCATCTATAAGTTTGGAAAGAGGTTTCTAAATCTATCTGCTGTGTTAGAGGCTCAAGCAATGAGGCCTCTAGTTCTAGCAGTTCATTGACCAAGCTCGTAGTTCTATCCTCTCTTGGTCACAGCTACTCGCGGTCACAGGTGACTTCTCCCATTGGCTGAGTACATCCTCACCCAACTGATTTGGGACTGTCTTATCTCATCTTTGGAGCCATTGTGTTTCACCACTTGGTTTCTGGAGGATCTCTAGGTGTCCTATCATCGTCAGACAGCAATATGGTCTCCCCTTGGTGCCATAAGTTCATAACTTCTTCATATATGGCTCCCCGTTTCTTTGAGATGCTCTGCTCCTTCCAGTACGGTATGGAACCAATGCCTAACTTCGTGATCCGCAAGTCCTAGATGGACTTAGTGCCTCTGATGCCTTAACTCCTTTGATTCAGTCCCATGGGCATCCCTTAGACTTTGATCTCAGAAATTGTCATGTCTTTGAACCTGTAATATCACCACACTTTGTGGTATGCGATGTCACCTCGTCTTTTGGACTCCAATCTCACCTCGTTTGTAGGCCTCCGATGGCAACTCGTATTTTGAGCATTGGTGTCACCTCCTCTTCTTGGGCTCTGATGTCATTCGTCTTCATCTTAGTGTTCATGACCTTAGATGCAGTCAGACTTTCACAGCCTCCCTATGATAGGTGGCAAGATATAGAAGCTCGTTTTCAAAGATGATGCTGTTGGAGACATGGAGAAATCTGCATTGAGTCTTGAAACAGACTTAAAAAAGAGAGGGTAATGTCATTATAGATTCAAAGTTGTGCTATTAAACTATGGTAGATTTTTTTTGAAACGTGATATTCTTTTCATGTCAGAGGCTCAGGAACAGGAACTTGAGAACTACACTCATTTCTGAGTAGGTCATGCACCTTAAAGGTTATTCAAATATGTGAGCACTGATACAACTTTCACAGTCACAAGATTACCAAATTGCTTAGCTTGAAATTAATCTGTAATATACTATGAGATAGAACCTTAGCTCCAAAATGAAGTTCAACAAGTAAGAGCATGCAAGTGTGGATGCCCAGGTAAACAATTTGGAGCCTCAAAGAGTAATGTTGGCCATTGCTTTAATGAAATGCACAGATTGATGGACCTAAAAAAGGTAAAATGTTTTCAGATTCCTCAACAATATACTTTAGCTTCATTGGTTGTGCTGTAGGCTGTGAGTCAAAGAAGGGGATCTGATAGACCAGATGGTGAAGAAACTTTGAGCATCAAGATTGTTGCTGATTTGCGTCAGCAGATTAGGCAGTCTCAAAGGTATACAGCTGCCCTGGATGGAAGACTTGAAACAATGCAAGAAAAGAGAGAAGGTCTCAAAAAGCAGCTTCAGGAATATGATCAGAGCATACTGAAGATGGCCAACCAACAGGATCATATGAGGTGATGTGAAGGATTCTGTTTTTTAATCTGCATCTGATATCTTGCCACTTTAAATGGTGCAGAAAACTTTGACTTCCTTGCGATTGTGCGGAGCAATCCCTGCAAGTTTCTGTTCAGTATCAAAATAATAATCTCTGTTTAAAGTTTAAACCAATTAGGGGGCAGCAAGCGTTCTTTGTCATTGTGGTGTCACCTATTTAAATGAATGACTTCAATAAAGATTGTAAATGGATGCAGGTTGAAGCTGACAGAGGCTGGTGCTAACAAAACCAGTCAACTTCTGGCTACTGCCCTGCAGCAACGTATGGTCAAACGGCATCGTGAGTTCAAAGCAAACAAATGGAAGGTGAAGATAAAGCTGACACTTGAAGAAGATTTACCTGAATCCCACAGAAAATGCGTTGTCTTGCATGAAATGGTGCAAAAGTTTTTAAAGGATATTCCAGAACTACAGGCGAAATTAGACATCATTGCTTTACAACTGGACCTAGTAATTAAATTGTGATGCTAGCCTCCAGACTTGTCAAGTTGGCATCGAGGAAAGAATACATTTTGTAAATTTCTCCAGGGCAAATGTTAAGTGAGTTCAGTTGGAGGCATACTTTTAGAACAAAATTTTAAGATACCACCTAACTGTGTTAACTAGCCACCATAACTAGGCTTCAAGAGAAGGCGGCGGCTTGGATTGTCCAAATTGGGCCTTTCTATTTGGTGACCCTTGGTCTGGTAAGAAGGCTCAAACGGCAGCTCCCTTGACTCCCACTGCCATCAGGATACGGATTATTAAGTTGAGAGCTCGGTTTAAAATCTCGATTGGTGGTGGGGTACATCATTGCTTGGACCCCACAAATAAGTAGGTCTGGGATTGGGTTTCAGGGCAATCTTTCTCAGACACAGCCACATACTTGAAGTGATATAGATAGGGCATGTTCCTCCACCTCAACACTAGAGAAACGAATCAAGCACACCCCCTTTGTATCTCAGCACTCATTTGGTGTTTACCCTCCCTTGGTTCCCCTGGTACCATTGTTTCACATTCAAGGACAAGGAGGCGATGCACCACATCCTGCACTTTTTAATTACTCTTGTTTCCCCAGGTGCGTCGGGATGTTCTTGGTTCTATTGATACTGATGTGGCACTATCAACAGCATACAATAGCTGCAAGCAGGTTCGTCAGAAGGGTGGTTATCAAATTATTTTCTGCTCATCACATCAAATGCTCTTCTCCTCAACTACCTTCATATCAGTCCAAAGGTCCACAGGTCGTAAAAGGAGCTTCAACCATCGTGTATATTTCTTCTTCTTCTTTTGCAAGAGGACTTCTATCAAGTATGAAAGAAACACCCAGAGCAAAGCTCATGGGGAAATTACATCATGCAATCATGAGAAAACATAACCGAAACAGGGCAAAATCAACCTCTTGTAAGAGAGGTAGAGAAAATTCAAGGTTGAGGCTGAAAATGCCACCTCAACTTGTGGGTATTCCAACAAGAACGGCAAGCCGCTCCATTCTTTGATGAATATTGTCCTCCTGGTAAAGGCTGCCCATGAAACCCCTGCATACTACCCCAAATGGCCATCAAAGTGTGTACTACATTATGGCCAATGTATGCACTGAATGGACGTGGGAACCATCTAAAGTCTCTATGCATCTGGATCTCCAAATATGCCACGTTGCTATGCTTTCCAGAATCTCCCAAGAATTGTCTACTAGGGCAGTGGTTAATGCGGATAGCCAGGAATGTCATCCAATGAACATGACTCAACCAAGTGTCATCGAACCGAAATAGTCCAAGAAGAGTCATGTCTCTCATAAAACAATTGAGGTTCAGAGAGAGAGAACCATGCTACCCAGCCCCAGGTCATGAAGAAGGGAGAACACGTAAAAGTACTTAATAGCCCAGCGATCCCTTTCCAAATGATCCTCACGTGTCTACAGTCCCATAAGCAATGTTGAAGAGTGTGTAAAAGCAGCAAATGCATGTGAAATCTATCCTAAGCTACGAAGCACTGATCCACATGACCTACGACCCTCACAGGTTGAAATGAAAAATGCATAAGTATATTCTTAATAGATTTGGACAGCTTGCTCCCAATGTGGATATCAAAGACCAAGGCATCCCTGTCTAATCCTCGAAGTCCTTTGGCTTGAAGTGGAATCCTTGATCTCATGAATGCCTCCAACTAAGTAGACTTAGGAATGAGGTCTATCACGTGGAAGAGCCCAATCCAAGGATGTGGTTGCATCAATCTGTTGGGTTCTTGCTACATTCCCACTAAGGTGACATACTGCCTCTAGTTTGTGAGATCGAGAAGCTTTTGAAGATCTTCCAGAACCCATTGAGCAGGCATGACCTCTCGTCCATATAGACCACTGTAAATAATGAGATGTACCAAGTGCTTTGCCATGCTCATCAAGTATACTGTCATTTCACATGACAGATTGTCTATCAATCTCTTCTTGAGAAGTAAGGGAAACTCTCTTAAGAGTACTCCTAAGGCTGGCCCAAGCTTTCAAGATAGTTGCCATAAGGAGGAGAGAGTCGTGAGATGGGTTGAGGTGAAGATCCATCTAGCACTATCCATCCAATCTCCACTTGAGGATAGAGAGCAGGATTATATAATTCTAACGAAAAAAATATTTCCATGATTCTTGTCTTGACAAAAGTCCTCTAACCACAACCTGACATAATAATGCTCTGCTCTGCAAGTCTGGGTCTATTATATTGAGGCCTCCTTTCTTTGTATCAAAGTCTCTCAAGCCATCTGGCTTTGGTGTCTTCCAAACCATCCAATCCACTCCAAAGAAAATTTCGTATAGCTCTTTTTAACTGTGTGACACAATCTCTAGAATAACACCAACAAGAGTAGACAAGTCATGTCGTAAGCCAATAGGACCTGGTTGACCTTGGGTTCAAGGTAAAAACCCACTACCTTAAAAGAGAGGTCAAGTTTGGTGTGTTGAGGAGGCTTGCATGGCTATGGGACAAAGGTCTAGGACCCCTGTAACTAGTACATCCCATGTTGATGCATGGTTTGTTTTGGTATCTCATATGGTATTTGTTTGTTCTAGCTTACTTTGTGTATTATTCTCTACTTCGTGTGGTTGTTTTACATTGTTATCTATGTTTACTTACGAATCATTGTGTGGCTGTTGTAGGTTGCATTTTGCTACTACTTGTGCTTGTGTCAGCCTAACCCTGTGAATTTTGATTGGTTGGCTTGGCCTTGTGTCATGGCCAAACTTTGTACTTGGTATTTTGCCAATAGGGGGATCATTGGCATGTTGGCCCTCATCGCTCATGGCGTGTAATTAACTTATTGAGCAATTGAAATGTGAACACACTATTCAAAATTTTTGGACTTTCTCTCTTGGTTTGGACTTTTTTTTGGAGCATATCCTTTCCACTCAACTTCACTTAGTGAGCTAAAAAATTGGGTTTTTTGAGCACTTAATGGGTCACTTATATACAAATATGGCCTTATTAAGCTAGTAAAAAGTCAAGTGGTAACCTCTAATTTTAAAAAAAATGGCTCGCTGAAGCTATAATTCCCAAACTCATGCATGGTGCCTCCATCCAATAACTATAATAATAATAATAGTAGTCTCCTAACTCAAGTTCAATTTTAACACTATGAAGTGAAAATATGACACCATATGAAAAGAGTTTGTTGAATTCAACATATAAGTGGTGTATAGATACACCATTTAAAAAAAAAAAAAGAGTTTGTTGAATTCAATACATAAGTGGTGTATAGATACACCCTTTTTTAAAAAACAAACCATACAATAAATTATCTTATTGGTGGTGTATAGATACACCATTTGTATGGAAAAAAGCATACAAAACATTATCTTATGCATCTGAATCTCGTTATTGGTGGTGTATAGATACACCATTTGTATGGAAAAAAGCATACAAAACATTATCTTATGTATCTGAATCTCGTTCAGAGTCATCAGACTCATGTAATGTATTTGAGCTTGATGGGTCAAGTCTTGCCAAATGATGTTTAATATGGACACGACTTGGATCAGGGATTGTGATACATTTTTCAACATTGTATCCATGCTTCTTTTTAAAACTTCGTGTCCTCGATTTCCAGCAATGAATAATGCTACTGACTTCCACCTCTGTTAATCCCTCATTATTTGGAACCCATTCACGTTTCTTTTGCAAGCATCCCTCATAGAGTTGTTTTATTGTATATCTTCTCGGGAGATTTTTTAATGGCTTTGGTTCATACCATAAAGCTGTAAATGTTATAGGAGTTCCCTTGTCATCCCTTTCTATCTTAGTAACCTTTGCAACCCAAATTGGGCCACCTTGGTCATCCAACTCTGAACCCGGATCACATGCCCAAACTGCAACAAATAGACCCTCTTCAATCTCATTACATGGTATAAACTCTGGTAAGGGTTTGTCTCCCTTCCTGCCACAATATTTTCGAGGTAAAAGGCATTCCTCTGCTTCCTCCATATCTACTAACATATTTATATCCAAAGGAAAACTTGGTGACCTAGCTTGTTCCGGCCAAAAGGATTCAGAGTATTCAATGCTCATTAAGTTTTCTTGTCTTTCTAAAGATTGGATAAGTGCTTTAGTTGATTTAATTGTCTCCAAATTCTTAGTTGATTGCTCAGGATATTTCTGCATTCATACTTTGAAGATGTTTAATGAAGGCTTTCAAGCCTTTCATTTCATCTATGTCAAGTGATTTGTTTTTTGCAAGAACAAATCTAGTTTCCTCCAATGGAATTATTCGTTGTAACAAAGCATATGACTCACTCCATAAATGATCTCCATCTACTGAGTAGTGCTTCCATTGCATCACTGGAATATTGTTATGCATGTGAAACCGAAAGTAGTGTGAATTTGTGTGTCCTATTAGGGCATCATCTCCTGTTTGTAAATGTGGCTCTATAAATGCTCTCCAATCTACCATCCTCTCTAAGATAGCCACTTCTGATTCTTCCTTACGAGAACCTCCAATTTTTTTCCCAATTCGAAATAGCATATCCTCCATTGTCAAAACATCCATTGCCTTCAACTCACCAGAGATAACACTGAAGATTTGATCTATGTCTTCATGTGTATGGCCGACAAGAAGAAAGCCAACTTCCACTTCTTCAAATATTTTCAAACCAACCAACATAGAGCATAAAGCAAATATATATTTATTCTTGTTCTCTCTCCAACAATTATCAGCTTGTATTCGCAATGTGTTAGGCAAACATCCGCGAGCATCTCTGACCTTTCTTATTGCTTTCATGATTGATGTAACAACCTGGTTACTATCATGGTCATGCAAACTATCAATCCATACATCACAAAAGATTCGGTATCCATGTACTAATACTCCACACAAGTGTGTTTTTAGTCCACGTTTGCCCTCCAATGCCGGTGGGATACGTCTATATCGTGGCAAAGTGGTTGTATTCTGGTCCATGCCATCAATGGTGATGCACATGGACTTATTGACATGTGAAATAGCTGCCTCTCTCCAAGAAGCATACAACTTTCGAGCATCCTGCACATGACGTAAATGGATTGATCGCCATTTAATATATCTTCCTCGCTGCTGCTCACATTTACTATGTTCAATGGCATTTTTTAATTCATCACATGTCTTACATTTTGACATCCTTTGCTTTGATGGTGTCTTGACATGGCAAAAATCTCTACGCCAAATTTTGTACAAGGTTGATCGTGAAATCATGCTCTCGTCTCTGTCTTGTAAAGTTTTATTGACAGTCTCTAGGACGACCTTCTTTGTCATTCCCAAAGGAAGATGTTGTTGGCATTCGACACGTCCATCTAGCATTGTTTGTTGAAGATGAGGCTGCGGTAATGCATGGTCTTCGAGAACTTGCTTTAATGTTGCGGTTGCATTTATAGTGCTTCCATGGCATTTAAGCTTGTACGTATTTCCATGAATTGTATGAATAACTTTTTCTTTCACCTCTGCCCAGATGGTCCAATATGTGCCATGTGATAGTCCAGTTAACCATTGATATCCTCGATTGCAAATGGGTCTCCCATTAACCATGGGTTTCAATCTAGGTTTACAGTGTCCTGTGCTCAAATCTTGATTAGTGCCTTGATGAAGAAAGCATGAAAACTCTTGAAGAAGATAGTTATGTCTATTAGGCGCTGTCTTACTCCAAATACCAAGGCGTATGGCTGCACAATCATCTTTCCCAACTTTTCTAATGCAAAGTCTCTTGCAACAAACTCGCATAAGCATCCTTTCCATATTCTCCTCGGATAGCATCACATGTCTCTTTGGTTCTGGAATTGATGCCATGATTCTTCGCCTCTTCACACTCACATACTTTCTTTTTGTAAATAGTGTCTTGCGTTTTCTAGTTGTAAGACCATCAAACCTCGAATCCATTTCCCTTGAATCTTCATCTTTATAATCAAATGCTGTGTAGGCTTGAGAATTATTTGATACCTTATAATATCTTGGAAATGGCAATCTGGTCGACATGTTCATTGATGTCAATTTGTTGCTAATGCCTCTTGAATTTTGTGGTTGAACTGTTTCTCCTTCGTAACTCAAGATTCTCCCATCTATATTCTCTGGCATGCTAGCAACAATATTCTCAGATTCTCTGTCCCTTTTGCCTTGTATTCGAGTGGTAACATCATGATCATTGTCACTAATATCATCAATTCCTGTTATTGCATCACTTATCCCATTGATCTTTGCGTGTATTTTTCTTTGTGGTCCCATCTTATTATTTTCAACACATCTTCTGTCTTTTATATCAATAAGCATGTTTGAGTCACTTGCAGCACAAGACAAGTCTTCTATACCAGTGAGCCTGTTTGAGTCACTTGCAACACAGGATAAATCTTCTATACCAGTGAGCCTGTTCGAGTCACTTGCAACACATGACAAGTCTTCTATACCAGTGAGCCTGTTCGAGTCACTTGCAACACAAGACAAGTCTTCTATACCAGTGAGTATATTTGAGTCACTTGCAACACAAGAAACCTTTTCTGCATCAACATCTGTTACTATAATGTCCTCGATACCTGTGAGCATGCCACTATGATACTCTTGATTACTACTATAGCTTCTTATCAATTTGGATCCCATTTGTGTTATAGTCTTTTTCTTCTGATAATATTCTGTTGTGTCTTTCATGACATTGAAGGAAACTGTCTTGGGCAAACTTGATTTCAAGAAAGCTAACCCCCATTTACAAGTACTATGAACTTGTAGTTGAGACGTAGTATTATGGACGTCTAATTGTGAAGTACTATCCATTGCATTTTGAATGACACCTGCACTAGTCAACTTAATTATCTCCACTATACAGAGAAAACTCTGAGCATAGCCCTTAAAGTTGCCAATTGCTAAAACTTCTCGGAAGCGAGATAACATCTGTACTTTTTCCCCCTGGATATAAGTTTTCTTGATATCTTGAAAGTATGTCTTTGGAACAATTTCGTCTTGGTCCCAGAGTGTTCTGTGTGCTTGCATATCAAATATATCACATTGTAAGATATCTCCCAATGTTTCAAAGTCTCCATGTGGATATTTTAAATGTACTTCAGGATTTACAACGTTGGTGATTATCACTACACATCTTCTCTCACCACAACGTTGAAAATGACACACATTCATAGGATCAAGACTATGAATTCGTCCAAAAGCCACCACTTCATTCTTCTCATATAACACCACATCCATACCCTCTGTTAGGGTGAATACCTGTTTTATGTATAAAAGTAAATTAGCAACTCAAAATGAACATTTAATAAATAGTCATTGAGCTTATTATTACTTAATAACTTCTATATCAAAACTAGCAGAGAAGGCATTAACCTAAACCCTACATCCTAAACTTTAAATAATTAATACCAAAACATCTTAACCACCGTAAATCCTAAACTTTAAACATTTAATTCTTAAACCCTAAACCCTAAATCCTAAACCCTAAAAATATAATCATAAACACTAAACCCTAAACACTAAATCTTAAATCCTAAGCCCTAAATCCTTAACCCTAAATACTAAACCCTAAACCCTAACCCTAAAATACAATCAAAATGTTATGATTTTTCTCGATTTGTGCAACATGTTAGATATACCCCCAACTCAAGCAACACGTTGGGGGGTATATCCGACCTGTTGCACAAATCTAGAATTTTCTCGATTTGTGCAACAGGTCGGATATACCCCCCAACCTGTTGCTCAAGCAACAGGTTGGGGGATATACTCGCAACCTGTTGCTTAAGCAACAGGTTGGGGGGTATATCCAACCTGTTGCACAAATCGAGAATTTTCTCGATTTGTGCAACAGGTTGGATATACCCCCAACCTGTTGCTCAAGGTTGGGGGGTATATCCGACCTGTTGCACAAATCGAGAATTTTCTCGATTTGTGCAATAGGTTGGATATACCCCCCAACCTGTTGCATGAATCAAGTTGGATATACTCCAACATGTTGCACAAATCGAGAATTTTCTTGATTTGTGCAACAGGTTGGATATACCCCCAACCTGTTGCACAAATCAAGAAAATTCTCGATTTGTGCAACAAAGTGTTTTGTTTATAGGTATGATACATTGCAAAGGCTTTACTTTAAGTAAGTATAAGTCTACCTAGTCAAAGTATCCTACTGATTAGGGACAAGCACATAGGCTAAAAGCACACTGATTTTTTACATTCATGCTGCATGGTGTATCAAAAGGTACGATCCTTTGCAAAGGCTTTACTTTAAGTAGTTACAAGCCTACCTACTCAAAGTATCCTACTGATTAGGAACAAGTACATAGGCTAAAAGCACACCGATTCGAAGAAGTGATGTATGCACACTGATTAGGAAGAAGTGCATGGTGTATGAGAAGAAATGAAAAAGTATTTGATAAGAAATATTCGAAGAAATATATATTCCATATCATGGACATTCTAAGAAATATGTATTCCATATCATGGATACCATGGATATCTGGTGCTTGCTAAAGTAAAAAAAAATGATATGGATGCAATGATACTGTAGTCTTCTAGATTCTATGGTTTTAAATACCTACCTTACAAATACATTATCTAATTTTGCATTCTTTCGACTAACCAACAAGTATTATACACATGGAATCATGGATATCTGATGGTTACTAAAGTAAAAAAATGATATGGATGCAATGATAGTGTAGTCTTCTAGATTCTATGGTTTTAAATAACTACCTTACAAATACATTATCTAATTTTTCATTTTTTGACTAACTAACAAGTATTATACATATGGAATAAAAGCATACATGCTAAAAGTAAGTGTGTAAATTTTAATATTTTCTAAATTTTAAAATTAATTTAATTCTTTTATTGACTACTTTTTAAAATTGAAAGGTTATTAGTATATAATCTACATAATTTTAAATGTTATTAATGTATAATATTAATTATTTATATATTTATTTAAATTTATATAATAATTAATTTATATTTATATTAGTTTTTAAGTTAATAATGTATAGAAGAGCAATATATTCACTAATTCTTCATTGTTTTAAGACTAAGTATTATATAAAGCACATATGCTAGAAGATCTCCTTTCAATTTTTTTCTTAAATTAATGTATTTATATATTTATTTATATAATAATTATATAATATTTATATTAATTTATAGATTAATAATATATATTTTTAGTAAAATTATATTTTAACATTAGTTAATAAAAATTTAATTTATTATATTATGGGATAAAAATATTATAAATGGATTTCTTATATTAATAAAGTGTAGTGAGAAGAGTTTTTTGAAAAGATTTATGATTGAATTTTGTTTTGAAGTTGTTGCGTACGCAATAGGTAGGACATTTGAGTGGTTTTGAGATTGATAGAGATATTTGTAATAACGTGTAGTGAGAAGAGTTTTTTGGAGGATTTGTGATAAAATTTCGTTTTGAAGTTGTTGCGTACGCAATAGGTAGGGAGGTTTGAGTGCTTTTGAGGTTGAGAGAGAAATGTGTTATAGATTTTTTTTTTTTAAAAGGAGTTTTTTGGAGAGATTTATGATTGAATTTTGTTTTGGAGTTGTTGCGTACGCAATAGGTAGGGAGGTTTGAGTGGCTTTGAGGTTGAGAGAGAAATTTGTAATAGATTTTTTTTTTTGGTTGATGAGTTTTTTTGAGAGATTTATGATTAAATTTTGTTTTGAAGTTGTTGCGTACGCAATAGGTAGGGTTTGAGTGTTAAATTTTGTTTTGAAGTTATTGCGTACGCAATAGGTAGGGAGGGGTTGTGAGAGTTTGAGTTAAAGGAAAATTTATGGAAAAAAAGATTTAATGCTAAAATGGTTTTTTAAGTTGTTGCGTACACACAAGTTTTTTAGAAAAAGATCGGATTTGAAAAAAAATTCAAATTTATAAAAACTTGATTCTTAGAAGTTCTTGCGTACGCAACAACTCACCTCTTGCATCATTTTGAAAATTTTTGAGAATCCTGCAACAGGTTGATGAGAGGAGAGAAGCGTGGAGTGTAAACGAATGATCTTTGAATGAAAGAGAGAATGAAGAATGTTCTACTTATAGTGAACCTAAAAGAACTAAAAAAACCTTAAAAACTAAAAAAAGCTGACTTGATCTAAAAGCTATCCATTTCCTATAAAACTCTACTTCTCCTCATTCGGTCTCACAACTCTCTTATTCTCTTTCACAACTCTCTCCTGGAGCTCCACCACCTCTCCACTCAGGTACTCCCTCCCTCCCTCTTCTCCAACTTCCTCTCTCCCCTCCCCTTCCCGTCCCTTCCCCTCTCCTCCCGCTTCTCCCCTCCCTTCCCTTCCCCCTTCTCCTCTCCTCCCTCCCCAAGGCCCCTTCCCCTCCCCTTGCCTGCTCCCTCCTCCTTCCGTCCCCTTCCTTCCCTTCCCCCTGTCGTCGCTACCCCGCCCCCACCCCCCTCCGCCCCCCTTCCCTCCCCTCCGCCCTTCCCACTCCCCTCCCTCCCTCCCGCCCTCTGCCGCACCCCCCTCCCGCCCTGTCGTTGACCCTCTGCCCCCCCTTCCCTTCGCCCTCCCCTCCGTCCCTCCCTCCCTGCCGCCCGCCCGCCCTCCCCTCCCTTCGCCTCCCCCTTTCCTCCCCTCCGCCCCCAAGCCCCCCCTTCCCTTCGCCCTCACCTCCGTCCCTCCCTCCCTGCCGCCCGCCCACCCTCCCCCCCTCCGCCTCCCCCTTTCCTCCCTCCGCCCCCCAACCCCCCCCTCCCCTCCCGCCCTCCCCACGCCCCCCCCGCCGGCGCGCCCGCCCCCTTCCGTCGTCGGAAGGGGGCGGGCGCACCGGCGGGGGGGGCGTGGGGAGGGCGGGAGGGGAGGGGAGGGGAGGGGGGCGGGCGCGCCGGGAGGGGGGGCTGGGGGCGGGGGGCGTGGCGAGGGCGGGGCGGGCGCGCCGGGAGGGGGGCTGGGGGTTGAGGGAGGGGGGGGTGTGGGGAAGGGGAGGGGGGGCAAGGGCGCAACAACAGGTGGGGGGGGGCGCCCTTGCCCCCCCTCCCCTTCCCCACACCCCCCCTCCCCTCGCCCCCCGCACGCCCGCCCCCCCTCCCCTCCCGCCCTCCCCACGCCCCCCCACCGCGCGCGCGGGGGGGGGGGGCGTGGGGAGGGGGGGAGGGCCGGGCGTGGGGGGGGCGGGAGGGGAGGGGGGCGTGGGTGGGGCGGGGGGCGTCGCGAGGGCGGAGGGGGGGCGGGCGCGCCGGGAGGGGGGCTGCGGGGGGTGGGGAAGGGGAGGGGGGCGAGGGCGCCTCCCAACCTGTTGCGTGCGCAACAGGTGGGTGGGGGGGCCGACCCCCCCACCTGTTGCGCACGCAACAGGTGGGTGGGGGGGCGGCCCCCCCCACCTGTTGCGCACGCAACAGGTGGGTGGGGGGGCGGCCCCCCCCACCTGTTGCGTGCGCAACAGGTGGGGGCTTCCCCCTCCCCTCTCGCCCTCCCCACGCCCCCCACCGCGCGCCCGCCCCCCCTTCCGGACGGAAGGGGGGGCGTGGCGTGGGGGGGCACGGGAGGGGAGGGGGGGCGTGGCGAGGGCGGAGGGGGGGCGGGCGCGCCGGGAGAGGGGGCTGTGGGAGGCGGGGTGTGGGGAAGGGGAGGGGGGCGAGGGCGCCCCCCAACCTGTTGCAACAGGTGGGGGGCTTCACCCCACCCGCCCCCCTTCCCTCCCATCCGCCCATCCCTCTCGCCTTCCCCTTCCCTCCCCTCCGCCCCCCCTTCCCGCCCCCCGCGCGCTTGTCCCTCTCCCCTCCGCCCCCACGTGCCCTCCCCTCCGCCCCGTTCCCTCCCCTCCGTCCTCCCAACCCTCGCACACCCCCGTCCTCCCCACGCCCCCCCCACGCGCGTTGGGAGGGGGGTTGGGGGCGGAGGGAAGGGGGGTGGGGGAGCGCGGGAAGGGGAGGGGGGCGAGGGGGGCATCGATGCCCCCACCTGTTGCGCACGCAACATGTACCCCTTGCCCCCCTCCGCTTCCCTCCGCCCGCCCGGCCCCCGCTCCTCCCTTCCCTTGCCCCTCCCCTTCCCTCACCACATGCACACGCACGTGTGGAGAGGGAAGGGGAGGGGCAAGGGAAGGGGGGCGTGGGGAAGGAGCAAGGGGGAGGAGGGCGGGCGGAGGGAAGAGGTGGGCGTGGGTGATTAAAATAAACTAACTAATTAAAATAAAATAATTTAAAAAAATATTTTATTTTAAAAATTAAAAATAAATAAAACTTAAAAAAATATTTAATTAAAAATTTATTTAATATTTTGAGTTTGAAAATCATTGTATTTCTCATTTTTTATTTTTGATTGTTTTTCAGAAAACTATAGCTTTCATGGCTTCCAGTTTTGGTTCCAAGGTGTCTTTCAAATACCTTGAACATGCTTGGTATTTTATGGAGCGGAAATCAAAGTATTTTTTGGTGATCACTTCAGAGAACATATCAAGCCCGAAATATTCTGCAGAGGCATAAGAAATGGTGGCATGGTATCAAACATCAATATTAAAGAAAACAATTTAATAGAAATTGTGTGCCAAGGAAAGAATGACGAGGTGGTTTACAAGTTACGAGTTACTCCGAAGCACTTCTTGAAACCGTTACCAGATTCAATTGAGGGATCCCAAGAATTACTTAATGCCTTAGAAGCATTGAAGAAAATGTGGGATGCATTTCCAAGTGGTGGTGTTGAACCTTCAGGGGCATTAATTATGCCATCTATAACACGCAACCCTCAAGTATCGTCAATATCTGTGGCGGTAACTCCGATAACTCCAACAAGTGTAACTACAGTATCTCCAACTGTACCTACGCCATCGACTGCTGCAACTACAGGAACAAGAAGGAGTGATCATGGAGTAGACTCAAGTGCTATAGCTATTCCTAGAAAGAGAGCAAAAATAACTCCTACTCCACGTGGAGATCGCTCAAGTGCAGGCTATTTAAAACCTGGCGAAAAATTGGATAGCGATGAAGAGAAAGATCAGCAAGAAGAAGATACAAGTCTCGAAGACTTTTCTATAAGTGTGGCGGACTTACATCCTCCAGAGGATGAGGGATACATTTGGGGATTTTCACAATTCAGCGTGGCCACAATGCTTATTGATCGAGCTTCATTGTTCACAAATCAAAGAAAGCTCGATAAGATATTTGCACGCAAATTGTATGAAGATACAAGGAAAACAAGAACTCCCGTTGCCACTAATATCACTCTTCGTCCTATGGCGTTTAAGAGACTTCAAGAAGATGATCCCACATTGCCTGATGTCACATTTCAAAAGCGCGTGGACTTTCTTGATGCTTTTGAGAACTTTAGAAAGAGTGACTTTGTTCGTGGAGAGGCTTTGTATCAAAGCCGATATGGGAGTGACATCGAGAAGAGATACATGCTGGCAAAGAATAGATTCTTAGAAAGATGTAGGTTTGAGCCCATTGATGGGCAACACTTTTGTGAGGCTTGCAGGATCGCCCTTGATGAGGGAAGAAAAGGAAACTTGCCACAGATTGAGTGGATGGAAAAGTTTCAACGGGTCATTTGTCATATATGCATATTTAATGATGACTCGAAGTACATTCTAGAATCAGAGAGGCTGAATTCTGCTCCATTTAGGTTGAAAAAAAGCTCTTCTCCTTCTGAGATCTTGATAAAGGCAAGGGAGTTATGGATGGGCTGTGGAAAGCCACAAACAGTGAAGGGCAGGAGACCTACATCGGAGTACATGACAAAGAGGACTCGGTTCTATAGATGCTTGAAAGGTGTTGTAAGCAATACGCAAGGCATACCAGGTAACAAGGTTGAGGCAAAGGATTTGAACACCGCTGTTGCAAGATACAGGGATGTTACCTGCATTGTCTTCCGTGAGGAATCAGTGTTTCAGAGCATCGTGGATGTTTGCCAAGCATATGAAACAGGAAAGATATCCTTTGAGGCACCAGAGCACATTGCAACTCAGAGGAAAGAAATAAAGAAACCGATGTCTATTGTTTGGTGGAGAGCTTTAAGGTTTGTTCCAGATGCAATAACAGAAGAAGTATGCAAGAAGATCCTAAGTGGTGACTGCTTCTTTGGAAAGAAGAGCAAGCATAGCAACTTAGATGAAGTGGTCACCCGAATGATTCAAAGTGAGGCTGCTCTCTCGGCACTATTATTTTTATTGAAATCTGATGATGAGTTAGCTGGCAAGTCAATTGATGTGGATAAGAAGAAAGCACTTAGCCTAGGTCAACTCCTTGATAAAACATGGGCTAGAAAGTGGTTGGCTTCAATGGATGCAGATGCCACACCAACAAAGGATCTAAGAGCTAAAATGCCAAAGGTTGTTGAGACAGAATATATGGACATTAAGAAAAAGGCCTTGCAGTCCAGTACCCAAGGTAGAGCAATTGGTGGTTTAGATGATGGTTCTTCATTCAGCTTCTCTTATGATATCCTGCTATCAGAGAATGATACAAAATTTGCACACATCAATGGCATTGATACGGAGCATTTCATAACAATGAGCGGTCATGCTTGGGAGAAGCCATGCGTATTTTTCATAAATGAATTGCAAGACCTTGCAGTGTCACAGATAGTTGAACTTGTGCGGTTTATTGTTGAAGGTCCTATGGCAGATAAGAAAAGATCAACGTTGGTCCTGTTCGTGACAGAATCACAAAGGGATGCCCTATATGCGAGTTTGACATCTTCATTTGGGTATTTACTTTCAAAAGTATACCATGGTATAGTCCTGCGTAATCATATGACTGTCTTGGAAGGCACTGCCATTCAAGTCTTGCAGCCTTTCTTGATGTGCTTCTTATCGAGGGGTGGTGGTAATCTAATCCAAACTCCTTTAAGGACTCTCGAGCTTCATTACTTTGAGGACCATAAGGTTAAGCTTGATGCAGCAATGGTGGATTACAGAAAGCCGATGGATCCTGATGTGATACTAGAGATGACAAAGAATTTATTGAATGATGGGTGGGAAGTAGCATTGTATCGAATGGGTTTTGCTGCTGAGAAATTGCTACGGCAAGGTAAAAATGTAAATGTTATTGATACCCCCCATCAAATTGAGTTCTTTGACACATATTACAGTTGCACTACTTTCTTTGAGGAGGAAAATGTCAAAGAAGAGGGTAGTGAGTCTGAGGGTGATGATTCTAGCTCAGGTGATGATGAGGATGAAAGCTCTGCATCCGATGACTTATGGCAAGAAGAAATCCGCACAAAGAATAAGGGTGATCAATTGTCAACTAGAGTCAAGGAGGTTCCACTCATCATACGGGAAGGTTCACGGCAACAAGAAGTTACAGTAGTACAGCACGTCACAGGTAAAGGTAAGGCTAAAGAGGTGGAAGCACTTCCCTTAAAATTAAAAGTGAGGAAGGCACCCTTGATCTTGGATGAAGGACAGGAAAGTGGATCGATCTTGGGTGAAGGACAGGCAAGTGGATCAAGCAAGGAAGCCTTACTCAAAGAAGGTATGGACGAGGCAAAGCATGACCAGGAGGAGTTACCAGGAGGCATAGATGGTTCTTCAACCATGACCTTACAGACTCCGGAGCAGCCTACTAGTCAAGAACCTAGTAGCCAGGTCCCTACTTACCAGGAACTTGGTCATGAGACTCTAGAGCAGCCTACTAGTCAGGTGCTTGGAACTGAAGAGCAAACTAGTAAGGACCTTGCTACTGAGACTCCAGTCTTAGAGTAGCCTATTAGTCAGGACCCTGGTAGTCAAGGGCCTGGCATTGAGGACATTGGTACTGAGTAACATGTTGGCTAACGGCTTTGTAATCACAAGTTTTGAACTTCTATGTAAAGCTAATATCTAATGAAAAGTTTACTACTTTTTTTATTTCTTTACTCTCATTATTATGTATAAAGATTGTTTATGAGGGCCATTTTATACTTAACGGTGTTTTTAAATACCAAGTGTGGTGTATATGTACACTACTTACACATAAAAGGATTTATCTACACTACCTTTCTAAGGGCTTTATGTACACCACCTTTCTAAAAGAAATGGTCATAAAGGTGTGTGCACACCACTTATACATAAAGGTGTTTATTTACACCACCTTTCCAAGAGAATTGGTCATGTATTGGTCATCTATTGATGTTCTTACGTGATTATGAAGATGTTTATGTAGACCACTTTGTAAGAGAATTGGTCATCTATTATTGGTCATGTATTGATGTTCTTAGGTGATAGTTGCTCAATTCACAAGAAGTTATGAAGATGTTTATGTAGACCACTTTGCAAGAGATTTTTGTGAAGTTATGAAAATGTTTATGTAGACCCCTTTGTAAGAGATTTGGTTATGCATTGATTTTTGTGAAGTTATGAAAATGTTTATGTAGACCCCTTTGTAAGAGATTTGGTTATGCATTGATGTTCTTAGTACTTAATTATTAAATCTTTTGTTTTGAGTTGGCAAATCTAGTTAAAAAACAACATTACTAGTATATTCAAAATTTTTGGACTGTTTTTTAGTCCATTTCTCAAATTGGACTTTACACAAGTCCAAAAATTTTGAATAGTGTGTTTGTGACACTATGGTTCAGAGAGAGAGGGTGTGTCCAATGAAAAAGCCTTCTAAATCTAGTGGCTAAGAAAAAACTACAATTACCTTAAAATTCTATTTAAAGACATGAAAATTAATTCTAAGGGACTTCCCAATATCTACTAAAGCACGTCTGTAGAGAGAGGCATTGCTAACAAGGTAACATTTGAAAGATGTCATTATTTTCTGCCCCCCCCCTTAATGTAGAGCTCTTCTCATTGCTCTACATCATTTCAGCTATAGCATTCTTCTTATAGCTTTCATTTTGTAGTTGCGTTACAACAATGAGTTTTGGATTTATTTGATAAGCACTAACAATGGTGTGCATATGTCCTTGGGTTAAGGGCATGTTAAAAGGTGTAAGAGCTGTTAAGATTTTTGTTTGAATCTCTACTTTGTACAAGTTTCTAGGTTTGTGGCTAGCCCAAGTGGGCCCTAGGCCAATGTGGGATTTAGCTTTCCCTATCATTTGTGGGAGTCTGCTAAGGTCTCACATATTATGAAAAATATGTACAAATCTTAAAAAAATTTCACCACTAAGGTCTCACCACTAAGGCTAAGGAATCATTTGTGGGTCTCACATATTATGAAAAATATGTACAAATCTTAAAATCTTGCATATCATTCAAGGTCAACTACACTGAAGGCTAAGGTCTGAGAGGAGAATATCATTAGAGTGATACACCATGATAAATTTGCAGGAGAGGACACAAATGCCTATCCGTATGAGAAAAAACCCCTCCAAAAAGAAAAGAAACGAATCCCCGCTAGTGAGCCAACTGATTACTAACCAGTTGAGTGATGGAACCTATGAGAAGCAACTCCATCAGTTGGCTAAGGACAGAAGACATGATCTCAATTGATAGTGGCTTTGGATCTAGTGTGGGTTGGCCTTATTGAAGGAAATCAATAATAGATCACCACTACTGGTGCTCAGCCTAATCCTTTTATTTAAGGCCCTCTCTACTCTCTGAAGTCTCCAGCTATAAGTGGTACCATTACTATAGTGTCTATCTCTCCAACTCAAATAATAAAGACGATATGTCTATGATCCTCATGTGAGGGTCAACTTGAGGGTGAGTCTATCATGTTGTGCACTACGGATCCTAACTACACCATATCTCCAATTGCCTTTGGCTTGAGTCACCAAAGAATAAGTTTGTGATCATCTTTGATGGACACCAAGAGACCCTCTTAGTCTCGCCTCTACACTCAAAGGAGTCAATCTCTATGTTGCTAGGCCTTGAGGAGTAAAGGCACTATACATTGCTGATCAAAACGCGCCAAAAGCATCTCAGAATGGTCCAAATCCACTCATGAATTGACGTTGATGTCATCCATAGATCTAATAGTACACAATGCATTTGAATACAAAGTGATCCTTTGTCTCAATATCCTATAATTTAGATCCCATCCCTCACATGGGGCCTTGCGCTCATACTATCTTAATAAATAGCCAATGAGAATATTATTGCAATTGCCGAATCAAGATTCTCATGGCATGTGGGAGATGGAATCAAGTATAGTGGATGGATCTAAGTATGGCTAGGGGGGATTGGTAAAGACATCCTCTAAGATCTACACGACCAAAAGCTCATGGGGTGCTAGAGCCAAGTTTGTATGAGTTGAGTTGTATTAATTCCTCCACTATTACCTATGATAGAGCATCATGCCTATGCTAAGATGGTATATGGAGTTTTAACAGCTACATGTCCAAGGGTACGAACTACTCTAATCACCCTTGGCCTCTAGTGCCATGGATGAGTTTTTCAAGGCCAACCATGATAGCTTGCACCATTTGGATGTAGTGGTGGTGAAGTCCTTCACTTTTTGACCACTTGGAAGGATGCATCAACCTATAGAGGGATAGCCCCAAACTTTTCTAATAGGATATGAAGTGAAACTGATGGCTTGCTACAAATCACTTGGGCAAGGAGTAAAACTTATAGTTTCTCAACATGGGATCACTCTGCCTCAGACCCCCAAAAGGGACTACCATACATCCCAACTAGATAAGAAAGAGAGTCAAATAGGAGAGACTTGGTCATGAGTATAGGATGCAACAATATCAATCGGTGCCTCATGAAGATGAATTGCTCTAGATGTGTGGCCATCTGAGATGTATCGAAGATCATGATATCAGTCTTACCAAGGTTTAACTTTTGTTTAGGTGTCTCATAGAAATTTTTTAGTGCATCCAAGTGTTGCTAGAGACCCTTGGCTAAGGAGCACAGTAGAATCATGTCATCTACATATAGTAGAGTCAAGATCAGATATTCAACCAATTGGGTGAGTTGGGTCCATCGAGTATCATGATAAAATATGAGAACTCACCAATGTATAGTCCAAACAAGGTAAGTGATAAAGGACAACCTTGTTTGACCCCAATCATGCTCATGACTTCCTTTGTCCACCAAGTTGTCACACCAACACTACCTGATCTCAATCATACAGTGTTCATACTATGTAGATGATGTCCCATTTGTACTCTAGATCATATAGTCACGTGAATAGTCACACCCATGCCATTGTGTCAAAATCTTTGCAAAAATCCACAAAGCAATGATAGACACTCTTCTTCCGTGCTTTGGCCTCCTTAATGACACTTGTAAGTGTGAAATTGTGGTCCATATTTGCATGGTCTACTTGGAAGCTTGCCTATCCAAAGGCTCTAAAACTTTCATGGTCTACAAAGTAAGTAACTTGAATATTAAGTGCTAAGGTGCTTCAACGTTGATGGACGAACATTTTGATCTTTGACGTTCCTCCCAGGCTATGAGGGATAAACAAGCTTCATGCGTTCTATCAGAGTGAGCCAGTCGAACTTGGCTACAGAGATCTATCATGCATATCATGGAGTTAGAAAAATAGTGGAAGGCTCCATGAGTTAGAAAAATAGTGGAAGGCTGCCTTCCGTAACTATTGGAAACTGTTCTATTGTGAGCCTATATTCCATGCAGAGCGCAAAACTTCATGTTGAAGTTGAAACGCAATGCCTGGGCAGCATCCCCCGTACCTGCGTGTATCTTGGATACAGCAAGGATCGCTCTGCAGCAGCTAGCTGTTTGCAGCGGAGTTCTCTGTTAGAACTGTGAAGTGGTAAATAGGAGCACTATTAGGCCAACGGGGCTAGCGAATGCCAGCTTATGATCTCGCTAACGGGCTCACCGTTTTTGAAGCACTTAGGAGACAGCGCTACAGCATTAAGAACTATAGACAATGTCACAGAGTATATACTGGCTACGTGATAACTGCCAGCCAGTGTTTGTAGATATGCGGGTCGTGACGTCCGCTAGGAAGCTTTAGCACAGAGTGGAGAAGGCTTGCTAAGGCAAGGCATCTCCTCTTGTCGGCATGCGATACATATATTGAGGGACGATGATCAAAGGATGTGCTAGCCACAATCATCGTACTTACGCTAAGCTACCTCAGTCTAGGGAAATGTAGCTTGATGGCTCCACAACTATCTACCGGAAAAAATTGCCAGCACTATAATGTTTCTCGCAAGTGGTCTGAGGTCGCAGGTGGGCAGCAAGTATCAAGCAGGTTCCAAGCCATGACCACGAAGTAGGTAAAAACACAGTGCAGATTGAAAAAGTGAGCTACCATTGCTTGATCTCACGCAACGACATAGAGGCAGTCATACCTGGGGGGCTCTATTGCTCCTCCAAAATCCCTTCAAGCGTCTCAGCTGCATTCCTCGAGCCTTGAGGCTCCCTCAAATCGGAACTGCAAGTCGTGATCCGTGTGCAGTAGTGTCAATTCATGTGCTGTAGGTGGGTTTTAGAAACTCCTCTCAGCTTGGTTGACCAAAAATGTGGAGCTTCTCGACTCTTCAAAGCAAAGAGCTTTGCTGGCGAGAAGATGTATTCAATTCCCCAATAGAACACTTTGGTAAATCTGTAACTCCTCAAGTACAAAGAGTCCTTCCATAACATTTAAAACGTATCAATATTTGAATCTCTTCCCTCTATACAATACTACAAAACTATCTATCTGGTCCCACTAATGTCATCTAGGGCATATTCTTATGTCTTACCCCAAATCCTTTTTGTGGGTCACAATGCCAATAATATATACCCCAAATCTATCTTGTAAAGTGTTTTCATGTATAGACTTTACAGAGGTCCCCTAGGGGGATGAGTATGCATACTCAAAACCACTGATTAGAAAAAAAGGAAGCTCATTTTGGGGCCTTTTAGAAGAGAAAGAAAATAGGCTCTCAACCAATCAGGAGTGGACCAACGTAACGTTGAAAATTCAACAAATGAAGATGAAAATAAGAAAAAGAAATAGTACTATATGTTCGTAGAAGCATGTCACATTAATGAGGTGATCTAATTTGAATCTTTAAAAAATTTATTTATTGTGCAGAATTTAGTGATTCTGACATCGTAAACACGGCCGGAATAGCCCAAAACCCCAAGAACGGCACTAGAAACGCTAGAATCGGATATCCGGAGGCCTGGAAACGGCCAAAAAAGGCAAAAAAGTGAGATTTGCTGATAAACGTGATTTGGTACCTTTCTCAGGGGCCAAAAAGTGAGATTTGCTGATTTCGGCCTTTTTTGGCCGTTTTCGGGCCTCCGGATGTCCGATTCCAACGTTTCCAGTGCCGTTCTTGGGGTTTTGGGCCGTTTTGGACGCATCTGTGGTGTCAAAATCACCAAATTCTGCATAGAAAAGTGTTGCTCTTATATGAACATTGAATGTAAAGTATGTGAAAGAATATATTTATTCCTTTTCACACTGACCTTTCTCACGCAAGTATCCATATTTTCTTGCTTTTGTAGAGAGAGAAAAGAGAAAAGAGTGAATTTCTTACACGGCCCCAAAATGAGCTTCCTTTTTTTCTAATTAGTAAGGGGCCCCAAGGGAAAGTGTGTGTGTGTGTGTGTGTGAGAGAGAGAGAGAGAGAGAGAGTATTAAGGTCTTTGAAAGAATGAAGGGTTTATAAGACTAAGAAAACTAGATACAATGAGTTGAATGGGTGGAGCTGCTAAGTGACCATCTGGACCCAAGAGAAATATAAATACTAAGTATCGAAGCCCACAATAATAAAGATAGATTTTCAATGTGGTAAAATTGTGGAAGTACTTTCTACGTTGTCTAATGAACCCGGTCCACTTAGCAATTGAGAATGGACAATAGGGTCTTGATCGATAGATGCTTGGGTGTCAACTAGTGCTGTGGAGGGATAGAAACTATCAAAGAGTGAAGGTGTTGTTGATACGGCTACATGGTTCATTGTGGTATGCTCATAGTATCTCTCCATTAGATAAGTGTGAATGTCACCCCTATTAGTTATATCCTCGATCCAATAAACATGAAGGGGAGAAACCCAAGTGTCATCTATGTGTCAACGCACTAGCAAGTGTGTCGCATTATTGGCTCTTCAAGTCTTAATTGCATTCTCTCCTTGGGGACTATTAATCCATGCTCTTTGATTGAAAAAAATAAGTAATCACTCATTGAGTGGATTGTGGCCAGGTCTCATGATCTTGTCTGTGTGTCTTGAGTAGCTCGCCTCCATATTGTATGCCCTCATGAAGGAAGATATATACATTATTATGTGCTATATTCTATGCTATTTTGTACCATTGTGCATTCACATCGCCATATAACACAATATCTATCTAGCCATATTACACATTCTCCATGTTATTATGTGCTATATTCTTTGCTATTCTATGCTATTCTCTAACCATACAGAACAATTTTTATGCTATGTTGAAGTCCCATTAATTTTTTATAGATAATAATATGTGCAGGATTCACTACTAGAAGGAGAGCGGATCAAGAAGCACAAGCCCAATATAACTTTTGTATATATGTGTAGGATTCACTACTAGAAGGAGGTTGGATAAAGAAGCACAAGCCCAATATAACTTTTGTTTGTAGTTTAAGCCTAAAGCCAATCAAGTCATGCCATTACAGTCCATCGGATGTGGGTGCTGAATTTTTGATGGTTGGTGACTACAACCATTGTTCAACATGTGGCTTCCCATTTGTTGTTGAGTCATTTGAGGTGTTTCCTTTACCTTGTCATCACACTACTAGTTTTAATGCTTTGGTACTTGTGTAGATAGCTCATGCCCATTATAGTCCATCACAGTTGTTGATGGACTCAACAAAAAATGGGAATCCACATGTTGAATGACTCAACAACAAATGGGAAGGCACATGTTGAACAATGGTTGGTGACTACAACCATTGTTCAACATGTGGCTTCCCATTTGTTGTTGAGTCCATCAACAACAGTGATGGACTATAATGGGCATGAGCTCTCTACACAAGTACCAAAGCATTAAAACTGGTAATGTGATGACAAGGTAAAGGAAACACCTTGAATAACTCAACAACAAATGGGAAGCCACATGTTGAACAATGGCTGTAGTCTATAGCCATTGTTCAACATGTGGCTTCCCATTTGTTGTTGAGTCATTCGAGGTGTTTCCTTTACCTTGTCATCACATTACCAAATTTAATGCTTTGGTACTTGTGTAGAGAGCTCATGCCCATTATAGTCCATCCAGATCCACCAACTGTTGAGGTTGTTGGTACGAAACTTTTGATGAATAATGATAGCAACCATTGTTTGGCATGTGGCTTCCAATATGTTGTTGAGTCCTTCAAGGTGTTCTCTTTACCTTGTATTCTCATATACCATTTTCTATGCTTTGGTACTTGTGTAGAAAGTCCATGAAAAGGATCTCATCTTTGAAAGGGCTAAAATTATGCTAGGCAGTGTTGAGTAATTTTATGTATATTATATATCATAGCAAGTTTGTAGTGCAATTATAAGTTTTGCTACTACAATTTCTAAGACACAAATCTTGTTTGTAATCGACTTTCATATTGATATTGTTCACTAGGATGTCATGAGGGCCACATCCTATGGAATGAGATCTATATAATAAGTGGACTAATAGCAATATTTATGTCTTTGTGCTAGCCACATCTCCAAAAGGGATAGAATTAGCTCATACAAGAAGCCCATATCTAAAAGGGCTAAAAATTATGCATCAAGCCTTGGTATGTTGTATAATTTTATGTTTTATATGTCATATAAAGTTTGTTGTGAAATCATGTAAGTTTCATTATGTTCATATGTAGGTGGGATACCTAGTTTGGGTTATAGTTTAGACAATGATGAGCAAGAGGCGACTCATTATACCAGTGTATACTACATTGTAATCATAAACTATCTTTTTATTTTTCATTGTTCTTTCATTTAACTAATTTTCTCATGTAGGTGAAGGGGGATCTATTGGTCCAATTGTTTCAACACCAATGATAAGAAGGACTAATGATGAACCATATAATTGACTTGCATTTTAAAGGCCTTAAAATTAGGTCAAACATGTGTCAAAGTAGGTTCGAAGGGTTTTGAAAAACCTTAGCCAAAAAAGTAAGGATGGGTTTACACCACCCGAAGGCCATCCTCCAAAAGATGGTGTGAAGGGCTAATCATGAATCCACAAAAGAAGAGAGGGGCGGGGGAAGGGGAGCTGAGAAGGAAGAATGAGGAGGGGAAGACAATGAGCAAGAGGAGTTAGGGAGGGGAGCAAGGGGGGAGCATGGCATTCACAAGAGTAAAGGGCAAAGAGGAAAGCAAGACACAACTCATGAAACGAGAGAGAGTTTGTATTCCTTCAGCTTGCATACAATAAAAGACCAAAGTCAAACTTTTGGCATTTAATATACTCCACCTTTTCAAGAGAGGGCCAACCCTTTACTCTCTTCCTACACTACCAATCTAATTCTTACGTTTTTATGATTCTCTTGGGCCTATATGGAGTCTAAGGCAAGTTTTAACAAAATCCTAATGCTTGAAAATAGAAAGGTGTGAAATTTGGCGATGTCAACCAATGTAGTTAACATGCCCCCCTTCCTATAGTTGATCCATGTGTTAACCAACCAGTAGACTATACAATTTGGATGAGGGCATGTCGTTCCAATAGCCTTTGAGAAATTTGGCAAAATAGATGACGTGCCTCCCAAAAGCTGGCGTCATGCATGTCCTCAAAAAGTTCAGATATGGTGAGCTTAAAGGTTACAGACTCAAAGGTACATGTGCATGAAGGATGGGTCGTGTTCAGGATAAAAAACCAGTTCACTTTTGATATTGAGTTGGTGTTCTTTGACACTCGAGCCTCATTTGGGTATGTCCCTTACAAAAATAATGATGATCAAAATAAAAATGGATAGAGGTCACCAGGGTGGGGTCGAGGACCTCGGCATATGTCTTGATGAATTTTTTGAGATTGTAGACACGTGCATAGAAGGTAGCAACTTTTGGGAAGTTGAAGCGAGGAAAATTGTATAAAACATTGGGGTCACTTGCTTGCAAATCTCAACAATCGCTACATTTCTAGTGTCTTGGAAGAGGCATATATGTGGGGTGGGTACAACGATCATGACTGACACTGTAGTACATTTGCCAAAGTAAGGCTGCTTTAAAAATGGTACCCTCTAGTCTAATTGTAATCACATATTTGTATCTGTGACTAGAACTCGTGTGTGATCTAGAGGTTGGTAGTTGCCTCGTGTTTCTCTTTGGTGATCTACTTGCTATGGGCGAAAGGTTCTTTCAATAAAAGCCATCAAGGCCCGCACCTCCATTGTATTGACCACATTGAGATCAAAACTTTACAATTTGCCCTTCCACTGGCTTAAGCTGGTAATATCTTCAAAAGGGAAAAATTTTTAAAGCTTTTGGCAGAAAATTGTCAGGCTCCTCGGAGAAGAGTACTAGCCACAATATATTTTGGACATAGTTGAGATTAATGACAACAAGGGTTGCATCCATTGCAGGTCCTAGAAGTTCATTAGTGGGCCCTATATGTGTGCAATGTGCATGTGAGGTGGATGTGAGTATAGTGGCCGAGGGAGAGGAAGTATTAAGTGGAAGGTTGGAGATGATGTGTCGAGAGTGGGTTGACTAGGGGTAAAAGTTTAAATACGTTTTGAGGGGAAGCTTTAGTGAAAAAGGAATTAGGGAAAGACCCAAAAGTTTGGGAGAGGGATGCTCGATGGATGTTAAAATAGCCAATATAGTGTTTGACTCCACCTTGCTTAAGTTAGTAGGGTACATCACATGCTTGTTTTCAAATTGGTTGAAACCTATTTAAAGCATTGTGCACATGGCCTCCAAGAATTTATTGTACAAGATTATTTTGCCAATGTGGTGGTAGTAGGACATGTTATTGTGGAGGAGGTAATTCCTCGTCCAGAAAAATTCTTGGCAACCATGTTCCTACATCCCCCCAAGTCCTTCAACCAAGGAATGTAGGCTATAGTCCTATGATTCCAAGTTTGTGGGTTTTGTGAGCTCCCAACATACCTTTTTCCCCAAGGAAGTAGACGACTCTTGGCCCAAAAATTAAGGAGAATTTAGTGGAGTGGGAGCAACTAGATGTCAAAGTCTTTTTCAAAGTAATGTCCCCCTTAAAAAATCCCATTGCAATAACTAGGTGGGCATAAGTAGAGTGATGGCAAAGAACGTGAGAGGTTTTAAAAAAGCCATGTCCCCCTAAAGAATCCCATGGCAATAACTAGGTTGGTGTAAGGAGGGGGATGGCAAAGAATGTTAAGGATGTAGTTGGGTGGAAAGGTGTTAGTGAGATTAAGGTTGTATTGCATAGAGGAAATTTTAAGAATGTTAATGTGGTCGTGTAGTGTTTGTTCTACTATGCATGGTTGTAGTGTGTGTGTAGATAAATCTAGTGACGCTTCCAAGACCCTATCGAACTCTTCCTCGTTGGTTTTCCATCACCAGTTCAGCTTGAGGCACAACATCTTGAAGCTATTGTTGGAAGTGAAGGGCACACACATGGCTTGCCAGCATTTGAGAATGCATGGCCTCTAGTTGCTTTTTTTAATTGAATTGGGCTTGGTCGGCAATGTTGCAATAAGTCTTGAAGTGCTCTTTAATGTCTATATTTATGGCATTCCAACACATCTGCACAAGCTTTCTTAGAGGCAAAGTTGGCCTCTACCTTGGCCAGCTACTCCCTAAGTTCGATAAAGGGTGGCTCAATTAGATTGGGCTCTCTGAATAAGTTCATCACCAATCGTGCAAAGAGAATTATTTTGGGCCCTTTCAACTTGCCGGTCCTCTATAAGTTGGCATTGTTGCATCTTAGTGAGGGTAACATCAATGAAGGTGCTTACCAGAGTCTTCTGGTGTCTATGAAAATATTCAAGTCAGTTTATGTATAGTCCACCAAGTACTCCATAAATTTTTCCTCCATGATTTCTATCTTTTGTGGGTACTTAGATCAGAGTTCTCAATACTCTTCTATGGAGAGGTAGCTCAAAGAAGAGGTATGACCCAAGGTTTTAGAGGTCTTAATCTAGTTGGCACTGGTTGGCATGCCCTAGTTGTCTTAGGGTGGGAAACAATGCAGCCATCTGTTGTGTAGTCGAGTATGGGGATTTTGTTTCTTGGGCCAGAGGTTCATGGAACTCGAACAAATCATCTTGGTTAGTTTGATCATTATTGTTGGGGCCCTTTGGATGTGGTTGGCTCTATATAGGAATATTGTAATCCACAATTGAGGTTGTTGGAGCTGGCTACCTATTGCTTCCCCTGAGATGCATCTCCCTTTGATGATAGTGGCTTCATTGACTTTAGTGTGCTAGATCATGGCCTTGGCCCATTGCACCACCCTATCTGTGTGTTCTCATGCCTAGATCGAGTCTCCCTAGCCTTCAGTTCTTGCTAGGGGAGGTTGGGGTCCTATGGAGGTTGAAGGAGTGGGAAGATTCTTGGTGTCTGTGCCACATGTCCAAACATCTTCCTCATTTTTGTTCCTAAGTTGTGGTATAACTTCTTTAAGCACTGGAAGGCCAAAGGCTTGTCATACCGCATCAATGTTACGATGGAAGTAGTGTGTTTTGCCCTCCTCATCATCAAGGAATGTAATATCTATGTTGTTGTTGTTGTTGTTGTAGTGGTCAATGAATTGGGCCACTAATTTTAGGTCCAGGTAGCAAGGAAGTCTATCAACCATCATCTAAAGTCCAAGGGCCTTGAGGTGAGGTATGACTTCTGGGTCTCAAAGAGCCTCATAGAATGAAGCACCGTGATAGAAGAGCTTGAATTCTTCTTTGGGTTTATATTGATACTAAGAATGTACCACAACACCACCCAAGGACTCTATCCACTATTGGCCCAAAGGGGAGATAATTGACAAATTGACTGCATGCTCAAAATAGAGCTAAGGAGCCACGGAAGATTCATTCATCTTCTCTTAGGAGGGTGGGTGGCTGGTTGTTGTATGGATTCCTAAGGATGTGGTTGTGGTTCAAAATTTTGTTGCTGTAGTTTGGGCTCTTCTGAAAGCTCTTGAGCATCCATTTGGGCAGGGAGAATGATGGACCAAGTGTAGGATGAGGAGGGAGTAGCAGATGTAGATGGAGCTATAGCAGTGGAGGGGGTTATGGATGTAGAGTTGAAGGTGGATAGTCCTGTGTAAAAGTTGAAAGAGGGATTGAGTTCCATAGAATTGTATACATCAAAGAGGCTAATGCGGAAATCCAAAGAGCTGGAAGATATATGGGTTGTTTCTAAGAAGATTTTGTATGTTGGAAAAGCTGGAAACTGAAGTAGGATGCTGGTAGGAATTCTTGGAAAATTTGGGCAAGGTTTTGTTTCTTTTGCTCATTCGGTGTTTTTGGACCTAAGGGCCTGCTTCTATAACTTTGGCAATTCAGTCCATTGAATTAGCCCCGGTAATTCAGTGCACTAAATTGCTAAGCTAATGCATCGAATAACATTTTTCTCCATGTGAACTGAAATATGAATAACCCTACGTGCACTGACTTCCTGACAACCCTACAGATGTTGAATTATTGATAGCCTTACTTGCGCTGAATTGCTTATAACCTTGCACATGTTGAATTGCTAATAACCCAGAGCCATGCTGAATTAGGGTTAATTCAATCCAGTGTTTTGATAGTTTAAGTCAATAATGTAAAGGTACCAAATTTGTTTGATGTGTGGCCGTGTTGAGTGAGGTGGAACATTTGAAGAGGAAGGAATTATAGAGTTTACTAGAATAGTAGGGGGCCAATGACAAGGGAATTGAAGCAACTAGCAAAGATGATCCCTTACTCTTATCCTTTTGCCAAAGAGATACCATGGAAGCATAGTCATCGCTTGTCAAGGTTACTGTTCTTTCTCACCAGTTGATTTGGTAGTTGACAACACAACACCATGCCTTGCCTAATATAACATGTCCCTCACTTGTGTTGGTAGGCATGATAAAGAATCTAGCATCAACCACATGGTTATTTACTGATATTTTTAGATTCACATATCCCATAACCTTCAGAGTTTGACTATTGATAGCTCCCATAGTTGCAAGATTAGGTGTAAGGGGTACCTAGTACAGAAGTTTTTCATCCTTCTTGTGCAAGGAAGTTGTGACTAGCCACACACATGAGTTGTGGTGATGGATGGACTAGAGCCCTGCATCTGTACAAGCAACTATGTTGGATCCATGGTTAGTTCATTAAAAGTGCTATAACTTTCGAGGGTGGCCTTATAGATTTTTCATCTAGTGAAGCTTGGAATTTCTAGGCTTGGCCTCGTCTTGTGCGTGTTTCTTTAAGAGCATAAGCTCCTTTTTTCATTCCTGGTCCTAATGGATAGCTTGGAGGGTCTGTTGGGTGAGGGGTCCGTAGTAGCATTTAAGCCTATTCCCATTAATATATTCATTAATTTCAACCCCATTTTATGTAACCTTGTGGAGTAATTTTCACAACCCAATAATGACCCAAATTGCAATATTTCAACTTGCATTTAGTATTCCATACACTATAACAATGCAATGTCTCCTTCATCAAGGTCCTCGTTCCTTAGATTGTGATCAAACCAATGCTTACGCTGTGACTTTTCAACCTTCATACCATATATTGCCCTTAGTCTAGTATCATCGATCTTTTCAAGCTCCATAAGCCTTTCTGGGCACCACAAATCCCATAGGCATTAGTGCTTCTAATTCAAAAGCAAGACTAAATGGAATGCAATTTTTTGCAACCTTATATGCCATGCGGTATGCCCATAATGCAACGATGAACTTATGTTCCCAATCCCTTTAGTTGGCCTCGACCTTGTGCATCATTGTGTTTCTCAAGGTTTTGTTCTAGCTCTCGGCTTGGCCATTTGCTCTAGGGTAGTAGACTCACTCATAAGGATTTTTATTGTCTCATTAATGAAGTGAGTCCCTCATCATTGACTATTTCCAAGGGAAAACCAAAGTGTGATATAACATCTTCATACAAAAATCTAGCTGTGGCCCTTGCATCACCTTTTTGAGTCACCTTAGCTTCCGCCCACTTAGTAAGGTAGTAAATCACAACAATGATAGCATTTAACAAATCTGCATTTGCAAAGAGGGTGGGCCACCATAAACCACCTTACAATATCTTGTGAGTAGTTATATCTTGCAATATCTTGTGACTAGTGATTTCTTCTCCAAAGTGACCTCTTGTTATTCTTGAGTGTGCTTCTTCTAGCACATCAATAACTTCTCGAACACAATGTTGCATGATACCATCCTTGCCCATTCAATATAATTGTCTAGCAATCAGTTGGTAGGGTGTTTCATCCTTAATCATTTTTTGGGCCCTCCCCTTTTTAAGGCATTAGGGGAATTTTGGACTCAAAAAGGGCCTCATAAGGAGTGGATTAGCAAAATGGATTAAGAACTAATAAGGCCTACAAAGGGTCCCATTAACCCATATGGGGACAAAAACGTACATCTCCCTAGGTCCTTGGTGGTCCCCAAAAGTGCACCTCCCTCTCCCAGGTGGAGGGTCCCCCCACTCCCAAAAAGTTAACTCTCTTAACAACCTTTAGGTGGTCCACATTCCCAAAAAGTATATCGCGGGTACACCCTAGCCCAAAATTTTGAAAATTTTCAAAAGTGCCCAAAATGACCCAAAACTCTTCAAAACTTTCCCCCAAACCACCCAAATCACTTTTCAACATCTAAATCCTACTCTTTCTCACCGTAATCATCTTCCAATCCCACATTCATACTCCTATCATAAGCACTTTTCAACACCCAAATCCAATTTCTTCTCATCATTTTGTCCCAAAATTGCTTCCATTGGTCCTATTATATCTTTCCATTGTCGCAAACTTGTTTCCATTGATGCTATTCTATTCTTTGAACTGATCCAAGGCCTTATTTTTAAATCCCTCTCATGGCTCCATTGGAAGATCAGACCAACAAGCCACGAAAAAGCACCTTGCACATCAAAGTTGCACCAGAGTATGCCACAACTCATCAATGTTATGGCCACAAGGTTGCCGGTAAAGATACACTAGATTAATTTGACAACAAGGAACAAAGCATGTCGACTTATGGAGTGTTGGTGGACTCTATCAAGTGATCCTTTGACAGGTGCTCCACCTTTGTTTTAAAATGTGATGAGTTTAATTCAATACATAGGTGATGGTCTTCAAGGCTTACTAGGATATTGTAAATGCATCGGCCATTCCAATGTTGAAGCACACTTTGTGAAGGTTCACTTGTTGAGAATGGAAGGAGAGACAAAACTACTTAGAGATACCATGCATAACCTCCAAGAACAACTAACCCAAGAATTAAAAAACTTGCTGACTCAGAAATTGCAAAAGAGAGGTCACAAGAGACAATCACAAGATTAATAGATGAGAAGAACAAACTGTTGAAAAAGGCTTGGTATATCCAACAAGATCTTGCTACATTGGCTAGGAGATTAGAAAGGACTGATTTAGAGAATCTTGTAGATCCATTGAAAGTTGTCCATGCATGTGATGCTACTGGCGTTAGTCAATGAGGGTACTTAATTGTGTATAATGTCTTTGTAAATGCACTTCAACGTCAAGGCATTAAGAACCCTCTATTACTGAGACCATTATACATTAGAAATGCAAGGAAAGAAACAAATTCTGCTGTTCAAGATTTGTTGGGTGGATTTATACACATCTCAAAAAGCATGACGTTGGAAGGCACAAACAAGACAAATGTCCAACACAGCAAAAAGAAAGGAGGACCAACTACCAAAGGGGCAAAGCAAGGACTAAGAACCTTTGAGTACACAGAGCATAACAATGTTTTTTTGGATGTACGTAGGGTCCAAGCTGCAATGGTGGAGTTTACAACATGAAAGCATGGGGTATGTTAAAATTATATTGTTTAGAGAGCTCAAATTTTTATTAAAATCTTTTCTAGTCATGTAAATCTTTTAATCTTTCATATTGTGAAGGAAAGTTAGTATTCATTATCAAATTGGATGAGTGTGAGGTTGTAAAAGGCCACAAGTTGGAGAGGGTTAGTATTACTTTGATGAATAAAGCCCTCGAACATGCCAAAGATAAGGAAATTAGGGAAGATTTTAGTGTGCAATTGGAAAAGCACATTTGGGGGCTTGCCATGTTTGAACTTCCTAAAGAGACACACTCATTCTTGAAATGGGTATTTGATAGATCTCCAATTCCAAGTGTCATAGATGCACAAACGAAAGGAGAGTTGCTTTAAGTTGAAGGGTTCGGATCATTTAAAGTTAAATGACCCATGGCATGAGATCATAAGACATTGAAGTGTATGTTTGGAATGAAATTGAGTGCAAATGCGACATATCCGTGTCCTTATTGTATGCACTCACACCAAACTCGAGGTAGTAACATAGGAATACATAGAGAAAAAGAGCAAGTAAAAAGAGGAAAAGACTTTGGGAATACTAAAGATGTAATGAATGACATCACAGATGATGAGGCTAACAAACGGATGTATTGGAGCAATGGAGTAATGAGCTGTAATCAGGATGTTGCACCCAACAGAGATCAGAACGATAAAAATTGGGATCCAATTTTAAACATTCCATTACAAAGAGTGCATTTCTGTGTGTTACATGCGGAGATGCGGCTCATTGATAAAGTGCTTTACTTGCACATTGTATATGCATGGAACATGAAACCGGAGGAGAGAGCGGCATCATGTATAGCAAGGGTCGAAACTTTACTCTCGAGCATGGGTCTACATGGGGGGAATGTAAAGCTAATCAAAGAGGCAAAATTGTTAGGAAAATTCATGAAATCTTCCAAATAAAGTGTCCATGGGAGGCTCTAAGGCATAAAGGTTTTTGTCCAATCATGGAAAACATCGATTAAATTTGCATTGGAATTATTGGAAAAAGTTATGTGATTGCATGACTAATTTGGAAGTTGATTCTCATGTCAGAACCTTGAGAATACATGTTTGGAAAGAATTGGATACTCTGGTAAAGATCTTGAGGAAGCCTTCCATAGATGATGATGATGTGCAACTATATAAAGTCATCGTGAAAGAGTTCATTGAAGCCATGGTAGATGGATGGAGTGAATCACACATTACTCACTACATGGTGTGTTCGGTCTTTGCTATTTTCAAAATTTTAAAATTGCAATCAATTTATTCTTGTTTAGCTCATATGTTTTTTCTATGTATGCAGCACATTCTTTATGCTCATGGTCCATGGTTTCTTTGCCAATATGGTTCCTTGAATGCTTGGAGTGCCCAAGGGATGGAAAAGTCTCATTATAGAGCTCGAGGTGCTTATTTCAAGAGTACCCAACATGGAAGGGGGATTAATGGAAGTAATGCTCTTCATGAGATGTTCGAGTGGTTCTATCGTGGAATAGTTGGGTCCTCCTATGCAAGGAATAAAGCTTTGCAAACGGAGTTAGCTCAAGTAGTTCGTCGAACTCAAACGAGTAAAAGAAGGCATTCATGGATATTTTCACAAGCTTCCAAAAACATAGAAGTTGGATAGCAACCAAAAGTCGTGTTAAATGGAAAAACCCAATTTTTTAATGAACTAAGTAAATTTTTTGATAAATATCACTTCTTTACAATGCACATGGTACACTAAAATTTTGAGAGGTTAACCCCCGAGGGGATGATGACAAATAAGGGGGGGGGGGGAGGGGTTGAGGGGGGGTTGAGGGGGAGGAGGGGGGGCTAACTAATAATGATGCACAAAATAAATATTACCCTATATATATATATGCAAATACCTTCATTTTCTTAGTACCACTAGTAGTCTCTCATACTAGTACATTCCTTCCTACCGTCACATTTCCCATAGACCCACCATCACTGACATGGCAAGAACAAAGCAGACTGGAAAACCGGTTGATTCCAGAACAAAGCTCCCAATCCCCCCCGATGTATACAATGCAACGATCGAAGAGAGAAGAAAGAGGAGGCAGGAGGAGGAGGAGGAGGAGGAGAGGACAGAAACCAATGGAGCAAACAGATGACGATGAAGAAGATCATGGGGAGCAATCCAATCCTCAAAGTTAGCCCGAGGCACCTTAAGAGCCAGAAAGCAGACCAGAAGAATAGGAGCACAAAAGACGTAGATTGGAAGAATGGGCCGGCGGACAAGAAGATGCCAAGAAATGCAAGTTCAATTGGCTCAACAACAAAGGGCAAAAATGGAGAGCCAACAACGACGACCGCATGGCACAATGCTACTTAGGACTTTCCACATTCTAGACAGAGTGGAAAATCTTTGCCATAATTGCATCACACAGCAAAAGGAAAAGGCAAAGCTCGCAGTAGGTGAGGTGGAGGTGGAGGAGGAGGTGGAGTCCCTAGAAGACACCACAGAAAGCCTGGAAGGAAGGCGCTTCAAGAGATAAGAAAGTATCAAAGTAGCATGAACCTTCTAATCCCAAGAGCTCCATTCACTCAATTGGTGAAAGAGATAATGCACTCCTACAAGGATGACTATCGATTCAATCAATCGCACTGGCCGCCATACAAGAAGTAGCAGAAGTGGCGATCGTAACTCTTCTTGAGGACGCAAACTTGTGTGCAATCCATGGCAAGAGGGTTACTAGCATGGCAAAAGACATGCAGCTGACAAGGCAGATCAGAGAAGACCCACAACTTAGGCCATAGATCAGATTTTTTGTTGTACACTATGGACACCAATTTTGGTTGTCAAAAGCAATTTTGTGCAAAGATGGTTGTAAATATTTTTTGTAATAGAATCCTTTGGAGACTATTTTTCTTGTAGATTTTCAACTTTGAGCTTTCATTTTCAAGTGGAATCTTGCAGTGTATTATTTACTTCCATATCTAATGTATGTACATAATGTTATTGATTGTCGATGGCAAACAATCATGGTAGAATGTAATTAGTCACTAGTATGTAATTAGTCTCAATAATCATGTTAGAATGTAATTAGTCTCAATAATCATGTTAGAATGTGATTAGACAATGTGATTAGACACTAGTATGTGATGGGGGATGCATCCCCCCAAAACATAGAAACAAAAAAAAGCCCCCGAGGGTGTGATGGGCGTATTTGTTTCTTGTGTGTGTGTAAGTGATGGGGGATGCATCCGCAAAAAAACAAAAACAAAAAAAAGCCCTTGAGAGGCCTTGGTGCATGCAAGTGTGAGCCGTCTGGCCCAAAGTCGCACCTGTGTGCACCAGGGCCTCTCGGGGGCTTTTTTTGTTTTTTTTTTTGTATTTCTTGGTATAGGCACTTTTTTTTTATTTTTTTAAATGTATTTCTTGTGTGTGTGATGGGTGTGTGTGTAAGTGATCGGGGATGCATCCCCCAATTAAAAAAAACAAAAAATAGCCCCTTAGAGGCCCAGGTGCGCGCAGGCACGACTTTGGGCCAGACGGGATCCCCGTCTGGCCCAAAGTTACGCCTGCGTGCACCTGGGCCTCTCAAGGGCTATTTTTTGTTTTTTTAAATGTATTTCTTGTGTGTGTGTAAGTGATGGGGGATGCATCCCTCAATTTAAAAAAAGCAAAAAATAGCCTCTGAGAGGCCTAGGTGCACGCAGGCGCAACTTTGGGCTAGATGGGGTCCCCATCTAGCCCAAAGTCGCGGCTGTGCACACCTAGGCCTCTCAGGGGCTATTTTTTATTTCTTTTAAATTGGGGGATGCATCCCCCATCACTTACACACACACACCCATCTCACACACAAGAAATACATTTTCAAAAACAAAAAAAAAAGTGCCTATACTAGGGCTCTCCTAAATGGGAAATGGTATAAGATTACCTCCATTTGGTGATGAACTCATTTGGATTACCACTACTACTACATTTTATTGTTCAATCTTGATAAGTGGGCCCCACACCTAGAAAGTTAGGGGCCCACTCCCTTATTTTTTCAGGTGTGCAGCCTAGGGCGGGTACACACACACACACACCCCTATTCCCTTCTCAAATTCTCTCACGATGTTGCTATGACTAATGTGATCTAGCTCGATAAGGCCATAAAATGCCCTTAAGATTGGAAATCTCCTAACCTTGGATTTTCGGTTATCATTTGGCAAGCCTTGTCCTTTGGCACCAATTTACCATATGTCCTTATGTTATATTTCCCTTACAGTAGGAGGAATTCTAATAACGGATGTTAGCACCCTCCCCTCGGTGTTGACTTCATTTGTTAAGGTGGTATTTAAGACGTCATTTTCATCCTTGGGGTCATTTTACCACTAGGTCCACTAAAGGGACTATGGTAAGATAATTGTTACTTCGAAATTAATATGTTTCATGCTTACAACCCTATGTTGAACAAAGGACCGCACATTTTTTTTGGATCACTCACTTAATTATACCCTTAAGAGTACATATCCTAGTTGTGGCACTCATGATGAAATCGAATGTAACAGAGCGACGCCTGGATTCCATTACCTGTCGCACAAGGACACTGGCCACCTTACATCTCTCACAAGCATGCAATGCCTATACCTCCTTGTCATGTGAGCTCAGATCTCTGGGGCTTCTCTCTATCTTCTCCTCCCCCACGTTTTTCCACTTTCCTCCACCTAGATCCTGTATTCTTTTCTTTCCTCTCCCCATTTAACTCTTGAGTCTCCACTATTCTTGGGTTCCTCTCATCTTGTGACTTAACTAAGGCTATGCTACCAACCACTCTTCTTCTCACAACCAACGGTGATGCTTCCATCTGACGCTAACCTAGCTTGCATTAGCATTCACGTGGCTCGTATGGTAGCCTTTTCCTTCTCGAACAATTGGGCAACGCTATTCATCAGGTTAAATCTTATGGCTTGCAAAATCCTTCCATCGCTTTGTGCCATCGATGGTCCTAACATTTTTTTCTTAAAAAAAAAGTGCCTATGTCATGGCCACCTTCTGATCAAAGATGCAAAATTTTTGCCCAAATCAATTTGCTTCTTCATGCTTGAAATGTGTCCCAATGTATAAACCCATATCTTGATCATTAGCATTCAAAGTTGGGACCCACTTTGAATAATGGTTTCATATGTCATGTTATTCACGTCATTTTAATCCATTGCAACCATTTTAATCCATTGTTACTCATAGCTATTAGTGCATTTGTCAACCTTACCATTTTGTATCAAACTTCATTGCATTCATCACCAATGCCTTTAGAATATCAAGGCACACTTCTAAAGCGATTTTGGCCATTCCTAGCATACTTTTCAACATTTTACACCATAAGGGCCTACATCTTTAATTGTGTGTAGCACCCCTTAGCCACAATTTCCATAAAAGTCAAAACCCAATCTCTTATGCTAGGATTGAGTCAGTCATATGCTTGTTCTCTATCCAAATTTGATAATACACAAACACCAACCAAGTATATGTGTGGATTATTGCCATCTCCATGTGGAACCATTGGCATAAGTGAGAGCTTGCCATCTCAATCATGGAGCATATATCCTCTTAATTTACATTAATCCTTCCAACTAACCATGCACATAACTAAATTAGCCACCATATTATTGTTCTATTTTCCTCCTAGTTTGGGATGCAAACGTTCCTAGTCCCAAGATGAATCTAAATATGGAAGGGTTTGAGATTGTGCATCCAATTTAACCTTTTGTTGCTATCTTGATTAGAGTTCATCGGCAATCTTGATCTTGTCTATTCATACACCTAGTAACTTGAATAATTCTTGAAAGCTTTGATAAGGGAATACTAACACCCATATATTTTGAACCAAAAGTAAACTTCATTGATGATTGAATATTTGATCTCATCTTCATTCTAAATGCATCTATAGAGAATGGATCAGGAAGAGGCCATTCTAGACTATCAAAGTTAGGGAGAGGAATAGGACGTAGGCTTCCATATGCACCTTCTCTTCGAGAAATTTGGTAACATGAATTATAGAAAAAAATACTAGACTTTGTCAAGGAGGCAGCACTTCGTCCTGAGAACATTAATTCCTCAATATTTGAATGGAAAGCTTGAAATATTCCCGTGAGACTATCCAGAGGCTGGGTTTCAGCTTTGGTAGAGGAAAAGATATCTACATAGAAAGCAAAGAAAGATGTTAATGAGCAAATCAATCTGTCTCTACTTTGAGTGATACACGCTTCATATCAAAATACTTCCATGTAAAATAGTTTTCATACTCTTGAAGGAGTGAGATTAATGCTTCTTCTTGCGCTAGTGTGAGGCCATCAACGAAGTAGACTGGTTTAGGTTCTTCACCCGCTTTTGACAGGTTAACCTCTTGCACTAGAGTTTTCCAGACAACTAGCAGATAGAGGTACCTCATATCCATGAATATACCTCCATAAAACTAGAGTGTATCAAGTCTTCCAAATTATAATTTTTTATAGAACAAGTGAAAGAACAAGGAAAGAAGGGAGTTTGTGAGCCACTAGTATGCATGTATATTGAAATGGTTTTCCAGTCAAGGTATTCAAATGGATTGACTCCTGCCTTTACAGCCACGGGTTAGCGTGACCTAGTATGCATGTATATCCAACTAGTTCGCCAATCAACATATGAAGCATGTATATCCAACTAGTTCGCCAATCAACATATTCATATGGTTTGATTCCCACCTTTACAGCACAATTTGGATGCCCCGTTTTCAGATGAGATCAACACTATCATATGGTTGGATCTTCTCTAGCTCTATACGTCACAGAGCTTGTTTTTCAAGGTCCAATTCTACCACGATCACCTCCTAAGAGTATCCGAGGATGGAGTGAATATTAGACCCCAGTACGTGGAGACAAACGAGTCTCACATGTAGTGAGGATTGCAAGTGGGCAGCTATGAGTTGAGAATCAAGACAAGGAGAACCACTGGCACACCTAGAGGGCAACGGGTGTGCAAGCTATGCACATTGGGCGAGGTCAAGATAGAGGAGCACTTCCTATGCACATGCCCATTCTACTATGAGATTTATGGACATATAACTACCTTTTCTAGGAGGGACACGGATTCGGACCACATTGTTGAATGATCCACTTTCATGATCACGTTTGCCTTGGTGTCTCCAGATGTGGCGACATAGAGAGACTTTGCTAAGCCAGAACAGACGGCAAGAGGTGACGGTGACATGAGAGACTCAACTAGACCAGACACAATGGCATGCTACACATTTCTACACATTTGTGTTGGCACCGGGACACAGTGGAGTGGAGGAGGAGCTAGTTGATATGAGGACGGAGTGGATTAGAGGGCAAAGGTGACAAGGAGCTAAGCCACCTACACACAAGGCAGAGATAGACCAAAGCATGCACGATGGAGGTCTAGCCTATCGCAGCTCTACACAGAGGGGACTCTTTACATAGCCCACCAGATACAAATATCACAAATATCCCATCGAGGGACAATGGAGGCACCACGATCCAAATTTTTGAATTTCGAGTTTTAAGTTCGAGCTAGTTCTTTTGAGTTTCTTAGTATAGCACTCAGCAAGGGCCCCAGCGAGCCCTGCATCAGCACATGGTGGCTTGTATGAGATACTATTTTGGCTGTACTTTGTCTCATAGGCCATGAGGCCTTCTCAAGCCGTTAATATATCTTTCTTTCTTGGTTGAACAATGTGTTGCCACAAACCATAAGGCAAAGACATCTGAGATTCTGACAAGGGGATTGTCTGAATTGCTCTTCACAAATGAGCCAAACACTTCTGTGCGACACACGACACTCTGAAATGAAGAGAGGGCGAGAGTCAAGGTTAGAAATGGAAGGGCTAAATGCACCTCTCTATGGTGCAGCAGGCTACTGACGTGTGCAAGGAATCATGGACTTATTCCACATTCGAGTGGGGATACATGGCAAGAAGGTGTATCATGCCTAGCGGGTTTATGGAGCTCCTCAACAGTTCCGGTAGCAGTACTTGGCTGCATAGCAACTAGGTGCGGAACCCAATCCACACTGGCCCACATTGCAAGGTGGATATGTGCTGGTCATGCAGGGGTAGGATTATTGGTTCTACTGTTCTTGCTTCCTCATCTGCGCTTAGGAGGTTCTACATTCTATAACTGAACAGGAAAGTGCTTCCTCAGTTGCACTTTTATGAGAGAGAACCATAAACAGGCCAGAACAAGAGAATCTTGTAACAATCTGGTCACCATGAAAGAACACTTACAGCTCATTACAAACTTTAAACATGACAAGACAAATACTTGAATCCAAAGCTTGGGTGTCTGCTCCATTCTAATGTCTTCATAAGTAAACAGCAGGCATTACAGTACAAGTTGAGAAACTCTGCAGAGATCCTAAATTCAGTTCGAAGTTACCTGGCTAGCTTTGATTGAATAACTTTTGAATTCATAAACAGCAGAAATTACAGTACAAGTTAGAGTAGAGATCCTTATATTTGAGTTCTAAAAAGTTGCCTGGCTAGCTTTGATGCAATGACATTTGAATTGATAAACAGCAGGCGTTACAGTACAAGTTGAGAAACTCTAAAGAGATCCTAAATTCAGTTTGGAGTTGCCTGGCTAACTTTGTTTCAATGCCATTTGAATTGATTAACACGTCAGACCATCAGGAAAAATATTTCCTAGCTCTTACCAAGTTGGTAAGAAACATTCATCTGCATACCATGCAGGGAACTATCATTTGAAACACAATGATCACTAATGTTAGTATAGAATATATACCTTCTGCCAATGCGGCAAGATTTGACGTTTACTGAAGCTGAGTGCAAATTTTGACTGCCAACCTAATCAATGATGGAACTATTTAAAGCACATCCGCACACTGCTAAGGACACGCACTTGAATGCATGCTTTTTAGTACCCTTCTGACTCTGAACAATCACTGACTTGCCCTTTTATCATTGCAGAATAGATGTAAGATGATTAGCACTGTACTCACTGCAGGATGATACAGAACCCTTCCCAAGGCATTCAACCTTCACAATAGGGCTTCCATGTAACATACTGTCAATGATTTTGCCTTGATAAACGTTACATGTGCAAGCTCTCAATGGTCTTTCAGTGTTGGATTTCTCTCTAAATTCTTCTTCTTTATAGCCTCTTCATCAAGCTTCCTGATTGGAAACCACTCAGGGAACTCCCAACTAGACCATCTCTTTGTCTTGGATTCAGTCTCCAGTAGCCTTGCTTCCACACTGGGTCTGATGTCATCAACACCTTCTTCACGTGCTGCAGAGGCAAGAAAATGCTGTAGTCTGTATTCCATTAGCTGAACTGCACCAATATGCAGCCCTGTACCCACCGATGCAAACAAAACTGCCCCAGGAAGAGCTCTGTTGGGCCCTCCTGTATGTGCATGTATATTTATTTTTTGTATGAGGAAACTGGAGAAAAAAGTTTAAGAAACTTAAGAACAAGCAACACCTGACCAAGTTAGCCAGTATAATAGAAATTGTGGATCAATAGCTTACCATGCAGTCTCCCAAGCAAAGCCCCACTTGCAAGTCCACCTAGAAAGCAATTCACCCAGTCATCAGGATCAGCAGCTCGCAGTTCACGTACCAACTCCTGGAAGCCTTGAACATTCACATGCAAGCATTAGGCAAGACTACTCGAAAGAGCTTTAGGTGCTTCATGTAAGGTAAACCATTGATCCCAGGCTTGGAACACAACGACAAATAATGCTCCAACACAAACCATACAAACAGCAGGTAGATACACTGGCCTAGGTACATGACATATGGGAAACAAAATCCATTGAGCTTTTATTAAGCATGATTAATTTTGTACATTGGACACAGATCACACCAGGACTGCACACAATGGTTTTTAAATGATGGGTTTGTTTCTCACTTTTGCTCCCCCATGAGCTCAGTACATATACAGTGTCTCAACACAAAGCAGTTTTACCCAAAAATGAACGGATTCTGATAATAAAGGATCAATACCAACTACAGGCTTTACTCTCAAAATCTTCATAGCCCCATTATTTGCACACTTAGCATCATCACAAAAAACCCTGCAATCTTGAATTCTCATGCATAACACAATATGTGCCATGGAAACCCCAACTATATCACCAAAGCTGAAACCCAGAGTAAGGTCATACACATATGCTTCCACTCATTTTTGCCGTTTTCAATACAAGAGAAAATGGTGAGCATCCAGCACATCTCCAGAGGCAAAGAGCAGACTCAGCCAAAACCAAAGCAGATAGCTTGAGAGCAAAGCTAATCAAATCAAATCTTTATATACTGGTCCATATGCAGCCATAGAAGACCACTTTCAACAACTTTAGAGACACAATCTCTACAAATAAAGCTCTTGTTGGGTGTATGTACCGCTAAGATTTGAAAATTTGCATAAGCTAGCAACCGAAACTTAAACAAAGATCTCAAGACAAGACTTTCTTGCCTTTCAATGATACCACAATCAATAATTATATTTCCAGCATCATTTATCTAGAGGCCATGCGCACACAGCGTGACAAAAGCTACTGAAGGTTAAGGCTAACTAGTTGCCATCTTGGCAAGAGAATTTTCCTCTTTAGCACCTTCACAAGCACAAAGTTCAACAACAGTATATAGGCAAGATTTCTACATAGCCTGCATTGGATATCCTACTATATGTTCGTACTTTAATACTCAGTATGTTTATGGCATACTAGTTGTGGTTCATTTTGAGAGCTCTTATTCAGAGAGAAAGAAATAAGGATTCTGCAGCATCTGGAGCCAGGATTAAATAGGCCATACCAATTGGCTTCCTTACAGCAACTGAGGAGGTCCAGGAAGTACAAGATTTGGGATTGGCCCTGGGCTTTAGATGGATATGGAGGGGGCAGACAATGAGATATCTCAGATGCCTAGTGGGCATAGACATTTCAGCAAAGCAACAGCTTGCCCCAATGCTAGAGAGAGTGCGACGCAAGCTTCTTAATTGGAGATCAACCAAACTCTGAATGGTAGGCAAGGCCCTCATGGCGAACCAGGTACTCCTTGCCACTGCTTGGTACATCGCCTCTTGCTTGTGCTTTCACAGGGGTGTGCTTGGTGCGCAACTTTCTTTGGGCAGGTTCTGATGGCACTCGAAACACTGAGCCAGGGTGGCATGGCAAACTGCGATTTTGCCACAAGCCCAGTGGGGCCTTGGCATGATTGATCAAGAGATGCAGAGCAAAGTCCTCTTGGGCAAGATGGTGGTATGGGGTCTCACTCCAAGCTCTAAGCCCTGGAAGCTCTTGACGTAGCACGGGCTTCTTAGGAAACACTCCCCGCACAAGTGGCTAGTGGCAGACGCAAATACAAAAAACACAAACCACGGCTCCATCAAATATTCCTTGCATCATTTGCTAGCACGCACACGAACTCGAGCTTAGAAACAAAAACAATGAAAAGAGCAAATATAATACGATTCAATAACACAAAACAAAAGATCCTGAAAACCATTACAGAGAGCTATGCTTGCTATACTTGCCCTTCCAAACATCGCTCGACCCTCGACTCCTCCACAAGGCATTGTTCAATGCATGGCTACGCCTGTACTCACACATGCACACTTCCGATGCAAATTTGCCCATAGCTTTATTTCTAGCATACACTAGAAAAGCAGCATACAACATCAAGGGGACAACGATTCACTCAGCTCTCCATTTGCCCCTCTTCAGCTCCAACTACACATGCCTTTCTACAGACAAACTCCAAACGCTTTCTGCGCAATATAAGCAGCTTGAGCTGATCGTGCTCAATGAGGTCTCCTTAATAAAATAAAACACATTTTTATTGCAGCAAACATGCGCATGTGCAAGATAATGCACAATCACTTAGAGCCATTCGAGGCATTGATGTTCTTCTATGCGGTGACCTCTATCAAGCAATCCCTACAAAGGACTCTTGGATTTTCCAAGAGCGCTCAACATCCGCCGCAATCTTGCCTTCTTTCTGGAGGTCCTCTACTACAAGCTAAAAAGAACAATGCACCAGAAAAACAAGCTCTTCATCGACCTTCTCAACAAAATTCGATTTGGTGAACATTTGCTCGCAGAGCTCCACAGAATCAATGACATGTATGTCCTTGAGCCGCCCCAAAAACACATGATACCGCCAAAGATAAACACAAATGCCACCAAAGATAAACACAATGATGATGTGTTCGATGCACTTGACAGCGCTCCACACGTGCTGGAAGCGAAAGACACTAGGCATAACACCTGCAGCAAAACGATATCCGTTCCAACCGACCGAAAAACATTGTGGTTTGCATGCAAAGCTACGGCTGAAACCTGAGATGACTGTAGAGATTTGTTCAGGCAATCTAGATATCAATGATGGGCTCGTCAATGGCTCAGACGCAATCTTCAAAGACTCACGATGGACACCAAACCAGCAGTTGTATGGGTTGCAATGACAAGAAGACAGATCAACACACCTTTACATGGACTCCCATCCTTTGCATCACTCGCAAATTCCAAACCGGCAAGAACCACCTTAACACTATGGCTCAACAATAATTTCCAATCCAGCCAGCAGCAGCCCAAACAATTCAGCTCGCCCAAGGCCTTTCCATGGATTCCTGGCATTCACTCCGTCAAACATCAGATCACATGGCTTGGTTTACACAGCACTATCACAGGTGCGTGATCCCTCCGCTCTTTAACTGAGTTCACGAGGATTGAACAGAGGCACATCAAGGTGGACTCCTCGGTCCTGCAAAAAATTACTCGACTTACAAAACCACCACACATGGTCACTCGACCAAGCCGACTTTGGAGACATCAATGACCAAAGGCCAACATTGCAATCACTAAACACAAGGTCATTCCACTCTCATGTACATGACTTCCTCTGCTGTGGCAGCATTCTCAACGCGACGACAGTCCTCTGCCTTCAAGAAATCCACATTAGGCTATCAGCAAAAGTGTCACTGCCTGGATTCTGCTGCATTGCAACAACGGCTTGGGATTGCAACTTTCTATAATGACAAACTCAACCTGTTGAACAAAATACATTTGTATAAACATTCAATCACTCCAATCACTAATCCTCAAAATCGAGGTATGCCTTACTTGGGATTTCAATATGGACTACAGCAAAACAACAACCAACATCACACTACTCAATCAATTCATGTCAAACCATAAAATGGAACAACTAATTACAATGCCTACAGCAATTCATGGATCAACGCTAGACCATACATGGACAAACATGCCAAGCACGAACCAAAAAAAGGGAACAAACTTCATATAGTGGTCTGACCACTCAATTTATACCACACTAGTACTACAGAACCTCACTAACAATCAATTCACTTTGGTTTTAAAAAAATCTCCTAGAACTACTACCTCCACCACTTCCTTTGGGCAGGCCTGTTGAATATAATTCATCTTGATTAAACTCAGATTTAAATCAGGATGAATGTTCATATACCGCAAAAACAGAATGTCGCCACAGCACAATTTGCTCCCACTGATGTGAACCATCGGAAGGGATTCTGCCTTTTTACAATTCCAATTCCCAATCCAGCAACTGCTCCAGCTGCAGCTGCGCATTGATACAACACAAAGAGTTACTTCCAAGACTGATGTGCAGATAGTCTGAAAAAGACAACATAACCACCCATGCTCCTCAGTTTTGCATAACTTCGCCAGTTTATTTGACAACCACAACAAAATTTGTCTTTCAATAAATAAAACAGAAAAGGAACTCTGCATTTCACAGAGTGACCCCAAAGTTACGCACAGAGCTAGGTTAATATAGCACGTTAAGATCTACAAAGTTATAACTAACAAATGTGCTAGCTTAAAAACTCCTGGTCCTCCCCAAATTGCTGCCTCGCCCTTGCTTTTCTGAGCCCATCTGGCCCAGCACTCTCAGCTTCACTCAGCCCCCTCCTGCTTGCTCCCATCCTCTCACAGCATTTCACAGCCCCTCTTCACTTCCTGCCTCTCCAGGCAGCAAGTACCCCCCCTTCCACTTTGTTATGCTTGCAGGGGCCCCCCCACGAGCTGTGACCCCTTTGAGCACCTGAGCCGCTCCGCACAGCCTGCCCTTGCCCCACCCCCCCCTCCACACATACACACACACCGCCCCTCCAGACCGGCTCATTCTCTCTCAAGCTGCCTCCTCCCAACAGCCCTCTCTCCTCCTTTGCCACTCCTTCCTCCACCCCTCGAACTAGCCTCTCTTGCAGTCTTGTCACCTGCCTTCTTCTCCTCTCCCCCTTTCTCCATTCTTGATGGAGGCATTTGGAAGCTTAGTCCAGTTGCAAGGGGCTTGATTGTTGATCTTCGGTCTCACAAGAGGGGCTTTCATGGCAGCTCCCTCGATTCTTACTACCAGCAAAATTTCACACCCATTTCAGGACAAATATCCTGGAGTTCAAGGAGATCGCCACTAAACTCCCTAAGCTTAGCCAGTAGACTCTTTGCCTTTTCTTATCTACCGAGAGACTACCAAAACAAGATCAGCCTGCAAAGGTTTGACAGCACCCTAGCACATGAGGATGTAAGACCTTAATGGCCGATCAAAGTGGAAAACCAAAGAAGAAAAATGACCAAAAGAACTGCCGAGGCGGCAACTCCAACCCCAAGCGTGGAAAGGCTAAGCAAACATTGAGGTCTCTTGTGAAGAAGCCTCATACCAATTCACCAGCCCAAGCTAATGCTAAGGCACCGTGACTGCTTCAAGTGTAGCTAGCTTGGTCACTTGTCAAACACGTGCCCTTTAGTGGAGTCTAGTAACACTCCACATAATCAGCTTCACATTGCTAGTCCTAATGCCTTTCTTTGTGAGCATTGCCATTTCAATCTTAATCTATCTGTACCCCATGATTTAATCCACATGGTGGGTTGGATCTATGGGCATCCTATTCATGTTTTAAGTATTCATAACTTTGTTGATGTCTCTCTTGTGCAAAGACTATGCATCCCAACGATTTCTAGTAGCCATCACTACATCGTCAATCTCGGGCACGATGCTTCAGAGACTTGGGAAGAAATGGTTCCAAATTGTCCCAAGGAGATCCATGCATCGGCCTCGTACCTATTCACCATCACGAGCTAATGCTCAGGAAAAGGGACTATGCTTCAAGTGCATGTCAGCCCCCATATGAGGAGAACATGGGGCAGGATTGTCATGCGCACGGATTGGTATCTGACGTGTACTAGGTACACAGGACTAGCTCAAGTTAGCCTGGGGAGGCTTAGAGCTAGGCAGGCTTGATTCTCGGGTTGAGTGGCAAGGGTACGAACTATTTATAGGTCTTCGCTATTTTTGGTGCGCGGGGCCCGAGTCTATAAAAGGGGCCCAGGGGGTTCAGTTCTCAGTGTGCAGTTGGGAGCAAGTTTCGTTCCCGGGTGCCAGGTCTGTTCCTGGATTGAGTCGCAGACGTGCACCTGCATCTTAGCGTAGCCCAAGGCCCAGTGGCAGATCCAGGGCTTCACAGCGCCACCTGGTGGTATGGGACACCAGGCTGGTTTGGATCTGATTGGGAGTTCGTGCCAGTTGCTCAGCTCGTGGCTCGGAGGGGACATCTCCTGATTCGGGATCACATCCCGTAGATGTCATGGTTGGGTGGTGAGCAGCCTGCTCAGTTCTCACGTGGTGTGTGTTTGTTTTGCAGATCAGAGGTTTCAGGAGTGCGGGGATGTGTCAGTTGGTATCAGAACCAACTCCTGAGGTAGGAACTTCTGATGCGAGAATTTTTGACGAATTTTTTCTCCAGGTATACCCTAAAATTCGAAATTTGCTGCTGAGAATTCTGCTGGGTTCCTGGGTTATCAGGGGTGGTCAGGATGTAGGGAAAAGGTAGGAGGAAGAAGGAGAGAGTTTCGAAATTCCTGAAGGGTGTTGAGAGAAAGGGAAACGTAGAAGGGAGAGAGCAGAGAAGAAGGAGAGAGAGGCGAAGGGACTGACAAGGGCTGCGGGGAAGGCGGTGATTGAACGCCAGGGTTGGTATGAAAATTCAGCCAGGGCAGGGAGAGGCGCGATGTGCAGGAACAGGGTGCGACCACCCTGCAAAGAGGGTTGCTTTTTTCGAAAAAAGCACCACCCTCCAAAGCTGGGAGGGTGGGCCTTTTTTGGAAGTGGGGCTTCCTAATTAGGCTGCCCTGTTCCCTATATAGATGGGCAGGGTTCCAGCCCCAACCATAGCTTGCAAAGAGCCTTCACTGCGCCATCGAGCCTGCGCCAGCCATCCGTACAGCTGCGCCTGCGCCAGCCGTTCGTACCCCTGCATCACCAGCCGCCGTACAGCCTGCGTCAGCTGCTGCACGGCCTGCATCAGCCGCTGTACGGCCTGCGCCATCAGCCGTACGGCTTACGTCAGCCGCTGTACAGACTACGTCAGCAGCCGTACAGCCACGTCAGCTGTCCGTACTGCTGCGTCACATGTACGGTCAGCAGGATTCCAGATCGCTGCAGGATTCCGTACGCTGCATCCGGCATCGATTCCAGCCAGACTCCGGGATTGTTGCGCCTCCGGGTTCGCCAGTTTTCAGCATCTCCTTCCATCAGCATCTCTTGGGACGGTTTTCCTCTGCTCCATTCTCCTTTTCGCTTCGATTCAGTCAGTTATTTCTCTCAGTTTATATTCAAATCAGATTTCAGTTATGTCTGATTCTGCAAACCCCGAGTTTACCATGGGAGAGCAGGATTTGGATTACACTCCTGTGGGAGAGGAGGATCAGGGTCTTTATGATGACCTGATTACGAAAAAGGCCTTCAGTGAATTTACCACTGCTCTGGATGGAAAATTCGAGCAGGTTAATGCAAATCAAACGGGGTTGACACAACAACTCCAAGGGATTCAGGCGACTCTCACTCTTCTGGCTAGCACGGTGCAGGCACTCACGCATGTGGATGCCATGGCTTCAGTGCTAGGCCCGAATATAACTCCAGACCCTTTTCCAGGAGATCAAAAGTCTCAAACGAAGGAGGTAGTTGACACTTGGTTACACAAGTGGCAGGTACACTTTCAGTTCCACCCATACTCAGATGAGAAGAAAATCCAGCTTGCAGCCGGTTTCATCTCAGGTAAAGCGTTGCTATGGTGGAAGGAACTCCAGCCTAAGCCAGATACATGGACAGATTTCGAAGGGGTCTTTAGGAAGGAGTTCCTGAAGAAGGAGGACGATTATGATATCGTTGGCAAGCTTAAAGCCCTCGATATGTCAAAACTAAACTTGTCCTTTGAAGTTTATCTTCAAAGATTTCGGGATCTGCAAACCAGGGCCACAAAGATGGATCCAGTGACCCTATTAGGTTTCTTCGTGGATGGTTTGCCAGATTCATACAAGTTGCAAATAAAGAACAACAAATGCACAACGTTGCAGGAGGCCATGAATTATGCGCGCATTTATGATGTACCATGGCCGGTGCCAAAGCAACTACAGTTTCCGACACGAGTGGAAAGAACAAACGCAAGTTCTTTCAGCCTACGACTGGTACTGGGGAGACGAAGTCCACGGACAACGCCTCCAAGGAAAACTTGACTGAAGCAAAGAATGGTAAAGCCCGTTTCCTTCGTACTTTGAGGCTCAAGAAAGAAGGACGTTGCTTCTATTGCGAGGAGCGGGGCCACACCAAGAATGAGTGTCCAAAGTGCAAGAACCAAAAGTTGGTGCTTGGACCGAAACTCCAGGCGGGTACAGGTACCAAAGCCAAGGGAGCGAACCAAGTCTCGATGACAGGTATTTCTGTAAATGTCATTACCTGCCCACTTTCTTGTAATTGCACTTTTAATACTTCGTTGTTTGGTTCCCATGATCTTTTCCGAGTTTATGGAGAAGTTATGGACCAACAGGTTTACATTCTCTTTGCAAGGGTCATGACTCCATTTGGGTCATAGTCGACCGTTTGACAAAAATGGCTAGATTCTTACCTACTAGAACAACTATATCAGCTGTTCAGCTGGCTCACGAGTTTGTGGACCACTTGTTTAAGCTGTATGGTTTGCCATCTGACATAGTCAGTGACAGGGACTCAAAGTTTACAAGTAACTTTTGGACACTTGTTTTTGAGAAGTTGGAAACTACTCTAAGTATGAGTTCCTCGGATCATGCACAATCCGATGGCAGTACAGAAAAAGTTAACCAGTTGGTTGAAGACATGCTTCGGGCATATGTATCTAAGAGACAGTCTTCATGGGAAGATTATCTACCTATGATAGAATTTGCTTACAACAGTGCAAAGCATTCTAGTACTGGTTACAGTCGTTTTATGCTTATGTACGGGTTTCAACCTAAGTCACCAGTTATGGTTGGATTAAAAGGAATTCAAAATGATGCTGCTAAGAATTTCTTGCTAGACATGCAAGAAATGTTGCAGTTTGCCAAAGACTCTATTAGAAGTGCCCAAGATCGGGACAGATTTTATGCTAATAGACATCGTTCACCTAGAGAATTCTCTGAAGGAACGATGGTATATTTACGAATTCCCAAGGAATCCAAGAGCCTAAGTACTGGTTTGGTTCCGAAATTATCCCCCAGATACTGTGGTCCTTTCAAGGTCATTAAAAGAATTGGACCAGTTGCATATCGACTAGAATTGCCTCCTGATGTTAAAGTACATCCAGTCTTTCATGTCAGTAGACTGAAAGAAGTATTGGGTGCAGATGATCAACTTGTTTCTCCTCACAAGATAATAGAAGTTACAGATTTGACTTTTATTCCTCACGAACCTGAGTGTATTCTTGAATTTCGTGACAGACAGATTTGCAATCGATCTATCACGGAATACAAGATCAAGTGGAAGGATCGTGTTGAGGAGGATGCAACATGGGAGACATTACAAAACCTCCAGAGAACATTTCCGGGTTTTTTAGCGAACTCAGGAGTGAGTTCTTAGAGGAGGGGGAGTATGTCATGTGCACGGATTGGTATCTGATGTGTACTAGGTACACAGGACTAGCTCAGGTTAGCTTGGGGAGGCTTAGAGCTAGGCAGGCTTGATTCTCGGGTTGAGTGGCAAGGGTACGAACTATTTATAGGTCTTCGCTATTTTTGGCGCTCGAGGCCCGAGTCTATAAAAAGGGCCCAGGGGGTTCAGTTCTCAATGTGCAGTTGGGAGCAAGTTTCGTTCCCAGTTGCCAGGTCTGTTCCTGGATTGAGTCGCGGACGTGCGCCTGCATCTTAGCGTAGCCCAAGGCCCAGTGGCAGATCCAGGGCTTCACAACGCCACCTAGTGGTATGGGACACCAGGCTGGTTTGGATCTGATTGGGAGTTCGTGCTAGTAGCTCAGCTCGTGGCTCGGAGGGGACATCTCCTGATTCGGGATCACATCCCGTAGATGTCATGGTTGGGTGGTGAGCAGCCTACTCAGTTCTCACGTGGTGTGTGTTTGTTTTGCAGATCAGAGGTTTCAGGAGTGCGGGGATGTGTCAAGGATGGGGCACAGAGAGATGGGATGTGGGCATGTGAGAGATACCAAAGGAGCTGAACTATTTGTGCAGAATGAGTCGGGCTTGAACAAACTTGGTAGACTTTTTGCTGCTTCTAGTTATATGCAACAGTCCAAATGGGAGAGGTCCTAACCTTGGTATCATAGTTACTAGGGAACGCCTAGGACGTTCCCGGAACGTTCCCAGGCAGGCACTTACCAAGGAATCCTGCTCCTGTCACATGCATCAATGCCGAGCAAATGTGGCACTGACAACTGGCTGCACAGTCCCCATCTCGCAACCTTCAAATGCAACATATTTTTGGGCCATTCCAGCAGCTAATTTCAAGGCCAACCGGGTATCAGCCAGTCTGTTATGTCCCTCGAGAAGAGAGCTAAATGCTTTCCGGATGTGAGTATAGTAAGGGCATATCATTACCATGTGTTCTTCAGTTTCTGCCATTCCCTGGTCACATAATTGGCATATTCTGCTCTCTTTTGGCATATCTTTCCATCCTCCTATTTCTATCTACAGCTGGTGTGATCGGGTGCGAAGTGAGGCCAAAGCTCTTCGCTTATGTATTACCATAGGTGTGCAAATGTACTTCTGCGTGGCTGTTTCTCTTAGTGTCTGCAGTTTATTGAGGCTGTTACATGAAAGACAAAGAGCTGTTCGTAAGTGAATGAAACAGGGCAGATTACATTAGCTGTTCGTTGTGAATGAAACACAGCACATTACAATTGGTATCAGAGCCGACATTCATTGCTTTCCTATGCAGTGACAATCCAAGACTGCAAGGAGACGGATGAATTGCCTTGTGCTGACGTGAGCGGAAGTTCAAAGGGAAGCGGTTGAAGCCAATGCTTTGAATCCTGCAGATTGACGAAACTTTAAAGAAGTCCAGCGTGGCTAGTGCTTCCAAGCGTGACTGACGGATGAGTCAGGGAGGAGATAGAGATCTTGCGAGAAGGAGGGTGACTCAGGTTCAGTCAGGTGCGTTCAGAGTTCTGGTTTACTGAAATTGAGTTTGGTTGACTTTGCTGTGTGGTATAAACAGTAGAGATGTCGACCTCTACAGCCTCTTCAGCCCCTGCTTTCCCTTCCTCCTCCCCCAGTTTTCTCTCTTTCACTATCCCTAACTTTGGAGAGTCTAGGAACTTGGATGGGACTAATTACCCGATCTGGAAAGTGAAGATCCAGAGTCATTTAGTGGCTCGGAAGTTGTGGAAGCTGACCACGGGAGTGGAGTTGAAGCCGGAGGACATGGTGGACAGGAAAGGGGAGATACTCATGGCAGTAGATAGAGAGGAGCTTGAAGCTTGGGAAGACAGAGATGCCCATGCCCTGGCAATAATCATAGGGACTACGGCGGACTCCGTGCTTCCGCATATCCAGCTGGCCGAGACGTCAGAAGATCTGTACGAGACGGACAACACCTCCCGGATTGTGCTTCTTCAGCATCAACTCTACAATCTGCAGCTCTCACAACTTTGTTAATTACAAATTTGTGCAGAAGATGGGGCTGTCCACAGTACCTAGCGATCACACCTATGAGGTGCAGCTTCCAGCTGGGAAGCAGTTTTGGGATCGCAAGGTTGAAGCGCTTCCCATCCGGATTCAAGCCTACACAGGGGTTCTCACATGTTATGTTATGCACCTGGAGCATGTAGACTTGTTGATCGGAATAGAGTGGTTTAAAACCCACAATATTCACATTGGATGGACGGAGCATACGCTTTCTTTTGTAGATTAGGACACCCAATTTTGTATTCAGTGTGATAAAATTCCCTCTTCTCAGGGACCTATTGTATCTGTGATGCAGCTTCGAAATATATTAAACACTTCTCATTATGATGTCTATCAGTGTGTTTTGATTCCGCTTTCTTCATTTGTTGTCTCTGTAATTAACAAGAATGAATTAAGTGTGTTTGACCACCGTGAATTAATATGTTGTTAGATAGTTTTCGGGATGTATTCCCTGCTCAACTACCGGAAGGTTTACCTCCAGAACGGGCAATAGATCATCGCATAGACTTAGTCCCAGGGGCTCAACCTATCAGTGTACCACCTTATAGGATGAGTCAGGTAGAGGAGGATGAGTTAGCTACCCAGCTACAGGATTACCTGAATATGGGCTATATACGCCCAAGTAAATCACCTTGGGGTGCACCTGTCCTCCTAAGAAAGAAGAAAGATTCTTCCTGGAGAATGTGTATAGATTATAAACGATTAAATGAAGTGACAATTAAGAATCGATATCCTCTACCTCGTTCCGATGATTTGATAGACCGTTTGGCCGGAGCGAAGTATTTCACTAAGATTGATTTGCGTACGGGTTATCACCAAATCCGTATCTATGCTAAACACATAGATAGGACCGCATTCCGAACTCGGTATGGTCATTACGAGTTTCTTGTATTACCTTTTGGTTTGACCAATGCCCCTGCTACTTTTCAGCAGATGATGAACGATTTGTTCAGGGATTTTCTGGGCAAATTTGTTGTAGTGTTCTTAGATGACATCTTGGTATATAGTCGAACGCTTGAGGATCACATAGGACACCTCCGGATTGTCTTAGTTATTCTAAGACAGCATAAGCTCTATGCCAAGATGAGTAAATGCAACTTCTTTATGAAGGAGATCATTTGGAAAGCTAGATGGGCAGAATTAATGCAGGATTTTGATTTTGAAATACGTTATCGTAAGGGTACGTTGAATAGTGTGGCGGATGCCTTAAGTCGAGTTAAGTTTGTAAATGCTCTGTCATTTACGAAAATATCCTCAGACCTATTTCAATCCTTGAGAGGGCTATACGCAACTGATAGTCATTTCAGTTCTTATTGGCAGAGAGTCCAGGATGGGAGCTCCATGGTTGACCAGGACTCAGGGATTGCGCCACCTACGGTACAGGCGGCGGGAGGTCAGTGGATGATTAGGAACGGCTTGCTGTTCCGGAATGAAAAGATTTGTGTGTCTGATGTTCTGGCCCTTAAATCCAAGATTCTCTGGGAGAGTCATGATGCTCCTAGTGCGGGACATCCGGGTATACATAGGACTCTGTCTCTTGTGAAGCATACCTTTTATTGGCCTAAGATGCGTGCATTTATTGAGAACTATGTAGTAGGTTGCCGAGTTTGTCAGGTTACTAAGGCAGAACGCCTTAGAAGCGCGGGTTTATTACAGCCATTACAAATTCCGGGTAATAAATGGGAAAGTATTTCCATGGATTTTATTACTGGTTTGCCTTGATATGGAAGAAGGAGATACGGTACATAGCCATTTGATGAAGGTCAAGGTGGTGAGGGATCAGCTGGCAGCAATTGGTCAGAAGACAGACTCATGCCATTTGGCCTTGATGGTACTGAGGAGACTGCCTCGGAGTTTCAAGAGCTTTGTTACGGCTGTGACAGCAAGACAGAGGACCAAACCTCTGATGTTTGAGGAGTTGTGTCCATTACTGCTCCAGGAGGAAGCTTGGGAGAAGCTCTACAACGAGGACAAAGACGACAAGGCGATGCTGGCAAAGGATTCCGCTGGCAAAGGAAAGGGCAAGCCTAACAGTGGCAAGTCCAAGAAAGACGACTCTAACGACGAGGGGACTTCGAAGAGGAAGCATAAGAAGAAGTGCTTTTACTGTGATACGCCAGGACATTTTGCGAAGGACTGCAGAAAGAAAAAGGCAGATCTGAAAAACAAAAAGGAGTCTGACTCAGATTCAGAGGGAGAGGCCAAAGCAAATGTGGTAATCGAGGAGTTGTTCCTGGTGACATCACCGAGTGTTACCGAGGTCAGATATGTTGATCCAGAAATCACAGTGAGGATGTCTGACATAGAGATGTGGGTCGACGAGAAGTCAGATGCCTTTGTGAAGGTGAAGGACAGCATGGAGCGCTTGGTACCTTCCAGGTGTGTGGCTGTTGACATTGACACGAGGGTGGATTCCATGGAAGGCCCTGGGGTCTCATGGTCAGATGGATGCTGGAGTTCAGAAGGGGACAGTACAAGATTACACAAGCGCTTGGTGGGTGCCTCAATGAGAGTTTGCTTTCAGAGCGAACATTCAGGCAGTACAACAGTCTGGTATGTATTTGATATTCTGCATTTGAGCCTTTATAGCATGCTGTGGAGAGACTCTGCTCTTCATTTGTCTCACGTGATAAGAGATTGGAAGGAATTGGCCTTCTTCAAAGGCAGAAGGGGAGTATTGGTGCTTCTTCAAATCTTGGACGCAGATTGCTAGAAGGTGATGGACAAAGAGTACTGAAGCCAGAAGAGTACTTGCTTGAGAACACAGCGAGAGTTCATGGTCCATGTTATCTGGAAATATTCATTAGTTGTAGACCTTGCCAAAGGAAGGACGGGGTGAAACAGACCCTCAGAGCATGGTGCCTGGAAGACTCCAGGTTGTTCACTCATTATGAAAGGGATGACTGGAAGATCGTGACGGCTGGATTGCTCGAGTTCAGAGGCGGGAACGTGACTGAAGGAGGTGGTACCAGGAGGTGATACCAGAGATGGACCTGTGTACCAGGATGGTGTGCGGAAGTGGAACCGGACCTGGTGGAGCAGGAGCCACTGGATGAAAAGCCAGGAAAAGATTTCGACATCGAAGAGTTCCAGAGGACTACAACCAGGGAGTTACTGGAGCATCGTCATCGATGTGTTGGCATTGGGCCGAGATGTGTCGGTGAGAGGGGGTGTTGGAAAGGTCACCTCCCCATCTGTAAGCCCCCAAATGAGGAGTGCGTGGGGGAGGGAGACCTAGGGCAGGATGTGCCCAAGAGAGAAGAAAGAGAGGGGGCTGCCACATGGGCAGCACCTCACAGGATTCGGACCTGCACATGGCGTCAGCATGACGAGGGTAGTGGGCAGGTGAAGGGCCTGCAACAGACCCTGATGATGGCGCGGTACAGGCGGGTCAGGACATCAGCGGCGCAGGACACGTGGCTGGGAAGAGGACCTGGCAGTGGCGCAGATATGGCAGTCTGTTGCAGGCTGGTCGGTTTTTTCAGCAAGGCCCTAGGCCTATAAAAGGAGAGGCTCTTGCCTCATTTCAGGATCCAGCAGTACAGCTTCCAGCAGAGCAGAAAGGAGCAGCAGAGCACAACCCTTGGGGCCTACATCCAGAAGCTGAAGGAGTACCAGTGTTGCTGCAGACTTAGCTCAGTGTGAGGCTGAGACCTTGGCTGTCTTCTAGGGCAGCAAGGAGCTGAGGTCAAAGGACGGAAAGTCTACAGAAGCTCCAGGTGGAGCACGCGGGCTCGAGTCTAGAGATAGCCAGCTGATAAGAGAAGGACCTTGTGGTAAGATCAGAGGACCACACCATTGGTGGGACTTTGGATCTGTCTCTCTTGTATTGTGTCCATAGTTTTGGACCGAAATATATATATTTTGGTGGTTTCTCTATCTGGTTGGTTCATTGTCTATTGATGAGTCTGCACATCTATTGAATGCACATAAGTAAAGAAGTTTGTGATTCACACCACACTGTGTAAGCTCCTGGGCATTACTATAAGTCTTCCGCTGCGTGTACCCTCTATTGGGTATTTTCCAACACCTTCATAGTCCTCGATCACATGGAAACCTCCCGGTTGCTTGCTAGGCTCCATAGAAATAGGGCAATAAACCCCTTGTGATACTTGCAACAAATTAATGAGGCATACCACCATGGCCCCATTAATTGTTAACGCTTGCATGCAAATAAGAATCTATAGACTAATACTAGTCATGGTGTGGATGCCCTCACCAAGCAAACATGTGCACATAACATAGAAAATACTCGGGTTGACCGAGGTCAATCCTCTTGACCGTAATTAAGGGGCTTTGACCAAGGGTCAAGGCACCGTGATTAAAGCTAAAACTCTCAGACCGGGGTCGGAAATGTCTTGGTTGACCGAAGTCAGCTCTGAAATGCTCTGGTTAACCGTAGTCAATCCTCTTGGCCTAAGCCAAGTCTCCCTAACCAAGGTTAGGCTTACCTAACCGGGGTTAGGTATCTTTGACCAATGTAAAAAATAACTCTTTGACCATAATTAAATAAATAAAGAACTCTATAATTATGCTCAGATAAATGGTCAACTTGAGCTTTGACTTGGAGTACTTACAACTTGGTGACATTCCCTCGGCTTCTAGTCAGTTGACCTCAAATGAAAAGCCTCCTTGTAAATATCCAAGAGCTGTGGATAATCAAACAACATGTCTTAATCCATCCACTTGACATTCAACGCCGAATAGTTCTTGAATTCTACAAGGTACTTGTAAAATTTCTTGCCGTGAGGGCCTTTGTGTATAGTATGGTCCACAATCTACGCTGGCTGAAGGACCTCTTCAGCTCATTCACTTCCGATGGATCTTCTGTTACTGGCTCTGTAGGCTTTGATCCTTGATATTTCTTTAAAAGACTTCTTTAAAAGACTCACAGGAAAGACATTGTGAATCTTCCAATGCTCAGTTCCAATCTGTATGCAACCTCATTAATCTCATATGAAACCCTGAAAGGCCCATAATATCTGGGAGATAACTTGGCATACACTCTCTTCGCCTTTTAGCTTGCGGAGCCTGACTTTTTCAAACTTCAAAAATACCAAATCTCCTCGCTTGAGATCTAGCTGTCTCATGTGCTTATCTGCAGCTTTCTTATGCTTCTCTTGAGACCTTTCTATTGCTTCGAGCCTAATTGAAAGCTGTATGGAGTTCTCTGACATACTGATCAAGTGCAACTATCTTGTCTTTACTCCTCAAGATAGGTGGCAGAATCACCTTTCCATAAATCACCTCAAAGGGGGCTTTCCCTTTGGAGCTGTGAGCAGTATTGTTACATGCAAACTCCACCAGTGGAAGGCACCTTTCCCAATCTGGATTTTGGTCAGCCACGTAGCATTTCAAAAGATCTAACACTGTTGAATTCACTACTTCACTTTGACCATCTGTCTGGGTTCGCTACTTCACTTTGACCATCTATCTGGGGATGGAAAGAAGAAGAAAATTTCAGATTCGTCCCCATATTATCAAATAAGGCTCTCTAGAATAGGCTGGTCATTCTGGGGTCTTGCTCACTCACAATGGACTTTGGCCTACCATGGTGCTTAAAGATCTGTGCCATTGAAACCTTGGCCATATGTGTTGGAATTATCGCCATAATTCATGGCAGCGACTAATGTACGACCACTAAGTGGGTTAGGGGCACTTTTCCCTCATTAGAGGTTCTTTTCCCTAACCACAGTTAGGACACCTAACTATAGTTAGTAGTTAGGATAAGGTTTTGTCACTAAAGAAAAACCTTAGGCTTGTACTTTGTTCTTATCTCTTCTATTCAAACGTTTGGTTGCTCTCTTGCTCTCTCTGTTTTCTCACATTTGGTATCAGAGCCTACTTTGCTCCCAGACCTAGAGCTCATCGTCAAGCTTGCCTCTCTACTCCCGAACCTCGAGCCCATCGTCAAGCTAGTCTGCAACCTCGCCATCCGTCCGTACAGTCCATACAAATGTACAGAACTCCGTACCTTGCCCATGCAGCCGTACGATCTCTGCAGCCCTGTCCGTACTGACACTGTACAACCGTATGGCCTTGCAGCCCTGTCCTTACACAAGTCGACCACTCCGCCGCCATTCCGTACATCAGCCGTACGATCATACGGTCAACCAATGCACACAGTCCGTACATTGTACAGATTCCGTATGCCCATCCTGCCCCGTCCGTACACTATTGAAGCCCGCGTGCTCCCGCGCATCACCCCTTTTGTACATTTGCAGCAGTGCACATTTTCGTCCGGACAAAGGTTCTATTTGCAGGGATTTTGTAAAGGTTCTATTTGCAGGGATTTTGTAGAGTGCACTTGGAGATTTCTTTTGGATGTGCCCATAGGCGGACATTTGCATTTTGTTTGGTATTGCTCAAGTGTTAAGCATTTTGAGGCTCACTGTTGGCTGAAGGTGTATGCACATTTTGGATGCCATTTTAGCAAGACATTGCTACAGTTTTGTGAGCCAGTGCTTGGCTGATTTTTTGGGGCAGAAATATTTTGCATTTAAGCCATTGTTTGGCTGTGGAGAAATTTGAGGCCTAGCAGATAAATCTGAAAATTTGGGGCTTTTGCAAGCAGATTGCAAATTTGGGGGTTTCAATTATTTTGCCCTCTTTTGGATGCGATTTCCCTGAAGAAATTGGGGCCGCCTTTAGGAGCAGTGCTAAATAATCCCGGTGCCAGACTGTTATTCCCCATTTCTTTGGGAGGACTGCAAGTCGAGCAGTAGTTGGGGTCATCATGAACACATTCGCTTGGCAAATTCACTAAGTCCCTTATGCCGTGACCCCTTAGTGAGCCCTATTAGTCAGGCACGAGCTATATCAGTCCATTACTATTTCCCAAAGACGTAGGCACCAGCAGAGTAGTTCGCATCGCCATGGCAAAGTGTTGCGAGGTATCCACCTAGCAACAAGTCCAGAAGAGGGGACTGTCACATGCATCAGTGCCAAACACAAACCCAAAAAAGACTCCGATTTGCCAGCCTTCGGCCTCATCTCTCACCAAACCACTGGGCGCCTTCGGCCTCATCTCTCACCAAACCACTGGGCTTGCACGATGATCTTCATCTGTCTCAAACATTTCGCCCTCAATCGTGCTTTTGCGACATGCTATGGTCCTGGCCTCCCTTCGCGGGGGTGGCAGTGACAACTGGCTACACAGTCACCATCTCGCAGCCTTTAGATGCAGCATATTTTTAGGATTTTGGGCCATTCCAGCAGCTGATTTCAAGGCCAGCTGGGTCACCTAGAATCTGCCAAAAAGGGTTGACCAGGTCAAGTCATTTGACCCGACCAAGCAGGTCAGTCAACTGACAGGTATGGCCCGTGAAACCACCAGCCAGTCAACCTGTTTTGCAGCCCTATTTAAGGGGTTGTTTTCCCCTCAGTCACCTATTCAGTTTCGGGCCTTCTTACCTGCTGTTCCAGCCATCCAGTCGCACAGTACCAGCCATGGACGGCCGCGATCTGGCCAGCAGCAGTAATTCCATTAGACTTCACTGCAAATCACTTATTGATTATGAGTTGGCCTTCGCATATGAAAAAAGTTTCATAAAGTTCCGGTAGATGAGGGAAAGTGCACAGGCTTTCCAACCAGCTTAGGAGCTTGCCAGTGAAATGACCGCTGTTGGTAATGCATGAAGAAGAGCTTGTGTGAGGTAGGATGCCTCACCATATTCATACAGTATATTAATTTTTTGTTACAACTCTTTACCACTCGAAGACAGATGTGAGTTATATGAAGTCTTGGGAGATGGTTTGCAGGATTTGCAGCCATAAAACGGGCAAAGAATAGGAAGAGGGGAAGCCAAAACAAGTCAATAGACTTTGGATCAGGGTCTACAATTGAGAGCAACAGAAAAACTTAAGGATGTTGTAGAGTGTAATTTTGAGACATGTTATTGTTAGGACCCTAGAAAATGAATCTTAAAAATAATAGAACACAAATAAGACAGAACAATGTTGAATTCCCAAAGTTGCAAATAATAGAAAGAATACAAAACTTGAACTTCAGCCTTTTAAAATTAGCTGAAGCCAACATCCTAGCCTAGGATGCATATCCTAAAAGTGATAAAAGGTGCCATGTCAGCCCTAAAAATGCAAAATGTAACGCGCATATCAGCTCAAAGCTTATTGAAACAGCCATCAATTGTTATGTCGACCATAATACCAAGGGTTGGGACTTGTGGTAGGAACATGAGATAGAAATATAAATAAATTAAAGATCAAATTCAACCAAACGGCTCACCTTTGTATTCACCAGTTTTACTAATAAAGGGGGAAAAAAGATGGGAACATGCAATTATGCATAAATTACTGAGCTTCAAATAGAATCACAATAAAAGATAAGTTTTTAATGCCTCATATCAATGAGCTCTTTAATCAATTGCAAGGAACTAAGTATTTTACTACAGATCATATAGTAAAACAAGAAGGGAACGCTTTGAAAAAAGCGTTCCAATTGCTTAAAAATAAAATATATATCTAGATGAATCCAGGAACATGCCCAAACTCATCCCCTAAAAACACAACATTGTGCAGTTTCGATCTTTCATTGTCCCTCATGTAGGCGTTGGCACCATCTTGTATCGACAGTTTCCCCGTCCTCCCTAGTGGCACTAATTGAGCAACACTGGCCACTATAAACCATGTCCTCATGCCTCTCACTAGTGCTGCAGCCTCCCTTTTCATAAACTCCGTTATGCATAGCAGGGACTAGCTATATGACATCCCCAGTGATGTCATCAGCACCCAATGGTGTTAGACCATAGTAAAAACATATGCTCTCACACATACAAATCCACACACCCACACATACTTGAGCATCCATTGAGTTTCTGTTGGCACTCCGGAGGTGAAGGGCAGACTCAGTCGTCACAAAGGCTAGCACTACTGTGACCATCTTGTGAAACCTAACCAATGGCTGAAATCTTCATCAGGTTCAAAAGATCAGTTAGCAGAGGTTTGCTCAAACATATGTTGACTGGCCCGAATAGCACCTCCTGATATACATGGAGTAGTAAGTAGTATTGGGGGAGTTCAAGAAAAGCCAATATGACACCTCAGACTTCACCTTAGAAGCACAATGGTTTTCAGCGAATCATTCCCTATCTCATAAACAGAACCCAAGGTCATCAGATGTCTTCACAGACTTACCACTGGTCCACTTGATGCAGCCATTTCATTCACTAGCAGATAGTTAAGCAGGATCCATCAGGGTTCCCAGACTTCGTCACCACAACAGGATCAATCAACTCCACAAGGCATGGAACCAATTTACTTTAGCTCGGGAAAGGTTGATTAAGGTATGGTAGAGGACAGTCTCCCACAGCGCAACAGAAGAGGGTTCGAGGACCACAAGTACACTGCACGCTTTAAGGAATCGCAGTACAGACACAAATAATATTCCATGGTAAATCATTTCATGACCAGAACATCAAGTAGTCTCATCGGCACATGACATTTCCATGGATTTGGCCTCATAGACCTTCATTAGATGCACTACATCAGCAGTTAGCAGCATCGTTACCTTGATCACCTGAGCACAGCAATAGCATGAGGGCAGACCATTCAACTGTTCATCCCTACTCGACTTTAAGAAGTGATATGCAACATTCTTCCACAGGATGCAGTGGAAATGAGAGCTATCAATGTGGTATTCTAGTATACATTGATGCTCTCGTTTTATGTGAGATTACAGGAGGAATGATGCACCTACAGGCTACCAGTGTCACTCTAGGACATACACTTTCTGTCTCTAGGAGAAAGTTCTGACTGCCAAAAGCAACCAAGTGATCCACTCAGCTCTTCAATAAGAATACCAAGCCAGGACAGAAGACACATACCTTAGCTGTAAGTGGATGCAACTGCACGTAACTGTATTTTCAAGACGAGTTTCCAACTCTTTGCTTGTTCCTGCCAAACTTTAATTGCAGTGGCTGTATCATGCAATGTGTGAGACAGAATGGCCTGTCTTGGGATATCAAGCCACTGCGCCGAATCAGAGATTTAACGACTTCAAGTTCACATGGGTCACAAGGATAATTCAAGTGGGCTAATAAGCGCAACCAGCCGTAAGATTTATCTAGTTTATCAGCACATTTAATCACTTCAAGTTCACTTAGGTCACATAAGCCGTAAGATTTCTTCAATGTAAACATAGGCCATAAATGGCCTACAGAAAAAGAAATCATGGGGATTTCGATGTCTATACAGTCGATTTTGGGGTAAAGCAGCAATGAGACTAGAACACAAAAAAACACCTAACCAACCTCCATAAAGGGTACGATTGGCGATCCGAGTGGCCCAGCCTTGGCTTCCCCGATAATCGAGAGGTCTACTCCTGGGATTGAAGCGCTCTATATCACGTGCTATCCTGTTGCTGTGACGGGATGGGGTATCGTCCTGGCCATCTGCAACCATCCTGTTCTAATGTCCCAGTCTCCCGGCCACGTTCATTCATGAAGTTTTTTGAGTGCAGGTTTTTCCTATGTGAGACACTAACGTTAACCCACCAAACAACACTGTTTCCCCCTAGGCTTTTCCCAGGAGCCTAGCGGCTACGCGAATTCCCAACGGGAAAAGGGCCACCAAAGCCCTTTTCTGCCTGGTTGGACATGCATATTTTCTTGTTTTCTCGTCAAGGGCCACGGGGAGGAGGCCCAGCGAAGAAACTTGACTTATTACAGCGGCGAGTAGGGGCAAAGGCGTGGCAAAGTCAGTTTTTACGAGGTGAACGGGGGCTTGTTGGTCTACGACTCACAAGAGCCGGTGGGGTCGAGCTGAAGGCGTGCAGAGCCTCGGGGCAGATTGCCAAGTGGCAAGGGAGGAGATGCGCGGAGGAGGGGATGCGCAGAAGGGCAGGTGGTGAGCAGGCTACGTAGTGGTGTGACACATGTCGGCGTACTCACCGGTGGGTTTGTGTACACACAACTCGAAAAGGACAGTTGACTAAATTTTTGGGCCTTTACTTTACCGGCTGTCATTACTTGGCCAGCACTAGAGCATTTTATGACACTCTAAAATCCTATGGGGGCCATGTGGCACATTCTAAGCCGTTAGATCAACTGGCCTATTATTAGCTACTTACAATAGACTTAGCAAGCCAAGCATTCTAGTTTTACCTCAAGGTTGATTGATTTCGAAAGCTATTTGATCCGAGGGTGGAGATTTCGTTGCCATCGACCCTGGACCTTGAGTTATTTGGTGCCACCTCAAGTGTGGACTCCCTGCTCCGTAACTTGCTATAGAGTGGAGAATATACCTAGACCCTGATGGAGCCAAGCATGCGGGACTTGCCTCAGACCCCCAGGCCTTTAGCTCACCACGCTCATAACAAGCGAGTGCACGATTTAACAAGAGCTGCCATACCCATACTAGGCGTTGGCTCAACCATGAAGCTTGTTTGTCTTTGAGTTCCTATATGCATATGGTACCTCCATTAATCAATACCAGTAAGTCGGTATTCATAAGCATATGGTACCTCCATTAGTCAATACCATTGAATCGATTTCCACCCCAAGAAGCGCAAGCCATTCGGAATAAACAAAGTGTTATACAGGAGAAAATTCATCAATCCTTACTTCTCTTCTGTAGTTTTAACTACATCTATGAGAATGAGATGAGCTCAACCCTTGAATGGGTCGAATTTAGGACAACAAGTGAAAATAGATTTGCCTTTTAGTGAGAGGCTTATTGTAACTTTTGGTGTTTTTTAACACCTTTATAAATATTGTGAGAGTTTGCTACATCCACTTGTAACTTTTGAAGGTGTTTCCTAAACACCATTATAAATATTAAGAGAGTTTACAACTGTTGAATCTTGTTTTTTGGTGTAACTCATCTCAGGCTTATTGTAACTTTTGGTGTTTGTCAACACCTTTATAATATTGTGAGAGTTTCCTTAATACTATAACTTTGAAGGTATTTGTTAACACCATTATAAATATTCAGAGAGTTTACAACTATTGAATCTTATTTTTTCATGTAACTTATCTAGGCTGCATTAAATTTTTTAATTTTAGTTTCATCTCCTTTAAAAATATTTAAAAAAATGCTTTTTTTAATGTTTTCATATGTGCTTTGAAGATTGGGTTTTTTCTTAAATTTTATCCGAAAACCAGTCCAAAAGTATATGTAAAAATGAATTTGTACATTGACAAGTCCAAAATTATTGAAATAAGTATTGAGTCAAGATTTTGAGCTTGCCAATAGACCTCCAAGATGTGATGAAGAAGGCCATTCACTTCTTTCCTGATATGAGAGGAACCTGCAAGTTCTGGCAGGTTCAAGCAGCCATAGAGCAACTAAAAGGACATGATGTATCTATCATGTCAACCATTGGAGTTGCAATGCACCTGATGGCATCTACCCTCAAAGGGATTTTTGAGCAATACGAGAAGCAAATGTCTCAGAAGGTGGCTTTTCTACAAGAGAAAGCCACCGATGTAGCAAAGGCACCGCAACTTGAGAAAAGTATCACGGAAGGTGCAAAAGCCAAGGTAGAGGAGGATTTTCAACAATCAATGCATCCACGTTAATTACTTTAACAATTTTCAACAAACATTGCCTTTTTAACAATTTTACTTCAAAGGTATGACAATTCAACATGGAGCACTTCAGCCTTTTCACGATAATAATTTGGCTTGGAGATTGCATGTTCGCTATTCAGAAATATTATTGTTACAAAAATTGGGCTGGCACTATCCATACAAAATGAGCCCATCAAAAAAAGAGGCCGTAACATGGAAATATTCAGACAATATCAAGTATATGGTAATCTTGATACAAAATTGCCTCAGTAAAAAACTAAGCCAAGAGATGGCTACATGCATACAAGTTGAGGATCAAAATAAATTAAGTTGAAACTGTTCTCTAGCCGCCACATGCGATAGTGAGTGGTTGGTGGGTGCTCTGAGCCCCCAATAGAATATGCAGCCTGTGGTGATATAGCACCACGAAGCAGCTGCAAACAATCGTCCCCAAGCACCATGTTGGTGATAAGCATGAGTATAGCAAGGATGATCGCCATGAGGATGATTGACTACTAAAATAAAGTATTACACTTTATGAGAATAAGATCTATTCTAATTATCATCATAAACAAATTTCTTCAGAATTGAAAATACACCATTGTAACAAAACTTCAATACAATTATTGCAAATAGATAATACATGTCCAAAAAATAATTTAATATTATATATGTGTTTGTATACAAAATTCTTCCTCTCCTTATCATTTAAATTCTATGTAGCCTCAGATCAAGAGAGTATGTTGCGCCGATGCCGAGCATGTCATACAACTCATGTGCCACGGGACCGTTGCATGCCACACATGCACTTCTCACCTTTAAAGCATTCACAAGACAGATAAGGTGAAAGCGATGATCTCACAAGGGAGGCATAGTATCCTGTGGCCCTATTAAAACGATCTTGGCAGATTGGACAACATGGCCCATCCACGATGAATTGTAATTGTGCAAGTATCGTGGACACTTTGCGCACGGTGAGGCCAAAAAATCACGGCTAATGCCGAGACTATGCCCCCTTCTTAGATATGTTGCAAGGCGGCTTGTGCATCATGTGCCTGTTGAGAATAAATGGATGCTATTAGGCACATCTCTGTGTATGCATTGTCGATATCAAGCCGCTAGGCCGGTTTGAGATAACAATGCATGCAGTCTTTCATTATCACTTTTCACTCGCTCAAGTTCTTTCAGCAGCCCGTCGATGCTCCATAGTTGCATCTCATACAATTGCAATAGAAAATGTGACATCTCGCTCGATACGTGTTGCCTCTCCAACTTCCTCTTCGATATTCATATAGAGGTGTTTAGTTGTTACTGAGGCTACATGTCCAATAAGGTCATGTGCATACAAACTTATCAATTGATGTTGGGTTGGAATTCTCCAAAAAACCTCGAAAATAAATACTCGACATATTTAAATATTATATTCACCTAACATTGGACCATCGACGCTTTGTGGAGGTTTGGCTACCACAGGTCTGGCACATGGAGGACATGGTTCCTCACGTACTTGAGTCAGTGAGGCAAAGTCCAAGCACAAACTTTGCATATAGCATCTTTGCACAGTATAGGGGAATTTTAGAGCGGCATTTCTTTGCAAAAACCATCTCCCAAATGCAGGCTGCATCCTCTTTCATGGCTTGGTTATAGCACCGTGAAATGGGCCATCATCTGTGTCCTGTGGCAACTATGCTCGAATCCCATATAGCAACTAAATCATCATTCGAGATGAGGGCCTTTATAGCTGACCACTTCATGCCATTAGGGTTGTGGAAAGGGATGGCAGCGACAATTGCCTTTGTTTGCTCTTTCCTGGGTAGTTGTGCATGGTGGCGTCAGACACGTCCATCATGAACTTCATCGCCGCTTGACTATAGCGTGTGGGTTTTGTCTTGGGCTTGGTATTCGGTCTGTGTGGATGGTTCAGAGGGTGTTCTTGATGATGATGCCATTGTTTTGATGAAATGCTAAAGCTTAAACATAATAGCAAAGATATGATTTTAGGATATGAGACATACATACATTCAAACATTTGCTTCTCATACAACTATAGAAGATTGTTTCCTAGAAATATCAAACCATAAAACCTAAACAACTGATGATGTTATCAAACATCCATTTCAAAACAGTGCAAAATATGATTTAGAAATATTTAAAAAGTATAGGACTTGCAAATTGAAATATGATGACATGTAAAAATTACAAATTTATAGATAAGTTTCATATCTAAGATTGGGTCTAGACGTGTGAATTACTTAATTGCTATGCATTGGTTTTTGTATGTACATGTTGTGGTAGCAAAACCTCATGAGTGCTTACGTAATGATTGTTGTGTGAATTAGATCTATACCTCTGCTTTCCTCATGGTAGCCACCTCTTTAAAGAGAGAGAGAGAGAGACACTTGGAGAATCGAGTTGTAGCATCTTGTTCGTAGGGTGTACGTTCAACATATTATTACATTGAGTGAGGAGCAAATAAGAGAGATTCTGCATACCAAGTCTAAGATAGATGAAATGCATCAGTGCATACTTGCTCAATTTGACTGTAGCTGGACAAGGCGTGGAGAGGTGGAGTGGACAGAGGAGAAAGAGGCTGTACTAAACTTCCTACCTAGTCTAGTGTTGGGTGATATAGTTGTTCAATGGAAAATGGTAAAGCAGTCAGAGCCCTTGACAGTCGCAGCAAGGTTGAAGCTGGATAGGTGGCTCATAGAATGGAAAGAATCCTGCGCTGCCATTCATAGGATAAACCAAAAGGAGAAAGGTGCAATAGGTAGACTATCGAATGTCGCCATGCAATATTATACCCAAATTGCTAGTGGTTCCTTAGAAAGAGTAGACACGAGAAGTCAAGATGGCAAGGCACAAATAGACCTATGCACAAAGTTTGCTGACATGTGCTCTACAATGGTACACTTCCCACTAGTTGCATTGACAATTCTTGAGGAATTGGGCGGGGGAGTGGAAGGGAAAGTGTATAGGGTTAAGATAGAGGGTGTGTCAGGTTTCAAGACAACCCTATCTTATGCTGGCAAGAGGTTGAGGCAGGATACTGCATATGCACATAAATCGTTGAAGACAGAGCTAGCACAATGACCATAATGCATAGGGCCATGTGTCGCACGATTGGTTACACACACACGTTAGCAATCTCTGGTTAATCAGTCCATACTTCAATGGAGGTAGTATTCATGACATGCTTATCAGCCTACATTCCATGTATCATGATTATCCGAACTAGGCAAGGCGAGGCAACCCCTGTGAGCAACCTCACAATGTGTGGCATGATACACAGAGTCATATGCAAGTAAGTCTATTCTGTAAGAATGCTCTGGCCATTTGTGCAGCTATTGCTGGTGCAATGAAAGCACTGCACAAGCGAGGGTTCAAACACACTAATTTGAATGCCGGGGACTATGAGCTGGATTTCACACTAGATGGAAAATCTGTGCGGGTGAGAAGATTGATTGAGGAACATGTCTCCACAGAACTGAGAGTAAGCCCGTCGAGCAGGTTCAAGCGCTTGCTCCAAAGTCATGATTTCCTTAGTTTGCACCAAAGCTTTATGCAAGAAATGATGCATAACCTCAACCAAATGGGGCATGGTTAGACATGTCAGATTGCTATGATGTCAGTTGGTTCCTTGCCAAAATAGCCAACTTCCTTATGGGGTGCACTGTCAAGTGATCAATTATACTCAGGGCATGTAATAAAGCTAATGTGGGATTGTAAAATCCAATTGTGCCAAGATGAGCCTCGAGAATGGATGACAATGGACTTGTTGCTAACTAAACTTCACGCACACAATGCATTACGTTAACACTCAACAATTATTACAAAAATAAAAGCGAAAAAATCAAGAAATAAAATTGATATCTACACACACATGCTAACATGAATTTCTAATAGATAATTATAACGTGGACCCTACAAGCAATAGTGCGACTCATACAAATTGGTCCAAGAAACCCTGTCACGCTATCAAAGGAGGATAGGTATAAAAGACGAAATAGGAAAACATATAACAACAATCATGATTTAATGAACCAAGATGATCTAGATCACCATTGTGTGATCACACACGTTGAGCTCGTTGGGAAGGTTGTCATCGAGATGAATCCAGCCAGCCAAAGTGAGCTATCATCTGGACAATAACCGGCTCTATTGATATCTACGTACAATATATATGAATATATGATAGTGGACCAAAGTGAGGTGAATCCAGCTGGCCAAATCAAGCCATCACCTGGCCTTGAACATGATACTACCTAATTTAACGTCACTCAAGGTGAGATGAATCCAATTGGCCGAAGTGAGTCATCATCTGACCCCAAGTGATAGACATCATACATGCAAACACATATAAGCAAGCATAAATAAGAATCACACACATATTCCTCTCTCTCTTCCCCTCTCTCTCTTTTCCTCTCTCAGTTGGGGCAAGGTGAATGCAGTTGGCTGAAGTGAGCCATCACCTAGCCTTAATCATGATACTACTAGAACGTCACTCGAGGCGAGATGAATCCCACCGGCCAAAGTGAGTCATCATCCGGCCCCAAGTGATACACATCATGCAAGCACACACACAAAAGCAAGCAAGCATAAGCATATCACATATTCCTCTCTCTCTTTTCTCTTAGCTCAAGCGAGGTGAATCCGAACGGCCGAAGCGAGCCATCACCCAGCCCTAAGTGAAAACAAAAATAAGGCTAGAAGCTCACCAAAAGCCTGAAGAAGGAGGCAAACAGTAGTGAAAGACAATAGGAATGCGGGAAACAGTGTAAAATAGTGGTGAATTTCGATCAAAGGTGAAAACAATGCCACGGAGCTCGTCTTTTATAGACCCAACTCAGCACACCGGTCCGTATCGTATAACAACTATACAAGATCGGAGAGCTAACGACAAAGCAAGAGATCGTCACGTCACTATAAATCGTTAGAACTCAACAGAGAAGACTAGAAGAATGACCAAGAAAGTTTGCCCTCAAAGGACTAGAGGGGTTGCTTATATTTCTGAAATCCGAAGGAGTTACCATTTTACAATGCATCAAGAAATGAGAGGGGCACAGGAGAGGCACACACAGAAGGGAGAAGCAGGGAATCTGGAACACTTGGCACCCATGCACTGGAAGAGGAGGATCTAAAGAGGTTATAGGAGACAACCACGTGGTGGACATGTATAGGCCAAAACTAGAATGAAGTGGCTGAAAAAGAATGCGCCACCTGTCAAGGGTCGTCACATCTTCCCCTCCTTAAAAAATTGACGTTTGAAGAGTGAAAAGGCTTCATGCATGAGATGTGTGTTGTTGTCCGAGTTTCTTTGTGAGCCGAATCACATCGCTGTAGGGAGTAAGTTGATTTGCCTACCGGTCTCAACACCTGATATGGTCCCATCCACTTTGCTAGAAACTTCTCAGCTAACCCTTTCTTTCAAATGGGGTAATGGACCATTACTTGTTGTCTTGGTTTGTATGTTATGGCTTTGTGTCTCTTGTTGTAGAGAAATCTCTGTTGACTCTGAGCTTGCTTTGGGTGTTCTGCTGCGTTTTGCCAAATGAACAGCAGGGACAACTTCAAATAAGCTGCCCACTATCTAGCCTCATTATGCTTGATCTTGTTCTCAGGTATCAACCCGATCTCTGCTAGGAAATTGGAAGGTTGTCCATACAGTGATTCAAAAGGACTGAAGTGAGTGCACTCATGTATTGCAGTGTTGTAAGCTGAAATAATATATGGAAGAGAGACTCCCAGTTTGTGTGGTTTGGATCAATTTACATTGCGAGCATTAATTTAAGAGTGTGGTTTAGCCTCTCTATTAATCCATTACAATTAGGATGGTAGGGACTTGTGAATTGTTGCTTTATATTCAGCCTGTTTGTTACAATTTTCAATACTTAAGACTTGAAATTACTGCCTTGATCTGAGAGTATCTATTTTGGACAACCGTGAGGAAGAATAAGATGTTGAAGAAGGAAATCCGCCACTTCTGAAGCAGTTCCAGTTTTGAGAGGTTGAGCGATTGCCCATCGCATCAGATAGTCTGTTAAGACTATTATATATCTATTTCCATTATCAGAGACTGGTAATGGACCCATTATGTTGTAGGCGACTAACTCGAATGGTCGGGCGACTGAAATGGACCTCAAATCACCTGAAGGTTTCGATGTTGGTGATTTGAAAGATTGACAAATAGGGCAAGACTGGAGATATTGATGCAGGGAATTTCTCATTTGTGACCAGTAGAACTTCGTCTTGAGTTTGTTCAGCACTTTATAGAATCCTAAATGACCTTCGAATCTACTGTCATGAAAAGCATGTAAGTATTGATTTTGGTACACATATGACACATATAATCATGGTTGAAAGCGGGCTTTATGAAAATACAAAAATCCTTCTATAATTCAAAAATTTGGGTGTGACTTTCCTAGTTTGATATCATTTATGATTTTTGAATTTTAAGTCTGCATCCTGAGCTATCTTAATATCTGCTAAAGAAGGTAAAACTAAATCAATATTAGGGGAAGAGGAGTTTGTGTAGCCACCGACAAATTCTAATGGAGTGAACCCAGGAGAGAGCGTTAGCTAATTTGTTTTGTTTCCTTGGACGATAAGAAATAGAGAAATCATAGTCTTGTAAAAGAAGAACCCATCATGCTAAATGTCCCTGTATCTTCTTTTTCTTTACTAATCCTATGAGTGCAGCGTGATTTGTCTGAATTTTAAATGTCGTACCATGAATATAAGGGTGTAATTTTTGGACAGCCCACACTACTGCTAAGCATTCAAGTTCAGTAGCAGCATACCTAGTTTTTGGTTCTAATAAAGAATGACTTAAATACACTATTGGTCGTAGATTGTCGTCATGATCTTTTTGAAGAATGGCCCCTAGTCCATCCATTAATGCGTCTGTTCTGATGACAAAAGGTCGAGACATGTCTAGATGTCGTAGGAGAGCATCATCCTTAAGTATATCTTTGATTTGTTGAAATGCTTTTTGGGCTTCTGTAGTCCAAAGATACTTCTTGTTTTTTAGAAGTAATCGTCGGAGTGGAGCAGCATGTAATGACAATTTTGGAATGAATCAAGAGCTGAAACCTGCCATGCCTAAAAATCTTTGTAATTGCTTTACGTTGTTTGGCTGAGGAAATTCATGTAAAGCCTTGACTTTGTCTGGATCAGGTCGAATTCCATCTTTTGAGATGATGAATCCTAAATATTTCAAAGAAGCTTGTGCCCAAGTGCATTTCTTAGGATTAAGTTTATGATTATATCGTTGAAATAATCGGAGTACTTGAGTTAAAATTTCTTTATGTTCTAGCCAGGAGTGAGAATGTACTAAAACATCATCAAGATATACTAAAACTTTTCCTTGAATAATTAAATCATGTAAGACAAAGTTCATTAACCTTTGAAAAGTACCAGGAGCATTATTAAGTCCAAAAGGCATAAGGTTAAACTGATATAAACCAAAAGGAGTTCTAAAAGCTATTTTCTCTTTATCTTCAGGTTTTATCGGTATCTGCCAGGTAACCTAACTTTAAATCAAGAGTTGTGAAATATTTTGAATTAGCTAAAGAGTCAAGAATATCATCCAAATGAGGTAAAGGATATTCATCCCTAGTTGTAACTTTGTTTAAAGGTCTATAATCTACAAAAAATCTAAAAGTTATGTCATCTTTCCGAACCAGATGTGGTTCACATGTCCACGGGCTTCTAGAATGCTCGATTATATTGTCTCGGAGCATTGTTACTATATGCTCTCTTAGATTCTAGACTTCTCTAGAAGACCTGTGACATTGTGCTGTAGAAATGGGTCTAGAATCGCCAGTAGGGATTTCATGAAAGATTTTGGCCATTGTAGTAGAGGGCTTCTTTCCTACAAATACGTTTGTGAATTGAGAGAGAATATGACAAACTTGTGATTGATGAAGTATCTCTTGTTGGACAAGAGTCGAAGACAAATGAGTTGTATTAAACCTGGAGTATAACCAAGGAACGAAGGTGTTATCAGAAAGATGTAAACCTTTGCCTTTGAAATCAATAAGAGCTTGATTTTTAAGCAACTAGTCACACCTTAAAGTTATTGGAAAATTTTGTTTTGGAAATACCATCGAGTTAATGATAAAGGTAGAAGATCCTAATTCTAATTCTAACATAGCTCCCTTAGAGGAGTCTACTGTTGTTTCATTATCCCCAAACGTTATTTTACTTCTAGGTAAAGAATAAATAGGAATGTCTCTGTCTTCAATGAAAGAATGAAGAGAGGAAGTTAAGGAACTACCGGAGTCTACTGTCCACTGCTAGAGACTTGCGAGACCTTGTGTGTTTTGATCAGGTAATGATCGCAAGCTACTACATCCACAAATTCCAAGCAATGAAGCATCTCCTCAAGAAAGAAACCATGATTTTGGGCAACATAGTTGATTTTTTCTTTGTGACTGAGTTTCAAAAAAAAACAAGCCAGCACAACCATGGGCTACTTTGGGTTGAAGATGCTCCTGTGTAAGACAAGTCCTCTGACTCAAATTGTTTCTTTAATTGACAAACACATATGCACAAACATTTCAAATCTTTCAATAGAAAACAAAGACATCCAAAAGCACAAGCACAAGAAAACATGCCAAAAAAGAGGAAGTTCATGCCGCTTCCATTTCCCATGGCCCCCCATGAGAGCAACAAAAATATTGAGTCTGCTAGAAGAAGAAATGTGCACAAGTACCTTCAAAAACATGTACAAAAGAATCATGTCTTTCATGGAAGAAAATTGCATATCCTAAAAAACCAACCATTCTCTTGCAAAGGCAACTGAGGGACATCTATACCAATAATTTCAATGCCACTATTTCTAGCTTATGGGATGCAAAAATTGATATCTAGTTTGTCATGAATCCTCATGCAATTGCATCCTACTGCACTTCATACATGACAAAGCTCGACCATGTCACCACAGAAGCCATCAAACAAGCTTTGCACCAGTGCTTGCAGTCAAATGCGATGGCTAATGAGCATATCAACAAAATTGGAAATGCGATCCTGAACACCCAACATATTGGTTCACAGTAAGTAGTGTACTTAACATTGTCCCTCCCATTGACAAGCACAACAATAGAGTTTTGCTACATAAACACAAGCCCGCCTGAGGAGTGCACCATAGTCCTTATACGATGGCATCAACTTGACAAATTAGAACCACAAAGCACCAATTTTTTCTTCGTTGACATAATTGGCAAGTACAAAGGCATACCAATTCAGCTAAATGGCCTATGTTTAGTAGAGTACACCAATGCATACAATGTGGGCACACACGTGCCTAAAGAAATGAAAACAGCTAAAGGTTGCTCGCTTTACTAACTACAACAAGAACAAGGATCCTGCAAACCACTACAGAGAGATGTGCTTGCTATATTTACCATTCACTAGCAAAGAACATAGCACAAATGACAACTTTCCCACGTGGCATGACTTGTACTATCAAGAAAAACAAACAGTTGATAACAACAAGTGAAATCCAGCAAAGATGAACATCTACCCCAAGACCTCACAAATGTTGCAACATCACTATCGCTCTTGAATGACACACTCCACAACCAAACTACTTCACACAACGAGTTTGACCTTCACACAGAGCTAGAGGCTAGTAGTGGAAAATTAAGGTAGCACTACAAGCCGAGCAACTTCATGTATATGCTCATGCCAAATCATGAATACTTTCATGAACTGCGAAAAATGAATGCATTAGTACAATGCCTTCTTTTAAAAGATGTTCTTGCTCAAGGGTTCACTAGTAATAAACCCTATGTATCATGTGCATTCAAAGGATATATAAAAAAAATCTCAACTAAATTTTTTTCCCTAATAAAAAGCCCCCTCTTTACTTATAAACTAAATGATTTTTTTCTAAAGTTGAATTAAAAACCCCATCCTATTTTTCTGTTAAAATTTTCCAAAAAATTGAATTAAAATACCCCTCCTTTTGAATGCACATGGTACACTAAAATTTTTTAAGGTGAACTCCCCGAGGACCCAACCCACTCCTTTTGCTTGTTCTTGTCCTTCAAAGACATGGGGATAGGCAAAACATTCCCTTTGTTGTTATTGGTGCAAGCACTGCCATGACACTACTCATGCATGCACTCATGCATGCAAAATAGCAACACAGACCTCCCTAAGGTTTTGTTGCGAGCCTACACCAGCGAGGCTGCATACAACATAGGTGGGACAATGATACACTCAGCTCTTCATTTGCCTTTGCTTGCATCCACCTACGAAGGGCTTGCTATTGATAAGCTGCAATTGCTTTGCCAATTGTACAAGGACATACAACTAATTGTGTTTGATGAGGTTTCCCTCATAGTACAAAACACATTCATAGCACCGGACATGGAGTGGACATACGCATGTGAGAAATCAAGCACAATCATATGCTACCCTTTGGAGGAGTGGACATCCTTCTATGTGGGGATCTGTGCCAAGCAAGTCCTACAAAGGAAAAATGGATATTTTCTTCAAGACCATCAACCTCGAGTAATGTAACCTTCAGTCTGAAAAGACAATGCCATGTAATATGAGTTCTATAGACATCCCCGTGTGACAATCATTTCTCGGCCAACTAAATCGCTTGTAGACAGCCACTCAAACATTGCAAGACATTGAGGCAATTAACAATTTGTATTGTTGCCAGCCAGTACTTAAAGAAGAAGCAAAAAATATACATCATAAGACATGCAACAAAACAATAAGATAAATCCTACGAATGATAAATCCAAAGGCAGGTTGCACAAAGAACTACTGTAGCTGAAACCAGACATGCTTGTAGAGATCTGTGCTGGCAACCTTGACATTTTGGATGGGCTTGTAAATGGGGCCGATGGCATCTTTAAAGGCACATCGATGGACAAAAGAACCCAAGTGGTTTGGGTTGAGTTTGCAAACGCAAGCATAGGGAAGCATGCACGTGCAAACAACTTCTCGCTCTACAACCAAGAGATTCCAATAACATGGATCCCCATCTTGCAAATCGGCTGTGAATTTCAACTTGGGGAAAACCACCTCAACATTGTTTGAAGGAACCAATTCCCAATACAACTAGTTGCCACAAGGACAATTCACCATGCACAAGGGATTTCAATGGACTCCCTTGTGTTTGACACCTCAAGCATAAAAACTCACAATATTGTCTACACAATGCTCTCATGTGTATGCAACCCATCAAACCCGTACATCTTGCAACCTCTGCAGCAATCACACAACAAGGTTGACCACTCCGTCCTTGAGGAGCTTTCTTGCCTGCGAAGTGCACGTGCTTGGCACACACAGCAACTGGATTTCAGCTCCCTCAATGGCAGTGAATTCTTGATACACTCATTGAACACAAGGTCACTCAACGCCCACAAAAAAGACATTATGTTCTCACCAAATATCCTCTCCAAACATTTTTGTGCTTGTAGGAGCTCCATACAAAACAAGCAAGTGGAGCCTCCATTCCCCTGTATTTGATAGTACTTGGTAATAACGGCCTAGGCATTGCCACCTACTATAAAGAAAACATTGACCTGGTGAGAAAAGAATTCTTTTACTAACATGGCGTTGAGTGCTTACTGACCACTTTTAGCAATGATCGCTTCCAGAATGTCACAATCATCAACATCTACAAAGCAAATGCCAACGTCCTCCTCTACAACTTGCAACACCTCCTCCTTAGCATTAGGACTATTCATTCTCAAATAGTAACACAAATAAACTTCATACATTCATGAAATATTACAATATGACACAATTAATCAATGAACCAACTACCACACATGTATCCACTATTGACCACATTTGGACAAACAACCCACAACATCACAAATTATTTGGAACAAATTATATTTATTGGTGTGACCACTCCCTTCTTTACACAAATTTCATTATCCCTTGAGGGCAGGCCATTTGAATGAAATTCACCTTGTTTCTAAGAATGTTTCAAAAAAATATACTCTTGTGAGCGTGATTCGAATTATGGCCGACATTAAACAAGGGAATGCAACCCTTTCATGGGAACTGGCACCATCTCTTGTGATCAGCTCCAGAAAACAGCACCCCAGCCCAAAAAGCAAGCGTCGAGTAAGATATCATCTCGTAAACTATCACAGACCAGTGCCATTTGGTTACACTATCGGCTGCGGTGAAGCGGGGGACTCCCTCTGCATCATACCGCAGAAGGGACTTGCGTTCAGCGAACTTGTAGTTAGTTGGCCATAGGATGTACGTCACCGGCACAAGCATGTGTGCGCAGACAGAGAGCAGGAATACCGCTAAGCCCACCACGAAATACGTCTCCTCGCAGTCGCTCAGGCCATGCCTACATAGAACACAGAAACCACGACTTCAAATCAGCCCAGATCGAAAAAAAGACTCCAGATCTGGCCTCTTTCTGCATCGGTTCTCAGGTTTACCTGGTCACAGCGTTATAGATTCGAGCGCCCACTATCGCCAATGTGAGCACAACGAACACGAGATGCACTTTGACATGCCTCAGCTCGAAGAGTTTCTTCACAAAGGCTGACCGCTCCTTGTGCTTAGAAGTACCAGCTCCCGCATTACGGTCGACAGTGCTGGTAGGCACGAAACTGAATGTGTTGCTGTAGTCCAAGGCAGATTGCAGCAACATTTCGAAGAAGAAGGGAGTCATCCACCAGAACTGCGATTCATCCCGGTTACGACTCTGAATGGATTGAGGCACGTCCCACCACAGGACATGCCATTGGATCCGCCAAATGACCAACGCCAGAGCGAGGTATGCAATCATAGTTCGATGTTCGTCGGTATCTCCAATAATGAAGTGGAGCCGAAAGGCAAGAGCGCTCAGAAGGATAACCACAGAAGTGATGTTGAATATGGATAAATAGTAGTAGCCCGTGTGCCAAAAGTAGTTGGCCTTAAGCAAAAGATTGAGCTTGCTGCTCGGGCCAAGCATGCTCTTCCATGTCGCTGCAAATTGCTGGATCGCCCCTTGACCCCATCGTTTCCGCTGCTTTAAGAACCCTTCGAATGTCCATGGCGTCAAACCAATCTGAAGCTTTTTGTATACGTACGCAGACCTATACCCCCGATTAAAAAGCATGTAAGCCGTCATGGTGTCCTCAGTAATGGATTGCGATTGGAATCCGCCGATCTCATCCAGATGTTTGCGCCTGAATATTGCTCCTGTGCCGACGCAAGTTGCACAGCCAAAGGTATCCCTGTGGATCAGAACCCTGTCGTAGCCGAAGGCGCACGCGTCGTTGAGAGGATCTCCAATAGGCAAATTGTAGAAAGCTTGCGGAATTTGAACGAACGCCACGTTGGGAGAGTTAACGATGTGAGGGAGCAGCCTCCTCAAGAAAGACGGGTGCAGGATCATATCGGCGTCCATCATCACAACGTATTCAGCGTCGGAGTGCTTCAGCCCATAGTTCAAATTTCCGCACTTGAAGTGATGAGGGACGCCTGGTATCTGCAGCACTCGTGCGCAGGAATATGAAGGTTTCAAACAAAATATCAATCGAAATCATTACAATTCGTATGTTTGCACGAGAGACCATGGTCCAATCCAGCTAGGCGAAGCTTGACAAACCTTTGACCGCCGCAGGTACACAAGCTGCGTGCGCCCGCTCTCGGACTGCAAAGCATGGCAGAATGATTTGAGATCATCGTCGCCTCCGTCGTCTAGCACGAGAACTTTGAAGTGATCCGGAGGATAGTCCAAGGCCAAAGCAGCAAGGATACTTTCCTGGGGCACTTCGGTAGGTTCCTTACAACACGGGAGTAAAATGTGCACACGGGGGTAGTCGAAGGCGGAGTCTGTTTGGTCCGGCAAAATTAGGTCGGGACGACTGGAAGGCGGCAAAAGATTATCCACGGCAGAGATGAAGCTGCCACACGCGTAGACGCACTCGCAAGCGAGAATGAGGGCCAGCCATGGAGCAGCCAGAACCGCGCGGAACTCCTTAAAGTACAGGCGGAGTTTGAAGACCAAGTAGTTGAGGTTGGCAGCGAGGGAGGCGAGGACGAGGCCACTGACGAAGGCATGGAGAACGAGTTTTCGACGGAAGAGGGAACTGGGCTTGGGCGGACGTTGAACGGAGTCGAAGGTGAATGGTGGAGAAGGAAGCAGAAGGGGCAATGCATCGAAGTCTTGAGGGTGTGACTGAAAAGGGTATAAGGGGAGATCATGGGGGTAAGCGAGGTGCTGCAGCTCAGTAAGTTGCAGCATTGCTGTAGACATAATGTACTACGAGCGAGTAAGCGAGCAGCAGCAGCAGGTGAAGCAAGTAATTTAAGGGGGCAAATGAATGAACCAGCTCGCAAGGCAAACAGGTATTGATCAAGGGAAGCAATTAATCGGTGCGGAAGCTAGCAAGAGTGCAAATGAATCAACAAGCTCGCAAGGCGAACAGCTGTTCATGAATTAGGCAAGCAATTTAGGAGCACTCGTTACTCGAATCAACAGCGCGCTTCCATCTAGGTAGCTTGTTTTGAAACTCGATACTTTGTGCGCACAAGTATGCAATATTTGGAAAGACGGTCAACCGTCGTCTCTGCGTAGCTTGTAATTAAGACACAGATTTGTAGAACCAGCAGCAGCGGCAGAGGCTAGCAAGGGTGCAAATGAATCTACCGACTGGTAAGGCAAAAAACTGCTTGAAGGCAAGCAATTAGCTGGAACTACTGAAGAGCAACTAGTTCTTGACTTATAGTACCAAGAGCCACTGAGAGCAAGCTTTCGCATACAGGCGAGCTACATCGTCTAAAACTCGTACTCGCACGACCCAATCACGACAATCAGCCCATCGATTTCTCCTTCAATAACTTTGTCGATTCTTAAAGAACACGTAAAGTGCTACACGTTGGTATGCGATCGTAGTCGATGTTCGTCGGCATCTCCAATGATCGATGGTTTTGTCAATTCTAATATATTCCGTGAATCAACAGGACATTTGCGCAAGAGCGGACATCATAATGCAGCATTCATCGGGTCTTCCATCTGGGTATAAGATACTGCATTCACACTTTGCAATTTTGGCAAATTTTGGCATGGCGGTTTTCCGTCGTCAGTGCGTATTAATAAGACACAGATTTGTAAGACGCCATTCACGATTGTGTTGATCTTTGATGACTTTGCGGCTTATAAGAGGATGACCCCCCATTGATATGATATAACTTTGTCAATTCTTACTTAAAACATCTAATTTGTATCTAACAGTTTGTATGTACCATGCGACCGTAGTTCGACGTTCATCGGTATCTTTTATATTGTTCTCAATCCGTATTTTGTCAACTGCACACTGGACCTAATATATTACTTACTAGTTACTGTGAATCAGCCGGCTGCCGTCTATGCGTAGCACACAGACGCGATGCACGATTCTGTGACACGTACCCCCAGCTTCAGACGATTGCTTGCTCGCATGACCCAATTACTACAAACAACCCATTGATTTATCCGTCAATAACTTTGAACTTAAATTGCATGGCCGTTCGAGAAACGTTGATAATAACAAGTCACCCCATGGATTGTCCTTTAGCTTAACAAGTCACCCCATGGATTGTCCTTTAGCTCAAGGAGAATCTATTTACAATATAGGAGGTACACTAAAAGCGTGTTCACATGAAGTGGGCAGGTTGCCAATGAGGTTGGATACCAGATCTCAAATTAGTGTTATGTGTAACAGTTTTGGAGAAAATCTTGCATAGCATAATGTCATCAAACAAAGCACATTCCTCTTTACTTAATCAATGAAATCTTTGGAAGTATTTATTATTGTCTAAGAGTGTTTATTTCTTTACAAGAATGAGTAATTTATTAATCTTAATAGTTGAATCTAGGAAATGCATGTCTAGTATGATATTATATGAAATATCATCATGATTTTCATTTACGTGGTGAGAAGTAATGCTTTCCTCCCGGACCTTTTATAGATTTTGGAAGATGTCTTCAATTTCTAAAGTTTGATTATATTCAATAGTTGATTTTCTTGCATAGAAAGCATTTTGTCATGACCTATGTATCACCAACTCTTTATTCTCATCTTTTGAGAAAGGATAATACAATAGCAATTGTTCAGGATATAAATTTTTAGGATCCTTGAACTTGTTAATCTTCACAAATATTATAATCTTTGGTTTGTTCCTTTTCTTTGAAAATTTATTAGTGTAGTTGTATTCTGACACAAACGTTGCAAGGAATGTTGTCCACATTCTGTCTTATCTATTCGTCAATTATAGTATTACATGAAATGTTTGTTGAGTCATTATCCAATTGAAGCAATTTTTCTTTGTGTTTTAAAATGAATTCTCTATTTTTCTTCTCGCTTATGTTGATGAATTGGAATTATCTTGTTGATCTATGTAATAGCAAAAATAGAGATGGGTACCTTGTTTTTCTTTAATTGTCTTGCACATAGCGAGAAGATTTTCCCTTCAGAGATATTGCTTCATTGCTCGTTGATAACATGTTGGTCTATAGGGATAACAAAGTGTTGAGTGAGCCTTACTAATTGTCGTTCGAACATAAGCAACTGGCACAACAAACACATTGAAACCGAGGGATGTCATAAATGACTCTTTTATATTCATATTCGAAGCGAGAACTCCTCTTCCTCTAACATTCTTTCTTGACTACCTTCGTACTGAGAAGGTTCTTCTGCTAATAGTCCATTATTGGAATTCCAACCATGATTGTTGTCCGCGTTCTGTGCCAATGTAAGGGCTCTGTAAGGGATCTTCGAACTCTATAGACTTTTCTCTCTATAGCATTGATGTTGTATCGGTTGATTGCAAAATCAATCATATAGTTGTGCGATTTTTGCAGCAGTTATAGAGTTGTGCCTTCTGAGTAGTATTTACTAGAAAAGAATTCGAGACAAGAGGCTAGATGCTAGGCATGGCGACGCTCGAGGGCCATGGAGGAAAAGGGAACGTGAGGGAAGAAGCATTAACATAGGTGAGGAAAAGGGATTAAGGGGGGTGGGAATGAAGAGGGGGACTATGGCACAAGGGAGAAGGAAGAGGGGGAAGAGGAGCATGTACAGAGCATGTACATGATGGGAGGTGGAATGTAGAGATGGAGACATCAAGGAAAGAGAGTCATGCTTTATTGGAAAGGAAGGATGGGGGGGGAAATCAAAGTACTAGCTAGGTGGCATTACAAGAATGAGCATGTCCCATCAAGGAATAACCCCTTCCTTTTATAGCCAAGAGAGGGAGTCTCTCCCAATAAATGCATCCTCCCACATGCATGGTGTGTGTGGATAAGTCTCCCATGTGGGCTAGGCAATTATGCACTCTCAATTGTGTGCGATAACCCTTGGCCTCATTTTTCCACATATATCAACCCCCATATCCCAAGTCTAAGATACTCCCCTGGTCTCTTCCCAATTTTATAATACATTCAACCATCTAGGAGGACAAGTGGAGGGTTGGCACAAGGAATCTTGCCACCTCATCCTACTTTCCCCATTATTTAACTTGCATACTTTGACTATCTACACCCCCCCACATGGGACTATCCTACATGGAGGGAATAATCCAATATAATATCCATCTCCACCTATTTTATATTACTTCTCCCATGGTCCTTGGTCCATGTCTCACTAAATGTAGGCATGGGACTGCCTAGGTGGAAGGGTGGCACATGGAGAAACCATGCCACCTTATCATTCTATAATATAACTACCATGGATTATGTACAACACACCTTATGGGTCCTCTTACGTGGAAGGGTGGCACATGGTCATGCCGTGCCACCTCAACCCTGGGCCCTATGCACACCATATTTTATTATACTATTGCCACACATACAAGCACACACATATATTTATGCCTTTTACCTTGGTCAAATTTATCCATTACAATCCCCCCCCCCCAGGTAGGGAATGCACAACATTTCCATGCCTAGGACCATCATCAACAAAGAAGGGCTTGAGATCATGCTTGTTGATCACCTTCTTGCCATATGGCTCATGTAGCTCTTGTGTGAAGAGAGTGGGAGAGAAGTAAGGAGTCTCACTTGTAGCTTTCTCACATACACAATGGGGGAATACACACAAAGGTGGAGGTTGAAAACAATTTTCCTCTTCTTATTTGTGAAAGCCAAAAGAACTCTCTCTAAGTACAAAAGGAATAAATGAACCCTATATGTGGGCCTCAAACCAAACCCAGCTAACCTAGGTGGCATACTAATTGAGCCACTAACTAGAGTACGTAAAGATAGCTGTCATCTAGCTATTATTCATGGGTGGTGTACCAACCGCATCTGCAGCTAACAAGTCGGTGACATAAATGCACAACGGTTACCCTGGGATATCACGAGTGGAGCTCAATATATCAACACTCCCCCTCGAGCTCAATCCCAATTCCTGCACAACACCAAGCAGGGCTTTGAACTTGTGCAGCTTCTCTACACCCAATTCCTTCGTGAATATGTCAGCTACGTGATCCTCTGTGCTGACATAAACACTACAAGGCATAGGCCATTTTCCGACGGAAATACCGACGCTTTTTACATTAAATTTTTTTTTTTTCACGGGCGCAAAGGTCGCTATAAAAGTCGTTAAAATCGTCGGAAAAGGAGCGTCGCTATAAACCGTCGCTATATAGCGACGCTGTTAATCGTCGCTATATAGCGACGATGTAAACGTCGCTATATAGCGACGATAAAAACGTCGCTATATAGCGACTCTGTTAATCGTCGCTATATAGCGACACTGGTAAACGTCGCTATATAGCGACGATTAACAGAAGGTAAAAAAAATGGTTAGTGGGGCTAAACAGGGCCAAAAGGAAGCCCTGTTTAGCCCCACTAACCATTTTTTTTTTTTTGTAATTACAAAAGAAAGTTTTTTATAACAAAATTTCCCTTGCTTGCAGGGTGATACAAAATTGTTCTTGTGAACGATGAGGAAGAAATGCATATACATATACAACTGTGTTTGAAACAAAATTACCCTGTGAAAGGGTGATACAAAATGGCTCTAACGAGCGGATATGAAAAATGCTACTACCACTACTAATCCGAATCCGAATCCGAATCGTCTTGTTGGGCTGTTCCCTGGTCCTCGGCACCTGCATCTTCTCCCTCGTCCCCGACACCTGCGTCTTCTCCTTCGTCATCGGCACCTGCGTCCGATCCTTGCCCCTGTTGATCGCTCGTCTCTGATGATGGGACGCTTGAGCTTTGACCCTGAGACTGAACCATATAAATCGAAAATTAGATTGGAACTTAAATTAAAAAGTGAGATTACAAGCAGGAGTAAACTTATACCGTGCGAGCAGCCACCTCAGCCCAATCGACTGTCGCTCCCATTGCCTCTTGCTCAATGAACCACGGCTTGGTTCCTATCCGAAATGCGCGCCGCGTCTCTGCATCCGTAGGAAGACGACCCATCGCAGCTTGCTGTGGATCCAATTTACGAGAGTTAGAGTTAGCTAAAGTGCATGTAATATGTAAGTAAAACAAATAGAACAATACATTAAATGGAAAGAAGTAAACTTACCACGGTTGCCTCGAACGCATACCGTCCACCTGCACCAAAGTGCGAAGTACCTACGACATCTAGCCGTCTCTTCGCAGCCCTCCTCTGACCCTCGAACATTTCAGGATGGTCCCTATTCTGCTTCTTCAAGAACTTCCAATCAGCTTTGTCTGCCCAGCTGGGTTTAGACAACCCCTTTGTAATGGAAGTACGCATGGTTGATCTGCGATGCTTTAGGACCAAACCCATGCGCTCGAGCATATAACTGTTATTAAACTCCACATTTGGCGGATTAGGAAATCTGAGTTTTAACTCATCGATCACCGCCTGCTTCTTTTGGGCATCTTGATACCGCCAATCGATATTTATGCCGCTCTTGAAGTGATGACTCATCAACCGCCTCATGGCGGCCATCACTGCTTTGCCCTTTTTGTCTTCTATTATCTCTCCGGCAGATGTGATTTGATAGGAGAGATCCCCTGATGAATAAGGGGGACTGACGGTAGCAGAGTCTGAAGGAGTGGAAGCTGCGCGACCGCTTCCGGATCGAGGAGTAGCTGTGGGAGTAGGAGAGGGAAAGGGACCTGACTGATACTGTGTCTCCGGACCAAGTGGAGACCTAAAGGAGCGTGAGTGTGCTGACTCGTCTACATCTCCTGAGTCAGCACAACATGAGCCGCCCATCCTACTCTTCCTTCCCTTGCGGGAGGCATGCGCAGGTGATGATCCCGCGGTCGAAGGGGCGCGAGGGGATGGCTGGGCTGTACGTCCACCCGTCGGTGTAGGGGAAGGAATTGCGGAGGTCCTCTGAGAGAGCAGAGAGAAGAATCTCGCTGCCTCCTCATCGCTCATCTGCGCTACAAACTCGTCGAGAGTCCCAACAAAGCCATGCGCGGCTAGCAAAGGAGTCCCCTGAGGGGTAGTCGCAGTGCTACGTGGAAGAGGGGTCGGACCAGGGGTAGTCACAGTGCTAGGACCGAGAGGAGTCGGACCAGGGGTAGTCCTCGGGGTAGTCGCCTGAGAGGAATCAAAGTCCTCTGGAGCATATAGATCGTGAGCTCTCCTCCTGCGAGGCTGTCCGTACTCGTCCGATGAGCGACGTGATCCCATGTCTAACATAGACACAAACACGAAAACAGAAAACAAATAAACAAACATGAGCATTCTCATAGGCATAGGCATAGGCAAGAAGAAAGAAGAGGGAAAGGAAAGAAGAGGGAAAGGAAAGAGGGAAAGGAAAGAGGGAAAGAAGAGGGAAAGATAAGAGGGAAAGAAGATGTAAAGGAAAGAAAAGAATGAGAACGAGGAAATAGAGAATGAGAGAAAGGGAAAGAGATGAGGGAAAATAGAGAATGAGAGAAGGGGGAAATGAGAGAAGGGGGAAATAGAGTGGGAAATAGAGAATGAGCTTATGCAGAAATAGAGAATGAGCTTATGCTTCTCTCATTCTCTATTTCCGCATAAGCTCACGCATGTGCATGAGCTTATGCGGAAACTTAAGCATAAGCTCATGCACATGCATGAGCATAAGCATGAGAAGGATGAGTTTCCGCATGCTTATGCTCATGCGGAATAAGAGAAGGAGCTTATGCGGAATAAGAGAAGGAGCTTATGCGGAAAAAGAGAATGAGAGAAGCATATGCTTCTCTCATTCTCTATTTCCACATAAGCTCTTGCGGAAACTTACGCATAAGCTCATGGACATGAATGAGCATAAGCATGAAGAATGAGCATAAGCATGAGCTTATGCTTATGCTTATGCATAAGCATAAGCATAAGCATAAGCTCATGCTTATGCTCATGCGGAAAAAGAGAGGGAGCTTATGCGGATAAGAGAAGGAGAGAAGGAGCTTATGCTTATGCTTGCGGAAACTTGCGGATAAGAGAAGGAGAGAAGGAGCTTATGCTTATGCGGAATGAGAGAAGGAGCTTATGCGGAGAGAAGGAGAGAAGGAGCTCATGCTTATGCTTATGCGGAATGAGAGAAGGAGCTTATGCGGAAAAAGAGAATGAGAGAAGCATATGCTTCTCTCATTCTCTATTTCCGCATAAGCTCTTGCGGAAACTTACGCATAAGCTCATGCTCATGAATGAGCATAAGCATGAGCTTATGCTTATGCTTATGCATAAGCATAAGCATAAGCTCATGCTTATGCTCATGCGGAAATAGAGGAGGAGCTTATGCGGAAAAAGAGAAGGAGCACTTGCGGAAACTTGCGGATAAGCTCTTGCGGAAACTTACGCATAAGCTCTTGCGGATGAATGAGCATAAGCATGAGCTTATGCTTATGCTTATGCATAAGCATAAGCATAAGCATAAGCATAAGCTCATGCTTATGCTCATGCGGAAATAGAGAAGGAGCTTATGCGGAATGAGAGAAGGAGCTTATGCGGAATAAGAGAATGAGAGAAGGAGGAAACTTGCGGAAACTTGCATGCGGAATAAGAGAAGGAGCTTATGCGGAAAAAGAGAATGAGAGAAGCATATGCTTCTCTCATTCTCTATTTCCGCATAAGCTCTTGCGGAAACTTACGCATAAGCTCATGGACATGAATGAGCATAAGCATGAAGAATGAGCATAAGCATGAGCTTATGCTTATGCTTATGCATAAGCATAAGCATAAGCATAAGCTCATGCTTATGCTCATGCGGAAAAAGAGAGGGAGCTTATGCGGAAAAAGAGAAGGAGCACTTGCGGAAACTTGCGGATAAGAGAAGGAGAGAAGGAGCTTATGCTTATGCTTATGCTTATGCGGAATGAGAGAAGGAGCTTTTGCGGAGAGAAGGAGAGAAGGAGCTCATGCTTATGCTTATGCGGAATGAGAGAAGGAGCTTATGCGAAAAAAGAGAATGAGAGAAGCATATGCTTCTCTCATTCTCTATTTCTGCATAAGCTCTTGCGGAAACTTACGCATAAGCTCATGCTCATGAATGAGCATAAGCATGAGCTTATGCTTATGCTTATGCATAAGCATAAGCATAAGCTCATGCTTATGCTCATGCGGAAATAGAGGAGGAGCTTATGCGGAAAAAGAGAAGGAGCACTTGCGGAAACTTGCGGATAAGCTCTTGCGGAAACTTACGCATAAGCTCTTGCGGATGAATGAGCATAAGCATGAGCTTATGCTTATGCTTATGCATAAGCATAAGCATAAGCATAAGCATAAGCTCATGCTTATGCTCATGCGGAAATAGAGAAGGAGCTTATGCGGAATGAGAGAAGGAGCTTATGCGGAAAAAGAGAATGAGAGAAGCATATGCTTCTCTCATTCTCTATTTCCGCATAAGCTCTTGCGGAAACTTACGCATAAGCTCATGCTCATGAATGAGCATAAGCATGAGCTTATGCTTATGCTTATGCATAAGCATAAGCATAAGCATAAGCATAAGCTCATGCTTATGCTCATGCGGAAATAGAGAAGGAGCTTATGCGGAATGAGAGAAGGAGCTTATGCGGAAAAAGAGAATGAGAGAAGCATATGCTTCTCTCATTCTCTATTTCCGCATAAGCTCTTGCGGAAACTTACGCATAAGCTCATGCTCATGAATGAGCATAAGCATGAGCTTATGCTTATGCTTATGCATAAGCATAAGCATAAGCATAAGCATAAGCTCATGCTTATGCTCATGCGGAAATAGAGAAGGAGCTTATGCGGAATGAGAGAAGGAGCTTATGCGGAAAAAGAGAATGAGAGAAGCATATGCTTCTCTCATTCTCTATTTCCGCATAAGCTCTTGCGGAAACTCACGCATAAGCTCATGCGGAAGAATGAGCATAAGCATGAGCTTATGCTTATGCTTATGCATAAGCATAAGCATAAGCTCATGCTTATGCTCATGCGGAAATAGAGAAGGAGCTTATGCGGAATGAGAGAAGGAGCTTATGCGGAAAAAGAGAATGAGAGAAGCATATGCTTCTCTCATTCTCTATTTCCGCATAAGCTCTTGCGGAAACTTACACATAAGCTCATGCTCATGAATGAGCATAAGCATGAGCTTATGCTTATGCTTATGCATAAGCATAAGCATAAGCTCATGCTTATGCTCATGCGGAAATAGAGGAGGAGCTTATGCGGAAAAAGAGAAGGAGCACTTGCGGAAACTTGCGGATAAGCTCTTGCGGAAACTTACGCATAAGCTCTTGCGGATGAATGAGCATAAGCATGAGCTTATGCTTATGCTTATGCATAAGCATAAGCATAAGCATAAGCATAAGCTCATGCTTATGCTCATGTGGAAATAGAGAAGGAGCTTATGCGGAATGAGAGAAGGAGCTTATGCGGAAAAAGAGAATGAGAGAAGCGTATGCTTCTCTCATTCTCTATTTCCGCATAAGCTCTTGCGGAAACTTACGCATAAGCTCATGCTCATGAATGAGCATAAGCATGAGCTTATGCTTATGCTTATGCATAAGCATAAGCATAAGCTCATGCTTATGCTCATGCGGAAATAGAGGAGGAGCTTATGCGGAATGAGAGAAGCATAAGCATAAGAGAATAAGAGGGATGCGGAAATAGAGAATAAGGGGGAAAGGAAAGAGAGAAGGGAAAAGAGAGAGGGGGAAAGAGAGAATAAGAGAAGAGGAAAAAAAGAGAAGGGGGAAAATGAGAAAAAGAGAAGGGGGAAGAGAGGGTTCCTACGCCCATCACTGCAGCTAGCGCTTAAGGCGCTAGCTGCAGGCAAATGCAAATAACAAAAAGCTTAAATGGAAAGAAGAGGAAGCACTTACCTGTAAAAGTATGTCCCGCTCGGTGTAGTGGACTGGGCCCACAAAAGAGAGACTATGTCCCGCTCGGTGTAGTGGACTGGCCCTACAAAAGAGAGAAAACAACCCATTTTTTCAAATAAGATGTTAGTGGAAAGAGGAGATCACAAAAGCAACTTCTTGAAAGGAGACAAGGAAAGAGAAGATTGAGGAGACAAGGAAAGGAGGAGATTGAGGAGAAGAGAAGGAAGAGAAATACAGAAAGAAGAGGTGAGTTTCTTTCTTTCTTTCTTGAAATTTCGTTTTTTGTTTGAATCCTTTCTAATCAAGCATGAAAACTAGTTTAAAACTTTAGCAATACAAGTAGAAACACTCACAAAACCAAAGCTAACAAACAAACAACCTGCATTGTTGAAAAAAACTCACCTTTTGAAGAACTTTCTTTCTGGAAACCAAAGAGGGAAAAAGGAGAGAGAGGGTGCACAAGAGGTAGGAGGAGGGTGAGGAGTGGGAAATAGGGTAGGAGGTTGCTTGGAATAGATGGGAGGTTAGTGAAAATAGGTGGGAGGAGATTTTGGAGAGCTTAGTTTAGAGATTAGGAAAGCTTTGAGCAAAACGCCGCGGGTTTCGCCGTTTCGGGTTTTAACCCACAGCGTCGCTATATAGCGACGCTTATTCGTTGCTATATAGCGACGTTTTTAATTGAAAACGTCGCTATATAGCGACGCTTTCAATTAAAATCGTCGCTATATAGCGACGGAACAGAGCGTCGCTATATAGCGACGCTTACTGTTTGTTTTTTAATGAGGCCTCTTGTGACTCAAACATGCTATGCCTATAATTGTCAATATCTCCTCTTACTACATAGCCTTACTATATAAGATTTTTTGTTTCAATCCTTACTATATAGCGATGTCATTCTTTTTATATAGCCTCAAGAGAAGCTCAAATTAAACATGCTATGCTCATAATTGTGTACATCTCCTCTTCATGCTTATGTTTTGGTTTTATAAGTGTAGATGGAAGGGACGAGTGGAAGCTCATCCGATGATGCGCCAACGCCCGGGAGCACGAAGTGGCTTACGGAGAGGTTATATTGTCATTGCACTCATTGCAAGCGAGAAGTACGACATCAACGTCGTATTATCATGCGCCACTTGCGAATGTATGGGGAGGAGCCGGAACCAGTACCCCCCGTTGGTGTTGCACATGTTGATGGATCATCGGTAAGTCAAAGCTATTTAAGTTCGCAATCTTATTGTATACCCGGAATTAGAAGATCTTCTATTTACACGAATGAGCTTATGACAGGATGACGAGGGTGACGAGGGTACACATATACCTTCTCACTTTCAACAAGACTATAGTCTCCCAGATGACGACGAGGGTATGGTCGACATGATGGATTCCATTTTTAGGGGCACTACATCCCACGTACACGTGATGTCAGAGTCTGAGGTGAAAATGCGAGAGTTGCAATCAACACAATTGTACGAGGGTGCCAGGATGTCTAAACTACGTGCTTGTCTCTCAATCTTGAATCTACAAGTACAGTATGGGTGGTCGGATACAAGTGTCTCGGCCTTAATGAGGTTAGCCCTTGCATTAATTTGATTGACTCATTATTTGGATATTGTTTGTTTTGAGAATCATCATTTGGATAGTGTCTTTGTCATAGGTTGCTCCAAAAGATGTTGCCTGCACCAAATACCATGCCCGCATCAAGAGATGAAGCGAAAAAGATGCTAACAATGGTGGGTATGGATTATGATACCATCCATGCTTGCCGTAATGATTGTATTCTCTTTCGTCGTGAGCATGGAGATTTGGCTAGTTGTCCAAAGTGTGGGGAACAACGATATAGAGATGACTTGCAGGGTGAGAGGATACCGGTAAAGGTCTTAAGACACTTTCCCATCATTGCAAGAATACAACACATGTTTCGATGCAAATCCATAGCGGAGTTGATGACATGGCATGCATCTCATCGGTCCACTGATCACACATTGAGGATTCCCGCAGATTGTGCGGCTTGGAAGCACATAGATAATCAGTGGCCGGACTTTGCGAGAGAGCCACGCAACTTACATCTTGGGCTAGCCATGGACGGCGTGAATCCTTTCGGGTTACGCTCGACATCTTGGTCGACATGGCCCATAGTCGTGGTGAATTACAATATCCCACCATGGCTAACAATAAAAAAGGGACACCTCATGCTTGCACTACTTGTGCCAGGAAAGTACAAGGCAAGAAACATGGACGTGTACATGGCACCTTTGATAGAGGAGTTACAGATATTATGGAGAGGAGTGCAGGTCTTTGATATTTCCAGAGCTCCTAGGCATACCAATGATATTTCCGTCAGGGGTATCTTGATGTGGACCATGCATGACTACCCAGGATATGGAGAGTGCGCAGGTACGTGGTTATGTCTTTACATGTACAATGAGGGATTATGCTTTTTTTACTCTCTTTTGCACGCATGTCTTGTACTAACATATTCATGCACGCGTGCAGGGCTTGCTACAAGTGGGTACCATGCTTGTCCTGTTTGTGGACCCGCTCTGAAATCGCTTGCACGCTACTCCAAACACATGAGGAAAAATGTTTATGAAGGTCATGCTCGATACCTTCCGCTCGACCATCTCGCACGTGGAGGTCAGCTTGATCCACCACCATCATATTTAAAAGCAAGTGATTGGATTCAAGCTTGGAGGGAGAATGGAGAGGAACCTCCTCCTGGTATGAAGAGGCTATCGATCTTTCACGAGCTTCCTTATTGGGGTCAGTTACAAATCAATCATCTCTTGGATCCAATGCATATCTTTAAGAATGTGGGGGCTACCATTTGGGCACACTTGGTTGGTTCCAAGGACTCGAGAGGAGTGCGAGAAGACTTGCGTGCTATGAATAGGATGTCTCGTTTGTGGCCCCAAGTGCATGCTTCAGGAAAAGTTGTCCTCCCGAAAGCAACGTGGATCCTCTCTACGAGGGAGGAGGCAGCGATCAAGGCAGACATTGCCTCTTTTCAAACACCGAAAGGGTACATGCGTTGCTTGAAAGGAGCATTTTCAAAGGACAATAAGCTTAGTGGCCTCAAGTCCCATGATTGGCACAAGGTCTTACAGGTATTCTAAGTAGAATTAGTGTACCGATAATAGTGATGCATTAGCGTAATTATTATTATGTTATATTGTTGACATGATTTCATTGTTGCTTTGATAGTTCATCCTTCCAATTACAATAAAAGGGTGCTTACAAGAAGATGTTAGAAATGCTATATTCAAGATCTGTGGTATTGTGAGGTATGCTTACTATCAATTCGCATTATCTATTTTCTTCATGGACATGTGAAATAGGTGGATATCTCAAATATCTTACATATGCATGGACATGTGAAATAGGTGGATATCTCAAAAAGAGATCTCTATATCGAGCATCGAGAAGGCTAGGGTGGAATCCATCGAAGCCGTATGCTTGCTTGAGAAGCACTTTCCCTCAAGCATTATGACAACTCAAGTCCACTTGCTTGTGCACATAGTTGATGAGGTGGCTATAGCAGGTACCGTTCATAATCGATGGATGTTTTTTCTCGAGCGGTTTATGAAAACTTTAAAGGGGTTTGTAAGACAAAGAGCAAGACCAGAAGCAAGCATGGCAGAGGGATGGCTTGTGCAAGAGTCATTAGTATATATCACAGAGTTTCTTGCATCCACGGATCCTGATATGCCGCAAGCTTGGCACAACAAGGATGATGATCGCATCATTGGCGAGGTCCCCCAAGGAAAAGGGATTGAAAGAAAGATGAGCGAAGAGCAAATGGAGAAATTCAATAAGTTTTGTATCCTCAATAGCCCTGAGATGCAGAAGTGGATTGAGAGATATGAAGTGGCCAAAGCAGAAAGAATAAATGCAAGGACGAGATTCAGAGTAATGTACAGGCGATCACAACCATATCCACGAGATCTGGCTCTTCTCCCTACTCACATGTCACTTGATTGGCTACAACTAGCTATACATAAAGCCGAACGTGATGGAGAGACAATAAACGAGCGCGAGCGGGAGTTATCATCTGGATGTATGGTGCATGTAAGTTTCTTATCTCTTGATGTAATTAAGTAATTATTTGTGGCAATATATGCTATAAAATAGGTGCATCTTCATTGTTTTAATGATGCTCTTTTACAGTACAAAAAGTACAGTGCATTATGGTCATATGGACGACATTTTCGCATAGAACGCATCGATTCAAAGAGAGTCACGTATGATTGTGGAGTCATGGCTAACTTCACACAAGATAGCCGAGCAAGTGCTTCGGATACCAATCTTCTCTCCTCACAGTTGGATTATTGTGGAACCATACGCGACATCTATGAAATTGATTTCAGACGATTTACTATTTTCATTCTTGATGTAAAATGGTTTAGAACTACTTACAACGGTCCCCATGCAACTGTGAGAAAAGATGGTAGTGGTCTCTTTGCAATAGACTCCACCAAACATTGGACCGATGAAAGTGATACTTTTGTTCTTCCCGAGCACTGTGAGCAGGTGCATACTAATGATTTAATTAGTCGAAGCTTTCGTTTTTTAAGTCCATTGATATATATATAATTGACGACATTTGGCACGTGATTTTTCATCTTCAATATAGGTGGTTTTTCATCCGGATCGTTCTGATCCAAGATGGTGGTACGTGATCCAAGTTGCACCACGAAGTAAGCAGATTTTTGAAGATCGAGATGTGGATATGGAGATGCCACTACCAAATCCGGATCCAATTGATGAATCTAGCGAAGAAGATGTAGATCACCATATGAGGCAAGAGGAAGATGCGCATAATGACATCGCACGGGAGGAGGATGGAGATCACGATATTGACGAGGAAGACAACAATCGTCAAGATCGATCACCACACTTAAGCTTAATTGAAGAAGATGATCAAATACTTTTAGGTGAACGTACGATGCTAGAGTACGATGATGATATAGGAGATCAACTCGGTATAGAGTTGGAGATAGACTTGCTTGGCGCCTTAGACTTGGCTCAAGATGAAACAGTTGATGTAAATGCTCTTATTTAATTTGATTTTTCTCATCTCCAACTTGGACATGAATATATGAGCTTCAAAGGCTTGATGTACATGCTCTCATTTTTTATTTCTCTATGAGCTCAAACATGTATGAAAATTTAAAAAATTTTGTCATTGGAAGAAAATAAATTTTAAGGCTAAAAAAAAAAAAAAAACCTCTCTGTAAAACGTCGCTATAATATAGTCTCAGTGTCGCTATATAGCGACTTTTAAAAGTCGCTATATAGCGACTTTTACTAAAGTCGCTATATAGCGACCTTTCAAAGTCGCTATATAGCGACCATTACTAACGTCGCTATATAGCGACGCTTATTAAAAGTCGCTATATTGCGACGATTTACGACACCCGATTTTTATACCGACGATTAACGCTAAGCGGGCGCTAATCGTCGGTACGTAAACGTCGCAATAGGATGCGTGTGTAGTAGTGAAACTAGATCAATAAAACCTACTAGAACCTTAATCTCCCAACATAGTGATAATGCACCTCAATGTGCTTTGTTCTAGCATGATAGACTGGGTTATTTGCCAAGTGTATATTGCTCATGTTGTCACAATAAATGACAACTGCCCATCTGTAGACTGATGCATATCATAAAGTAGCTTATGCAACCAAGCTACCTCACATGCAACCATTGCTACACCCCTGTACTCAGCCTCTATGCTCGACAAGGCAATTGTAGGCTATTTCTTGCTGCTCCAAGTAATTGCACCACTCCCAAAAGAGAGTACATATCCACTAGTAGATTGTCTATCAGAAATACTACCAGCCCAGTCAGCATCACTGTATCCATGCAACTGTATCTGAAACCCAGTCTCATAAAATAGTCCATACTATAATGTGGACTTCACATACCTCAGTATGCATCAAGCCGCATCCAAATGCGGTTTCCTTGTAGCCTACATAAACTGACTTACCAACCCAATAGCATAGCTCAAATCTGGCTTGGTAATAGTCATATAAATCAAACTTCCTACTATGCATCTGTACATAGTAGGGTCTTCCAGAAGCTCACCTGCATCTGTACTCAGCTTCACATTCTGCTCCAAAGGAACTAAAATAGGCTTATAGCATGTCATCCCATATTTGGACACTCTTTGGACAGCATGTCCAATCCATACTGCCTCTGCAAGAGCCATATCCCAGTTGTGGATCTAATCACCTCAATGCTCAAGCTCCCAAATCCTTCATCTCAAACTTCTGCTTCTATAGCATTTTCACATGAAGGATATCTTCATCACACTCACCTATGATGATCAAATCATCAACATAAATGACAAGCAGCATAATACCTTTCTCTGTTTTTCTCACAAAGTGAGAAATATGTCGTGGAAATTTGAAAGCCAATAGTGACAAGATACTGTCCTATCTTGTCAGACCATGCTCTGGGTGCTTGCTTCAAGCCATACAAGGCTTTCTTCAACTTGCAAACAAACTTAGGATGAACAGCATGCACATAACCTGGTGGTTGCTCCATATAGATCTCTTCTTGCAAATCACCATGCAAGAAAGAATTCTTTACATTTATCTGATGTAAAGACCATCCCTTTGATGTAGCTATAGAAATGACTGCTCTTACAATTGCCATCCTTGCAACCGGACTGAATGTTTCTTCATAATCAATGCCATATGTCTGTGCATACCCCTTGACAACTAATCTTGCCTTGTATCTGCTCACAGAACCATCTACATTGTGATTCACCTTATAGACCCACTTGCAGCCAATTGCATTCTTGTCTTTAGGCAAAGGCGCCAATTCCCATGTGGCATTTGCTTCCAAGGCATCCATTTCTTCATCCATGGCTTCCTCCCATTTTTATTTTCCCATGGCTTGCTCAAAAGAAATGGGTTTTGGTTCTTGTATCACTTTGACCATATAGGCATAGTGAATGGCTGTAAATCCATCATATTTCATCCTATCCACAGGATACTTAACTCTGGTAGACCTATGCAAAATAGGCTCATTACTAGCTGCTCTCAAAACATCCCTTGTCTTCCTTACTCTAGGTGTAATAATAGAAGGAATACCCAACTCATCATCAAGGCTCTGTTCTGAGCCATTGGATTCACCATCCACATAAGACTGACCTGCATTCACATCAACCATGGGCTGATCTACTTTCTCTTTTCCCTTTCGTGATACTTGCATACCACTATTTGCATTGCTTTGAGGAGATTCTTCTGATCTCAATTTGCCTATCCATGGTGAAGTATGTGAACCACTGCTAGAGGACACTATAGGTCCACTAATATTTTGTGATTGCTGTTGTGAATTCTATGCAGCATTACCATTTTGTGCATCTACAGCATCAATCACATTTACTGGTTTATACCAGCTACTCATCTCATAAAAAACAACATCTCTGCTCACTGTAAACTTACGAATAGAAGGGTTATAGCATCTATACCCTTTCTACTGCAGAGAATAACCAATAAAGATGCACTTCTCAGCTTTTGGATCCAACTTGGATCTCAACTCATCTGGCACATGAACATAGGCAATGCAACCAAAAACTTTCAAATGAGAAATATCTGGTTTCCTACCAGTATACCTCTCCTTTAGCGTCATGCCATGTATTGCTGTAGTGGGAGTCCTGTTCATTATGTAGAGTGCTGTAGCAACTGCTTCAGCACAATAATAATTTGGTAGGTCTTTTTTGTTGAGCATGGCACAAGATACCTCTCCAATATGCATGTTTTTTTTTTTTTTTGCAAGTCCATTTTACTGTGGGGTATGAGTGCATGAATATTGTTGCTTTATGCCATGATCCTGTAGGAACCTTGCAAACTCATTTGAGAGGTACTCTCCCCCTCCATCTAACCTTAGGCATTTTATTTGCAGGCCTGTTTCTTTCTCAACCATAGCTTTAAAAGCTTTGAAATGCCCAAACACTTCACTTTTCTTTTTCATAAAATACACCCAAACTTTTTTGCTGTAGTCATCAATAAAAGTGACAAAATAATGACAGCCTCCAATAGATGCAGCTTTCAACTTCAAGAGCCACTGGCAGTAAGGGTGACATAATTTGATTGATGATAGCCATGCAGTAGTTCCACTTGGTTACCCAAATGCCCACACATCAGAGTGGATTAATTCCAATGGCCTCTTACTCTCTTGAACATGTCTAGGAAATGGTTTCCATGCCTGTTTTTCGAATTGATAGGCTTCACATACCTTATGCATTTTTGCAACCACTTAGGCAATTCTGTAACAATATTTTGGGCCTGCATTAATTTAAGTCGCTGTACATTAACATGACCAATGTGTTTATGCCAGATATCAATATCTGCAACTACACCAGTTCCATGTGCAAACATTGCTACACTCAATTCAGGCATGTCCACATCCAATGTAAACATCCTGCCCTTCTTCTTCCCTTTCGCTATCAAGTGACCTTTATTTTTCATATCCTCAACAAAGCATCCATGAGGATTAAATCTGACCTGCAAGCCCTACTCAACCATTTGACCAATAGAAACTAGGTTCTTGGTGATATTCGGGACATGAAATACATCAGGCAGGTATTTCTTTTTCCCATCCTGCATAGACAAAGGAATTTTACCAATCTACATAATAGGATGTGTAGTATCATCACCAGTCTCCACAAATCCTAGTCTTTCCATTTTCCTTGCATCCTGCATCCATTTCCTGCATCCATTCTGCATGACCTGTCATGTGGTTTGATGCACCTGAGTCAACATACCACACATCATTGCTTTCTTATGGACTTGTCATAGAATTGGTCATGTGCTGCACCATAAACAAATGCTCATTTCTGTCATTACCCTATCTACTAGAGGATGCATAATTGCCTTGCTGCAATTTTCCATTCATCATGTCATTCTGCTTTTTGTAGCAGTCTTTAGCCATATGACCCATTTTACCACAATAGTAGCATTCAACATTGTAGTTTGCATTTTGGCCTCTCTGCCATCCACCATGACCTCTTTGGCTCCCCCTGCCTCTAAGGTTACCATGTCCTCCTCCATAGGACTGGTTTTCTTGAATTTGCTGCATATTCTAATTTCTGCCACGGCCTCCAGATCGCCTGCTCTACCTCTACCTCTACCTCTTCTAGCATTTGAGTAGAAGACAACTTCTTTTGAAGTTCCTCCTGAAGAAGATGCACCACCATTTCTCTGCTCTTCAGAAATTAGAAGAGCAATCAACTCCCCAAAATCAAGAAAATTCTCACAGATGGCAATGGATGTCCGAAATTGCGCATAATCCTTTCCTAGACCATTGAAGGTCATAGAAACTAAATCATCATCTTCCACTGGCGACCCAATGGAAGCAAGTGCATCTGCAATCTTCTTCACCTTCATGTGGTAGTCATTGATGCTTATCTTTTCTCTCTGCACATTATGCAACTCCTGCTTGAGCTGCATTTTCCTAGCTTGCATATTTGTGCTATACATTTTTGTCAAAGTATCCCACACCTCCTTTGGTGTGCTTGCATCCTGAATATGCACAATCATAGAATCTGAAATACTGATAGATAGCCAGTACATAACTTTCTTGGCTCTCTTATGCCAGCCTTTAAATGCGTGCAACTTGTGTTGATTGGGAACATTAGGAATAGCTGGTTCTTGTTCAACTTCAGTAATGAATTCCCAATAGTCTTTTCCCTTAAGGAAATTTGTCATTTTAAACTTCCATGCTGGGAAGTTGTTCTTATCAAACTTTTCAGTGACTATCTGTGAAAGAGCATCAGACGCCATTATAAAACACTACAAAAATATTATGTCACTACAAAAAACACAACTTTGCCTCACAAGGGCAAATTTGCAAAACTAACGAAAGTGGTATTTGACCATAGAGTCACTTCCTAGTGACAATTTTGCATCAATAGGCAATAAGAATGATTATGTCACTCCCAATATCTCTACGCATAGGCATACGATGCAATTTTTGCTGCAACTTTTCATCGACCTACAGAATAGTGGTTGTACAGTAAAAACAGGGCACCTTTCTAAGTGCCTATGGAAAACTTCTGCCACCAAAACGGGCCCTGAAATGGCCTCAAATCAAAAAAATAATGTCACCAAGGGCTTCGCCTCACTCATGTAGCATATACTACCCTCTCACCACACTGCGAAGGGCGTCCCAATCTGAGACAGTGCACTCTTGCACTTTTTGACTGTGCTACCTGTAGCGATTTTTGCTCCCAAACTCGAAAAAGGAAAGCAACACTGATCCTCTTACCAAGACACTGCAAACTTGGTTTGCTTTCTTAAGCTCCTTACCATGAACCGAGCTCTGATACCATGTGAAGAGAGTGGGAGAGAAGTAAGGAGTCTCACTTGCAGCTTTCTCACATACACAATGGGGGAATACACACAAAGGTGGAGGCTGAATACAGTTTTCCTCTTCTTAGCTGTGAAAGCCAAAAGAACTCTCTCTAAGTACAAAAGGAATAGATGAACCCTATATGTGAGTCTCAAACCAAACTCAGCTAACCTAGGTGGCATACTAACTGAGCCACTAACTAGAGTATGTAAAGATAGCTGTCATCCAGCTATTATTCATGGGCAGTGTACCAACCACATCTGTAGCTAACAAGTCGGTGACATAAATGCACAACGGTCACCCTGGCATATCACGAGTGGAGCTCGATATCTCAACATCCTGAACTTGTACAGACCCATTACTACGTTCCTTGATGACTGTATGGACCGGTCCACAGTGGAAGGAACTTTTTATCCATCTGGTGGTCCAATCTATTATCAAAGCATAGCACAACATCCCTCTCAACAAAGTGTCTTTCCCATCCCTTGCGAATCTTAGCATCCATGCGGGCGATCTCTATTTGATGGAGTGCAAGGCATCGGGTTTCATCTAGCTTCTCAAGTTGTACCAACCTGGCCTCTACATGTTCATCTTCTGTCATTCTCTGTTCTCATGCCAATCTCAAAGCCGGAATCTCTATCTCTAGTGGTAAAACTGCCTCGGTACTGTACACCAACTCAAAAGGAGTGTGACCTGTAGACATTTTATGGGTGATGTTGTAAGCCCACACGGCTTCGGTGACCTTCTGATCCCACTGGCTCCTGTTCCCTGTGGCCATTTTTCCCATGGTTTTACAAAGGAGGCCATTGGTCTACTCTGTTTGTCCCTTAGAGGCTGGATGATAGATGCTAGAAGTGCGGTGATCGATACCCATGCGATCCATGAGCAACTCCACTACTTCATTTAAGAATGGACTCCCATGGTCAGATTCTATTTCCATGGGTATCCCAAACCTTGTGCAGATACGTTCAATTATGAAATTTGAAACTGCCTTACCATTTGCAGTGGGGAGGGTGATAGCTTCAACCCACTTAGTGACATACTGAGTGGCTACCAGAAGATACTTCTTTTTGCGGGCAGTCATGGGCAGGGGCCCAACAAAATCTATTCCCCACTTTTGAAATGGATGGATGGACATCACTGGTGATGTTGCCCAAGATGCAAATCCATCCTACCAAAGAATTGGCATGGTTCACAAGTTTTGCAATACATAGTGACATCTTTGAACAAGGTCGGCCAATAGTACCCAGCATGTAAAATCTTCTTTGCTTTATAGTCACCGGCATAGTGGCCTCCACAAAATCCATCATGATAATGCTTCAATACCTTAGGTACTTCATTTGCATCAATGGCCTATCTTAGTACCCCATCCATGCCTTGACGGTACAACACCCCATCAAAGAGAGTGTAGTGCCTACTATCTCTAGAGATCTTCTTTCTCTCATAGCTAGTACTTTCTTGAGGAAAGGAGAAAGCGGTCAGAAATCTATAGATACCACCATACCATGGATCCCCAACTTCTATGGCTGCTACAAGGGTTACATAGAGGCACTCCTCTAAATCAATCAAATCATTCTTCAAGTTGGAACAACCCCCTTTTACAAATTTGAAATAAAAGTCATATTCTTATAGAACTACCAACCATTTGGCCAGCCAGCCCATGGGATTTGGTGATTGAAGAACCTACTTTGCAAGACCATTGCTACAAATTATAATGAAGGACTTCCCAGCCACATAATGCTTAAATTTCTCAATGCAGAATACCAAATACAAAGCATGCTTGTCAGCCTTAGAGTAGCGTCGTTCAGTTTTGAGCAATTGTCGAGAAGCCAATCGAACGGGATACATGAACCGATCCTCCCCTTGCTAGAGAAGAATACCTCCCAGAGTTTGCTCACCAAACCCAAGATTGATATAGAAAGTCTTTGACCAATCAGGATTGCATAGAATGGGCTCTGAAGCTAGAGCACTCTTGATTTGTACAAACCCATGATCACAATCCTCATCCTAAGAGAAATCAACTCCATCTTTTAATAGCATAGTCATGGGTCACGTCAAAGCAGTGGCGATAGTATCCTACTAGATTAACAAATGAGTGTACTTGACGTTTGGTTGTTGGTGGGGAGAGCTTGAGGATAGCTTCTACCTTCTCGGGGTTAGGCTTGATGCCCTTGGATGAGACAATATGTCCCAGTAACCTCCCTTGAGTTGCTCCAATGGTGCATTTATCAGCCATTCGCATCATTGACCCTTTGGAAGGCCAACCTAACCTTCATGACGTGCTTCTTACGTGCTGAGAATATACAAGAAATCGTCTAAAAACACCTCTAAGAAAACCCCCAAATAAGGAGCAAACACCATCTGCATAAATCTTTGAAAGGTAGCAGGAGCATTGTTGAGGCCAAATGGCATTACTTTGAATGCAAACGTTCCCCAAGGAGTGGCAAATGTGGTTTTAAGCACATCCTCCTCAGCAATTCTGATTTGATAAAACCCGGAGTAACCATCACAGAAAGTATACATCTCATGACCACTTACCTTCTGAAGAATGAGGTCTTGAAAGGGCATAGGATGATGGTCCCTCTTGGTGGCCGCATTGAGTTTCTTATAATCGATGCAAACTTGCCATTTGTTGTTTTTCTTTGGGGTGACTACCACTGGTGAAACCCATTCAGTATTGTGAACCAGAACAATAAACCCAGCTTCTACAAGCTTCTACAACTCTGAGCACAAAGCGTCGGTCTGTAGGGCCCTAATCTCCGATACTTCTGAGCCACTGGCTTACCATCAGGCTTTAGCTCTATCTTGTGTTCTATGGCAGTCACACAGCAAAGGTGGTGGTAGCTAGTTGCGAAGAGGTCAGGGAAATCTTTGAACATTTCTAGGAACTCATCTTTCTTACTCAGAGTGAGGTCAGGGGAAAGCATAGATTCAAGCTATTGAGGACTAGCTGTTACCTTTTCTGCACATGGTGGGGTCGGAGACACCCCCATCATGTAAACTTCCTCCTCTGAGAACTCCTCCCCCCGTCTAATTCTTCCATTGATTCAGACACCGAGGATGAGAGAGTATCACTGTCTTGCTCCTCTTCTTCTTCTGGTTCAGTGGCACCTAGCTGCACTGGGATTTTCTCCTTAGAAGCACCAAAAGACATGTGTCATGTCTTCCAATAGCTGATTGCATCACTCTTTCTCTACCATGGTCTCCCGAGTATGGCTGGATAACTCCTGCCTGTATCTTCGATGTCCACCACATAGAAATTGACGGTGGTGGTTAACCCATTGACAGTGATGGGGAAATCCTCCCAGGGTGGCAAGTCGTCGACCATCTGCTACCTTGATTCGAGTGGAGGAACGTCTTATGCATTTCAAATTCAATTTCTTCATGATAGAGGCACCATGATATTACATGCAGCTCCCCCATCGACACACACACTTTTGACATGGCAATTATCTATGATGACATCTATTGTATGCGGGTGCTCATCAATTTCTTCAGAGATAGAAGAAACCTCTCATACCTTTCCCTTTTTCTTGCTCTTCCTTATTGAGAGCCCTTGCTACAGCTCACGTCTCACCTTAGTGCTTAACGCTATTAGTTGAGGAAGCGTGATGCTCAAAGATTGATGAGCAAGGTCCTAAACGACCAAATAGTCCTCTTGCCCTGAGCCAATGGGAAAATCCAAGGGTGACCACTTACTCCTACGAGATCTTTTAGTCTTCTCTGTTGGTGGGTCTGCCATCTCAGCATCTGAGAGCTCTAAGAAGGACACCTTCTTCTTGGGGCGACCCGATCCATGATTTGGAGAGGGGTCCGAGGTGGTACGACTTCTTTTCTCGAGGTGAAGGATCTCTACGTCAGAATCCTCGGTGCTTGATTCAGTTAGAAGATCCACCCTTGGAATATTGGGACATTTCGTGCGATAATGACCCTTTTGGTGGCACTCGTAGCACACAACATTGGCATGTTCTCTTGGAGGGTGATTGGCTTGATTTCTGATGCCCACCATCTCAAGCCGAAGATCATTCAAGGCCTTGGCTAGGTCATTGACTCCTGGTTCTTTAGAAGGAGGGGCCGGGGGAGTGGGAATGAGGGGGGCTCATGGGCGAGACTGGGGAAATCTTCTAGGTAGAGGTTGAGGATATACTCCTTGTTGAGGGTAAGCATCTAAGGGAGGACCATACATTTGAGGTGGAGGTAGTGGATACATCCCTGATGGGGGGTGGGGGTATGCCCCTGAGTTGGACCCCCCAGGTTGTTGTTGCAAGAACTGAGGGGGTTGCGGAGGGACAATCGTATTCTTTGAAGCGGGGTCATACTGAACTTTATCAAACTTTTGGCCAATCTCATGTGCAAGCACCATAGTTTCTGGATTCTCCCGTTTAAGCTTGAGGCAAAATTCATAACTTGCTCCTGCTACAAGGTAGCCCAGCACATGCTGAGTCATTCCAACTCAAAATCTGACATTGTCCTTCTACGTGGCAATTAAACGGTCCAGGAGCACGGCCGCTCGATCCACATATCGAGGTGCCATCTCACCTTCTAACTGCTTCAAGTTTGCCACCTATAGGTACACATTCTCCGGCTCCTCTTCTTTGCCGAAATAATCAATCATCACTGCTGTCAGCCTTGGCCAGCTTTGGCAAACGTCTTCAACTTGCTTCTTATACCACACTTGAGCCAAACCCTCTAGAAATGTGGGAAGAACCAACGACCATCTATCTTCAGTAAGAAAGTTGAGAGAAACACAATGGCACTTCAAGGCCACAAGATACTCATTTGAATTTTCTTCAACCCATCCACAGAACACGGGAATGTCAGCCACACTTGGAAAATGGAAAAGAGAGAGACAAAATGAGGCTTATCTATTGGCAAACAATGGAAAGAGGTAGCTTGAACTGAAAATCAGGTGAAGATACATCCACAAAGCAGACATAGGCAGGGTAGGGTGTGACTGGTGTGTTGTGAAATACTACACGGGAAGAATCTTTAGCATAGAATAGCTCATAGACAATCTTAAAAGGACCAACCCTCATGATATCGCATCCATCTTTACAAGCGAGGGTTAGAGACGTGGTGCTGCATGAGGTGGTTCATCAAGGCAAACAAGAATGCGATGACAAATGCCAACAGTTGGAGGGCTTGCTTATCACCTTTAACTTCTTCCAGTTCTTGTAGTCGCCATGCTATTTCTTCAAGGGGTGTGCGGTTTGGCATCCTTCTTTTGAGCAATGTCCTTGAGGACCTTTCTGATGATCTTTCGAAGTCAGTAAACTCGTATCAAATATGCCCAACACTTAGTTTCATGATGACCACAACCTTTGCATTCCTTACAAATGATCACCCTCATTCGTGGCCTCATTCGTGGCTTGCAGCTTTGTTGGGGTGGTGCTTCTGCTCGTTTCATGCATGATTGAAGTACAAGCTCCACGTGCCAAGAAATCAGCAACTAGATTTTGAGCTCGAGGGATATGCTGAATTTTTACCTCTTCAAATTGTTGGCAAAGTTCTAATGCTTGTTGATGTCATGGAACCAAGACTTCGCTCCGCACCTTCCACTAACTTGTTCACACACGAGTTGAGAATCTCCTTGCACCTCAAGTTGCTTGATGCAATGTTCTTGCACATTTTCTAGCCCAAAAATGAGTGCCGATTACTTAGCTTGGTTGCAATTACTTGCTGGTGTAGACTTGCTATAACAATACACCTCACCCCCTGGTGAAGTGAGCTTCACACCCACACCAGTAGCCTTGGTCGAAGGTTTGTATGCACTGTCAAATTTGACGAGCCAAGATGTCATCACACCAAGACTAAAATCCGGACATCCCAAGTTTCTCGGTAGTCCAAGATAGGTAGAAGGAGAGGGTGGGAAGAATTCAATACTTGAGCAAGACGTTCAACACCAAATAAACTTGCAATTCTTTGTTGATAGTTTATCTTTAGACCAAAAAGAATTACAATGTGAATCTCAAAATGAGGCACAAAGGGTTGATTGGGTACAAAGGGATTCCTTGGTAGAAACATTACCAACCATAACCGAGCCCTAGAAAACTTTATAGTGAGATCGAGAAGAAATCATTCAAGACGAGCTTATCCACATGGATTAATAAGCAGATATGCCAAATCTCCCCCAAGCTTGGGAAGCATCCCACCCTTCGAAGAATGTCACCCTTTTAATTACCTCTGATGTAGCAAGTAGCTCAATCACCGCACAATGAGTAGAATTGAAATCAAAGTCCTCCCAGTGTATCACTAGTTCTTCACCTTGAATCATCCATGGTGTATCATCCCACCCATCGTCTCCTTGAACAATGCATTGTACAATCAATTGTTGAAGATCAACATGAAGATCAAGAAAGAGATCTCGCCAATTGGTATCTGTAATGAGCGGAGGACCGAGCACCAAATCCTTGAACTCGTCGAGAAGTGACATAAATATCCACCCTCCTCGTGTGGCGTGCGTCCAAGGAGTGAACTTGAAAAAGTTAAGAATCTACAATCTAGTATCATATATGAATAGAGCACATGAAACGAAGTACTTTTTCTTTTTACAACAAGAGGAAACTCCCTACGGTTAGAGAGTTACAGTTCATGAGATTTCACCATATAAGCAATATCATTACACTTCCATCACTTCCTATTTGCTGGCCCATTAGTAAGTCTTCCTTTTGTGAATGGGGAGGTCTTGGGTTCAATTCCCACTCCTTAATAAAAAAAGAGGAGAGGAGAGGAGAAGAGAAGAGAAGGAGAAGAAGAAGATAGAGGGGGGGGGGCACGAGGTTTGTTGCAATTGCATAGAAGTAGTTTTGCATGGTGCCGTACAAAAGATGCACAGAAGCGACTTTGCAGATGTGGTTGACCAGAAGATGCATGGTGTTGCATAGAAGATGCGCAAGAACCTAGAAGATGCACAGGAACTGCAGGAGGAACTGCAGGCTAAAGGCACAGGAACCGCAAGCGGAAGGCACAGAAACTGAGAAGTTCTATAGCTGCAGAGGTGGAGAACTGCGAGTAGAAGACACGTAGATTAGAGACGCAGAAGTAGAGAACCGCACAAAAAAGGTGTTGTAGAACTATACCCAACCGTAGGAGTAACAAATTTTATGCCACTAGCCTTGGAGATTTCGATCCCAGCAGCCACACCAATTCTATTAACTAGAAAATAATTCGAGACAAGAGGCTAGACACTAGGCATGGCGATGCTCGAGGGCCATGGAGGAAAAGGGAACGTGAGGGAAGAAGCATTAACATAGGTGAGGAAAAGGGATTAAGAGGGGTGGGAATGAAGAGGGAGACTATGGCACAAGGGGGAAGGAAGAGGGGGAAGAGGAGCATGTACATGATGGGAGGTGGAATGTAGAGATGGAGACATCAAGGGAAGAGAGTCATGCTTTATTGGAAAGGAAGGATGGGGGGGAAATCAAAGTACTAGCTACATGGGTTTACAAGAATGAGTGTGTCCCATCAAGGAATAGCCCCCTCCTTTTATAGCCAAGAGAGGGGGTCTCTCCCAATAAATGCATCCTCCCACATGCATGGTGTGTGTGCAAAAGTCTCCCATGTGGGCTAGGCAGTTACGCACTCTCAATTGTGTGTGACAACCCTTGGCCTCATTTATAGAGAAGGGGGAAAGAGATGAGGGGGAATGAGAGAAGCATAAGCATAAGCTTATGCGGAAATAGAGAACGAGCTTATGCAGAAATAGAGAATGAGAGAAGCATAAGCATAAGCTTATGCTTCTCTCATTCTCTATTTTTGCATAAGCTCATGCATAAGCATAAGCTTATGTGGAAATAGAGAATGAGAGAAGGGGGAAATAGAGAAGGGGGAAAGAGAGAAGCATAAACATGAGCTTATGCGGAAATTGAGAAGGGGAATGAGAGAAGCATAAGCATGAGCTTATGCAGAAATAGAGAAAAAGAGAAGCTTAAGCTCATGCTTATGCTTCTCTATTTCCACATAAGCTCATGCATAAGCATAAGCTTATGCGGAAATAGAGAAATAAAGAAGGGGAAATTTAAGCATAAGCTCATGCTCATGCATGAGCATAAGCATGAGCTTATGCTTATGCTTATGCTTAAGCATAAGCATAAGCATAAGCATAAGCTCATGCTTATACTCATGCATGAGCATGAGCTTATGCGAATGAGAGAAGGGGGAAATAGAGAAGGGGGAAAGAGATGAGGGGGAATGAGAGAAGCATATGCATAAGCTTATGCGGAAATAGAGAATGAGCTTATGTGGAAATAGAGAAGGAGAGAAACATAGCATGAGCTTATGCTTCTCTCATTCTCTATTTCCGCATAAGCTCATGCATAAGCATAAGCTTATGCAGAAATAGAGAATGAGCTTATGCGGAAATAGAGAAGGGGGAAACTTAAGCATAAGCTCATGCTCATGCATGAGCATAAGCATGAGCTTATGCTTATGCTTATGCTCATGCATGAGCATGAGCTTATGCAAATGAGAGAAGGGGGAAATAGAGAAGGGGGAAAGAGAGAAGCATAAGCATGAGCTTATGCAAAAATAGAGAAGGGAGAATGAGAGAAGCACAAGCATGAGCTTATGCGGAAATAGAGAATGAGCTTATGCGGAAATAGAGAATGAGAGAAGCATAAGCATGAGCTTATGCTTCTCTCATTCTCTATTTCCGCATAAGCTCATGCATAAGCATAAGATTATGCAGAAATAGAGAAATAGAGAAGGGGGAAACTTAAGCTCATTCCCCCTCATCTCTTTCCCCCTTCTCTCATTCGCATAAGCTCATGCTCATGCATGAGCATAAGCTCATGCTCATGCTCATGCATGAGCATGAGCTTATGCTCATGCATGAGCATGAGCTTATGCGAATGAGAGAAGGGGGAAAGAGATGAGGGGGAATGAGAGAAGCATAAGCATAAGCTTATGTAGAAATAGAGAAGGGGGAATGAGAGAAGCATAAGCATGAGCTTATGCGGAAATAGAGAAGGGGGAATGAGAGAAGCATAAGCATGAGCTTATGCGGAAATAGAGAATGAGCTTATGCGGAAATAGAGAATGAGAGAAGCATAAGCATGAGCTTATGCTTCTCTCATTCTCTATTTTCGCATAAGCTCATGCATAAGCATAAGCTTATGCCGAAATAGAGAAATAGAGAAGGGGGAAACTTAAGCATAAGCTCATGCTCAATGAGCATAAGCATGAGCTTATGCTTAAGCATAAGCATAAGCATAAGCTCATGCTTATGCTCATGCATGAGCATGAGCTTATGCGAATGAGAGAAGGGGGAAATAGAGAAGGGGGAAAGAGATGAGGGGGAATGAGAGAAGCATAAGCATAAGCTTATGCGGAAATAGAGAATAAGCTTATGCGGAAATAGAGAAATAGAGAAGGGGGAAACTTAAGCATAAGCTCATGCTCATGCATGAGCATAAGCATGAGCTTATGCTTATGCTAATGCTTAAGCATAAGCATTAGCATAAGCATAAGCTCATGCTTATGCTCATGCATGAGCATTAGCTTATGCGAATGAGAGAAGGGGGAAATAGAGAAGGGGGAAAGAGAGAAGGGGGAATGAGAGAAGCATAAGCATAAGCTTATGCGGAAATAGAGAATGAGCTTATGCGGAAATAGAGAATGAGAGAAGCATAAGCATGAGCTTATGCTTCTCTCATTCTCTATTTCCGCATAAGCTCATGCATAAGCATAAGCTTATGCAGAAATAGAGAATGGGAGAAGGGGGAAATAGAGAAGGGAAAGAGAGAAGCATAAGAGGAAAGAGAGAAGCTCGTGCTCTCATGCTATGCAGAAATAGAGAATAAGAGGGAAAGGAAAGAGAGAAGGGAAAAGAGAGAAGGGGGAAATAGAGAAGGGGGAAAGAGAGAATAAGAGAAGAGGGAAAAAAGAGAATAAGAGAAGGGGGAAGAAGGAAAGAGTTTGAGGGGAAGAGAGGGTTCCTACGCCCATCACTGCAGCTAGCGCTTAAGGCACTAGCTGCAGGCCAATGCAAATAACAAAAATAATAAATGGAAAAAAGAGGAAGCACTTACCTGAAATAGTATGTCCCGCTTGATGTAGTGGACTGGCCCTACAAAAGAGAGAAAACAACCCATTTTTTCAAATAAGATGTTAGTGGAAGGAGGAGATTACAAAAGCAACTTCTTGAAGGGAGGAGATTGAGGAGACAAGGAAAGGAGGAGATTGAGGAGACAAGGAGAAAGAGAAGGAAGAGAAATACAGAAAAAAGAGGTGAGTTTTCTTTCTTTTTTGAAATCTCGTTTTTTGTTTCAATCCTTCCAAAACAAGCATGAAAACTAGTTTACAGGTTTAGCAATACAAGAAGAAACACTCACAAAACTAAAGCTAACAAACAAACAACCTACATTGTTGAAACAAACTCACCTCTTGAAGAACTTCCTTTCAAGAAACCAAAGAGGGAAAAGCATAGAGAGGGAGTACAAGAGGTAGGAGAAGGGTGAGGAGTGGAAAATAGAGTGGGAGGTTGCTTGAAATAGGTGGGAGGTCGTCGAAAATAGGTGGGAGGAGATATTGGCTTGCTTACTTGAGAGATTAGGGAATAGGATGAAGAAAACACCGTGCGATTAGAGTTTCGGGTTTTAACCCACAGCGTCGCTATATAGCGACACTTATTTGTCGCTATATAGTGACGCTTTTAATTAAAAACGTCACTATATAGCGACGGAACAGAGGAAAAGGTTGCTATATAGCGACGCTTACAGTCACTTTTTTGATGTGGCATCAAAAGAAGCTCAAACATGCTATTTTATAACTGTTAATATCTCCTCTTCATGCTTATGTTGTGATTTTATAAGTGTAGATGGAAGGGATGAGTGGAAGCTCATCCGATGATGCGCCAACGCCCGGGAGCACGAAGTGGCTTACGGAGAGGTTATACTATCATTGCACTCATTACAAGCGAGAAGTACGACATCAACGTCGTATTATCATGTGCCACTTGCGGATGTATGGGGAGGATCCGGAACTAGTACCCCCCGTTGGTGTTGCACATGTTGATCGACCATCGGTAAGTCAAAGCTATTTAAGTTCGCAATCTTATTGTATACCAGGAAATAGAAGATCTTATATTTACACGAAATCTTAAAACAGGATGAGGAGGGTGACGAGGGTACACATATACCTTCTCACTTTTAGCAAGACTATAGTCTCCCGGATGATGACGAGGGTATGGTCGACATGATGGATTCCATTTTTAGGGGCACTACATCCCACGTACACATGATGTCAGAGTCTGAGGTCAAAATGCAAGAGTTGCAATCAACACAATTGTATGAGGGTGCTAGGATGTCTAAACTACATGCTTGTCTCTCAATCTTGAATCTACAAGTATAGTATGGGTGGTCGGATACAAGTGTCTCGGCCTTAATGAGGTTAGCCCTTGCATTAATTTGACTCATTATTTGGATATTGTTTGTTTTGAGAATCATCATTTGGATAGTGTCTTTGTCATAGGTTGCTCCAGAAGATGTTGCCTGCACCAAATACCATGCCCGCATTAAGAGATGAAGCAAAAAAGATGCTAACAACGGTGGGTATGGATTATGATACCATCCATGCTTGCCGTAATGATTGTATTCTCTTTCGTCGTGAGCATGGAGATTTGGCTAGTTGTCCAAAGTGTGGGGAACAACGATATAGAGATGACTTGCAGGGTGAGCAGATACCGGTAAAGGTCTTGAGACACTTTCCCATCATTGCAAGAATACAACACATGTTCCGATGCAAATCCATAGCAGAGTTGATGACATGGCATGCATCTCATCGGTCCACTGATCACACATTGAGGATTCCCGTAGATTGTGCAACTTGGAAGCACATAGATAATCAGTGGCCAGACTTTGCGAGGGAGCACACACAACTTACATCTTGCGCTAGCCATGGACGGCATGAATCCTTTCGGGTTACACTCGACATCTTGGTCGACATGGCTCATAGTCGTGGTGAATTACAATATCCCACCATGGCTAACAATAAAAAAGGGACACCTCATGCTTGCACTACTTGTGCCGAGAAAGTACAAGGCAAAAAACATGGATGTGTACATGGCACCTTTGATAGAGGAGTTACAGATATTATGGAGAGGAGTGCAGGTCTTTGATATTTCCAGAGCTCCTAGACATACCAATGATATTTTGGTCAGGGGTATCTTGATGTGGACCATGCATGACTACCTAGGATATGGAGAGTGCGCAGGTATGTGGTTGTGTCTTTACATGTACAATGAGGGATTATGCTTTTTTTACTCTCTTTTGCATGCATGTCTTGTACTAACACATTCATGCACGCGTGCAGGATTTGTTACAAGTGGGTACCATGCTTGTCCTGTTTGTGGACCGGCTCTGAAATCGCTTGCATGCTACTCCTCCAAACATATGAGGAAAAATGTTTATGAAGGTCATGCTCGATACCTTCTGCTCGACCATCGCACGTGGAGGTCAGCTTGATCCACCACCATCATATTTGAAGGCAAGTGATTGGATTCAAGCTTGGAGGACGAATGGAGAGGAACCTCCTCCTGGTATGAAGAGGCTATCGATCTTTCATGAGCTTCCTTATTGGGGTCAGTTACAAATCAATCATCTCTTGGATCCCATGCATATCTTCAAGAATGTGGGGGCTACTATTTGGGCATACTTGGTTGGTTCCAAGGACTCAAGAGGAGTGCGGGAAGACTTGCGTGCTATGAATAGGATGTCTCGTTTGTGGCCCCAAGTGCATGCTTCGGGAAAAGTTGTCCTCCCGAAAGCAACGTGGATCCTCTCTACGAGGGAGGAGGCAGTGGTCAAGGCAAACATTGTCTCTTTTCAAACACCGACCGGGTACATGTGTTGCTTGAAAGGAGCATTTTCAAAGGACAATAAGCTTAGTGGCCTCAAGTCCCATGATTGGCACAAGGTCTTATAGGTATTCTAAGTAGAATTAGTGTACCGATAATCGTGATGCATTAGCGTAATTATTATTATGTTATATTGTTGACATGACTTCATTGTTGCTTTGATAGTTCATCCTCCCAATTACAATAAAAGGGTGCTTACAAGAAGATGTTAGAAATGCTGTATTCAAGATCTGTGGTATTGTGAGGTATGCTTACTATCAAATTGCATTATGTATTTTCTTCATGGACATGTGAAATAGGTGGATATCTCAAATATCTTACATATGCATGGACATGTGAAATAGGTGGATATCTCAAAAAGAGATCTCTATATCGAGCATTGAGAAGGCTAGGGTGGAATCCATCGAAGCCGTATGCTTGCTTGAGAAGCACTTTCCCTCGAGCATTATGACAATTCAAGTCCACTTGCCTGTGCACATAGTTGATGAGGTGGCTATAGCAGGTACCGCTCATAGTCGATGGATGTTTTTTCTCGAGCGGTTTATGAAAACTTTAAAGGGGTTTGTAAGACAAAGAGCAAGACCAGAAGCAAGCATGGCAGAGGGATGGCTTGTGCAAGAGTCATTATTATATATCACAGAGTTTCTTGCATCCATAGATCCTGATATGCCGCAAGCTTGGCACAACAAGGATGATGATCGCATCGTTGGCGAGGTTCCCCAAGGAAAAGGGATTGAAAGAAAGATGAGCAAAGAGCAAATGGAGAAATTCAATAAGTTTTGTATCCTCAATAGCCCTGAGATGTAGAAGTGGATTGAGAGATATGAAGTGGCCAAAGCAGAAAGAATAAATGCAAGGACGAGATTCAGAGTAATGTATAGGCGATCACAACCATATCCACGAGATCTGGCTCTTCTCCCTACTCACATGTCACTTGATTGGCTACAACTGGCTCTACGTAAAGCCGAACGTGATGGAGAGACAATAAACGAGCGCGAGCGAGAGTTATCATCTGGATGTATGGTGCATGTAAGTTTCTTACCTCTTGACGTAATTAAGTAATTATTTGTGGCAATATATGCTATAAAATAGATGCATCTTCATTGTTTTAATGATGCTCTTTTACAGTACAAAAAGTACAGTGCATTATGGTCATATGGATGACATTTTTGCATGGAACGCATCGATTCAAAGAGTCACGTATGATTGTGGAGTCATGGCTAACTTCACACAAGATAGCCGAGCAAGTGCTTCAGATACCAATCTTCTCTCCTCACAGTTGGATTATTGTGGAACCATATGTGACATCTATGAAATTGATTTCATATGATTTACTATTTTCATTCTTGATGTACAATGGTTTAGAACTACTTACAACGGTCCCCGTGCGACAGTGAGAAAAGATAGTAGCGGTCTCTTTGCAATAGACTCCACCAAACATTGGACCGATGAAAGTGATACTTTTGTTCTTCCCGAGCACTGTGAGCAGGTGCATACTAATGATTTAATTAGTCAAAGCTTTCGTTTTTAAAGTCCATTGATACATGTACTTGAGCATAATTTCATATATATAATTGACGACGTTTGGCACCCATCTTCAATATAGGTAGTTTTTCATCCGGATTGTTCTGATCCAAGATGGTGGTACGTGATCCAAGTTGCACCACGAAGTAAGCAAATTTTTTAAAGATCGAGATGTGGATATGGAGATGCCACTACCAATGCAGGATCCAATTGATGAATCTAGCGAAGAAGATGTAGATCACCATATGAGCCAAGAGGAAGATGCGCATAATGACATCGCACAGGAGGAGGATGGAGATCACGATATTGACGAAGAAGACAACAATCATCAAGATCAATCACCACACTTAAGCTTTATTGAAGAAGATGATCAAATACTTTTAGGTGAATGTACGATGCTAGAGTACGATGATGATACAGGAGATCAACTCAGTATAGAGTTGGAGATAGACTTGCTTGGCGCCTTAGACTTGGCTCAAGATGAAACAGTTGATGTAAATGCTCTTATTTGATTTTTCTCATCTCAAACTTGGACATGAATATATGAGCTTCAAAGGCTTGATGTACATGCTCTCATTTTTTTATTCTCTATGAGCTCAAACATGTATGAAAATTTAAAAAAATTTGTCATTGGAAAAAACTAACTTTTAAGGTCTATTAAAAAAAAAACCTCTCTGTAAAAATGTCGCTATAACATTTTGTATCAGTGTCGCTATATAGCGACTTTTACAAGTCGCTATATAGCGACTTTTAGCAACAGTCGCTATATAGCGACGATTTAGGAAACCCGCTTTTCATACCGACGATTAATGCTAAGCGGGCACTAAACATCGGTACGTAAATGTCGCAATAGGATCTGTGTGTAGTAGTGAGATATGGTTGCGATCGCCTGTACATTACTCTGAATCTCTTCCTTGCAACTATTCTTTTTGCTATGGCCGCTTCATATCTCTCAATCCACTTTTGCATCTCCTTGCTATTGAGGATACAAAACTTATTGAATTTCTCCATTTTCTCTTCGCTCATCTTTCTTTCAATCCCTTTTCCTTGGGGAACCTCACCAACAATGCGATCATCATCCTTGTTATGCCAAGCTTGCGGCATATCGAGATCCATGGATGCAAGAAACTCCGTGATATATAAGTTAATGACTCTTGCATAAGCCATCCCTCTGCCATGCTTTCTTTCGATATTTCTCTTTGCCTTACAAATACCTTCAAAGTTTCATAAACCACTCAAGAAAAAACATCCACCCACTATGAACGGTACCTACAATGGCCACCTTATAACCTATGTGCACAAGCAAGTGCACTTGAGTTGTCATAATGCTCGAGGGAAAGTGCTTCTCAAGCAAGCATACGGCTTCGATGGAGTCCACCCTAGCCTTCTCGATGCTTGATATGGAGATCTCTTTTTGAGATATCCACCTATTTCACATGCCCATGTAAGATATATTCATAATCAGTCTACATATTATTCAACTTAAATTGAAGAAAATGCAATCAATGCGATTTGATAGTAAGCATATCTCACAATACCACTGATCTTTAATATAGCATTTCTAACATCTTCTTGTAAGCACCCTTTCACTGTAATTTTGAGGATGAACTATCAAAGCAATAAAGAAGTCATGTCGATAATATAACATAATCATAATTACACTAACACATCATGATTATCGATACACTAATCCTATAGCTTAGAATACCTGTAAGACCTTGTGCCAATCATGGAACTTGAGCCCACTAAGCTTATTGCCCTTTGAAAATGCTCCTTTAAAGCAACGCATGTACCCTATGGGTGTTCAAAAAGAGGCAATGTCCGCCTTGACCGTCGCTACCTCCTCTCTTTGGGAGAGGATCCATGTTGCTTTCGGGAGGACAACTTTGTGAGCACACACTTGGGGCCACAAACGAGGCATCCTATTCATAGCGTTCAAGTCTTCTCGCACTCCTCTCAAGTCTTTGGAACCCACCAAGTGTGCCCAAATAGTAGCCCCCACATTCTTGAAGATGTGCATGGCCAAGAGATGATTGATTTGCAACTGACCCCAATAAGGAAGGTCATGGAAGATGGATAGTCTCTTCATACCATGAGGAGGATCCTCTCCATTCGCCCTCCATGCCTAAATCCAGTCACTTGCCTTCAAATATGGTGGTGGTGGATCAAGCTGACCTCCACGTGTGAGATGGTCCAATAGAAGGAATCGAGCATGACCTTCATAAACATTTTTCCTCATATGTTTGGAGTATCATGCAAGCGGTTCAAACTTTGTCCACAAGTAGGACAAGCATGGTACCCACTTGTAACAAGTCTTGCACGTGTGCATGAATGTGTTAGTATAAGACGTGTGTGAAAGAGAGTCATAAAAGCATAATCCTATATTATACATGTAAAGACACAACCACATACCTGTGAACTCTCCATATCTTGGGTAGTCATGCATGGTCCACATCAAGATTCCCTTGACCAAAATGTCATTGGTATGTCTAGGAGCTTTAGAAATATCAAAGGTCCACACTCCTCTTCATAAGACTGTAACTCCTCTATCAAAGGTGCCATGTATACGTCCATATTTTTGGCCTTGTACTTCCTTGGCACAAGTAGTGCAAGCATGAGGTGTCCCTTCTTTATTGTTAGCCATGATGGTATATTGTAATTCACCAAGGCTATGGGCCATGTCGACCAAGATGTCGAGCGTAACCCAAAAGTGTTCATGCCATCCATGGTGAGCCCAAGATGTAAGTGGTGTTGCTCCCTTGCAAAGTCCAACCACTGATTGTTTATGTGCTTCTAAGCCACACAATCTGCGGGAATCCTCAATGTGTCATCAGTGGACCGATAAGATGCATGCCAAGTCATCAATTCCGCTATGGATTTGCATCAAAACATGTGATGTATTCTTGCAATGATGGGAAAGTGTCTCAAGAACTTTACTGGTATCTGCTCACCATGCAAGTCATCCCTATATCATCGTTTCCCACACTCCAGACAACTAGCCAAATCTCCATGCTCACAATGAAAGAGAATATAATCATTACGGCAAGCATGGATGGTATCATAACCCATACCCACCGTTGTTATCATCTTCTTCGCTTCATCTCTTAACGCGGGCATGGTATTTGGTGCAGGCAACATCTTTTGGAGCAACCTATCACAATTCAAACATGCATAGGCTTTGAATAATGATGATTCTCAAACATACATGATGTTTCTCAAAACAAACAATATCCAAATAATGAGACAAATTAATGTGGGAGCTAACCTCATTAAGGCCAAGACACTTGTATCCGACCACCCATACTTTGCTAGTAGATTCAAGATTGAGAGACAAGCCCATAGTTTTGACATCCTAGCACCCTCGTACAAGTGTGTTAATTACAACTCTCGCATATTGACCTGAGTCTCAGATGTCATGTGTACATGGATGTAGTGCCCCTAAAATTAGAATCCATCATGTCCACCATACCCTCGTCATCATCTGGCACATTCGGGAGACTATATTCCTGCTCAAAGTGTGAAGGCATATGCGCACCCTCGTCACCCTCCTCATCCTGTCTCAAGGTTTCGTGTAAATATAAGATCTTGTCTCAAGGTTTCGTGTTGTGAACGCATGCAATATTTTTCACGAACTCAAATAGCATTGACTTACTGATGATCCATCACCACGTGCACCACCAATGGTGGGTACTGGTTCGGGCTCCTCCCCATACATCCGCAAGTGGTGCATGACAATATGGCATTGAGTATTTCTCGCTTTCAATCAGTGCAATGACAATACAACCTCTCCATAAGCCACTCTGTGCTCCTGGGCATTGATGCATCATCTGACGAGCTTCCAATTATCTCTTCGATCTGCACACCTCCAAAATCACAATATGAGCTGCAAGGAAATCCATTAAGATCCAAAAAATAGCCACCCATGAGCTCCTTTCCTCTCTCCTTAGAATAAGTGCCCTGAACCGTCGCTATATAGCAATGTTTTGCCCTATTCCATTGCTATATAGCGATGCTTTTAGGATATTAAGTGTCACTATATAGCGACTGACCAGTGTCACTATATAGCAATGCTTGGGGCTAAACCCCAAAACCCTGCATGATGCCGTCTTTCACCTCTATTGTGGGAAAAGAAAAAATCTCTCCTCCTATCTTATATTCGACAACCTCACTTTCTTCCTCTCTATTCCCCACACTCCTCACCCCTACCCATCCCCTCTCCCAACACTTGTGCTCCCTCTTCATCCTTCTCCCTCTCTGCTTGTGTGAAAGGAAGTTTTTAAAGAAGGTATGTCTCTTTAAGCAATGTAGGTTTATTTTTTGTGAGATTTCATTTTGTAAGTGTTGAAGCATGTTTCTCCTTGCATTGCTAAGCCTATGTGCTAATTTTCATGCTTGATTTTCAGAGGTTAAGAACAAAAAACAAGATTTGGTGAAAGAAAGAAGAGTCACCTCTTCTCTTTTTGGTATTTCTCTTCCTCCTCTTTCTCCTTGTTTGTAGGCTTATGCTTGTCTCCTCAATCCAATCCCTTTGAAAAGTTGCTTCTCCAAACTCCTCCTTCCTCTAACTAATTATCTGAAAAATGGTATGTTTCCTCTCTTTTGTAGGGCTAGTCCACAAAACACCGAGCGAGACTTTTCTAGGTAAGAAAGTGCTTCCTCCTTTTTCCTTTTGTTATTTTCGTTATTTGCATTGGCCTGCAGCTAGCGCCTAAGGTGCTAGCTGTAGTGATGGACGTAGGAACCCTCTCTTCCCCTCTCTTCTCTTATTCCATCTTCTCCCCCTCTTTTCCTCTTTTCCTTCCTCTTTCCCCCCTCTTTCCCTCATATGCTCATGCATAAGCATAAGCATATCCTTTCTCTCTTTTTCTCTTATGCATATGCTTTTCCTTCTCTTATGCTTATGCTCTTTTCCCCTCTTCCTTTTCCCCTCTTTCAATCTCTTTTCACCTCTTTCTTCTCTTCTTTTCCCCTCTTCTTTCTCTTCTTTTCCCCTCTCTTTATTCCTCTCGCTCATATGCTCATGCATAAGCATAGGCAAATACATATGCTTATGAAAAGAAGAGAAAAAGAGAGGAAAAAAGAGAGGGGAAAAGAAGAGAAGGAAGAGGGGCTCTTATAAATATGCTTTTCCTTCTCTTATGCTTATGCTCTTTTCACCACTTCTTTTTCCCCTCTTTCAATCTCTTTTCCCCTCTTCCTTCTCTTCTTTTCCGCTCTCTTTTTTCCTCTCTTTTTCTCTTCTTTTCATAAGCATATGCATTTGCCTATGCTTATGCTTATGCTTATGCATGAGCATATGCTCATATGGTCCTGCATAAGCATAAGCATATGCTTTCTCTCTTTTTCTCTTATGCATAGGATTTTCCTTCTCTTATGCTTATGCTCTTTTCCCCTCTTCTTTTTCTCCTCTTTCAATCTCTTTTTCCCCTCTTCCTTCTCTTCTTTTCTGCTCTCTTTTTCCCTCTATTTTTCTCTTCTTTTCATAAGCATATGCATTTGCCTATGCTTATGCTTATGCATGAGCATATGCTCCAATGCTCATGCATAAGAATAAACATATGCTTTCTCTCTTTTTCTCTTATGCATATGCTTTTCCTTCTCTTATGCTTATGCTCTTTTCCCCTCTTCTTTTTTCTCTCTTTCAATCTCTTTTCCCCTCTTCCTTCTCTTCTTTTCCCCTCTCTTTTTTCCCCTCTTTTTCTCTTGTTTTCATAAGCATATGCATTTGCCTATGCTTATGCTTATGCATGAGCATATGCTCATATGCTCATGCATAAGCATAAGCATATGGTTTCTCTCTTTTTCTCTTATGAATATTTATCCTTTATGCATTGATGTCATTTCATAATTTTCACAAGTGATTAATTGCCTTTTCATAATTTCTTGAGTTTGAATTTCATAATTGTCTTAAGTAATTAATTGTCTTTCCGCTTCTTACCCGCTCTTATTTTTTATTTTTTGTTTTTTGTCTTTGTGTTTGTGTCTACGTTTGTTGAATCCCCCCAAATTAGACATGAGATCAATTTCTTACAGTGATGTCATGTCTAATTTGGGGGGATTCGACAAAAAACAAAAAATAAAAAACAAGAGCGGGTAAGAAGTGGAAAGACAATTAATTACTTAAGACAATTATGAAATTCAAAGTCAAGAAATTGTGAAAAGGCAATTAATCACTTGTGAAAATTATGAAATGACATCAACGCATAACATCAATGCATAAAGGATAAATAAGCATATGCTTTCTCTCTCTTTCTCTTACGCATATTTATCCTTTATGCGTTGATGTCATTTCATAATTTGCATAAGCATATGCTTTCTCTCTCTTTCTCTTATGCATATTTATCCTTTATGCGTTGATGTCATTTCATAATTTTCACAAGTGATTAATTGCCTTTTCACAATTTCTTGACTTTGAATTTCATAATTGTCTTAAGTAATTAATTGTCTTTCCACTTCTTACCCGCTCTTGTTTTTTATTTTTTGTTTTTTGTCTTCATGTTTATGTCTACGTTTGTTGAATCCCCCCAAATTAGACGTGAGATCACTGTAAGAAAACAATACAACATCTGTGCTCAACAGATAATAGGATCTCGTATGCAAGAGAGAAAACAGATAGTATGGAGAATCAAAAATTTGATTACAGTAGAACTGATACAATAGATGGCGCTGCCTCCCAACCGTGCGATCCTGTGAAAGAAGCTTCAATGGCGAGCTGGAAACAGTAGAGGACGGAGGCTAGATGCTAAGGAATTAGGGTTGCTGTAGCTAGTGATAAAATGGGCTTCACGAGCTTGCTCTTATATAGCCACTAGTCATAGTCGGTTGGGCTCAATTGGGTGACCGACCCAGTCTGCCCAAAACTGTCGACTGGGGGTCAGTCCCAAAATAGGCTACCGACCACATGATAGAACCGGTTTGGCCGCCCATCGACCACATGATAGAACAAGTTTGGCCATCTGGGATCATCTGGGACTCCAAACGGGCCCCGCAACCTGAGAGTGGGCTTTGCCCCGAGAAATGCTCCATCTACCCTCAATGCGGTCAGTCATGGGATGCCTTCCCGCACTTGCATGTAGCCTAGTTGGCAGTGTGCCAACTCCGTCTAGCCATCAGGTGTCCAAACCAGGACCTCCAGATAACCAGGACACATGGCCCCCATCTGGTGTCCAAACCAGGACCTCCAGATAACCGAGCTACTCAAATGCCTTCTTCTCATATGGGGGGCTTACAAGTAGAGTTTTCTGGTTCCCGCGTAGTTACATGAGAGTGGAGCATTCATATCTAACACCCCCCCTCAATGTCCACCCACAAGTGAACTTACTTTTTTGGTCCAATGCCAAGTCGATGAAGATGCCTCTCCAGCAGGTCTCTTCCAAGAGCCTTTGTGAAGATGTCCACAGCATTCTCTATAGTCAGACAGTACACCAAGTTGACCTCTCCATCCATGATGAGCTCGCGTACAAAGTGATATTGAATCTCAATGTGTTTTATGCGAGCGTGGATGCAGGGTTCTTTGCAATCACCATGCAACTCTGATTGTCACATGATAACTGCATAGGATTGTTCTGCACTGCACCCACATCCCCCAGAATCCTCCTCAGCCACACTGCCTCGCAAGAAGCAAAGCATGCTGATTTGTACTTGGCCTCGGTAGAAGAAAGAGCAACTGTGGGTTGCTTCTTGCTGACCCATGATACAGCTCCAGATCCAAGTGAGAAACAATAACCTGTCACTGATCTCCTGCTGTCTACGTCTCCTGCCCAATTCGAGTTACATAATCCGGTCAAGATGTTGCCCTTGGTATAGGTGATGCCATAATCAAGTGTGCCTTTGATGTATTTCAGCACCCGCATCTCTGCCCTCCAATGGTTCTCCCGGGGCTTATTGGAAAACCTGCTTAGTACACCAGTTGCAAAGCTGATGTCTGGCAGTGTGTTGCACAAGTAAATCAAACTGCCCACAAGCCTTCTGTACTTCGCTTCATCAACCAGTGGTGATGAATCCTCATTTGAGAGCTTCACGTCAACCTCCAAAGGGGTACCAACTGTCTTGCACTCAGCCATGCCAAATGCCTTCAGTATCTCTCTAGCATACTTTAGCTGTGAAATGAAGATCTGTTTCGGCTCTTGCCAAACTTCAATCCCCAAACAGAAATGCATCAATCCGAGGTCTGTCATTTCAAACTCTCTTCCTAGCAAATGCTTTGTCTATGAGATCTTCTCTTCATGGTTCCCTATTATGACAAGGTCATCCACATAAAGGACCATGATCATACACCTGCCTCCTTCTCTGAAGATTTACAAATTTGCATCTGATGGGGAGCAACCTATTACAATTTGTATATCCAAGAAACTTGTGAATGAGATACTAATTAATTAAAACAATTAGGAACAAGATATTAAGATCAAGGCTCCAAACCTCATAAAGGCTGAGACACTTGCATCTAACCATCCATACTTTTCTTGTAAATTCAAGATCTAGAGGCAAGCCTATGATTTTGACATCTTCTCACCATCATATAATAGTGTTGATGCCAAATCTTGCATCACGGTCTCATTCTTAGACATCTCACCCCCATCTCCCATGGTGCCTCCAAAAAAATAATCCATCATGTTTGCCATACCCTCGTTCTCCTCTAGCAGATCATCCTCAAGAAATATAAATATCCATGAATCATTCAATATCATTGGTTTCCTCTAGCAGATCATCCTCAAGAAATATAAATATCCATGAATCATTCAATATCATTGGTTTACCAATGATGCACTAGCATGTGTTGGTACCCCTATGGAGGTTGACGTAAAGCTCTCAAACGAGGATTCATCACCACTGGTGGATGAAGCGAAGTACAGAAGGCTTGTGGGCAATTTGATTTACTTGTGCAACACACGGTCGGACATCAGCTTTGCGACTGGTGTACTAAGTAGGTTTTCCAATAAGCCCCGGGAGAACCATTGGAGGGCAAGGATGCGGGTGCTGAAATACATCAAAGGCACACTTGATTATGGCATCACCTATACCAAGAGCAACATCTTGACCGGAATCTGTGACTCAGATTGGGCAAGAGACGTGGACAGCAGGAGATCAGTGACAAGTTACTGTTTCTCACTTGGATCTGGAGCTGTATCATGGGTCAACAAGAAGCAACCCACAGTTGCTCTTTCTTCTACCAAGGCCAAGTACAAATCAGCATGCTTTGCTTCTTGCGAGGTAGTGTGGCTGAGGAGGATTCTGGGGGATGTGGGTGCAGTGCAGAACAATCCTATGCAGTTATCATGTGTCAATCAGAGTTGCATGGTGATTGCAAAGAACCCTGCGTCCACGCTCGCACAAAACACATTGAGATTCAATATCACTTTGTACGCGAGCTCATCATGGATGGAGAGGTCAACTTGGTGTACTGTCTGACTATAGAGAATGCTGCGGACATCTTCACAAAGGCTCTTGGAAGAGACCTGCTAGAGAGGCATCTTCATCGACTTGGCATTGGATCGAAAAAGTAAGTTCACTTGCGGGTGGACATTGAGGGGGGGTGTTAGATATGAATGCTCCACTCTCATGTAACTACGCGGGAACCAACTAACTCTACTTGTAAGCCCCCCATATGAGGAGAAGGCATTTGAGTAGCTCGGTTATCTGATAGGTCCTGGTTTAGACACCAAATGGGGCCCATGTGTGGCTTGATGGCTAGACAGAGTTGGCACACTGCCAACTAGGCTACATGCAAGTGCGGGAAGGCATCCCATGACTGACCGCATTGAGCGTAGATGGAGCATTTCTCGAGGTAGCCCACTCTCAAGTTGCGGGGCCCGTTTGGAGGCCCAGATGATCTTGGATGGTTGTGGGCCAAATGGAAACCGTAGGTTAGTGGCTCTATTTTGTGCACCGGTTCTATCGTGTGGTCGGTGGCCTATTTCAAGACTGACCCCCAGGCGACTGTTTTGGGTGGACTGGGTCAGTCACCCAATTGAGCCCAACTGACTACGACTGGTGGCTATATAGGAGCAAGCCCGTGAAGCCCATTTTATCACTGGTTATAGCAACCCTGATTCCTTAGCATCCAGCCTCCATCCTCTACTGTTTCCAGCTCACCATCGAAGCTTCTTTCACAGGAGCGCGCAGTTGGGAGGCAGCGCCATCTATTGTATCAGTTCTACAGTAATCAAATTTTTGATTCTCCATACTATCTATTTTATCTCTTGTGTACGAGATCCTGTTATCTGTTGAGCACAGACATTGTATTGTTTTCTTACACTCTCTTCTCCTCTCTTTTCTCTTTTTCCCCCTCTTTCTCCCCTCTATTTTCCTCTTCCATCTTGTCTTTTCCTTCACTCCTCTCTTTCCCCTTTCTCTTATTTTCACATCCTCTTTCTCCTCTGTCTCTTTCTCTCTTATTTCCTCTCTTTTCCCTCCCTCTTTTCCCCTCTCTTTTCTCCCCTCCCTCTCTTTCCCCTCTCTTTCCCTTCTCTTTTCCTCTCTTCTCCCCTCTCTTTCCCCTCTCTTTTCTCCCCTCTCTTATTTTCCCCTCTTCTCTTTTTTCCTTGCTCTTTTCCTCTTCCATCCTCTCTTTTCCCTTTCTCTTATTTTCCTCTTTCTCCCCCCTCTTCTCTCTTATTTCTTCTCTTTTCTCTTTTTTCCCTGCCTCTCCTTCCCCTCTCTTTTCCACTCTCTTTCCCCTCCCTCTCTTTCCCCTCTCTTCTCCTCTCTTATCTTTTTTCCTCTCTTCACCTCTCTTTTTCCCTTTCTTTTCCTCTTCCATCCTCTCTTTTCCTTCACTCCCATCTTCCCCCTTTCTCTTATTTTCACATCCTCTTTCTCCCCTCTTCTTTTATCTCCCATCCTCTCCTTGCCCCTCTCTTTTCTACCCTCCCTCTCTTTCCCCTCTCTTCCCCTCTCTTTTCTCCCCTCTCTTTCCCCTCCCTCTCTTTCCCCTCTCTCTCCCTCTCTTCGCTTATTTCCGATCTTCTCCCCTCTCTTCTCCTCTCCTTTCCCCTCTCTTTTCCTTTTCCATCCTCTCTTTTCCTTCACTCTTGTCTTTTTCTTTACTGCCTCTCTTTTCACTCCTTTCCTTCCCTCTCTTTCCCCTTTATTTTCCACTCTCTTTCCCCTCCCTCTCTTCTCCTCTCTTGTCTTATTTCCTCTCTTCTCCTTTTTTTTCTCTCTTTTCCTCTTTCATCCTCTTTTTTCCTTCACTCCTCTCTTTCCCCTTTCTCTTAGTTTCACATCCTCTTTCTTCCCCCTCTCTTTTTCTTATTTTCATACAACATAACAAATAACAAAGAGAGGGATACAACATAATATTATTATAGAGCATAACAAATATCAAAGAGGCGTTACAACAAATATCCAAGAGAGGGCTCCCACTCATATACTAGAATTTGTAATTACATTCTCCAAATTTTAGTACTTTATAAACTGTAATTATATTCTTCATCATTTGGTCTTCTATGAAGTGCTACCCTCTCCTTTATCATCTCTCTTGTTCTTCTTATCCTTCACATCTTTCTTCTTTTTCTTCTTAGTCCCAGGAGCTTCCTTGGGCATATTGTCTTCCTTTTGATGTAGCTAAGCATCTACTCAATGGAATCCTCTAGGATCTCACGATCAGTCTTGTTCTGGTTGAAATGATCCTTGCCCTCAACATGTGCGGAGGGACATAGATGCACCCCAAGGAGCAATGGTACATCTACCTCCCTATCGTTTATATCATAATATTGATGGTACAGATCCACCAAGTATTCTATCAAAGCTTTTTCACTAGGGTCCATTAGGAGTAGCAGAGAGAGAGCAACAAGAGAGGAGCGACAAGAAAGAGTGGCGACAGAGTGACGAGGAGTAATAGAGTGGAAGGAGTGGAAGGAGGGGACTGACAAGAAGGGAGTGGTTTGAGAAGGGAGATAGCAGGGGAGTGGTGTGAGAGAAAGAAGAGAGAGGGGAGACTTTAAAGATTGAAAGAGGATGAAGTGAAGAAGGGAAAAGCAAAGAATCAGTGGACCTCCTCCTCTCTTTTGGAATTTTTGGAGAATGTCTCTTTTGGAGACAATTTTGTTTAAGAATAATATTTTTACGAGAATTTTTATTTAAGGGATCATGGGCCCCTCGTACAAGGAGATGTCATGTACTCTCTAGAGGACTTTCTTTCCACTCAGTGGACTCTTGAGGGGCCTGTCCCTATGACTACCCTTGGATGGAATCCCCACGATCCAACTCGTTGGGGGCATACCCCTACAACTACCCCTTGGGGAACTCATTTGCTAGTAGCCCATGGCTTCATCGAGAGTCCCGACGAGTTTGTCGCATCCATGAGCAACACGGAGGCAACGAGATTCTTCTCTCTGCTATCTTAGAGGACCTCAGATATTCCCTCTCCTACACCCCTCGGGGGTAGATTAGGGACATCAATAGCTTTACCTACTCGTTCGATAGTCACCCATTGTAGCACCCTTCCAAGGGGTCTTCAGCTGGGCGTAGCCATTGTAGGTCTAGAAAGAGTAGTAAGGGTTGAGATTGTTGTGGTGGCACAAGGGATGTAGATGATTTTGCACACTCACATCCATACAGGTCTCCCCTTCCTCATGAGACACAGTATTAGTTAGGTCCCTTGCCCTCTCCACTCAGAGGCCGCAGCACCCAAGAGACCACTCGCTGCCTTACTCCTAGCTCCTTAAGCGCTCACTCCACCCTTCAATGTAGCTCTCCTACTCCATCTAGTGTGAATCCTTTAGATTTTGTTTTACTCAAGGATCTATCCTATAGAGTGAATAGCATTGGGGAGGTTATATAGGATGAGGATGGAAGGTAGTCACAAGATCATGGGAAAAATTAGGGGTGAATTTTAGCCCAAGGGCTATTTTAGAGGCTTTCCCAGGTTGGCTTGGCTAATATTTAAAGCCTTAAATTTGATAAATTAGCCCAAAATTAAAGGTCGGCTAATTTGTAGAGTCTCAACTTTCATAATTTTGGCCTAAAAGTGGTAGCATGGCTAATATTTATAACTCTATGTACGGTAATTTTTGCCATTGACCTAAACTATCATAATTTTACTCCCTCCCTATTTTTTACCATGCACAAGATACATGAGCAGGTTGGTGAGCACCCACTTCCCCTATGATATATTCAAACCTTGGAACTAATAGGGCAATAAAGCCAAGGATGCCTGCATATATTCCTTCAAGAGACAACTTCAAAATCCTAAAGGGTATGAGTTTGATCGAAATGTTATACTTACTCTAATGGGGGAGCTCCTTAGGTCTCATAGATATGAATTAATGGAGGCTGTTAAGGAGAGTAAGCACAAGCTAGGGTGGGTGGACCCGAAGGATTGGAAGAGAGCGAAGAGGGATTACAAGGAGAATCCACATGCATTTGAGCCTCAATGGAGGGCAGTGAGGATACGTTTAAAGATTGTAGGTCCTTCACACCTTGGGAGTGCTAGCAGACTCAGCAATGAGGCATGGGTGGTAAATATATATGTATCTTCTACTAAATTTCTAATATGTTCAATCATTCAAATATCTTGTCATTCATATCTAACTAATTGAATTTGGATCCATAGGAATCTATGATTGAAAGGCCTCTAGACAATGAGTACAGAAGGGTGTTCAGGACATGGTTTAAGGAGAAGGAGAGAGAAGGAGTCCACATTGATTGGGAAAGGGTGGCGGCGAGTCATGTGAGAATATCCTATTCCTCTTCATTATCATTTGACTATCACCATTGTCTTACAACCAACACTCTTATTTTTTCTAACTTGTTTCATTCCTAGGGAGGAACGTTCAACCCATCCGAAGATCCGGACGGAGAGATGGGATCTGAAGAAGAAACGGTTAAACTAACAGAAGAGGAGGGTGAGGGATTGAGCACACACAGAGAGACCAAGGGCGATGAGGTTGAGTAGGATGAGGAGCATACATGCAGAGAGACCGAGGGTGAGGAGGGAGAGGAGGATGAGGAGGGCAAGGAGGACGAGGAGGAGCAATAGTAGGATAGGACATTTAGTCATTCATTATTTCAGCACTTCTTCCCTTTTGTAGTAGATTGCCTTGACGGATTTGCCATTTTGGAGTTCGGAACTTTTTCCATTTCATAGCGCATTAGCGCATGACTTTGGTGGATTTTCCATTTTGTAGCGCATTGCTTCGGCACATTTGCCATTACTTTGTAGACTTTCCTTGTGAAATTGTAATGTATACCTCCGCATTTGTAACAATCATTCGTGATTTTAATGGAACAAAAAATTATGTGGCATCGGATGGGACTAAAATAAGCCCCATCCTGCCCCACAAATTTTTTTAAAGCTTTTATAAAAACATTAGTATATATTGATGCTTGTACTAACACTACAGTGTCAATATATACCGATGCCTACACTGATGCCCATACTAACACTGTCAGGCATATTTTACCAATGGTGACACCAACTCTTGCACAAACCATTTCTTTGCGACGTCCAAAGTGATGGACTTTCTAACACTTTCCACTTGTTTTTAAAAAAATCTTCATAAAGCGGCTCATGTCTTGTAGTGTTATTTGAACATAGAGGGAGAACTTGAATGCACTCCCATGTCTTTACAATTGCAATGTTCTCACAATCATCATGATCCCCTATGATGCAAACACTACAGAAATAAAAAATTTTTCTTGTTTTAATCAGTTGGTTGTTTGAAAAGCTTTATATGCTATGCAGATCACAAACTCCTTTAATTTTCTCACAATCATGCAGGATTTTTCTTTGCACTTCATCCACTTTCACTTCATGGAACACTCTACATACTACATTATTCTTAAGGCTTTGTTTACTGTATGTTGAATGCGCACCTATGAAGAGGTTGGTTGTAAGCCATCTTACAACATCATGGGCATCATTGAGTTTTTCTTGAGGGCATGTTAATGTTAGATATCGATGCTCCACTCTAGTGTAACTATGCGGGAACCAGCTAACTCTACTTGTAAGCCCCCCATATGAGGAGAAGGCATTTGAGTAGCTCAGTTATCCGGTAGGGCCTAGTTTGGACACTAGATGGGGGCCATGTGTGGCCTGATGGCTGGACGGCTTCAGATAGAGTTGGCACACTGCCAACTAGGCTACATGCAAGTGTGGGAAGGCATCCCATGACTGACCGCACTAAGGGTAGATGGAGCATTTCCCAAGGCAACCCACTCTCGAGCTGCGGGGCCCGTTTGGAGCCCTAGATAATCCCGGATGGTTTTGGGCCGGACAGAGAAACATAGGTCAGTTGCTCTATTCTGTGCCATAGTTCTATCATGTGGTTGGTGGCTTATTTCGGGACCGACCTCCAGTCAGTCGGTTTGGGTGGACTGGGTCGGTCTCCCAATTGAGTCTAACCAACTATGACTGGTGGCTATATAAGAGCAAGCCCGTGAAGCCCATATTCATCACTGGCTATAGGAACCCTGATTCCTAAGCATCCAACCTCCGTCCTCTACTGTTTCCAGCATGCCATCGAAGCTTCTCTCACAGGAGTGCACGGCTGGGAGGCAATGCCATCTATTGTATCAGTTTTACAGTAATCAAATTTTTGATTCTCCATACTATCTGCTTTTTTCTTTAGCATACAAGATCCTGTTATCTATTGAGCACAGACGTTGTATTGTTTTCTTACATGGTATCAGAGCCTGGACTCTAGCAAGAAGATTTGGTAGTGTGTTTCTGTTTGTGAGCAGATTGTGAGAGATGGCCCAGCCTGCAAGACTGCGAATCCCATTGTTCGGCAAAAGCAAAAAGTTGGATGGCACTAACTATCCACTCTAGAATTCAGGATGAAGACCATACTGGGTGCATACGAGCTTTTAGATACTGCTAGTGGGGTGGACCTGAAGCCAGTTTCGAGACCGAATCCAGCCAATGTAGCACAACAAATAGTACCAACTGCGGATGAAATTCTCGCGTGGACAAGAAGAAATGCAGATGCGCTGTGTTCTATTGTCTACAGTGTAAGTGATTCTGTCATGGCGTTAATTCAACATGTCACCACAGCGGGGTCTTGAAAAATTAGTACGAGACCATGAATTAGACATGGATTCAGAATCTGAAGACTCAACTCGTGAACAAGAAACTGTCTGAATCTGAAACAGCAGAGAAGTTCATCACCAAGGTGAAGAATCTACTCGATCAGATGACTGCGATTGGCATCACCATCACTAGCGAGAATCTAGCACCAAGGTGCATACAGATTCTCCCACCAAAGTACGATAGTCTTGTTACGGTGCTAAATACGCAGATCAAACATCTGCCCCTCAACTTTGAGGATTTCAGTGCAATGCTTCTGGAGGAGGTGATGCATCAAAAGATGAGGACTGGAGAAGATTCGACTTTCTATGTTGGATCAAAGAAAGGTAAGGGTAAAGACTCTGGTAACCCATCTTCTTCTGATGATAAAAAGAGAAAGAAGAAGATCAAATGCTTCTATTGCAACAAGGCAGAGCATAAGCAGAATGAGTGCCAGAAGAAGATTGCAGATGAGAAGAACGGAGTAAAGAAAGAGTCCGGCAATAGCACACAAATAGTACGAGTAGAGTTGTTCGTAGCAATTGAGGAGATTTGCACAAAGGCAGTTCATGTACCTGTGGATGAACCTTGGATTATTGATAGTGGTGCATCACGCCACATGACCAGTCGGAAGGATTGGTATACCTCTCTACATCCGGTAGCGAATGACATCCTGGTAGTAGTCGGCAATGATGCAAAATGTCCAGCAAAAGGAAAAGGTACAATTGCTCTCAAGTCAGATGGAGTTGTAAAACATTTGTTTGATGTTCTTTATGTGCCAAATATAAAGAGGAACTTGTTGTTTGTTTCTGCGATCATGGATCGGGACCTCAAAGTTCAATTCGATAAGAATGGCGCACAAATTTTGGATTTTCAAGGGAAGGTCATTGGTAAAGGTACATGGCGCAACATCTACGAACTCTCAGCTTTTAGTGCTTGAGCCGATGTGAAGAACACTAAGCTGTGGCATGAGAGGTTTGGTCATCTAAACCTTAGTTCTTTAAAGGAGATGCATAAAAGTGGAATGATTGCAGACCTACTAGAAATTACAGATTTGCCCGATGTATGTGAAGCTTGCATGATGGGCAAGCAGCATCGGCAGCCCTTTCCTAAAGAGGACAGTAGGGCAAAGGCTCCTCTAGAGCTCATTCACACGGACCTCTGTGGAAAGATGGAGACGGAAGCTTTGGGTGGTTCCTACTACTTCATGACATTGATTGACAACTACAGTAGAAGGATATGGATATACTTCCTGAAGACTAAAGATGAGGCTTTTAGTAAGTTCAAAGAATGGCATGTAACGGTCGAGAAAGAAACGGGGAGGAAGGTGAAGAAGTTGAGATCAAACAGAGGAGGAGAGTTCACATCAAGTGAATTTGAAAGTTACTGCAAAAGTCACTAGATCAAGAGGCAGAACCCCCGGCCACATACATCACAGCAAAATTGAGTAGCAGAGCGCAAGATGCACGTCATTTGTGAAATGGGCAGGAGTATGATGAAAGGCAAAGATTTGCCAAAGACTTTCTGGGCTGAAGCATGTAACACGGCAATTTACATTTTGAATCACAGCTACATGAAGGCTATGAATGGGATGACTCCACTGCAAGCCTTTTCTAGTAAGAAACCTTCGGCTGCACATTTCAGAGTTTTTGGATGTGACTGTTTTGTGCATGTCCATGATGCTAATAGGACCAAATGGGAACCGAAGAGTCAAAAGTGTATTTCCTTGGGCTAAAGTGAAGAGGCGAAGGGTTACCATCTCTATAACCTTGTTACCAAGACGGTAAGAGTAAGTCGCGATGTGGTCTTCTCAAAACAGTCGCATCAGTTGGAGGAGGATGCTTACGGAAGAAGAGCCTACGGAACCACAATGGCAACGGCCATTCCCGAAGTGGGTGAAGCAGCATTTAGATGGCAGAGAACCTCCAACCATTGAGGAGGAACCATTTGAACACCGCCGGTCCAAGAGATTAGAGGAGCAAAGAAGGGCGCAAGAACACTTGGTCAACTACGCTTTGATGACAGAGGTGATCCGTGGCTGAAGAACCCAAGTGTCTTGAAGAGGCACAGGGTGATGATAGGTGCATGGAGGCTATGCGGTTGGAGTATGGCTCCATAATGAAGAACAACACTTGGGACCTTGTGGATCGACCACCAAAACACAAGGTAATCGGAACCAAGTGGGTGTACAAGACCAAGTACAAGTTCGATGGCACATTGGATAAGTACAAGGCTTCGGCTCATGGCAAAAGGATTCGCACAGGTACATGGTTTTGATTATCATGATACTTTTGCTCCCACAGCTTGACTAACCACAATTCACATTGTTTTGGCTATAGCAGCACAAGAAAGTTGGCCCATGTTTCAGATGGATGTAAAATCTGCCTTTCTGAATGGAGATCTCAAGGAGGAGGTATACGTGGAACAACCACTAGGTTTTGTGATCCCCAGTTCAGAAGGTAAATTCTGTAAACTAAAGAAGGCACTTTACGGGCTGAAACAAGCCCCACAAGTGTGGTACCAGCGGATTGATGCCTATTTTCTTCAAAACGGGTTCAGGAGGAGCCCATCTGATGCAAATTTGTATAACTACAGAGAAGGAGGAAGGTGTATGATCGCAGTCCTTTACGTGGACGACCTTGTCATAACAGGGAACCATGAAGAGAAGATCTCATAAACAAAGCATTTGCTAGGAAGAGAGTTTGAAATGACAGACCTCGGACTCATGCATTTCTGTTTGGGGATTGAAGTTTGGCAAGAGCCAAAACAGATCTTCATCTCACAGTTGAAGTATGTTGGAGAGATACTGAAGGCATTTGGCATGGCTGAGTGCAAGACAATTGGTACCCCTATGGAGGTTGACATGAAGCTCTCAAACGAGGATTCATCACCATTGGTGGACGAAGCGAAGTACAGAAGGATGGTGGGCAGCTTGATTTACTTATGCAACACATGGCCGGACATCAGCTTTGCGGCTGGTGTACTAAGCAGGTTTTCCAATAAGCCCCGAGAGAACCATTGGAGGGCAGGGATGCGAGTGCTGAAATACATCAAAGGCACACTTGATTATGGCATCACCTATATCAAGGGCAACATCTTGACCGGATTCTATGACTCGGATTGGTGGGCAGGAGACGTGGATAGTAGGAGATCAATGATAGGTTATTGTTTCTCACTTAGATCTAGAGTTGTGTCATGGGTCAGCAAGAAGCAACCCACAGTTGCTCTTTCTTCTACCGAGGCTGAGTACAAATCAGCATGTTTTGCTTCTTGTGAGGCAGTGTGGTTGAGGAGGATTTTTGGGGACATGGGTGCAGTGCAAAATAAGCCTATGCAGTTATCATGTGGCAATTAGAGTTGCATGGCAATTGCAAAGAACCCTGTGTTCCACGCTTGCACAAAACACATTGAGATTCAATATCACTTTGTACGCTAGCTCATCATGGATGGAGAGGCCGACTTGGTGTACTGTGCGACTACAGAGAATGCTGTGGACATCTTCACAAAGGCTCTTGGAAGAGACTTGCTGGAGAGGCATCTTCATCGACTTGGCATTGGGCCGAAAAAGTAAGTTCACTTGCGAGTGGACATTGAGGGGGGGTGTTAGATATCAATGCTCCACTCTCGTGTAACTATGCGAGAACCAGCTAACTCTACTTGTAAGCCCCCCATATAAGGAGAAGGCATTTGAGTAGCTCGGTTATCTGGTAGGTCCTGGTTTGGACACCAGATGGGGGCCATGTGTGGCCTGATGGCTGGACGGCTTCAGATAGAGTTGGCACACTGCCAACTAGCCTACATGCAAGTGCGGGAAGGCATCCCATGACTAACCGCACTGAGGGTAGATGGAGCATTTCCCAGGGTAGCCCACTCTTGAGCTATGGGGCCCGTTTGGAGCCCCAGATGATCTCTGATGGTTGTGGGCCGAACGGTGACCGTAGGACAGTTGCTCTATTCTATGCCACAGTTCTATCATGTGGTCGGTGGCTTATTTTGGGACCAACCTCCAGTCGGCCAGTTTGGAGGATTGGGTCGGTCTCCCAATTGAGTCTATCTGACTACGATTGGTGGCTATATAAGAGCAAGCCCGTGAAGCCCATATTCATCACTGGCTATAGCAACCATGATTCCTTCGCATCCAGCCTCCGTCCTCTAATGCTTCCAGCATGCCATCGAATCTTCTCTCACAGGAGCACACGGTTGGCAGGCCGGTTGGCAGGCAGCGCCATCTATTGTATCAGTTTTACAATAATCAAATTTTTTATTCTCCATACTATTTGCTTTTCTCTCTTGCATATGAGATCCTATTATCTGTTGAGCATAGACGTTGTATTGTTTTCTTACATTTAATTGGTGTTTAAACAAAAACCTTGCTTAATAGCAGTGCCACATCCATCATGTTCACCCTTGCCATGGCTAGACCAAAATAAATTCCACATCACGTCTAGACGGGTCAGAGACTTGAGCCTTGTGAAAAAGTAGAATCCATACGCTGATTTAAATTGAGAGGAGGCACCATCTGACCACACCTAATGTTGTTATATATTTTTTGCATGGGGATTTTCCTTTTCCATCCATTCTGAATGCAGTAGAAAAGCATGCTGCACAAATAATGTGTCATGCTCCCTATCATCTGAAATGTAGAAATGGTATGTGTGTTGCACTGACCTGGACTCCTATGAGTCAGCAAGAAGATTGGCATCAGTCAAAGAAGAATCAAGAAAATGATTGTATGTTATATGCACAAGAATTGTTATCTGCTTGTTGTAGATTTGTATCTCATCTTGTTCTTGAAATTAATAAATTTCAGCAAAATATATGACATAGACAATAGTGTCATGGGGAAAATTAACAAGGCACGTCCTAAATTGCTTATCTTGCCAGCTGGCCATGAAATTGTGAAGCACATATTTTAAATAGATTGAACCACGTGACCTATAGGCTCCCTCAGCCGAGTGATCTTATGTGATATTAGCCATGTCTTTTTATCAAATCCTTCAACATTGACATTTTCAAATCTCCTCCATTTTTAGAGAAACATGGTTGTCTTCCCTCATTTCATTTGGATAGACATGAAATGTCTTCTTCTTCAGCTTTAGACTAAATTGCTTGCATGTTCCACAAATGCATTCAATGCGATGCCACTCACGGACTCCCTTTGGACAAACCGCTCCCATAGAGACCTTAGGCTACAAAACCTACTCTCCCTTACAACAAATGATGAGGATTCAGGTGGCCTACAAATTGTGCATTCATCGGGGAGACATGGGCATTGATCCCCATGGATCAATGCTCCAACACAACCCGATCTCAAGTCATTCATAGCTTGCTAAGTCAGGTCAAAGTCTATGTATGTATTACAACAACAAACATTCTTGTGTTTGAGTTTCCAAACATACCAGGGCTTCTTCAAGGCTTATAATGCTTTTAAATCTCTTCTACCCAATTGAAATATCAGGATTCTGATCCATAAATGTGAGATACAACTCCATCTATTGACCCAACATGCGAGAACAATAGAACAGTGAGCCCTCTTTTAAATGGAAGAACAATATAGTGAGCCCCCTTTTTGCACTACTAAAACAAGACAAAACACAGTATGCACAAAAATGCGGTCTAATTGAAGTATATAATGAAGAAAAATAATTTTCAACCACCGTCCTGGTTTAGGACAATCACAATTTCAACTACCGGGCTCGTTTAGGATGGTCATAATTTTAAGCACCGAGCTAGTTTAGGACACGTTTAGGATAGTCAACCACCAGGCTGGTTTAGGACACGTTTAGGACAATCGACCACTAGGTTGGTTTAGGACACATTTAGGACAATCACAATTTCAACCACTAGGATGGTTTAGGACATTGTCACAATTTCAACCACCAGGCTGGTTTAGCTTTATAGTCTTAACTTCACATAATAGACAATAATAAGTATATTGCTTTTCATTTCTAAATTTCACAATTAGAAAATAACATTTCACAATTAAAAAATAACAATATGTTGCTTTTCATTTTTGAATTTCACAATTTTAGTCAGTAACTGTTGTTTGACACCGTAGGACAATCACATTAAGTCCAAGCCATCCCGATCTAGAAATAGTGGTATATGACCTGAATAGCATGAAATTAAATTTAACAAATTTAAGTACTAAGAAACACAATAATTTCAACCACCGGGCTAATGTCTGTTCAACCATGCTGATTTAGGACAATCACATAATTAGTGATTGAGCTGAAGCAGCCATAGTTGTATGATGTTTCAACCATCGGGTTGGTTTAGTAAAATAACAATCTATTTCTTTTCTTGTGCGAAATATATTGATGTTAAGCTCTGCTCAACCACGCCACCATGCTAGTCAACAAGTAATGTCTGTTCAACCATGCTGATTCAAGACAATCACAAAACTGGTGATTGAGCTGAACCAGCGACGGTTGCATGATGTTCGAACCACCAGGATGGTTTAGTAAAATAACAATATCTTTCTATTCTATTTTGGAATATATTGATATTACTTTCTAATCAACCACGCCACTAGGCTGGACAACAACTAATGTCTATTCAACCACGTTGGTTTAGGACAATCGCATAACTGGTGATTGAGCTAAACTAGCCTATGGTTGCATGATGTTCCAACCACCAGGCTAGTTTAGGACAATCACATTCACTCCAAGCCTGGTTTAAGGAATGAAACAAGTAAACTATCCCAAAGCACAATCACAAATAACTACCAGGCTAGTTTAGGCACGACTGGCCTTTGTTGTATCAAGCATGTGTATGATGTGCTCCTCAAACGCCTTGCATCCTATCCTCTTTTTACAGATATCATTTCTGTTTGAAGAAATGCTTGTAATTTTTATGCCAAAACATCATCACAGTAGCAATGACTTTCACACTTAGGTTGTCTCTCCTTTTCTCCCATTTTGTTAAAGCCCATAAACTTCTCGGATTGAGATGATCATGCATTGCTTCTACTCTATGTTCAATTATTGGAGCCATGTAGGGATGTTTTTATCAAACCTATACTTATATATTAATATAAAATCTTGGCGAAAGTTTATCGAGCTAGTTTTTTTAGTTTCATAATATTGATGTTCTACATATTGCAAGTTTTTATATTTTCTTTTAAAATTTGAAGAAATTTTGTAAATGCTAGCAAAACTTTAAAGTTCTCATAAAAGTTTTGAATTCTGCCGAATGATTCAAATCTTTATTTTTATTAGGACATACAAACTTTCAACACTAGTATAAAAGTTTCACTTCTTAATGAAGCTAACAAGAAGAAATCATCCATGGAGCCACGTTGGTCCTTCTGATTGACTCACATTTTCAACATTGTGCACCCAAGATGTTTCTTCTTTGTTTCAAGAGACACCAACATAGCTAATGTCACCCACTTTGTAGCTAGTTGATCTAAGCTGTGACCGCCTTCACTTTATGTAGGCCATTTCTCAGCTTAGAGAGCCTCGCCTCCTCTTGGACATGCATCTCCCAAGGTGTTGGTAGGGTTGTTACTCTACGAACTTTAGGGTGCAAGCTAAAGCTAGTAAAGACTTGAGACTAGTAATCACTTGAATGGCATGATATTGCTACCTTGAATTCTCCCACCAATCGTGACAACAGCTTGTGCTCTTTGCTCCGATAGCAATGATCAAATGCGTGCATTTGCAACCACTTCCTGCTACTGCTTTGCAAGGAGTCTTCTTTCTTCTTATTGTTTATCCTTTTGCAAATGTTGCAAAAGTGTCATCTGTTTCCATTTCAATACCGTGCCATTGCTTTCCTAGACGTGCAATCTATTCCTTGTGACTTGACCAAGCTTTTTCAGCTTTCCTATCTTGCAGCCTCTCTCTGCTTCTCTTGCAAGCCATGGTGAGATGCATGTTGCCATTGACACCACAGCCACAATCCATCTAAAATAGACCAGGAGAAGCTAATTGGTGATGCAAGCAAAGAATAGAAGACAACTTACCCAAAAGAAGACAATGCCAAACTATTGCGTTGAGGTGCATGCGAGTTGTAGGGCATTTGCAAGATAGGGGAAAGTTGCAAGTACTTAATATTCCAAGATTTGATGGATGGGAAGTGTGAAATTTTGAATTTTGTGGGAGTAGCAACAATTTTAGCTGCCTATTTTTCCCCCTCCGATGATACATGTCAACAAAATTGGATATCCCAAACAAGTGCAATGTGGCCTAAAATGCTTCAAAACACAAATAGGCCAAAGGGCACACTATCGGGTTTGAAGCTATGTAAATTATGAAATGCGATGACCTTTGTCATGCTTATGATCCATATAGCAAGCAAGTGCATGGAAAAAGAAACAATTCAGAATTGTAAATAGTATTGGATTTATTAAAAGATCTTTGCACATACACAAATTGCATATTTTTAACTTCGTCTATTTTAGGGTCAATCTAGATACTAATCCAACAAATATTAATGTTTTAAGACCGCCGTGTAGTAGTCCCACTAGTTTGGATTCCAAATTTTCGATCCATTTTGGTTTTTAACCAATAAAAAAGAAGTTCTAGAGCATGCCCTCAAATGGGTGTGCATAAATCACTTTAGCACAGCATTGGATGCCCGTTAATCCATGCCTAATGTTCTCATTTACGTGTGTCCTTGGGTTGAGAAGAAGCTCACGTAGTGTACTTTTGAATGATTACTTGGTTGCATGTATGTACTATAAGAAAATAATACAACGTCTGTGCTCAACACAAAACAAGATCTCATACGCAAGAGAGAAAACAAGATAGTATGGAGAATCAAAAATTTGATTAGTGTAGAACTGATACAATAGATGGCGCTGCCTCCCAGCCATGCGCTCCTATGAAAGAAGCTTCGATGGCATGCTGGAAACAGTAGAAGACGGAGGCTGAATGCTAAGGAATCAAGGTTGCTATAGCTAGTGATAAAATGGGCTTCACGGGCTTGCTCTTATATAGCCACCAGTCATAGTCGGTTAGGCTCAATTGGATGGCCGACCCAGTCCACCCAAAACAGTCGATGGGGGGTTAGACCACCGACATACAATAGAACCGGTGTGCAAACAAAGCCATCCGGGATCATCTGAGGCTCCAAACGGGCCCCGCAACCCGAGAGTGGGCTACCCCAGGAAATGCTCCCTCTACCCTCAGTGTGGTCAGTCAAGGGATGCCTTCCCACACTTGCATGTAGCCTAGTTGGCAGCGTGCCAACTCTATCTGAAGCCGTCCAGCCATCAGGCCACACATGGCCCCCATCTGGTGTCCAAACTAGGACCTACCAGATAATCGAGCTACTCAAATGCCTTCTCCTCAAATGGGGGGCTTACAAGTAGAGTTAGCTAGTTCCTGCGTAGTTACACAAGAGTGGAGCATTGATATCTAACACCCCCCCTCAATGTCCACCCGCAAGTGAACTTACTTTTTCGGCCCAATGCCAAGTCAATGAAGATGCCTCTCCAGCAAGTCTCTTCCAAGAGCCTTCGTGAAGATGTCCGCAGCATTCTCTATAGTCGGACATTACACTAAGTCGACCTCTCCATCCATGATCAACTCGCATACAAAGTGATATTGCCACTGAAGGCATTGAAGCCACTTTGAGAGCTAGAGCCGGGGCATTGCTGATGGGCTCCTCCTGAACTCGTTTTGTAGAAAGTAGGCATCAATTCACTGGTACCATGCTCGTGGGGCCTGTTTCAGCTCGTAAAGTGCCTTCTTCAGTTTGCAGACTTTATCTTTTGAACCGGGGATCTCAAAACCTAGTGGTTGTTCCATGTATACCTCCTCCTTGAGATCTCCATTCAGAAAGGTGGATTTCACATCCATCTGAAACACGGGCCAACTTCCCTGGGCAGCTAAAGCCAAAACACTGCGAATTGTGGTTAGTCGAGCTGTGGGAGCAAAAGTATCTTGATAATCAAAACCATGTACCTATGCAAATCCTTTTGCCATGAGCCGAGCCTTGTACTTATCCAACGTGCTGTCAGACTTGTACTTGATCTTGTACACCCACTTGGTTCCGATTACCTTGCGTTTTGGTGGTCGATCCACAAGGTCCCAAGTGTTGTTCTTCATTATGGAGCCATACTCTGACTGCATAGCCTCCATCCACCTATCATTGCCCTGTGCCTCTTCAAGACACTTGGGTTCATCAGCACGGATCACTTTTGTCATCAAAGCATAGTTGATCAAGTGTTCCTGTGCCCTTCTTTGCTCCTCTAATCTCTTGGACTGGTGGTGTTCGGATGGTTCCTCCTCAATGGCTAGAGGTTCTCTGCTATCCAAAAGCTGCTTTACCCACTTTGGGAATGGCCGTTGCCATTGTGGTTCTGCAGGCTCTTCTTCATCTTCTTTGTCTTGAATCCTCCCAAGCACCATTCGGGGAGTTTGGTCTGCTGTTGGTGGTGGTACTGGATGGATATCCTGGTCGTGGTTGTCTAGGAAGGAAGCATCCTCCTCCAATTGATGCGGCTGTTCTGAGAAGACCACATCACGACTTACAATTATTTTCTTGGTAACAGGGTTATAGAGACGGTAACCCTTTGCCTCTTCACTGTAGCCCAAGAAAATACACTTCCAGCTCTTCGGTTCCCATTTGGTCCTAGTAGCATTAGGGATGTGCACAAAATAGTCACATCCAAAGACTTTGAAATGCGCTGCTGAAGGTTTCTTACCAGAAAAGGCTTGCAATGGAGTCATCTTGTTCACAACCTTCGTGTAGCTACGATTGAGGATGTAAACTGTAGTGTTACATGCTTTAGCCCAGAAAGTCTTTCGCAAATCTTTCCCTTTCATCATACTCTAGCCCATTTCACAGATGACTTGCATCTTGCGTTTTGCTACTCCATTTTGCTGTGATTTATGTGGTGGGGGTTTTTGCCTCTTGATTCCGTGACTTTTGCAGTAACTTTTGAATTCAGTTGATGTGAACTCTCCACCTCTGTCTGATCTTAGCTTCTTCACGTTCCTCCCTGATTCTTTCTCGACCATTATGTGCCATTCCTTGAACCTACTGAAAGCCTCATCTTTCGTCTTCAGGAAGTATATCCATATTCTTCTACTGTAGTCGTCGATCAGTGTCATGAAGTAGAAGGAACCACCCAAAGCTCCCGTCTTCATCTTTTCGTAGAGGTCCATGTGAACGAGCTCTAGAGGAGCCTTTGCCCTGCTGGCCTCTTTAGGAAAGGGCTGCCGATGCTGCTTGCCCACCATGCAAGCTTTACATACATCGGGCAGATCTGAAATTTCTGGTAGGTCTACAATCATTCCACTTTTATGCATCTCCTTCAAAGAACTAAGGTTTAGATGACCAAACCTGTCATGCCACAGCTTAGTGTTCTTCACATCCACTCGAGCACTGAAAGCTGAGAGTTCGTAAATGTTGTTGCACCGTGTACCTTTACCAATGACCTTCCCTTGAAGATCCAGGATCTGTGAACCATTCTTATCGAATTGAACTTTGAGGTCTCGATCCGTGATCGCAAAAACGGACAACAAGTTCCTCTTGATATCTGGCACATAAAGAATATCGGACAAGTGTTTTACAACTCCATCTGACTTGAGAGCAATCGTACCTTTTCCTTTAAATTTGCTAGACATTTTGCATCATTGCTGATTGCTACCATGATGTCATTCCCTACTGGTTGTAGAGAGGTATACCAATCCTTCCGACTAGTCATGTGGCGCGATGCACCACTGTCAATGATCTAAGGTTCATCTATAGGTACATGAACTACCTCCATGCAAATCTCCTCAATTGTGATGAACAGCTCTATTGGTACTGTCTGTGCACTATTGCTGGACTCTTTCTTCACTCCGTTCTTCTCATCTGCAATCTTCTTGCGGCACTCATTCTGCTTGTGCCCTGCCTTGTTGCAATAGAAGCACTTGATCTTCTTCTTTCTCTTTTTATGATCAGAAGAAGATGGGTTACCAGAGTCCTTACCCTTACCTTTCTTTGATCCGGTCCAAAAAGCCGAATCTTCTCCAGTCCTCATCTTTTGATGCATCTCCTCCTTCATAAGCATCGCACTGAAATCCTCAAAGTTGAGGGGTGGATTTCTATTCTATGTATTCAGCACCATAACAAGACCATCGTACTTTGGTGGGAGAATCCGTATGCACCTTTGTGCTAGATTCTCGCTGGTTATGGTGATGCCAATCACAGTCATCTGATCGCGCAGATTCTTCACCCTAGTGATGAACTTCTCTGTCACTTCAGATTTAGATAACTTCTCATTTGCAAGTTGAGTCTCTAGATTTTGAATCCGCGTCTAATTCGTGGTCTTGTACTGATTTTTTAAGACCATCCATGCCTCCTCCGCTGTGGTGACATGTTGAATTAATGCCATGATGGAATCACTAACAATGTAGACAATAGAACAGAGTGCATCTGCATTTCTTCTTGTCCATGTGAGAATCTCATCTACAATTGGTACTATCTGTTGTCCCACATTGGCTAGATCCGGTCTCGGAATTGGTCTCACATCCACCCCAATAGCAGTGTCCCAAAGCTCATATGCACTTAGGATGGTCTTCATTTTGAACTCCCAGAGAGGATAGTTAGAGTCGTCCAACTTTTCGCTTTCGCTGAACGGTGGGATTCGCAGTCTTGTGGGCTGGGCCATCTCTCACAATCTGCTTGCAAATAGAAACACACTACCAAATCTTCTTGCTAGAGTCCAGGCTCTGATACCATATGATAGAACCGGTGCACAAAACCGTTCAGCCCACAGCCATCTGGGATCATCTGAGGCTCCAAACGGGCCTCGCAACCTGAGAGTGGGCTGCCCCGGGAAATGCTCCGTCTACCCTTAGTGCGGTCAGTAAAGGGATGCCTTCCCACACTTGCATGTAGCCTAGTTGGTGGTGTGCCAACTCTATCTGAAGCCATCCAGCCATCAGGCCACACATGGCCCCCATCTGGTGTCCAAACCAAGACCTACCGGATAACCGAGCTACTCAAATGTCTTCTCCTCATATGGGGGGCTTACAAGTAGAGTTAGCTGGTTCCCGCGTAGTTACATGAGAGTGGAGCATTGATATCTAACATGTACAAAATAAAATTTTAATGTTTTGGAATAAATTTTTATATCCTATAGTCTTTAGGATGCATGCTTCACATGCAACATAGCACTTGTAATGCTTTAACGATCTCATTCAAAATCCTTATTCCATATTTTTTTGGTCTCATGTTCGATTTTGAAATGTGTACTACAACTTGAAGACAAAGTTTGCCAAATTTCATTGAGCAATCCATAGGTTATGGATGCAAGATACCTATATATAGAAAATTCCCTAGACCTCACCAAAAAGGCTATACCCAAGCAAGCAATGTGTTGAGAGTTCACACTCAACATCATGTGATCATGTGTGCGTAGCACTAACCCAATAGAGTACTATAAAGGAAAGGGTTAGATGCCCTACCCCTAACCCTAAATGGGTTTGTATATATTCTACATTTTTAACTAAATCTAGTGTACAGTTAGTCATTTGTGTTGTGCTCTCTAGTAGTGTCCTCTCTCCTCAACTCCACTCTTCTCCGCTCCCCTCTTCATATTTTGTCATGGTATCAAAACTCCCTTGCCTTCCGCTAAGGCATTGCAATTCTTGAGAGTATAGAGAGTGTGATAGTTTGAGAGATTGAGAGATCGAGTTTTCTCTTCCATGAGAGAAAAATTATGTTCATTAAAAGAGAATTTCCATCCGTATTTTTTGAAGAGGAGTTCATTGCTTTTAAGTGATTGTGAGCTATCCTTAGAGATTTCTTGTGAGGAAGAGAGCTTTGTGAGAAATCCCATTATCAAGAAAAAGAGAGAGATTCTTTTAGAATTTATAATCTAAGAGAGAGAGAAAGAGATGCCTCTACTAAGAGAGAGATAGGTTTTTTTTTCCAACCCAAACAAGAGATAGAGACGTAGGTCTCTAGTAGCCAACAACTGCCCACAAGCCAAGAAACTTAGGAGCGAGACTTTGCAACACAGCCAGCAACTTGGCAACTCAGGAGCGAGACTCTGCAACATAGCCAGCAATAAGAATTGCAAAGACAAACAAAGTGACATACCTATAGCAGCAACAACTACGAGCTTACAAAACCTCAAGCTACGATAGCCAGCGCCAGCCTCAATGAGCCCTTTTGCGAAGTTGACCTGCATGACCAGTGAGTAGTGACTAACCAACTTCTCTAAGCTCCTCGCTCGCTCAAGCAGCTGGACTACAGCAGATCTCTAGTGACCTCCACACTGAGCACACAGGCACCTCCACGTTCCTACATGCAAGCCTTCAACAGAATCAACACGAACCCAAAAAAAGGCGCCAAAGGTATAATCCCACTCCAAGCTTTCAATGTGTGAACTTCTTTAACCCTACAATAGCCATAGCTGTCGAATTCCATAGCACCAACGTGCATCCAATGCCACTGCTCCAAATGACTTGCAGCACCTTAAGCTCACGCAGATGGAACGGAGCTCCGTATGCTCCAATTGGCTCCAAGCTCCAAGCGCACTTGCGACCTATGACCACCACTAGCCTCAGATTCAAGACACCTCACGTACAACGACTTTAACCGAGACGCTCCACTACAGCCCCCTCCAGTAACCAGGCACCCGCTTCTCCTCCCTTGCTCACATCCAGGCGGCCTATGAGCAGTGACACCTTCCTCAAGCTCCATTAGCTTTAGCGACAAGTGTCTCACAGTCAAATGAAATCTTCCTAGATTTCATCAAAATCTAGAAGATTCTGGCTTTACCATCTCCTTGTCACATGTGGCAACCATGGTACAATCCTCAAGGGGCACCACACCTTAGCCAGTGGTCAAGCATTTGCCACGTGGACCCCCTATCAAGACTGCTACATCATCAGTGGTTGGTCAACTACCACATCATCATTATCTACCATGTGGTAGCCCACTGCCACATCAATAATCTTTTCTACACTGCCACATCATCTGCCATGGTGGCAGCCATGTCATCATTGACCAAGGACCAGTCAACTCCCATGTCAGTAGGTTGACTAGTCAACACATGCCACATCATCTAACATGTCATCTGCCAAGTCATCAATTGACCTGGGCCAACTTGACCTTGGGTTAGTCAACCAAACTTGGGTTAGTCAGTCTGACCATGGTTAAGTGAACCTGACCTTGGGTTAGGTCAGCCAATGCCACCACAGCTTTCCAGTCAGCACACTCCATAGTGACTTCATATGACCACTCTTGCCACCTCAGCACAGGGCTTCACTGGTACACATCTTACTAAGCACAGTGCCACATCATCACTACATGTGACTCACAATGCCACATCATCATTGAGCACATTTGCACTCCTTTTGCCCCTCCACCTAGATCAAGTCATATCTCTTGATCCAAGAAGAATTTGAGGGTGCTCCAAAAAGGAAAGATGATCAATTTTTCAAGCTCTACACCTCCTCACATCATGCACACATTTTGGCACAAGTATCACTCACTTTTGAGCTTCACCGACAAATCCACTTCCTAGACACATCAGCCTCTACATCAATGCATCTAACCCAGCACTTAAAAAGAACAAAAGAAAAGAAATTATTTTTTGTTCTTTCATCAATTGATGATTGGTATAGATCTAGATCAGAGTATACTAGATCGCCATAGAGGGGACCTTTTGAATCTCCCCAAGTTGCCAATCTAAGCCATGCTTGAAATTCCTGACTAGTACCTACTTGGAGTCAGTTCATACACTCACATACAGTTTCACATCATCACATTACCTGAAACCTAGTGTTCATTAGTTCAGTGAGCAGACTTTAGAGTGTTCAGAGGCATTGCATATTGTTCAGTGGGCAGATAGCACATGATTTGATTTCACACACACATGCCATCATTGTAAAGCCTATTCGGCTATTTCACGGCGTTGTGCACATCATTTCAACCTTGTAAAGCCTCTTGACTATTCCCGGCATCATTTGCCACAAGCCTTGTAGTTCAGATTGGATTCTATATTGCAGTTCTATCTTCACTAACAGTTCAGATTTCACTTGCCATAGTCAGTGTTTTGTAGTTGATTCATACAGTGATTTTCACGACACTCTGAGTACATTTCTTGCACCATGTCTACGAGTAGCAACCTCAATCTAGAGAAATTTGCTAAGCTAGACAACTCCAATTATGGCACAAGGAAATACCGAATGGAGACCATTCTTGTACTTCAGGACAAATGGGAGTATATCGATGAGTCTACACCTAGACCATTGGATGATCCAGCCAACAGTAGCTCTACTCCACCTGTTGTCACAGTACCATAGCTACACAAACAGTTTTCACACTCGTAGCAGATCCTACCATTGCCTGAGCTCAGGCAGAATGGGATAAGAAAGATAAGTACACATATCATCTGATCAAGCAGAATGTGCAAGATGTCATGCTAGGACAGCTCAACACAGTCAGGACATTGAAAGAAGCATGGGATATGTTCACAGCTCCCTATGAGTCCAAGAACACATCTAGGATTCTCACACTGAGAAACCAGATCAACCAAAGTTTCCACAACAGCAATGAAACTGGTCATGCTTACGTACTCAAGACTACAACAATCAACTCACATTAGTAGGAGAGACCATGAACCCAGCAGAAATTGTTCAAGTCATCCTGAATGGACTAGGAGAGGGATATGAGAATTTAGTCTAGAGTATTTCCATCCAATGGCAAATTCCAACATTGGAAGGACTTCAGTCAATCCTACTTGGTGAAGAAACCAAAATGCAAGCCATTCAAGCACGCAAAGATCATTCTAATGATCAGGCATTTGCAGCTTTAGACAGAAGCATAGGTAGAGGCAAAGGTAGATCATTCCAGCAAAATGACCATTAATCATCAACAACAACAAGGTCATCATCAGCAAAGTCAAAATCAGCATCAGCATCATCCTCAACAACATCAGGAAAAGAGGAAATCATTCCAATTGAGGAAGATTCCAAGGATGAGGGGATGCATCCACCAATGTGTCAAACATCCGATGCAATTACTATCATAAGTTTGGACACTATGAAAGAGATTGCTGCAAGAAGCAAGGTGGTAATAGTAATCGAGGGACTTTCCATGGAAGAGGAAATCATCATGGTGGACATTCTAGTCACAATCATTTTGCAAATGAACATGGGAATATGTGTACCATCTTGATGTTAAGAATGCATTTCTCAATGGTTATCTAGATGAGGAAGTCTACATGCAACAACCAACATGTTATGTTGAACTAGGAAAAGAGAATAAGGTTTTCCATCTCAAAAAGACTCTCTACGGCTTAAAGCAAGCACCCAAAAGTTGGTACATCATAATTGACAAGTATTTTGCTGATCTAGGATATATGAATTCTGATGCAAATCATACTCTCTACTACAAAGTTCAAGGGGAAGACATTACTATCGCACTTTTGTACGTAGATGATCTAATTGTGACAGGAAGCAAGGATAGCTTCATCAAAAAACTAAAACAATACCTCGGGGGATTCACTCTTAAATAAGGGGGACGTCACTTGCATGCATGAACTTCAAGAAAACCCTCTATATACGGTCCATGTAGCATAATAAAACACCCCTATTTAAGCTTATAAGGATACCGCCAAAAGTGCACTATGCCCCCCCTTCCTTAAATCTATGTTCTTTCTCAATTATTTGGATTACACCATAAGAAAATTTAGATGATATAGGTTATACCATCTTCAAATATTCACCAATGGGTATTATTCATTTGTTTCCCTACCATGGCCTTAAACTAGCTATAGCTTAGGCTTAGTTCATGTGCAATTGGTACATGACCGATTGTCACCAGTCAAATGTGCATGTGTGTGTACATTTTATGTTAATTAGGGGGTAGAAACTTGTGTTTCCCTATACCCCTCCCTCTTCCTCTCCAAAGATGTCAAGGCCCCCCTAACTTAAATTTAAGATTGAGAAAAATTTAATGCCTCATCTCAAAATATGCCCCTATTGTACACTCACATGATATCATAAGTTTCCCCTTGTGAATCCCCCAAGAACAACACTTATTGGCAAAGTTTGACATGAAAGATCTTGGACTTATGTACTATTGTCTTGGAATTGAGTTCTCGAGAGATTTAGATAGCACATTCACAAGTTAGCTTAAGTATGTTCACAGTCTCCTGAAGAAGTTTCATATGGTAGATTGCAAGATTGCAGCCACTCCCATGGAACTGAGTTTGAAACTTACTAAAGATTCAAAAAAGCCTACAGTCAATGATAGGTACTACAGGCAGCTCATTGGATCTCTTATATATCTAACTATCACACGACTAGATATTTGTTAAATTTAGTAAGCTCACTAGCACAGTTTATGTCAAATCCAAAACAGTCTCACTGGAATGCAGCCAAAAGAGTCTTGAGATACATCAGGGGTACAAGACAGTTTGGAATAGAATCTCAAGGGTCCACCTTACATAAGCTAGCTATACAACAAGCATTCAAAAGGTATTTAAAAAACCCCTGTGTAACCACATTTTATCTATTTTATATACCCCTACTGTGAATTTTTTGATCAATAATTATATCCCTTCAATAAATTTGAAATTTGAGAAGCTTATATTTTTTTCCCTCCTCTTGTACATTTCAGTGTAAGTTGAAACAGATGCTACTTATGAGAAATTGCATTGTATAATTGAATAAAACCATTTAATTTGTATGTCATAGAGATGCATGCTTTACACCCATACTAGTACTTAATAGAATGTATTTTCAACTTTTGACCTTTTCAATTCCCAAAATCTCATGTATTTACTCCACCTTATCCAATTTTGTTTCCCTTGCATGCTCCCAAACTTAACCTTATGTTGATCTAATGGGAGTTTTTATATTAAATATGATGCATGTAATAGCATTATGTTGATTTAGTGCAAGTGTTTATATTCAATACAATGCATGCACTAGCATCATGTTGCCTGTATGCCACTTTCTATATTATAGAATGTATTTTCAACTTTTCATCTTTTCAATTCCCCATGTGTGCATAGTGAGCGTCCAAACAAGAACTACTTTAGAGACTTGAATAGAGAGAGAAAAGAACATAGGAATGGAGAAAAGGAATGAAGACTCAAGGAAAATGATAAGAAGTGAATTTCATTGCCACGAGAGTAAGACTCCACTCAAACACACTCAATATACTAGAAAGACAAGCGAGGAGGAAAAGTTTCATACATATAAGAGAGATCGAAGGCTCCAAGACTACTCATAGAGAGAGAATGAACTAGAGAGAGATGGACTCAAGAGTCTACATAAGAGAATATCTACAAGAGGGAGAGAAGGCTCATGGAAGAGGCTTGAGGAGACTAGAGCTATAGCAACATGAGGCCTAATGGTGGAAGAGATGATGAACAAGGGAGAGGAGGGCTCCTTTTATAGAGATTTTGTCACCCTCCTTCACCCATTTACAATTGCTGCATGTAGATTCTTTTCCCTATCAATCACATAAGCCTGTCTATCACCATCCATGTTCGTTTTGGCTACTCTTGCCATGTGTCCCATCAAAAGATGCTCAAGACTATTAAAATATTGAGAAAGTCAAGAGTCTCCCCACATGGAGCCCATAGGGACCCTCTCTTTTCCATATGTCCACATCCTCCTTATTCCACATGGGAATTCTAGAAGGATTCCTCTTGACTCCACACTCCTCCACATGCATTCCACACATTGGGCATGTGGCCTCTCTTATATTATTGCAACACATGGACATGAGCCCACCTCTTTATATGACTCACTCTTCCTAATTTTTAAAAACCCCATAATATCCCATACACAAATAACTCTCACCCCATACCAAGGTATTTATAATTCATACCTATGGTATTTACAATGATCCATTTCACTCATCCTCTCAATCCCATACAATATCTTAGAAAATAGAAATAAGTGAGAGCCGCTAGGCTATCACTTGATACTCAAACTCTTATCAAACATAGAAGAAAACAATACCAATGCCAAATAAAAAATATCAAATTTTGGCATCACATCTTCCCCCCCCCCCAGCAGATCCTCTCTAATGACAAAGAGGGTCTACTAGCCCTAAAGGTGGTCAAGCATAGAAGAATTTAAGGTGATACTCATTGGTACATTCGGGTATCACTATGCCGTCAACATCCTCAAGCTGATAGGTTCCATTGGTGACATTCATGTATGTCCTTATGGAGGCATGGCCAAAAGTAGCCAATCTCTGCTTCTATGGTGGTGTTAATGCTCGAGGAAACATGCCTTCTTCCACATATTGCTGAACATCTTGTAGTTCTGGCCATCCAGTGTCTACCAAAGAAACCACCCCGGTCTTGTACTACATTGGCTTGAGTAGCTAACTCATCTACCCTTTGATTTTCTTTTCTGTTTATATGAACAAACTTGCAAAAATCAAACTAACCACATAGTGCCATAGCCTTTGATTAAGCTCCTTCAAATGAGGACTTCTTGTCTTGTAATGCCCTTGCATTTGCTTTATAATAAGCTGAGAATCTCCTCTTACTTCCAATTCTTTAACTTGACTTTGAAGACAACCCTCCAAACCAAGAATCAAAGCATTATACTCAGCTGCATTGTTAGTTGTGATACCTGGAAGCTCTTGTCCTCTTGCCCACACCTCTTGACCTTCAGAATTCATCAAGACTATCCCCCGGCTCCTTATTAGTATGGTCTAAAAGCCCCATCAAAATACAAGACAAAAGCTATTGGTGGTGTCTCCCTTTCATCATTAATGTCCTCCTTATATTTTGTTTCTTCTCTTAGATCTTGCCATCCTATGAGCAAATCTGCCATAGTGGACCTAGTGGTTGAGAGTGCTCTCAATGGAAGCAAGGACGGAAGAAGGAGAGAGAGAGAGAGACAGAGAGCCACAAGTTTTGGTGGGTGCAGAACCACCCTAATCTTCTTTTTCATTCATTTATATATGTGTTTGAGTATTGTACATAACTGGGGTAAAGGCACAGTGACCTTTAACCCCCACAACCTCCCACTTAAAGGACAATGTGCCTTTAAGGGAGAAGAACCAGTGAGCATACTATCCAATGCCCATCAATACACGACAATACTCAAACCACTGACTAGGTTATTGCAGGGTTATCATCTGTATGAACCTTGACAAGCTCTATGCGCTTGTCCTCAAGTACCTCCCTGATGAAATGGTACCTGACCTCAATGTGTTTGGTCTTTGCATGAAAGACCGGATTCCGTGCTAGCTGAATAGCATTCATGGAATCACTATGCAATGTCGGTACACCTGTATGAATCCCCAAATCTCCCACTAGCCGATCAAGCCATATAGCCTCCTTGCAACCCTCTGTGGCTGCAACATACTCAGCCTCTGTGGTAGACAAAGCAACGCACTTCTGTGCACGAGACATCCACGACACTGCACCACCTGCAAAGGTGAACACATAACCAGAAGTGGATCTCCTACTATCCACATGCCCTGCATAGTCTGAATCTGTGTACCCAAGTACACGCATGTCTCCTTTACCAAAGCAAATGCACATCTCCTTGGTACCCTTCATGTACCTCATGATGCACTTAACTGCCTCCCAATGCCTTTTTCCTGGATTAGCCATATACCGGCTAACAACTCCCACTGCAAATGCAATGTCTGGTCTAGTAGCGATCATGGCATACATAAGACTCCCAACTGCTGATGCATAAGGAACCTTGGCCATCATGGCCCTCTCCTCATCTGATTTGGGACTATCTGTATGACTCAGTTTCACATATGGAGGCAATGGAGTACTCACTGCCTTCCCCCCCTCCATATTGAAATGCTGCAATACTTTTGTAACATACTCTTTTTGTGAAAGCCAAAGGAGTTTCCTACTCCGATCACGCGTGATGCGCATACCAAGAATATGACCTGCAAGTCCCAAATCCTTCATATCAAAGGCCTCATGCAACTTGGCCTTTAATGCATCTAGCTCATAAGTATTCTTGCTAGCCAATAGCATATCATCCACATATAGTGCCAGGATTATCAGGCTATTATCCTTAGCCCTTTTAGTGTAGAGGCAGTGATCAATTTCACTCCTTCTAAAACCCTGGGACAGAATGAAAGCATCAAACTTCTGATACCATTCTCTAGGTGCTTGCTTAAGACCACAGAGACTCTTTTTCAGCTTGCAAACTAAATGCTCTTTGCCCTTTTCTTCAAAGCCTTCCGGCTGCACCATGTAAATTTCCTCATGCAAATCCCCATGCAAGAACGCTGTCTTGACATCCATCTGCATAAGCTCCATATCCTCTGCTGCCACTAGTCCAAGCATGCATCTAAGTGTGGTCATCTTCACAACTGGAGAGAATATCTCATCAAAGTCCACACCCTTCTCTTGCTTGAACCCTTTAGCAACCAAACGGGCCTTGTACCTAGGCACATCATCACCTGTGACCTTCATTTTGTAGACCCATTTACATGGCAATGCTTTCTTTCCATGTGGCAAAGAAACCAAGTCCCAAGGCTTATTCTTCATAAGTGAACTCATCTCTGATTGCATAGCATACTCCCACTTGCGTTGATCCTCATGCATCATAGCCTCTTTGTAGCAAGAAGGCTCCCTGCAATCAGTAAGCATCACATAGTCTACCCCTGGAACAAACCTATCAGGAGGTCTAGACACTCTAGATGATCTTCTCAAGGGAATTTCAGCTTGCTGTCCCATTTGCATATCAGCCATATTTGACTCATCATTTCCACCAATAGATGATCCATCATCTACCCTTGATTGTATACCTGTGGGAGTACTTGGTTGTACCATTTCTTGCACATTTGGTGCATGGACAGCTTGCTGTCTATCAACATATGCAGGTGGATTCACATCCTGGAAAGTGATTCTCCTCATTTCCACATCCCTCATGGGTGCCTTATGCATCTTCTTCTCATTGAAGACCACATCATGGCTGCGTATGATCTTCTTTGCTTCTGGATCCCAGAGACGATAGCCCATCTCTCCACTTTCACCATAACCTAGAAAGATGCATTTCCTAGACTTGAGATCTTGCTTCTTTCGAAGCTCTTTTGGCACATGTGCATATGCCTCACACCCAAATATACGCAAATGAGAGTAAGAGGGCTTCTTGCCACTCCATGCCTCTTCAGGAATACCACCATCCAAACTCTTACTAGGTGATCTATTGATCACATGCACTGCAGTCTTCATTGCCTCAGCCCAAAAACCACCAGAAAGACTTGCATTGGAAAGCATGCATTGCAACCTTTCTTGAATGGTACGGTTCATCTTTTCTGCAACTGGATTTTGCTCTGGAGTATGAGGGGATGTGAGCTCCCTCTTAATCCCACATGTATCACAGAAATGTTGAAAGTCATGAGAGAGATACTCTCCACCATTGTCAGTCCGTAGGCATTTAAGCATTCGACCTGACTGATTCTCAACCAAGGCCAGCCATTTCTGAAATACCTGGAACACATCACTCTTCCGAGCTATAGTATAAGCCCACACTTTCCTAGTTGCATCATCAATGAATGTCACATAGTATTCAGCCCCGCCTAATGACTGTGTAGGCATGGACCACATACGTCTGAATGCACCAAATCAAGCATTTCAAACTCTTTCTTTCCCCTTCTTTTATGGGCTGATTTAGTCTGCTTCCCATAGAGACAATGCTCACAAAATTCAAAATCAGAGAAACTCAAATGCGGTACATAACCCAAACGGCATAAGAGTTTCATTCCATTCTAGCTCATGTGCCCCAACCTGCAATGCCACAAAGAAGTGCTTGGCTGCTCGGTTATTGCAACAACATGATCAAATACCCCTGATACATGTAAGGGATACAAAGTCCCACACTTGGCACCCCTGGCCAAAAGCATAGAGCCCTTCTGAATTTTCCAACTCTGAAAGCCAAAAGTGGTGTGAAAACCAGCATCATCTAGCTGATCCACTGAAATAAGACTCTTGGTCAGCTTAGGCACATGTCTCACATGTTTCAAAACAAATGCAGACCCATTTGCAAAAGAAAACTTTATGTCACCTGCTCCCACTATGTCACATGCATAGTCATTTCCAAGATGCACACAACCTGTCTTTCCACTGTCATAAGTGGAGAACCATTCCCTATGGGGAGTAACATGGAATGAAGCACCAGAATCCAAAATCCAATCTTGGGAATATGCATCATCTGAAGTGGTAAGCAACTCTACAGATAAACTAGACATGAAGAGAACATCATTGTCACTATCACGTGTGACTGCATTGATCTCCTCGATCTTCACTTTTCCTTTGTCCTCCCTTGGACTCTCTTCCTTTTGATTTGCACCCCAATTTGCATTCTTTTTCTTATCCTTTTGCTCTCTTTTCAGCTTGTAGCAATCCTTTTTCATATGGCCCTTCTTGCCACAATGGTAACACTCAATGTTCCGTGCCTTGGATTTGCTACGAGACTTCCCTCTTTCTTGGGACTTCCCCCTGAACTGTGATCTGCCCCTTTGCACATTTAAGGCTGCATCCTGCTTGTTGCCATCCATAGACTTCCGTCTAATCTCCTCGGCCAACAAGCTACCCACAACATCATCAAATTTCAGTACTCCACTAGGTGCAGAGTTACTAACAGCTGTACGGAAGGTATCCCATGAGGATGGCAATGAACATAAGAGAAATATTGCCTTAGTCTCCGCATCAAAATTCATTTTCTGAGCCTGAAGTTGGCTGAAAATAATATTGAATTCATTCAAATGAGAAGCAATGGAGACCCCTTCCTTCATCTGCAGCTCAAACAACCTCTTCATGAGGTAAACTTTATTAGAGGCAGTTTCCTTCTCATAAGTGGCACACAGTTTCTTCCACAAATCTTCTGTAGTCTGCTCATTTACTACTGTGAAATAAACTGACTCTGCAAGATGAAGTCTAATAGTAGACTTTGCTAATGCATCCAACTCATTCCAATCATCCTCAGACATATTTGCAGGCTTAGCTTCAATCCCTGCCAAGGGTTTAATCTGCTTCTTTTGAATAAGCACATCCCTTATTTGTTCTTTCTACAAAGAAAAGTTTGTCCCATCAAACCTTTTAATGCTGAAAAACTCCTTTTCAGACATGGAAGAGGATGCCATGATGCAAATAAAGCAAAATCCCAAATGCTAGTGCCTGCAAGAGAGAATCACACCAAATACCAGGTGCACCCAAATGTGTATGCCACAATAGTGTGAAATATCACCAAAACTCAAAGCTCAAAGCATCAAAAGATGCATTTGATTCATGTGCATATACTATGCATCCATATGAGCAAATCTGGCCCAAAAGAAAATGCCAATAAGTGCCAAATGACTCAAGCATAAACACCGTCCACTGGCATATGCATCAATAATATCTCATCCAAGAGAGCATAGCACTATTAGTGCATCACTTGCAATGTGTCAAAGGTGTCCCTCAGCATAAAATAGCATCCATGTGCAAAGCGTCCATAAAAAATAGCATCCCACAAGGCAATTTGGGCCTATCAGCGCATCCAACAAGGACTGCAATGCATCCAAATGGCCTATAAATCATCCACTGCAACCCAATGCATACCACGAACGAGCACACACTGCTCAAACTTCAACCAGAGTGATCTGCATAAGGTATGCTCAAGAAATCATAGTCCCACAGTAATACTGCTACTGAAAATAGAACCTAAGATGCCTCAAAACATGGGTGCCATTGCATAATCGGACTCAGCAAGAAAATCTGCAAATATCTCTCTTCTGCCAGAACTCCAAAATCCCAACCGATGAGTGAGAAATGGGAGTCAACACTTATCCACTGCCATGTGGCATAAATCTAAGGTTTCAAAACCTTAGAATGAAAAATACATAATAGAGAGACGAAATCGAATACACAGAGATCTATAACTCTGAAAATCCTCCACTGAATTGTGCAAGAACTGACAAGTAGGGGTTTTTGGGCGTCCGGAACGCAATGGGACAAACGGTTTTGGAAACCGTGGTCTCAATCACTGGATCCAACACACGGGCTGAAAAACGTTTTTTTGAAACAGAGCTGTTTGTAAACTCCACCAGAGTGCGAATGATGAGCAACATAGAAGTTTTAGGACCTCCTGAGTCCACCGGAACTGACAAATCTGCAAATGGTTGCTCCAAACTTGAGTTCCAACACCCGGGCAAAAAACGCAGAAACTGACACAGTGAGCCAGAAATCCAATGAAATGATCCCAGATTCAAGAATGAAGGTGTTTCCAAGCTCTTGCAGTGAAGTGGACACCAAAAGCAAGCAATAGTTGCCTCTACAAGTCAATACAGAGTCTCTGTCATCGAACGGAACAGGGAAAAGCTCAAAAAACGACTTTTTCTTTGAAACCACTTAACAGGCTCTCAAAACCACTTCGCAAAGCCAAAGTGACTTTTCCAAAGGTTCCTCCAAGGTCTCTGCACACTCGGATGCAAGTAAAGTCACCCACAAAGCTTCCCACAAAGCTTCTCCTTCCTCCCACAGAGCTGCTGAGCTTCAAGCATTCACGCACGCTCAGCTAGATCACCCGGGCTCTGATACCAGTTGAGAGTGCTCTCAACAGAAGCAAGGACAGAAGAAGGAGAGAGAGAGAGACAGAGAGCCACAAGTTTTGGTGGGTGCAGAACCACCCTAATCTTCTTTTTCATTCATTTATATATGTGTTTGAGTATTGTACATAACTGGGGTAAAGGCACAGTGACCTTTAACCCCCACAGTGGCATTTTCAGTGACAAAAGAGAAAGAGAACTCTTGAAGCTCTGACAACCATTTTGCAAATATCCCCCCAAGATTAGGCTTGCGAACTAGATATGCTAATATAGACTGGGAGGTAAGGAAGAAAAATGGTCAAGGTAATAAATAGGAGCGAAACTTTTTGACTAAAAACACCAAAGAGAGAGCTTGCTGCTCCATTTCTTCATACCTTGTTTCCACCTCTGTAAGCTATTAGCTGGCATAATAGATGGGTTGCATTCAACCTGCCTCTCCTTTTTGTAGCAATACAGCACCAACTGAATGCAAAGATACACTTGGATTTACATAAAAGTCTTAAGACCAATCAGAGGGCTTCAATATTGGGCCCTTACTCATGGCCTCCTTAAGTTGCTGAAAAGACTCTTGTTGCTCCACACCCCATTGGAAAGAAACTCCTTTTCTTGTCAACAAGTTCATGGGATCCACTATCTCTGTGAAATCATCACAAAAGTGTTGATAATACTTGCCTTTTCCTAGAATTCTGCAAACACCAGTGACACTCTCAGGACTTGGCAATGCCATGATTGCTTGAACCTTGTCAGGATCCATTTGCAGGCCTTCTTCAGACACAATATGCCCCAACAAGACTACTTTTGTTTGAGCCAAATGACACTTGCTAGGATTTAGACACCCTTTTGCTTCATCAATCCTAGCTAAGGCCATCTTCAACTTTTCCATGTGATCTATATGCCGAGAATAAATGCAAGAATCATCCAAAAACACCCTTATGAACTTTCCCAAGTAAGACTCAAGCACTTACTCATGAACCTTTGAAATATAGTTGGTGTATTGGTCAATCCAAAAGGCACCACTCTGTAAGAAAAAACTCCCCAAAGTGTGACAAATGATGTTTTCTTTTGATCTTCCTCCCGAATACAAATTTGAAAGTACCCAGAATACCCATCACATATAGAATACATCTCATGCCTTGCTACTTGGTCTAGTATTTCATCTTGTAATGGCAAAGGAAAATGATCCCTCTTAGTGCATGCATTCAAAGGCTGAAAGTCCACAAAAACCTGCCACTTATTTCCTTTCTTTGGTGTGACAACTATAGGTGATATCCATTCTGAATCATCAACAGGAAAGATGAATCCTACCTCAAGTAGTTGTGTTACCTCTTTCTTGAGTGCCTCAGCTTGGATTACCCCCAATAGCCTTAAGTGTTTCACAACTGGCTTGCTTTTTTGCTTCAACTCAATCTTGTGCTCCACAAGAGAGACTGGTCGAACTTGTGAATAGCTTGTTGCAAAGAGACATGGAAAATCATCTAACATATCCAAGTATTGGAGCTTCTCACTACATGATAGAGAATCACCAAGAAGCTCCTCATTGCATTGGCGTCATTTAGTGTGCTCCACATCCTCCACATGAAGTGTCTCTACAGGATCTTCTTGCACCACCACCTTGTTCCTTCCTGACTCATCTCGATCAACACCAAGACAAAGACCAAAGGCCACTCCTTCCACCTCACCCTCTGAGTTGGTCTCTTCAGAGCTATGCCCTTTCTCTTCTTCTTCATCGGTTAAGTCAGAGCTCGAACTCTCTGATGTTGAAGACTCCTCCTTGACAACTTCCTTTTTGCAGCTTCTGATGTTGTAGTGCACCTTCTTATCATTTCCCTACAAAATCAATTCTCCAGTATCCCACTTTTGAACAGCCTTCACCTTGCATAGCCAAGGCCTTCCCAAAATCAATGGATAGGCATCTGCATCTAGCTTGGTAGGGAGCACCTGAAAAGTAGTCGGCACAGAAATTCCACATACATCCACTTCTAGATTCTTCACAACTCCCAAGGTCTTTACCCTAGTGTTATCAGCCAATTTGATGCGATAAGGAGAGGTAGTACTAGAGTATTCTAAATCAGCATCTATCATGGTCTTCTCACTCATGACATTAATTGATGCACCTCCATCAATGTACACATTAGAAATCACTTGACCATCAATGATCACATCAACCATAGGTACATCATCACCAACATCTATATCTACCTTTTGAACAATAGGAATGTCACTTTTCTTCTTTTTCTTCTTTGACACTCTTGTGCTTGCTAGCTTTCCCCATTCCTTCTGTAGTTTTGGAGACAAAGCAAGTAATTGACCAAAGGTGATATGAGCTTCCTTTTCTTTAAGGTCATACAACAAGTCATAGCTTCCAATGCCTTGTCCTAAAGGAAAGTCTGACTGGCTAATTCTCCTTCTAGATGCCTTCTTTTTCTTACTACGGTGTTCCTCTTCCTGATGTTCCTCATCTACTTCTTCCTTGCTTTCTTCTTCTTCTTTTGCTTTACCATGCCCTCGTTTAGCCATCATTACCTCTCTTTCCTCATCCCCTAAAGAAGCTTCTAACAAGGATACTTGTTTTTCTTCTTTCTTTCTCAATCTAGGACACTCAAGGCGATAGTGACCTTTTTCATTACATTCATAGAAAGTGACCCCACTCTTATCTCGAGGCCTATCTTCACTCTTTGGTGCTCTAGGTTGTCGTGCATTAACCAAATGCAATTTCAAATCAGCAAACTCTGCCATCAATTGGGAGATATTATGATCTAACTCAGAGGACTTTGGTACCTGAGGAATGCCAATTAACTCCACCTTAGAAGTTGATGTTGTTGAAGACACAAAAGAGGATTTGATCTTTAGAGAAGCTTCTTTCTTGGTCGCAATGTGAAGTGCCTCCATGTATGTTGTTGGATCTTTACTCATTACTTTCGAGCGAAGATGAGGCTGCAAAGCCATAACAAATTTTCTCATCTTTAAGTGCTCCATCCCTACAAGACTTTGAGGGGCCGATGATGCAGATGCCACAGCTTGCAAAGTTGCCCTTTCATACTTTGTCCATAAACTCTCATATCAGATTGCCAACATAGAGACCATCTCACCCTCTCCTTAATAGAACCGGTCCAACTGCAACATCAAAGCATTTGGTGACTCTCACTCCATACCAAGGTATTTATAATTCATACCTATGGTATTTACAATGATCCATTCCACTCATCCTCTCAATCCCATACAATATCTTAGAAAATAGAAATAAGTGAGAGCCACTAGGCTATCACCTGATACTCAAACTCTTATCAAACATAGAAGAAAAAAATACCAATGCCAAATAAAAAATATTAATTTTTGGTGTCATAATGCCGATTGGGACGTCAGGCTTAACCTCTGTTTGTTGTGGGACCTTATTTTTCATGGGACAATCCATACAGGCATGTCCTATTCCACAATCTCTATAAAGTGGTTGGAAAGTAGTGGGGCTACCACGATGAGGGTACACTGCGATCTGGTGATTTTCTCCACAACCGTAGCACTTGATTGGCACTCGATATGTGTTGGGACATACTTGATTTGCATAGAGTGGTATTAGTCCCTGTGCGCCTTCTACATAGTACACTGGGTACTCTGCTTCATACTCAAATCGCAAGTCTGCTTCCTCGGATTGTAATTGATGTATTGGAATTGCCTGAGGAGCTGGATTTGGTGCTCTTGGATATGGTCGTGGATTCGGATAGGGTGAGGTTAGATTTTTTTAATTTAAATAAATTAATTAAATTTAGGGGCCGGGGGGGGCATCGTGTGGCAGCTGACTAGAGGGTGGTGGTAGCTAGAGGGGATTTGGGAGGGAGGTGTGGAGGGGATGGTAGATGGTGGAGTAGGGAGGGTGGAGAGGGGGTTGCAAGAGGTGGGAGTGGAGGGTAGGAGGCAGGTACAGGCAGAGGAGGTGGATGCGGGTGGAGGAGGTGGGCGCAGGCAAGGCAGGACCGAGTTGGGCAACCACTGGCTAGGCTGCCGTTGGCGGGTGGTTGTGCCTCCACTGGTTGGCGCTACGACTGCCCTTCCATAGTAAGGGCTAAAGCCCTTGCTTTAGGAAGGGTCTTAGGCCCTTAGTATAGAGTAGGGAGAGGACCGTTGGTCGAGAGGGGGGGTAGAGAGAGAGAGAGAGAGAGAGAGAGAGAGAGAGAGAGAGAGAGAGAGAGAGGGGGGGGGAAGAGATAGAAAGAGAGAGAGAGGAGGGGGGAGGGGGGAAAGAGGGGTGGTGGAGATGGAGGAGGGGGGGTGGGGGGGGGAGAAAGGGTGGTGGTGGAGGAAGGGGGGGGGGGAAGGGGTGGTGGAGATGGAAGGGGTGGAGGGGGAGATGGAGGAGGGGGGAGGAAGGGGGGGGGGGGGGGCGGAAAGGGTGGTGGTGGAGCGGGGGTGGAGGGGGAGATGGAGGAGGGAGGGGGAAGGGGGGGGGGGGGGAAAGGGTGGTGGTGGAGGGGGGATGGAGGGTGGAGGGGGAGATGAAGGAGGGGGTGTGAAGAGAGTGCGAAAGAAGTAAGGAGTCTCACTTGCAGCTTTCTCACATACATAATGGGGGAATACACACAAAGGTGGAGCCTGAAAATAGTTTTCCTCTTCTTAGTTGTGAAAGCCAAAAGAACTCTCTCTTAGTACAAAAGGAATAGGTGAACTCTATATGTGGGTCTCAAACCAAGCTCAGCTAACCTAGGTGGCATACTAACTGAGCCACTAACTAGAGTACATAAAGATAGCTATCATCTAGCTATTATTCATGGGCAGTGTACCAACCGCATCTGCAGCTAACAAGTCCGTGATATAAATGCACAATGGTCACCTTGGAATATCACGAGTGGAGCTCGATATCTCAACACTCCCCCTCGAGCTCAATCCCAATTCTTGCACACCAAGTAGGTCTCTGAACTTGTGCAGCTTCTTTGTGCCCAATGCCTTTGTGAATATGTTAGCTACGTGATCCTTTGTGCTGACATAAACTAGATCAATAAAACCTACTAGAACCTTCTCCCACACATAGTGATAATGCACCTCAATGTGCTTTGTTCTAGCATGATAGACTGGGTTATTTGCCAAGTGTATACTGCTCATGTTGTCACAATAAATGACAACTGGTCCATTTGTAGACTGATGCACATCATAAAGTAGCTTATGCAACCAAGCTACCTCATGTGCAGCCATTGCTGCACCCGTGTATCCAGCTCTGTGCTTGACAAGGCAACTATAGGCTGTTTCTTGCTACTCCAAGTGACTGTAGCACTCCCGAAAGAGAACACATATCCACTGGTAGATTGTCTATCAAAAATACTACCAGCCCAATCAGCATCAATGTATCCATGAACTGTATTTAAACCCTAGTCTCATAAAATAGTCCTTACTGCAATGTGGACTTCACATACCTCAACATGTGTGTAGCCACATCCAAGTGTGGTTTCCTTGGAGTTGCATAAACTAACTTACCAACCCAACAGCATAGCTCAAATTTGGCATGGTAATAGTCATATAAATCAAACTTCCTACTATGCGTCTGTACATAGTAGGGTCTTCTAGAAGCTCACCTGCATCTGTGCTCAACTTCACATTCTGCTCCAAAGGAACTGAAATAGGCTTACAGTCTATCATCCCATATTTGGACAGCATGTCCAATCCATATTGCCCCTCATCCTGAATATGCATAATCATAGAATCTAAAATACTGATAGATAGCCAATACATAACTTTTCTGGCTGTCATGCCATCCTTTAAATGCCTATAACTCCTATTGATTGGGAACATTAGGAATAAGTGGTTCTTGTTTAGCTCCAGTAAAGATCTCCCAATAGCCTTTTCCCTTAAGGAATTCATCATTCTAAACTTCCATGCTTGGAAGTTGTTCTTGTCTGCTTTTGAGTGACTATTTGTGAAAGAGCATCAGATGCCATTACAAAACACTGCAAAAATATTCTGTCACTGCAAAAAACACAACTTCTGCCTCACAAGGGCAAATCTGCAAAACTGATGAAAGTGGTATTTGACCACATAGTCACTTCCTAGTGATGATTTTGCATCAACAGGCAATAGGAATGATTCTGTCACTCCTAATATCTCTGCGCACTAGCATATGATGCAAATTCTACGGTAACTTTTCACCGATCTGCAGAACAGTGGTCGCATAGCAAAAACAAGGCGCTTTTCTGAGTGCCTGCGGAAAACTTCTGCCACCAAAATGGGTCCCGAAATGGCCTCGAATCAAAGAATAATGTCACCAAGGTCTTTGCCCTTTCCTGCAGTATATACTGCCCTCTCGCTACACCGCGAAGGGCATCCCAATCTGAGACAGTGCACTCTTGCATTTTTCGACTGTGCTACCTGCAGAGATTTGCTTCCAAAACTCAAAAGGGAAAGCAACACTGATCCTCTTACCAAGACACCGCAAACTTGGTTTGCTTTCATGAGCTCCTTACCACGAACTTAGCTCTGATACCATGTAAAGAGTGGAAGAGAAGTAAGGAGTCTTGCAGCTTTCTCACATACACAATGGGGGAATACACACAAAGGTGGAGGCTGAAAATAGTTTTTCTCTTCTTAGTTGTGAAAGCCAAAAGAACTCTCTCTTAGTACAAAAGGAATAGGTGACCCCTATATGTGGGTCTCAAACCAAACTCAGCTAACCTAGGTGGCATACTAAGTGAGCCACTAACTAGAGTACATAAAGATAGCTGTCATCTAGCTATTATTCATGGGCAGTGTACCAACCGCATTTGCAGCTAACAAGTGGAGCTCAATATCTCAACAAGGGGGGGGGTGGTGGTGGAGATGGAGGAGAGGGGGGGAAAGGGTGGTGGTGGAGGGGGGGTGGAGGGTGGAGGGGGAGATGGAGGAGGGGGGGGGGAAAGGGTGGTGGAGGGGAAGATGGAGGGGGGGGGGGGGTGTGCTGGTGGAGATGGAGGAGAGGGGGGGGGAAAAGGATGGTGCTGGGGATAGAGGAGAAGGGGGGGGGGGAAAGGGTGGTGGTGGAGGGGGGGTGGAGGGTGGAGGGGGAGATGGAGGAGGGGGGGGGGAAAGGGTGGTGGTGGAGGGCGGGTGGAGGGGGAGATGGAGGAGGGGGGGGGGTGGTGGAAGGAGAGATGGAGGAGGGGGGGGGAAGGGGGGGGTGGTGGAGGGAGAGATGGAGGAGGGGGGGGTGGTGGAGATGGAGGAGAGGGAGGGAAGGGTGGTCATGGAGGGGGGTTGGAGAGTGGAGGGGGAGGTGGAGGAGGGGGGGTGGTGGTGGTGGAAGGAGAGATAGAGGCGGGGGGGGGGAAGGGGGTGGTGGTAGAGGGGGAGATGGAGGAGGGGGGGTGGTGGTGGAGATGGAGGAGAAGGGGGGGAAGGGGGGGTGGAAATGGAGGGGATGGCAGTGGAGGGGGGAATGGTGGAGGGGGAGGGGGGGAAAAAAAAAAGAAAAAACTTGATGAACGAAAAACTTTGACAGAAATTCAGAGGAAGAGATGGTCACCTGAACACTCTCCAAGTCTTTTTCGATGTAATGGGATTGTTGAGGACGAATGGACGGTGGGTGGATGGCTAGGTTATTGCTGCGAGATGGAACTCACCGTGTAAGGATGGGAGTAGGGTGGTGGTCGATGGAGAGGGAGGAGTGTCTTGCGTAGGGCTTAGAATGGGGAAGAGGATGGAGGCAAGATGTGAAAGATGAAGAATGAGGGGATGGAGTGGGTTTTTATAGGAAATGGGTGTAGGTTTAGGGTTAAACCCTAAACTCTTCCTGAGTCATAACTTTTCATGGCTAGCTTATTTTGCTGTTCTGCAAAAGTGAAATGATCGAAATTGCAAGCACTACGCATTTGTATCCCCTACCTAGCCTGATTTGTTTATCAAGTGGCTTCTTTTTACTATAAATAAATAAATTTCTTAAGGTAGTAACCCAAGGTTGATGCTTGGGGTTGATATGTTTGGCTAGAGTTGGAAAAAAAATTGCTCTCCTTGCCCTTGAGTGTTATGTTCGTGAAAATTTATAGTAGTTTATTTTTTACATATAACTGCACATGTTTACTCGTTTCTTGAGATTCTAGTCTCCCCAATAGTGGTGCCAAATGTTGGCTCGTTCCCACGGCTTCCACAGGAAGAATAGGGTACATGAAGAGTAGGGTTTTCTCAGTATGCAGGGTTCTGAGGCTTTTTGTCACTTGCAGATATATCGGGGTTGTCGTTTGTAGTATACGTGTAGCTTAGGACTCGAGTCGTATTCCGGTGAGAGACATAGGCTTAAGTGTGGTAAGCAAACATAGTGCATGCATGTGTAAAAGAAATGTGTATCATCATGGTTAAGGTAATAAAGGCTTTCGCCTTCATTGGGGGTTGAGGGGTTTAGGAGGAGTTTAAGGGTTAGAGGAAACTTCAGGGTTTAGAAGGAGGTTCCAAGGTTTAGAAGGAGGTTCCAGAGTTTACAAGGAGGTTCCAAGGTTTAAAAAAGGTTCCAAGATTAGAAGGAGGATCCAAGGTTCAGGGTAGAGTACATGGTGGAGAACTCGTCTCCCTTGTAGATCATGGAGGTTAAGGGTTGAGGAACTAAGGGTTTAGGGGGAGCATAGGAGTGGAAGAGGAGGAAGGTGTAAGAGCATGGAGGAAAGAAGAGAGAGGAGGGAGGAGGAGGAGGGAGGAGGAGGGAGGAAGAGGAGGGAGGAGGAGGGAAGAGGAGGAGGAAGGAGGAGGAGGGAGGAAGAGGAGGAGGAGGGAGGAGGAGAGAGGAAGAGGAGGAGAAGGGAGGAGGATGAGGGAGGAGGAGAGGGAGAGGATGGGGGAGAGGCGAGGAGGAGTTGCAAGGTTAGGACATGCTTTTGGACGTGGACTGCAAGGAAGCATGGACACTTGAGACAATTGCTTGGAATACCAAAGTAGAACTCAACACAATGCCCCAAAGAGTCTGGGCTTCATTCCATTATGGGGTATTTATACAAGTTGGAGAGCTTCTCTCTCTGCATGTAGGAATTATAAGACATTCTCTCTCTACATGTAGAACTTGCATATAGAAGTTGCATGTAGGAGTTGCATGTTGCATGTAGGAGTTGCATATAGAACTCGCATATAGAATATGCATGTAGGAGTTGCAAGTAGGAGTTGCAAGTAGAACTTGCATGTAGGACTTGCATGTAGGAGTTGCAAGTAGAACATGCATGTAGGAGTTACAAGTAGGAGTTGCAAGTAGAACATGCATGTAGGAATCACAAGTAGAACTTGCATGTTGGGAATTCCTAAGAGAGGCTATTCCTAGCCTTATGCAAGTACAAGCGGAGCTTTGCCTCTACTCTACACACACATTCTATACTACCTAAGTTCATGTTGGCACAGAGACAATACACATCCATCATGTTCACCCTTGCCATGGCTAGACCCAAAGAAATTCCACATCATGTCTAGACCGGTTAGGGATTTGAACCTTGAGACAAAGTAGAATCCATAGGATGATTTAAATTGATAGGTAGCACCATCTGACCATACCCAATGTTGTTATATATTTTTTGCATGGGGATTTTCCTTTTTCAGCCATTCCCAATGTAATAGAAAAGCATGTTGCACAAATAAGGTGTCATGTTCCCTATCATCTGAAATGTAGGAATGGTATGTGCGTTGCATTGACTTGGACTCCTGTGAGTCAACAAGCAGATTGGCATCAGGCACGTAGAAGAATCAAGCAAATGATTGTATGTGATATGCACAAGAATTGTTATCTGCTTGTTTACCAGTGAGCACTTTGTATCTCATTTTATTCTTGAAATGAATAGCTTTGCCTCTACTCTACACACACATTCTATACTACCTAAGTTCATGTTGGCACAGAGACAATACACATCCATCATGTTCACCCTTGCCATGGCTAGACCCAAAGAAATTCCACATCATGTCTAGACCGGTTAGGGATTTGAACCTTGAGACAAAGTAGAATCCATAGGATGATTTAAATTGATAGGTAGCACCATCTGACCATACCCAATGTTGTTATATATTTTTTGCATGGGGATTTTCCTTTTTCAGCCATTCCCAATGTAATAGAAAAGCATGTTGCACAAATAAGGTGTCATGTTCCCTATCATCTGAAATGTAGGAATGGTATGTGCATTGCATTGACTTGGACTCCTGTGAGTCAGCAAGCAGATTGGCATCAGGCACGTAGAAGAATCAAGCAAATGATTGTATGTGATATGCACAAGAATTGTTATCTACTTGTTTACCAGTGAGCACTTTGTATCTCATTTTATTCTTGAAATGAATAGTTTTCAATAAAATCTTTGACGGAGACAATAGTGTCAAGGGGAAAATTAGCTAGTTGGCCATGAACTTATGAAGTAGATATTTTAGGATGGATTAAACCACGTGATTTATAACCTCCCTTGGTTGAGTGCTCCTATATGACAGTAGCCATCTCTTTTTATCGGATCCTTCAACATTGAAAATCTCAAATCTCCTCCATTTTAGAGCAACATGGTTGCCTTCCCTCATTTCATTTGGTCAGACATGAAATTTCTTCTTCTTTAGCTTCAGATTGCAATGCTTGCATTTTCCATGAATGCATTCAATGTGGTTCCACTCACGCTCTCCCTTTGGACACAAACCACTGGCTCCCACAGAGACCTTAGGCTACAAAACTTGCTCTCCCTTGCAAGACATGGTGACGATCCAGGTGGCCTACAAACTGCGCATTCATCCAGGAGGCATGGGCATTGATCCCCATCGTAATGTACCAGGGTTTACAATTCTTAAAGCTCCTCTTCCCAATTGAAATGTCCGGATTTCAATCCATAAATGCAAGATACAGCTCCGTCTGCTATTCCAACATGCAAGAACAACAGAACAGTGAGTCCTCTTTTGAATGGAACAACAGTACAATCATCTGACCCCTTTTTCCACTATTAAAACAAGACAAAACACAGTCTAATTAAAGTATATACGGAAGCAAATTAATTTTCAACCATCGCACTGGTTTAGGGTATTCACAATTTCAACTACTAGGTTGGTTTAGGACAATCACAATTTCAATTACCTTGGTGGTTTAGGACATGTCTAGGATAGTCAACCATCGGGCTGGTTTAAGACACATTTAGGATAGCCACAATTTCAACCACCGGGATGGTTAGGGCACTGTCACAATTTCAACCACTGGGCTGGTTTAGCCTGACGGTCTCAACTTCACATATTAGACAATAACAAGTCTATTTCTTTTCACCTCACAATTAGAAAATAACAATGTTATATTGTTTTTCATTTCTAACTCTTCACAATTTCAATCACAACTTCATTTAGTAACTCTATTGTTTTTCTTGAACCAGCACTGGGCTGGTTCAGGACAATCACATTAAGTCCAAGCCATCCTAGTCTAGAAATAGTGGTATATGACCCGAATAGCAGAAAATTAAATTTAACAAATTTAAGTACTAAGAAACAAAACAATTTCAATCACCAGGATGGTCAACAACTAATGTCTGTTCAACCACGTTGGTTGAGGATAATCACATAATTGGTGATTGAGCATGATGTTCCAACTAGTGGGTTGGTTTAGGACAATACCATTTATTCTAAGCATAGTTTAAGATATGAACCAAGTAAACTATCCCAAAGCTCAATCACAAACAACCACTCGGATGGTTTAGGCACCATTGACCTACGTTGTATCTAGCATGTGTATGATGTGCTTCTCAAACACCTTGCATCTTGTCCACTTTTTACAAATGTCCTTTCTATTTAGAGAAACTCTTGTATTTTCATGGCAAAGTGTTGTCATTGTAGCAATGACTTCCACACTTAGGCTGTCTCTCATTTTCTTGCGTTCTGTTGAAGCCCACAAACTTTTCAGATCGGCAGAAACTCTTGTATTTTTGTGCCAAAATGTCCTCATTGTAGCAATGACTTCTGCACTTAGGCTGTCTCTCCTTTTCTTGTATTTTGTTGAACGACAAACTTCTCGGATCATGCATTGCTTTTGCTCTACGTTCAACCGTTGGAGCCACGATGGTCCTTCTGATTGACAACATCTTCGACATTGTGCATCCAAGCCATTTCTCCTTTGTTTCAGGGGACACCAACATAGCTAATGTCAACCTCTTTAAAACTAGTTGATCTAAGTAGTGCACCCCTTTCACTTTCTGTAGGCCATTTCTTAGGTTAGAGAGCATCATCTCTTGGGCATGCATCTCTCGAGGTGTTGGTAGGGTTGTTACTCTACGAACTTTAGGGTGCAGGCTAAAACTTGTGAAGACTCGAGACTGGTAATTATCTGAATGGCCTGATGTTGCTGCCTTGAATGCTCCCACCAATTGTGATACCACAACTTGTGTTCTTCGCCCCGATGCCCGATGGCAATGATCGAATGCATGCATCTACAACCACTTCATGCTGCTGCTCTACAAGGAGTCTTCTTTCTTCTCGTTGTTTCTCCCTTTGCAGATGTTGCAAAAGTGTCTCCTGTTGCCAATTTGATACCATGTCAATGCTTTCCTCAACTTGCAATCTCTTCCTTGTGCCTTAACTAGACTTTTCAGCTTTGCTGTCTTGCAGCCTCTGTCTTCCTCTCTTGCAAGCCATGGTGAGCTACATGTTTCCATTGATGCCGTGGCCATGATAAGTCTAGAATATACCTAGAGAATCTAGCTGGTCAGGCAAGCAAAGAATAGAAGTCAACTTACCTGAAAGAAGACAATGCCAAACCAAAGTCTATGCAAGGTCACGTTGAGGTGTGTGCGGGTTGTAGGGCAGGTTGCAGGTACTTAATCTTTCAAGATTTGATGGGTGGGAGGTATAAAAATTTGAAATTTGTGGGAGGAGAAAAATTTTTAGCTGTGCCGCTTTTCCCGCCCTCCGACGATACAGTTCAGCAGAATTGGATATCCCAAACAAGTGCAATGTGGCCTAAAATGCTTCAAAACACAAATAGGCCAAAGGGAATGCTATCGGGTTTGATGCTATGTATTATAAAATGCAATGACCTTTGGCATGCTTATGAGCCATATAGCAAGCAAGTGCATGGAAAAATAAATAATTCAAAATTGTAAAGTGTTGGATTTATTAAAAGATATTTGCACATGCACAAATTGCACTTTTTCAACTTCTTCCATTTTAGGGTTAATCTAGATACGAGTACCAACAACTATCAATGTTTTATGACCACCATGCCGTTGTCCTACTAGTTTGGATTCAAAATTTTCAATCTATTTTGGTATTCAACAAATTAAAAAAATGTTATGGAGTGTGTCCTCAAATGGATATGCATCACTTTAGTACAACATTGGAGGCCCATTAATCCAGGCCTAATGTTCTCATTTAGGTGTGCCCATGGGTTGAGGAGAACCTCATGTAATGTACTTTTGAATGATCACTTGGTTACATGCATGTATAGGACAACATTTTTATGTTTTTGAATAAATTGCTATATCATATGGTCTTCAAAATGCATGCTTCACATGCACCATAGCACTTGTAATGCTTAAACGGTGTTGTTCCAAATCCTTATTCCATAGCTTTTTTCTATCATGTTCATGTTTGGAATGCGTAATACAACTTGAAGACAAAGTTTGCCGAATCATTCTGTTGAGCAATGCATAAGTTATGGGTCATGTAAGATACCTATATATAGAAAATTCACTGAACCTCACCAAAAAAAGGCTACACCCAAGCAAACAATGACCTCGGGGGGGTCACTCATCATATGTAACCCTATCACATGAGTTCAACAGAAGGATATTTTTAATTCCTAAAATTTACAGAAATAAATATACATAAGGGACTATTTAAAATAGTTTTGGAAAAAATTTATAGATTTGTATAGAAAAGGGGTACATTTTATTAATGAAAAAATTTACAGATAAGGGATTTTAAATATAGGCCTTGAACGCTCGTGATATAGAAGGTTTATACATAGTGACCCCCCTAGACAATGACCCAACTTGACAAGGTGTGGGAAGTAGAGCAGGCAGAGGAGAAAGAGGTTGTATTAAAGTTCCTACCTAGAGTGTTGGGTGATATAGTTGTACAATGGGAAATAGTAAAGTAGTTAGAGCCTTTGACAGAGGAAGCAAGGACGAAGTTGGATAGGTGGCTAATATTATACTCAGATTGCTAGTGGTTTCTAAAAAAGGATTGACTCGAGAAGTCAAGACGGCAAGGCACAAATAGATCTATGCACAAAGTTTGCTTACATGTGCTCTACAACGGTACACTTCCCACTAGTTGCATTGAGTATTCTAGAAGAATAGGGCAGGGGAGTGGAAGGAAAAGTTTATCGAGTTAAGATAGAGGGTATGCCATGTTTCAAGCCAACCCTATCTTATGATGGCAAGAAGTTGAGGCATGATATTGCACAGGCACATAAATCAATGAAGACAAAGCTAGCAATGACCATAATGCATAGGGTCATGTGTTGAACCATTGGTTACACACATGTGAGCGACCTCTGGTTAATTAGTCCATACTTCAATGGAGGTAGTATTCATCATGTGCTCATGAGTCGAGCTTCCATGTATCATGATTACCCAAAATGGGCAAGATGAGGCAACCCCACGAGCAACCTCGACATGGGTGGCATGATACATGGGGCTCGATAAAAGCATGCCTATTTTGTGAAAATGCTCTTGCAATTTGCGTAGCTATTGTTGATGCAATGAAGGCAGTACACAAGTGTGGGTTAAGACACACTGACTTGAATGCAAGCAACTACACTAGATTTCACACTAGATGGAAAATATGTGCGTGTGAGCATTATTGATTGGGGAAGGTGTCTCCACAGTACTGAGAGTAAGCCCGAGTAGGTTCAGGCGCTTGCTCCAAAGTCATGATTTCCGTGGTTTCCACTAGAGCTCTACATGAGAAATGGTGCATACCCTCTACCAAATGGCGCATGGTTAGACATGTTAGATTGCTATGCTGTTGGTTGGTTCCTTAGCAAAATAGCCAACTTTCTTGTGGGCTACAGGTCCACACGGCCAAGTAATCAATTATACCTAGAGCATGTAATCAAGCTATTGTGGGATTGTAAAACCCACTTGTGCTAGAATGAGCCTCGGGAAAGGATGACATTGGACTTGTTGCTAACCAAACTACATGCACACAATGTTTATGAAAATGTCGCAATGCGACCAATCAATGATATGCAAACTTATATATAGTTCATGCTCAGTTCATGATGGACGTGGCTGACGCCATCACACAACCTACGAGGAGAGACCAGACAAAGGCAATCGCTGTGGCTAGTCCTTTCCATAACCCCAAAGACTTGAAGTATGCACAAGTAAAGACTCTTGTCTTGAATGAGGATGTTATAGCTATATGGGATATGAGCTTAGCTACCATTGACCACAGATGATGGCCCATTATGCGTTGTCATAACCAAGCCATCAAAGAGAATGCAGCCATCATCTATGATTCACAAAGAAAGATTGCAGAGATATTCTCCTATGCTTTGCGAAGATTCTATACACAAAATTCATTCTTGGCTGTGAAGTGGACTTTTGCCTCAAGTGCTCAAGTACATGAGCAACCACAAATGACAAGTGCCAACCTGTGGTAGCAAAACCTCCTACACACATCAACAATCCAACATAAGGTGATTATATTAGTTAAATATCTTTTTGACTATTTGCTTCTTCTTTTTTGGAACAATTTGAGCCCAACATCAACTGACAAGTTTTTATGTGACCACACTAGACATGTAGTGTCGGCGGTGATGACTAACGAGCTCTTCATGACCAGCGAAGAGGATGTTGGAGAGGCACAACAGGGAGCACACTCTGAACAAGGTGTCACATTTCCTCCTGGGACTCTACAAGATGCATATAGAGCATCGGTGGGTGGTACAAGAGAATGAGTGACTACTAAGGGACAATCAACGGTTGCATGCACAACTATCTCAAATTAGACAGAGGCTTGATATTGACAATGCATATGGGGAGATGTGCCTGATAGCTACTTATTATTCCCAATAGACGTGTGATGCACAAGCTTCCTTACAACATATTGAACAAGGAGGCATAGTGTTTGCACCGGCTAATAGTTCGTTACCAACCACCACAGTGGCTTGCTCACCCACCATCGAGCATGTGCTTCATGGTCACTCATCTGCTCACCCACTCATCTTCACCATGCCTACTACCACGACTCCTTGATGCACTGTGATCCCAATTTTATATACAAGGTGATTGCGTTGGACTCGCATGGAGTAGAAATGCTGGCACTAGTGGACATCGTTCATTCCCATGATCGATTCCCCCCATATCTGCATGTCATTACCTTCAAAGACATGCTCACCTCTGGCCTCTTTATGGCTGTGCTATATGGGTTCCCCCTAGACATCGATGAAGGCCTCAGGATTTTCACAGCAAAGTATAGTTGACTTGTTGGGGGGGCCATAATCCGAGTCCTATCAATGTGCATGGTCTTTGGCCTCTCCATCGTCTCCTCCATTGGCTCCCTAAAAATATTTTATGCAACAAGGCTAGGCTGGTGGCAATACTAAGTTGTACAAATTTCCTCTTGCTCAAATGAGGCTCGTAACCACTCAGCAATGGCTGGATGTAATCTTTCGTCCTTTAAGGCTCTCAGCGATCTTTTGGCTCACTGGATGTAATGTTTCGGTCTCTAAGGCTCTCGACAATTGCTGAGTTTTTATTACATTTATGTAATCTCTTTTTGTTCAATTTGAGGCTCTCAGTATGCACTGTTGTTAACTTTTATATTTGAATGGTTATGGTCGCTAGATGTAATCTTTTGGCCTTTAAGACTCTCAATCAATTGCTGAGTTTTAATAAATGTAAGATCCTCTATTCAATTTTTGCTCAGTATAAGTTGTTAGTTTTTATATAACCTGTTACTAGATGTAGATGTTTATTGTAATCTATTTTACTCAATTTTCACTCGATGAATTGTAGTTGATTATCTGGATGGCACCAACGGGCCTCCAGTCACCATGATGGCTCGGAATACTTTTTGCTACAACAAGGACTAAAATACTAGTACAGTAGGATTACAATCTCCTTGGTTTAGGAGCAAAGTAGCGCTAAAATAGCTCCAATGACTCACCGTTGTGGTTGCATGGAGATACATCTAGAAACATACAATTAAACTTTCAAAAAATGCAATTGACAATATGGCCCTCCCCTCTAGGGGCAAGGGCCATATAGACATGCATTATACAATATCAAGGATGCCATTGGATAGATATGGCATGCCAATATGGCCCTTGCCCCTAGAGGAGACCCCTCAAGGGCCTTATCCTCAATTGCATTTTGCTCAGTTGAACAAAAAATTACATTTTCCTTGCTACATAAATATATAACTCCAAGAACTAGCATGGTGGATGTCATAGATATCCTTCTATTTGCCAGTGTGGTGGATATCATAGAACTCCTCTTGTAATTGTAAAAATAGCTCAAAAACAGGTAATGGAGCTATAACTCTAAGAACCAGCGCTATGGTCACTCCAAGACAATCTTGAATTCTGGGCGATGATAAACCGTCAAGCCTGCATTGAGGCTGTGTTTAGAATGATAGATTGCACCTCATCATTATGCCAAAAACCAGTGCAATGGTATCTCCAAGCCAACCTATGATCTACATGGGCGCACTACCGAATGGCAGGTGGCAAAACTATGGCAAAAGGCTACGTGATAACATGCGATCAAGCCAGAGATTGTGTTGCACAGTGGTGTCCAAAATGAACAAGATCCAAAAAAGTAGCAACTTGTGAATGTGGATTAGCCTTCTCTATGAGTTGGACCATAGTAGATATCTACACATGTACACAATCACTAAGATCAGTGTGGTTGTTGGTCACTAAATTGTTAAGAAGTACTATACATGTACAAAAATCATGAGAAATCTCATACATTGTTATTGACAAGTAATATAAACAATCTCTCCAGTGATTCTTTTGGATTGAATTGTGCTCTCCCTCCTACGCAATAGCTACTGTAAAGTTGTGTTAGTAACAAATGAAGAAAATGAATGTGATAATGAATGAATTATTTCAAAATAATGTCCTTTATCTCTCCACAAATGTCATGATGCATTTGGGATAGTATACAACATTCTCCTATTGAGATTACACTTACCAATATTCCATCTTCATAGACCTTAATCTCCAATACTTTGTTTTCATGGCCAAACAAGTTAAGGTCTTGGTCCATTGGAACTAATTTATCCGCAGTGAATTTATTGTGTTTGTAGTAAAAAAATAAAATAAAATTATGCCTTGCAATCATATACTTAATGGTAGCAGTACTTGGCACCACCAAAATGATGTTTGTGCTAGGTCTAGGTCAAGATTGGTCAATGTGTCACCACACTCCCCTTCTGATGCACTCACAAGCACTAAGACCATCTAGGTGATTAGGAACTTAGTTCCAAGTGCTAGGTCTAAGTGTGTCCATAAAGAGCAATAAAGTTATAAAATGTGGAAGTCCTACCTCTCTGCTCACTTTAAGGCAAGTCCTCAGTGAAAATAGGCAATCAATCCTCTTCACGTCCTCAACATAGTACACTGAGCACATCACCTCTTGCATAAGCACCCATTGGGGCCCATGGCTTAACCAAGTGATGTTAAAGAAACCACAAACTCACATCTGCATTAATCCCAAGGTTCCTTGATCAAGAAAAGGCTAGAATTGTTACACAAAGTCAATACACCACTCAGAATTAGCAACCAAAATCGAACAAGCCCCGACTTATGGCTAAGTTGGCAGAGTCTTGAAAACTTAGAACAACAAGTGGTTCTACATCAATAGCTCCAAAAGACACATTCAATTGCAAGGTGGAGGTGAAGACATCAATATGGGTTCGGATGAGTAAGCATTGCTTTTTTGAATGAAAGGAAAGCTTCTCACCTTTAGATCAATTCAAGATTAAGGGTATGCAATCAAACATGTTCAAGGCAGGCACCTCAAAGGAAAACTTCCCTCTAGGTTGGCTACCATAATAAGAGAGGGTGGGCATAGTTTTAAATGTCGCAAAGCTGGAATTGTCTACTATAAATGGTTGATGGATCAATAGATACAATTCCTCCTAGAGGGGATATTTCAAAGAGGAAAAAACAAGAAGTATCACATGCTGCTAGGCGTATTATCAAAGGTGAAAGGTGGACTTCAATAACTTTCTGAATGTCAAAGGCTCGTAGGAAATGCAAAATTGGCATCGAAGATTGCTTCCAAATTATTCAAGGCTCTTGTCAATGAGAAGACTCTTCATAATCTTCCAAATTATTCAAGGCTCTTGTCAATGAGAGGACTCTTCACGAGAAAACAAGATAGTGTCACATGAACAAAAAACTTTGATTTTGACCTCAAGAGAAGAATTTTGGACGTCACAAAAGCTTGCATTTTTTGCATATTAGTATGAGCTTTTAGGCTTTTGAAATTTTCAAACCAATATTTTATGTGGATCTCCAAAACTTTGCACTCTTTTTGCTAATTCAATCTCCAATTTAATGAGGTTAGAGGCTTTTGAATTTATCCAGAAAACAAATCGTGGATGATCTTCGACAAAATTGTGAAGGACATTTAAAAGGAATGCAACCATTTCATAGGAACTTGCACCATCTCTTGAGAGCTCCATCAACAGCACCCCAGCCCAAAAAGCAAGCGTCGAGTAAGAAATCATGTCGTAAACTATCACAGACCAGTGCTATTTGGGTACACAATTGGCTTTGGTGAAGCGGGGGACTCACGAGGGACTTGCGCTCAGCGAACTTGTAATTAGTTAGCCAGAGGACGTACATTATTGGCACAAGCATGTGTGCGCAGATAGATAGCAGGAATACCGATAAGCCCACAACAAAAAACGCCTCCTTGCGACTGCTCAGGACATCCCTACATGGAATGCGGAAACGACGACTTCAAATCAGTCCCAGAATATCGAAAAACAGACTAGGAGACGAGATCTGGGCTCTTTATGCATCGGTTTTCAGGTTTACCTGTTCACAGCATCATAGATTCGAGCGCCCACAATTGCCAATGTGAGCACAACGAACACGAGATGCACTTTGACATGCCTCAGCTCGAAGAGTTTCTTCACAAAGGATGACCACTTTTGGTGCTTAAAAGTACCAGCTGTTGCACGACGGTCGACGGTGCTGGTAGGAATGAAAGGGAGCAACCTCCTCAAGAAAGATGTGTAGAGGATCATATCGGCATCCATCATCACAATGTATTCCGCATCGAAGTACTTCAGCCCATAGTTCAAGTTACCGCACTTAAAATGATGAGGGACGCCTGGTATCCGCAACAGTCGCGCCCAGGATAAACGTTAAAGACAAAACTTTCGACCGAAGGCAATACAATGTGAAGATAGTGGGAGAGAGCGAAGGAGTCTCACTTGCGACTGTCTCACATACACAATGGGGGAATACACAGACAGGTGGAGGCTAAAAAGAGTTTTCCTTTTCTTAGTTGTGAAAGCCAAAAGAACTCTAGTACAAAGAAATAGAAGAACCCAATATGTGGGTCTCAAACCAAACTCAACTAACTAAGGTGGCATACTAACTAAGCCACGAACTAGAGTAGATAAGGATAGCTATCATCCAGCTATTATTCGTGGGTGGTGTACCAACCGCATCTACAGCTAACAAGTCGGTGACATAAATGCACGACGGTCACCCTGGCATATCGCGAGTGGAGCTCGATATCTCAACACTCCCCCTCGAGCTCAATCCCAATTCTTGCACACCAAGCAGGTCTCTGAACTTGCACAGCTTCTCTGCGCCCAATGCCTTCGTGAATATGTCAGCTACCTGACCCTCTGTGCTGACATAAACTAGATCAATAAGACCTAGTAAAACCTTCTCCCACTCATAGTAATAATGCACCTCAATGTGCTTTGTTCTAGAATGATAGACTGGGTTATTTGCTAAGTGTATACTGCTCATGTTATCACAATAAATGACAACTGGCCCATCTATAGACTGATGCATCTCATAAAGTAGCTTATGCAACCAAGCTACCTCACATGCAGCCATTGCTGCACCCCTGTACTCAGCCTCTGTGCTTGACAAGGCAACTGTAGGCTGTTTCTTGCTGCTCCAAGTGACTGCAGCACTCCCAAAAGAGAACACATATCCACTCGTAGATCGTCTATCAGAAGTACTACCAGCCCAATCAGCATCAGTGTATCCATGCAACTGTATCTGAACCCCAGCCTCATAAAATAGTCCATACTACAATGTGGACTTCACATACTTGAGTATGCGTCTAGCCGCACCCAAATGTGGTTTCCTTGGAGCCTGCATAAACTGACTTACCAATCCAACAGCATAGCTTAGATCTGGCCTGGTAATAGTCATATAAATCAAACTTCCTACTATGCGTCTGTACATAGTAGGGTCTTCCAAAAGCTCACCTGCATCTGTGCTCAGCTTCACATTCTACTCCAAAGGAACTGAAATAGGCTTACAGCCTATAATCCCATATTTGGATAGCATGTCCAATCCATACTGCCTCTGCAAGAGCTGTATCCCACTTGGTGATCTAATCACCTCAATGCCCAAGAAATAATGTAGCTCTCCCAAATCCTTCATCTTAAACTTCTGCTTCAATAGCATTTTCACATGAAGGATGTCCTCATCACTATCACCTGTGATGATCAAATCATCAACATAAATGACAAGCAGCATAATACCTTTCTCTGTTTTTCTCACATAGAGTGAGAAATCTGCCTTGGAAATCTGAAAGCCAATAGTGACAAGATATTGTCCTATCTTGTCAGACCATGCTCTAGGTGCTTGCTTCAAGCCATACAAGGCTTTCTTCAACCTACAAACAAACTCAGGATGAATAGCATGATTATAACCTGGTGGCTGCTCCATAGATGGAGAGGTACTCTCCCCCTCCATCTGACCTTAGGCATTTTATTTGCAGGCCTGTTTCTTTTTCAACCATAGCTTTAAAAGCTTTGAAGTGCCCAAACACTTCACTTTTCTTTTTCATAAAATACACCCAAACTTTTCTGCTGAAGTCATCAATAAAAGTGACAAAATAGTGACAACCTCCAATAGATGCAGTTTTAGTAGTCCACACATCAGAGTGGATTAATTCCAATGGCTTTTTACTCTCTTGAACATGCCTAGGAAATGGTTTCCTTGCCTGTTTTCCAAATTGACAGGGTTCGCAAACCTTATGCATTTCTGCAACCTTGAATTTAGGCAATCCTGCAACAATATTTTGGGCTTGCATTGATTTAAGTCACTGTATATTAACATGACCAATGCGTTTATGCCAGATATCAATATCTGCAACTACACCGGTCCCATGTGCAAACATTGCTGCACTCAATTCAGGCATGTCCGCATCCAACGTAAACATCCTCCCTTTCTTCTTTCCTTTTGCTATCAAGCAACCTTTATTTTTCATATCCTCAACAAAGCATCCATGAGGATTAAATCTGACCTGCAAGCCCTACTCAACCATTTGACCACAGAAACCAGGTTCTTGTGTGATGTTCGAGATATGAAATACATCAGACACATATTTTTCTTTTCCCATCCTTCATAGACAAAGGAATTTTACCAATCTGCACAATAGCATGTATAGTATCATCATCAGTCTCCACAAATCCTGGTTTTTTCATTTTCCTTGCATCCTGCATCCACTCTGCATGACTTGTCATGTGGTTTGACACACCTGAGTCAACATACCACACATCATTTCGTTCTTCTGCACTTGTCATAGAATTGGTCATGTGCTGCACCATAAATACATGCTCATTTCTGTCATCACCCTGTCTACTGGAAGATGCATAATTGTCTTGCCGCAATTTTCCATTCATAACATAATTGCCTTGCTGTCATTCTGCTTTTTGTAGCAGTCCTTAGCCATATGACCCATTTTACCATAGTAGTAGCATTCAACATTGTTGTTTGCATTTTGGCCTCTCTGCCATCCACCACGGCCTCTTTGGCTCCCCTTGCCTCGAGAGTTACCACGTCCTCCTCCATAGGATTGGTTTTCTTGAGTTTGCTGCATATTCTGATTTCTACCACGGCCTGCAGATCGATCTCCTCTACCTCTGCCTCTGCCTCTGCCTCTGCCTCTGCCAGCATTTGAGTAGAAGACAGTTTCTTTTGAAGTTCCTCCTGAAGAAGATGCACCCCCATTTCTCTGCTCTTCAGAAATTAGAAGAGTAAACAACTCTTCAAAATCAGGAAATTTTTCACGGACGGCAATGGATGTTCGGAATTGTGCATAATCCTTTCTTAGACCATTCAAGGTCACAGAAACTAGATCATCATCTTCCACTGGCGACCCAATGGAAGCAAGTGCATTTGCAATTTTCTTCACCTTCATGTGGTAGTCATTGATGCTCAAATTTTCTCTCTGCACATTGTGCAACTCCTGTTTGAGCTGCATTTTCCTGCCTTGCGTATTTGTGCTATACATTTTTGCCAAAGTATCCCATGCCTCCTTTGGCGTACTTGCATCCTCAATGTGCACAATCATAGAATCCGAAATACTGATAGACAGCCAGTACATAATTTTTTTGGCTCTCTCATGCCATCCTTTAAATGCATGCATTTCCTGTTGATTGGGAACATTAGGAAGAACTGGTTCTTCTTCATTTCCTGTAATGAACTCCCAATAGCATTTTCCCATAAGGAAATTCGTCATTCTAAACTTCCATACCTGGAAGTTGTTCTTGTCAAGCTTTTCAATGACAATCTGTGAAAGAGAATCAGAGGCCATTACAGAACACTGCAAAATATTCTGTCCCTGTAAAAACACACAGCTTTTGCCTCACACGGGCAGATTTGCAAAACTGACGAAAGTAGTATTTGACCACACAGTCACTTCCTAGTGACGATTTTGCATCAACAGGCAACAAGCATGATTCTGCAACTCCCAATATCTCTGCACACAGGCATACGATGCAATTTCTGCGGTAACTTTTCACCGACCAGCAGAGCAGTGGTCGCACAGCAAAAACAGGGCCTTTTTCTGAGTGCCTGCGAAGAACTTCCGCCTTCAAAACGGGCCCTGAAATGGCCTCGAATCAGAAAAATAAAGTCACCCAAGGCTTTGCCTTGTCCCGTAGCATATATTGCCCTCTCGCCACATCACGAAGGGCGTCTCAATCTGAGACAGTGCACTCTTGCACTTCTGGCTGTGCTACCTGCAGAGATTTGCTCCCAAACTCGAAAAAGGAAAGCAACACTGGTCCTCTTACCAGGACACCGCGAACTTGGTTTGCTTTCTTGAGCTCCTTACCACGAATAAGGCTCTGATACCATGTGAAGATAGTGAAAGAGAGGGAAGGAGTCTCACTTGCGGCTTTCTCACATACACAATGGGGGAATACACACACACGTGGAGGCTGAAAATAGTTTTCCTCTTCTTAGTTGTGAAAGTCAAAAGAACTCTAGTACAAAGAAATAGAAGAACCCTATATGTGGGTCTCAAACCAAACTCAACTAACTAAGGTGGCATACTAACTAAGCCACGAACTAGAGTAGATAAGGATAGCTGTCATCCAGCTATTATTCGTGGGCGATGTACCAACCGCATCTGCAGCTAATAAGTCGGTGACATAAATGCACGACGGTCACCCTGGCATATCGCGAGTGGAGCTTGATATCTCAACATACAATTCATATCATTCTGCATTAGCGACCTTGGTCCAATCCAGCTAAGCGCAGCTTGACGAACCTTTGATCGCCGCAGGTGCAGAAGCTGCTGCCGCCCGCTCTCGGCCTGCAAAGCATGGCAAAATGATTTGAGGTCATCGTCCCCTCCGTCGTCTAACACTAGAACTTTGAAGCGATCTGGGGGATAGTCCAAGGCCAAAGCAGCAAGGATACTTTCATGGGGCATTTCAGTGGGCTTCTTGCAGCACGGGAGTAAAATGTGCACAGAGGGTTAGTCGAAGGAGGAGTCTGTTTGGTCAGGCAGAATAAGGTGGGGGCGACTGGGAGGCGGCAAAAGATAATCCACGGCAGAGATAAAGTTGCCAAAGGCGTAGACGCACTCGCAAGCGAGAATGAGGGCCAGCCATGGAGCAGCCAGAACCGCGCGGAACTCTTTGGAGTACAGGCGGAGTTTGAAGACCAAGTAGTTGAGGTTGGCAGCGAGGAAGGCGAGGACGAGGCCACTGACGAAGGCATGGAGAACGAGTTTTCGACGGAAGGGGGAACTAGGCTTGGGCGGACGCTGAAGGGAGTCGAAGGTGAATGGTGGAGAAGGAAGCAGAAGGGGCAATGCATCGAAGTCTTGAGGGTGGGGCTGAAGAGGGTGTGAGGGGACATCATGGGGGTGAGCGAGGTGCTGCAGCTCAGTAAGTTGCATGGCGGAAGCTGTAGACATAATGTACAAGCGGGGAAGCGCACCAGCTCGCAAGGCAAACAGCTATCGAAGGGAAGCAATTAGGAGCTGCTCTAGCTTGCAAGCGTGCAAATGGATCAACCAACTTGAAATGCAAACAGCTGTTTATTAAGACAAGCAATTAGGAACTGCAAGGGTGCAAATGAATCAACCAGCTCGCAAGGCAAACAAATTAAACAGCTCGCGAGGCAAATCAAACAGCTGCTCAAGCAATTAGGAGCTGGTGCTTAATCACTGAAGGCTCTGAATGAATCAACCAGCTCGCAAGGGAAACAGCTGATGATCATGAAGGCAAGCAATTAGGAAGTGGTGCTAAATCACTGAAGGGCAAAAGCTGCAACAAGAGCACGTTCTTGAGCAACGCAGCAAGCTTGTTTTGCGTGCATGCGAGTTCTCCTTCTGTGGATCTCTTTCTAGTTACGGTGAATCAACAGCGCGCTTCCATCTAGGTAGCTTGTTGAAACTGCATACTCTGTGCAAACTTTGGCAAGACGGTCGACCGTCGTCTCCGATGTGCCATCTAGGAAGCTTGTTGAAACTGCAATAAAATTTGCCAACTTTGGCATGGCGGTCGACCGTCGACTGTGCCTAGCTTGTAAATTAAACACAGATTTGTAGAACGAGCAGCAGCTGCTGAAGCTAACAAGGTGCAAAAGAATCTACCAGCTCGGAAGGCAAAAATCTGTTGAAGGCAAGCAATTACCTGGAATTGGCACTAAAATTCACTGAAGGAACATTAGGTCTTCACCAGCACGAGTAACTGAGCAAGGTTTCGCATGCAAGCGAACAATCTAACTCGTGCATATATAACAAGTTGAATAATATTCATCTGGCCTGCCCCAAAGATAAGGAAATTTTGTCAGGAAGGAGAAGAGAAGTTTTCCGTGGAACAATGAAATTTTGTCTCGGTGTGTTCATGAAACGGTTGGAGGAGAAGAAGGATGAACTACATTACACTTGAATTGGGATTATGAAAGCTGTATCCAATACAAATATGAGCGACCGAGAGTATGAGAGTCAATACTTATGAGCTGTTTAATCAACAATGATATTTCGTTGTGAATTCACTCTACCCTGAGCCACCAATTGCAAGTGCACTTAGCTGAAAATATAAGTAACAAATGGTTAAGCAAAGGCAGATTCTCGTGTGCTCTGGGAGCTTCTGTAGTGATTTACATACCAGCAAGATTGGCCAGGCTTTACCTCTCTTCTTGCAAAGAAAAAATGCAAAAATAGATACTCAATCCATATTATTTCCAACACGACGAACCCCTATAACAATTAGAAATCCTTCTTGCTAAGGTTTCTAGTCTTTGTAATAGGGAGTATCGCCTTGTTACCATCCCGGAGGAACGCATAAACATTTTGCACAGCACTTATTGCAAAAGAACATCACAACTGAATAAACAAGCGGACGGGCACTCTGTTTAGGAACTCCTATGGACATGAGAAATAGCACATCGCAACTCGCACCCACGTAATTGATGTAGGCTTCCTTCAGATCGCAACTCTAACCCACATGAATACATTGACGCAGGCTTCCTTGACTATGCACCCGTAAATTGTAGGGCTTCGAGAAAAAAAGTTAGCATCACTTTTTTGACAAAAACCACTGCAAAACTTAACTGGTTCTCACAATACCCACCTCCCTCATAGACGTCGACGTTTCGCTTTCGTAGAGTTGTATTTCAATATAGTTTTGACGCCTGCAATCACAAATATGATGCTGAGATAGCCTAAGGAACCGCTAGTAGCCACGGCACAAAGGTGTTTGCCTTGGAACATGATTTACAACTTCCAACGTCATTTGGGAAAAATCCTCTACCTTTTCTTCAATCCACGACATTTTCGACTCCTCATACTCTTCTAGCGGAGTGGAAGATTTCTCTTGTTTCTCCTTAGAAGCAGCATCTTCTTTTGACTCCTGCCGAGCTCTAGCTACAAGAGCATGCGAATTTTTGAGCTGCTAGATGATCGAAAGAGGAAATTCAAATCGAGGAGGATGAAGACGAGCATTCTTTTGACTCTTGCCGAGCTCTAGCTACAAGAGCATGCGAATTTTTGAGCTGCTAGATGATCGAAAAGGGAAATTCAAATCGAGGAGGATGAAGACGAGCAGCAATGAAGGGATGAGGCAATCGAAAAGAGAATGGGAGAGAGAAGAGTTCAAGTGGAGGTAAATGGATCCCGGATCCATCTTGGGCGATACACTATCATTCGTAGCTACGCAATCCGGTATCCAGGATGAGTTTCCTTGTGTCCAGACTGAACGGTTGTTTCCTCGGCCATCTCTGGATTGCATCATGAACTCCTGCTGTTCCAGCTCGCCTACTCCGTCGAGCTCATGATTGGGCCTACACACAAGCAGTGGAAATTTCACGTCAATGGCGCGATGGTGCCACTAATAGAGAAGGAATGCCACAGAGAGAGCCAGAGACAGTGTCCAGATACTGACACAGGTGCGGTGAATGAGAGGGTTACTCTTGCATCTGGAGCTTGGTGAACGAGCTTTCCCTTGGAGAGAGAAGATCGGCAAGAGCGAATTCAATCTCTGATCCGTTGGTCACGTCCCAGTCGGGAACACGGAGAGTCATACTCTGCGTAGAGGAGAGGACGTTCCACCATAACACAGAGTTTTGTGCAGACGCGAATGTGAGCAGGTGTGAACTTCGGAACACTCTCGAGGGCAAATGGATGCTGCTACTCAGAGACCGCTGGCAGTGCTACGAGTGAGGAAGGCAAAGGGGAGAGGAAATCATTAGTGTGGAGATTGTTCGATGAATAGCAGGCGGAGACGATGAATGAGGAAGAGGGCTAATCATCAAAGAGGCTGAGCAGAAGGCAGACGGAGAAGAAGATGGGAAGTAAGAGTGGAGCTGATAGAAGAAGCGCGACGGAAGCTTGGGGGAAACTGGTGGACAGGAGACGGTGGCACTGTGCAGAGAGGAGTTAAAATTAGAAGTGTCAATGAACAGATCCACTCATATATCAGACTTTAAAGTATGCATTAGCCACGTCCCTAATTTCTCCTTTGCCAAGACCAATAAGTGAGCAGAAAGATCTATTTATCGTTGCTAAGGCTACCCTGACGAACAGACCAATAAGTGAGCAGAGGGCCATATTGGACCTAAGATCTTTACTAGCTAACGAGTAGGGTTTTATTTATAACTTTAAGAAATTTTCAAATTGTATCTCCATTCTCTCTCTCTCTCTCTCTCTCTCTCTCACACACACACACATACAAATCTCAACATTTGTAAGCTTTTTATTAAATTTTCTAATCAAATCCAAATGAATCCCTAGGAGTGCCTTTATTAATAATATGATCTAAATTAATTGAATTAAATTGACAGACTATAATCAATCACATCACATTAATTATTATAGATTGATTTTTCATTTGAAGGTATAAATAAAATATATATTATTTATTTCACACACACACACACACACACACATGAAGAATTTTTATTTGAACATTAAAATGACGTTAATTAAAGTCAAGTCCTAAAATTGAAGAAATGCAATTTTGGAGAAGCTTGTTTTTAAAGAAGAGGTGTGTGTATGATGATAATGTTTGTATGTTTGCTTAGGAGTGTGGGGGTTTTTTTGTGCATTGTGGATGATTGCATGTGTGTTTATGTGTAGGGCAATGCAAGTGGATGTATGCATCTATATGTCCATGTGCAATTCAATATGATTGTGTACTCATGTACATGTGTGCTTGTGTCTTTATAAGTGTCTTGATATGTTCATGTGATGTATGTGCACCTTTGAATGCACATGGCTAGAATATCTACACCCATGCACATAAGTGTGTCAATTCCATCGATCTTGCACCATGTCTCTATCTGTATAAACATACATATATACACATGTACATACATACATGTACGTATGTACATTTGTATGTACGTAAAAATGTACGTACGTGTGTGTGTGTGCACGCGCACGTGTGCAGGTATGGCTAGAGGCTTGAAGGTGGTAGCTTGTTGCACAAAGGCCACATGTGTCATTTCATGGCAATAACTCTCCGCATGCCCACTCCACACACATGGTTGTCAAGCTTGTGTCTTAGCCTCTCTTGTTACATGTGGAGTCATTTAAGCCTATCTTCTAGAGCCCTCACAATGTGCCACATATTTGAAAATAAAGCGCAAACCCACCCTATTGCCTTGTTACCCACATGTGTGTGTGTGTGTGTGTGTGTGTGTGTGTTTGTGTGCGCGTATGTTTACTCTCTCTCCCTCTCTCTCTCTCTCTCTCTCTTTCTCTCTCTCTCTAAACATGAAATGTATAAATATAAATAAATATCATATATATAATATTCTCTCTCTCTCTCTCTCTCTCTCTCTCTCTCTCTCTCTCTCTCTCTCTCTCTCTTGCCTCCAAAAAGCGATAAAAATTAAATGAAAAGCATTTAAAAAAGGATTAATTTAAAAGGCAATTTATATATGTGTATATATATATATATTAAACATGAAATGTAAATATTGTATATATAATATAAAGTCTCTCTCTCTCTCTCTCTCGCCTTCAAAAAGAAATAAAAATAAAATGAAAAGCATTTGACAAAGGATTATTAAAAGGTTTTAAAATGTTATGTGTGTGTGTGTGTGTGTGAATATATAAACTAAGCACAAAATTTTGAAAAAAAATATTTCATTTAAACCGCTCACTGCCATGCCATCCCACGTCAGCAACTTGCCCCGTGGCTGTCTGACAGACAATGTGCATCCATGTGGACCGACACGTGCCTACCTCGCAACCCTCATCCAGACTATGCTTCCCCTTCTACTATCGATAAAACAGCAAAAGAGGTCAATCACTGTGCTCTGTCTGTTGCGTTGCCAACCATGCTCTTCTATGTTGCCATCCACTCTACCAGTGTGTAGCCAATCCTTCAGCTCGACTATTCCAATCTGCGTGATTGTTCTTTGCTATGCACACCCTCCACTCCACTCCATCACTCGTTAGCCGTGAAGACCAGTCACCGTGACACCAATCTATTCTCACATCTCTGGTCAGTCCCATTGCCAAAGTTCCCAACTCAGATCTGCTTGCTGTCTACAGTCATGACTTGCCGCCTCTGAGTCCTCACTCGTGTTAGTAGATGGCTTCTCTCTTCTGCCTAGCTCCTACATAGTGATGCCCAAGTGCCTCTGCTATGGCGTGTCAAGATGGAAAGGGCACCATAACAACACGTGGCAAATCTCCTAGCTCTCCCTCCACTCCACCTCTTATTGCCAAAGATATTTCTGTCCAACCATAGAAGGACACAATACAAAAGAGAGGCTTAGAGTCCCACAAATACATGGTCCTCTGACCTTACCAAAATGTTGCACTACTATCTTGTTGTCACCTCCAGATCCCTAATACTGCATGCTCCACTGAGCTTATGTAGACTCTTTGTCAGTGATCCCTTCCACCTTACTATCCGGGTAGCCAGCCTAGGTGGCAGCACCTTGAGCTAAGACTACAGCCCTTGTACGTCTCCTTTAGCTCCTATGTATAGGCCCAAGGATGGACCTATTGCTGTTGCTCCTTGCTATTACATTGCCGCTCCTTCCTATTCCTGGATTGCTGCTCCAAGTGATGCCTTATGAGCCCTAGAAGGGGCCCTTTTATAAGGGCCAAAACCAACCGACCCAGTAGGGGGAAATGGGCCGACCCAGTAGCCCCCTATTGGCTGACTTGCCTACTGGGCTGAGCTAGTAGGGCTCTATTTAAGGCCCCACAGCCATCCCTTTTATTGCTGCTCCCAGCCACCTGGGTGCCTAGCATATCTGCCTTATCCCAAGGCCTATTGTAGGCCTGCCACCTGCCCTATCCTAGGGCCTATTGCAGGCCTTCCTACTCTTGGATTGCTGCTCCAAGTGATGCCTTATGAGCCCCAGAAGGGGCCCTTTTATAAGGCCCCAAAACCAACCGATCTAGTAGGGGGAAATGGGCCAACCCAGCAGCCCCCCCTATTGGCTGACCTGCCTACTGGGCCGACCCAGTAGGGCTCTATCTAAGGCCCCATGGCCAGCCCTTTTACTACTGCTCCTGGCCACCTGGGTGCCTAGCATATCTGTCCTATCCCAGGGCCTACTGCAGGCCTACCATCTGCCCATAACCCTCGCCTATCTGCTCCATCTTCCCTGCCATTTGTCCAGGGCCTTTCTTGCCCCAAACCGTGGTCCAATGCAAGCCCTGAGGGTTTGACAGACACCTATAGATCTGCACCACAATGACAGCTTCAACTCCATGGCTTCCCAAGAAGTAGAGTAGCAGCACTCAATAGCTTCATTGACCTCGCTAGATCTAAGCCTAGCCCTTCTACACAGCATATGGCACCTAGCTAAACAACAGCAGTCGCTATTCTCTGTGCCTCTATCAAAGCCACTCTCATCTCCAAGCAGCCTGCTACCAAGCTTCAGATGGCAATAGCCAAGGCGGCTACCTTTTATAGGCTCCCTTGGGCCTTAGAAATGACCGACCAAGGCAGGCAACCCCCTGGCCAAATCTATCCCAACCAAGCTGATCAGGCTGCATCTACTCCAATCACCGACTACCACGTTGCTGATGTGGCTATTGTGCACTAATGTGGTGCTATCTGTATGATTGTGTGTTGCTACCTGAAAGTTCTCTGTCGGAAGATCTGATCTGGTACAATGGACTGGGGAGGTCGCCTCTTTATCGCTATGAGGGCAGTTGTTAGATCAACATAGTCAGTGGAACTGACCAGTCAACCTAGTCGGTGAAGCCGACCAATCAACCTAGTCGATGGAACCGAGTAGTCATCCATGGAATATTCCCTATATTGTCGCTTGCAAGTCAGGATCCCCATCCAGTGTCCCGAGCTCACACATGGCTTCTCCTCATATAAGGGCCTTACAACTTGAGCACCTTGGACCACTAGTGGTTACCCCTAGGAGGGTGGGGCATTGAGCATATCTAACAATGTAGTGATTGCATCTTTTGGGGAAAATATTACAAGACTGAATCTTGGCAATTGGTAATTATGGGTGTTAGCATTTGTGTACTTTACACAAAGGAGATTGTTGATACCTTAATACTATCTAGTATCATGGCATCTAGAGGGGGAGTTGAGGTTGTGAAAAAGCATGGAATCTTCCAAGAGGAAGAATCTATCATGAATGTAAATCATAGCCATGCATTCTCATTTTCCAATCTGGTGTTTTGCATTAGCAATTGTATATATACAAAGAGATTTGTTATTATGCTTTTGTAATTTGATCTTTTTCCCATTTTAGTCAATCACAACTTGCAAGTTGTTTTGAATTTGCCTATGAATTGAGCATAAATTTTCAATTAATTGTAATTGGATGAATTGAACATGTAATTTGTAAATAAGTATTTAGCATCAATGAGACATTATTACAAAGTCGTACTTATGTAGCATGCGCTTATCTTTATTCTTTGATCATTATAGGAATTAGTAACTATTTAGTGTATAAGAGTATCTATAATTATTTTTATAATGACTTCAATTTTCTTGAAAAATTGTTGTGGATATAGTGTATAAGGCTTTCGGACTAGTAGTATGGTCTAAGTTTGTGATGGCAAGGAATCCAATCATTCAATCTTTATAGTAGGTTTAGGGCCCAAGTTTTCCTTGCTATCCTCTATGATTATACATAGATGTATTTTTTTCTTTATTTGATTTGATTATGCATTTTGTAAGCTTGATTTAAACGAGTTTGTATCTAACTTCGAAATTTCAGTAATTTGTTAATGACTTAGTGTATTTAAGTAGTTAGGTTATGAAAATTTGACTTGGTGTAATTTTAAATATAAGTACTTTGTTTATTGGTTTGAAAGATAAAATTAATAGCATAGGACTATTCATTATCAAATAGTAACACAAATAAACTTCATACATTCATGAAATATTACAATATGACACAATTAATCATTGAACCAACTATCACACATGTATCCACTATTGACCACATTTGGACAAACAACCCACAACATCACAAATTATTTGGAACAAATTATATTTATTGGTGTGACCACTCCCTTCTTTACACAAATTTCATTATCCCTTGAGGGCAGGCCATTTTGAATGAAATTCAGCTTGTTTCTAAGAATGTTTCCAAAAAACATACTCTGTGAGCGTGATGCGAATTATGGCCGACATTAAACAAGGGAATGCAACCCTTTCATGGGAACTGGCACCGTCTCTTGTGATCAGCTCCTGAAAACAGCACCCCAGCCCAAAAAGCAAGCGTCGAGTAAGATATCATCTCGTAAACTATCACAGACCAGTGCCATTTGGTTACACTATCGGCTGCGGTGAAGCGGGGGACTCCCTCTGCATCATACCGCAGAAGGGACTTGCGTTCAGCGAACTTGTAGTTAGTTGGCCATAAGATGTACATCACCGGCACAAGCATGTGTGCGCAGACAGAGAGCAGGAATACCGCTAAGCCCACCACGAAATACGTCTCGCAGTCGCTCAGGCCATGCCTACATAGAACACAGAAACCACGACTTCAAATCAGCCCAGATCGAAAAAAAGACTCCAGATCTGGCCTCTTTCTGCATCGGTTCTCAGGTTTACCTGGTCACAGCGTTATAGATTCGAGCGCCCACTATCGCCAATGTGAGCACAACGAACACGAGATGCACTTTGACATGCCTCAGCTCGAAGAGTTTCTTCACAAAGGCTGACCGCTCCTTGTGCTTAGAAGTACCAGCTCCCGCATTACGGTCGACAGTGCTGGTAGGCACGAAACTGAATGTGTTGCTGTAGTTCAAGGCAGATTGCAGCAACATTTCGAAGAAGAAGGGAGTCATCCACCAGAACTGCGATTCATCCCGGTTACGACTTTGAATGGATTGAGGCACGTCCCACCACAGGACATGCCATTGGATCCGCCAAATGACCAACGCCAGAGCGAGGTATGCGATCATAGTTCGATGTTCGTCGGTATCTCCAATAATGAAGTGGAGCCGAAAGGCAAGAGCGCTCAGAAGGATAACCACAGAAGTGATGTTGACTATGGATAAATAGTAGTAGCCCGTGTGCCAAAAGTAGTTGGCCTTAAGCAAAAGATTGAGCTTGCTGCTCGGGCCAAGCATGCTCTTCCATGTCGCTGCAAATTGCTGGATCGCCCCTTGACCCCATCGTTTCCGCTGCTTCAAGAACCCTTCGAATGTCCATGGCGTCAAACCAATCTGAAGCTTTTTGTATACGTACGCAGACCTATACCCCCGATTAAAAAGCATGTAAGCCGTCATGGTGTCCTCAGTAATGGATTGCGATTGGAATCCGCCGATCTCATCCAGATGTTTGCGCCTGAATATTGCTCCTGTGCCGACGCAAGTTGCACAGCCAAAGGTATCCCTGTGGATCAGAACCCTGTCGTAGCCGAAGGCGCACGCGTCGTTGAGAGGATCTCCAATAGGCAAATTGTAGAAAGCTTGCGGAATTTGAACGAACGCCACGTTGGGAGAGTTAACGATGTGAGGGAGCAGCCTCCTCAAGAAAGACGGGTGCAGGATCATATCGGCGTCCATCATCACAACGTATTCAGCGTCGGAGTGCTTCAGCCCATAGTTCAAATTTCCGCACTTGAAGTGATGAGGGACGCCTGGTATCTGCAGCACTCGTGCGCAGGAATATGAACGTTTCAAACAAAATATCAATCGAAATCATTACAATTCGTATGTTTGCATGAGAGACCATGGTCCAATCTAGCTAGGCGAAGCTTGACAAACCTTTGACCGCCGCAGGTACACAAGCTGCGTGCGCCCGCTCTCGGACTGCAAAGCATGGCAGAATGATTTGAGATCATCGTCGGCTCCGTCGTCTAGCACGAGAACTTTGAAGTGATCCGGAGGATAGTCCAAGGCCAAAGCAGCAAGGATACTTTCCTGGGGCACTTCGGTAGGTTCCTTACAACACGGGAGTAAAATGTGCACACGGGGGTAGTCGAAGGCGGAGTCTGTTTGGTCCGGCAAAATTAGGTCGGGGCGACTGGAAGGCGGCAAAAGATTATCCACGGCAGAGATAAAGCTGCCACACGCGTAGACGCACTCGCAAGCGAGAATGAGGGCCAGCCATGGAGCAGCCAGGACCGCGCGGAACTCTTTGGAGTACAGGCGGAGTTTGAAGACCCAGTAGTTGAGGTTGGCAGCGAGGGAGGCGAGGACGAGGCCACTGACGAAGGCATGGAGAACGAGTTTTCGACGGAAGGGGGAACTAGGCTTGGGCGGACGCTGAAGGGAGTCGAAGGTGAATGGTGGAGAAGGAAGCAGAAGGGGCAATGCATCGAAGTCTTGAGGGTGGGGCTGAAGATGGTGTGATGGGACATCATGGGGGTGAGCGAGGTGCTGCAGCTCAGTAAGTTGCATGGCGGAAGCTGTAGACATAATGTACAAGCGAGGAAGCGCACCAGCTCGCAAGGCAAACAGCTATCGAAGGGAAGCAATTAGGAGCTGCTCTAGCTTGCAAGCGTGCAAATGGATCAACCAGCTTGCAATGCAAACAGCTATTTATTAAGACAAGCAATTAGGAATTGCAAGGGTGCAAATGAATCAACCAGCTCGCAAGGCAAACAAATCAAACAGCTCGCGAGGCAAATCAAACAGCTGCTCAAGCAATTAGGAGCTGGTGCTTAATCACTGAAGGCTCCGAATGAATCGACCAGCTCGCACGGGAAACGGCTGTTGATCATGAAGGCAAGCAATTAGGAAGTGGTGCTAAATCACTGAAGGGCAAAAGCTGCAACAAGAGCACGTTCTTGAGCAACGCAGCAAGCTTGTTTTGCGCGCATGCGAGTTCTCCTTCTGTGGATCTCTTTCTAGTTACGGTGAATCAACAGCGCGCTTCCATCTAGGTAGCTTGTTGAAACTGCATACTCTGCAAACTTTGGCAAGACGGTCGACCGTCGTCTCCGATGTGCCATCTAGGTAGCTTGTTGAAACTGCAATAAAATTTGCCAACTTTGGCATGGCGGTCGACCGTCGACTGTGCCTAGCTTGAAAATTAAACACAGATTTGTAGAACGAGCAGCAGCTGCTGAAGCTAACAAGGTGCAAATGAATCTACCAGCTCGAAAGGCAAAAAGCTGTTGAAGGCAAGCAAGTACCTGGGATTGGCACTTAAATTCACTGAAGGAACATTATTTCTTCACCAGCACGAGTAACTGAGCAAGATTTCGCATGCAAGCGAACAATCTAACTCGTGCATATATAACAAGTTGAATAATATTCATCTGGCCTGCCCCAAAGATAAGGAAAATTTGTCAGGAAGGAGAAGAAAGTTTTCCGTGGAACAATGGAATTTTGTCTCGGTGTGTTCATGAAACGGTTGGAGGAAAAGAAGGATGAACTACATTACACTTGAATTGGGTGGAGAGAGAAGATCGGCAAGAGCGAATTCAATCTCTGATCCGTTGAGAGTCATACTCTGCGTAGAGGAGAGGACGTTCCACCATAACACAGAGTTTTGCGCAGACGCGAATGTGAGCAGGTGTGAACTTCGGAACGCTCTCCGAGGGCAAATGGATGCTGCTACTCAGAGACCGCTGGCTGTGCTACGAGTGAGGAAGGCAAAGGGGAGAGGAAATCATTAGGGTGGAGATTGTTCGATGAATAACAGGCGGAGACGATGAATGAGGAAGGGGGTTAATGATCAAAGAGGCTGAGCAGAAGGCAGACGGAGAAGAAGATGGGAAGGGAGAGTGGAGGTGATGGAAGAAGCGCGAGGGAAGCTTGCGGGGAAACTGGTGGACAGGAGACGGTGGCACTGTGCAGAGAGGACCAATAAGTGAGCAGAGGGCCATATTGGACGTAAGATCTTTACTAGCTAATGTGATTGAATTAACAACGCATTCATGCAAGCCTCTTCCATCTACGTAGTTTGTTGAAACTGCATTCGGTGTTCACACTGCTGGGTGTTCACACTGCAACAATATTGGCAACCTTTGGCATCACCGTCACTCTGTGTATATACAGATTTGTAGAATGCCATTCACTACCTGGGACCGGCATGTTCGACGTCCGACGGCTTTGCTTATAAGAGGGCGTTGCTCCGGATCCCCCCCTGCTCCCAACCACACACAGCCCATTGATTCCTCCTTCAGTAATTCTTACGTAAGGACACATAAAGTGCCTTATTATACGCGCTGGTATCTTGGGATTAAATCGCTGTTCGTCGGTATCTGTTATTTCTTCCTCCTTTTACATAGAAAACTTGATCATGCGAGTTTTGGGAACAACTTTTCACTTTACTTTTGCTTCATACTCGAACTTAGTTTCATTGTGACATTTCTCAAAAAAATTTAGTGTGGACACAAGAGTATCATTTGGCTTCTTGTTAAAACTGCTAAGAAGTATAGCTGCAGCTTCATCTTCTTCAATCTTCTTATTCATTCCTACCAATTGTTGGTTGAATGCCTTGAATTTGTTGATTTGTGTCGTCATTGTATCTCCTTTTTTAAAATTCAAATGAAAGAAGTGTATTAAACGATTCACCTTTGAGCCTTTAGTCTCATGTCCAAAGTTTTTATTGGGTTACTCCCATGCCCATTTTGTATCTTTGATCCCTGCAATAAATGATTTATGATCTTGTACCCTAGACCTTGGTCTATTATGCCAAATAGTACCTTGTGATTATTAGTTGTACTTGGTGCGCTCTCACTTTCCCCACTCTGCTTGATAAGATCACATCATCCCTTTCTCATTAAGGTGTACTAGTATGCAACCCGCATGTTGCTACGAGATAGACGTTGGTACATAAAAGACCTTTCATTTTAACTCGATACTAAAAAAATGAAACAGTATGGGAAGATGTTCTTTTGTGAAAGCATCCCATACATTTGCTTGATGAGCATCAGGTTTGTACTTCACCTTTATTCAAGAAAAATAACAGTAGTCCTACATCACCTTCAGACACTCTAAAGTACTTTCAATGGTACTTCTAATAGCTTTGAAGCACTTTTCAATGGTCTTGATTAAGCACTATTAAGTGGTCTTAAACTAGTATTAAGTGGTTCTTCAGTACTATTAAATAGTTCTTAACTACTACTAAGTGGTCTAGAAGCACTACTCAGTGCTTCTAAGTGGTCCAGAAGTACTCCTAAGTGCTTCTATGCAGTGCAAAGGTACTATTGATTAGCTTATAAGCACTTCTTAGGGGTCCTAGAGGACTTATAAGTGCTTCTTAGTGGTCCAGATGTTGTATTGAGTGGTTGTGCAATATTATTAAATGGTGCTCAAGTACTGCTAAGTGGTCCAAAAGTTTTATAAAGTGGTATAGAAGTACTTATAAATGCTACAAAAGTACTATTAAGTGGTCCTGAAGCACTATTAGGTGGTCCTAAACCAATATAAAGTGCTTCGATAGTACTATTACATAGTTCTGAAGTACTTTTAAGATATAGAGACAGGGTCATTGTGACAAAGTATGAAGACGGGAGAGGAGAAGAGTGGAGATGAGGAGAGAGGGCACAGCTAGAGAGCACACCACAAATGACTAGCTGTACATAATTTCTTTGCTATCATAATGTTGTAGTGTGATGTCACCAAGTAACACTCTTTCTCTGATGAAGTGCTCTCTAACATCAATGTGCTTTGTCCTAGAGTGATATATTGGATTCTTGGCCAATGCTTCTTCGCCGATTGGTTATCATAGTATATTGTTACTGGCTTTGACTCATCAAAGTAATCTTTCTGACAATAGTCTTCTTAGCCATAAAGCCTCACATGCACCTATAGTGAGTGCTCTATATCATGCTTCAGTCGAAGACAAGGAAATAGTTGGATGTTTGTTTGACAACCATGATATAGCACCTTGACCAAGGAAAAATGCATATCCCTGTGTCGATCTCCTGGTCTCATGATCTCCAGCATAGTCACTGTACTCACAGTATCCATGCAACCATGGATGACTTCCTCTGTATTCAATTCTGGGGGGGTCCACCTAGCAAATGTAAGTATACTATGAGAGTTCAAAATGAGGGGTATTTTCATACTCAAGACTTACAAAAATATATTTATAGCAGGGGTAATTTTATACACCATTTTTTAATTAATAGGTAGGGTGTGTTTATTCTCAGATTCAAATTAAAAGTTATTTTTTAAATATTGTCTCATCTAGGATGATGTGTAAGAGCATTCACAATTTTTTGATGGGTAGCTCAAAGTTTTAATGTGCTGACTAGCCCTCGCACTCATGATAAGTAGATATTGTTGTTGGATTCAACCAGTTGTGGTCTCTCAAGTTCTCATCAAGTTCCAGACACTCCACAGATCCATCTTGCATGATGATCAAGATCTTACCGATGCCAACCATAAGAAATTCCTCCTCGACCAAAAATATCAACCAGACCCACAGGAAGATTATCATGAATTCATTGGTAGTGTGGAAGGTGGGGCCCTCCATGCCACCCCATCGACTAAAAACTCCACGAAGAGAATCAAAGAAGCTGCTAGGTCCATTGGGTCAAGGATGGAGAAAAGATTTAATTTTTTTAGATATGCCTATAAAGTCTTTGCTCATTAATCAGGGTGAAGAGAGGAGCAAGGGTTTGGGTAGGAAAACACAAAGGTTTTATAATTGTAGTACTAAAGAATCAAAGACCTCAAGCTTTGTGGCTTCGAGAATTGAATTGAGGCCCAGATGAGAATTCCTACACGCATCGCGAATAAGATATTTCTACTCATATTAGAATACTCTTGGATAGATAGCCAATTGGATGTTATTGTTACTATTACATGCAAAGTTGATATAGGTAGAGAGATCTAGTAGGCTATTTCTATGGTTCACCTAGGAGGCACCAGGTTGCTTTATGTAAATCTCATGTAAATACTTTAAGCTATATGCCTATGTTTATGTATGCTTGTGTGAATTCCTATGTCTACGCTTCTATGTTTCTATATGCCTCTGTATATGTATGCCTATGTCTATGCTTCTATGTTTTATATGCATTATGTGTATGTTCATGCTATATGTGAATGCTAGCATATGCTTTATGCCTCTTTCATGAATGCCTATCCTTCTATGTGCCTATGTGAATGCATATCCTTCACATATGCGACCTATAGAGTTTAGATAAACAATTATTATTCTGTAATATGGTCATCTTCCAACAATCCATCATCCTTGTATGGACCATATAATACGACTACACAAATGCAACTATATCTTCTCATCCATGATTTGATCATGTAGACATTGTGAAAAGGTCTCATTAAAATATACCCCATCATGGATTTTATTTTTTTTGCGAAAGAGAAAAAAATTTAGTAAAAGAAAATATTTACATTGCAAAAGTTTTGATCATGTAGGCACTAGAGAGGCACTGCAACTCATGCAAAGGTCTCAATAATTGCTCAATAATTGTAAAACAAATTGAATAATTTGACAATAAAACATCTTACCTTTCTTATTTTAAGGATTGAGTTGTCAATTGAGGGGCTAGCCACGTGTCATCCATTAGATCAATGTGTGTGGGATATGGGGAAAATGGGAAAATGAAACGGTCATCATAACCATCATTGTCGCTCCTTCTCCTATTACATAGCCTCCATGCTTTCCATTGTGCTTTCCCTACCTATGTGCCAAGCTCCTTGGCAAACAATTTGCACAGCGACTCACGATAATTACCATAAAAGTAGCTAAAGCCAAAAAAAAAGGAGCCTATCAAACCATATCGCAAGTATTGCTTAAATATTGGAGTGTTCCTTTGATTGGAGTGTTCATTCGATTGGAGTGGGAATTGCATGCAAAGAGACATCGAGAAAGCTGAGTGGGCAAGGGTAAGATGCAGACAATATTGGCTATAGGTGGGGCACTGCTCCTCTAAATGTGTCTTGAAATTTCTTCCAATCTGTTAGAAGGAAGCAGGAGAGCTATCAGATTGATAGAGTGATGGACCATGATGGTAACTTAGTCACTGACTTTTGGCATATCCTTGATGCGTTTCGGAATGAGCTCAGCACAGCGGTTAGTGAAGAAGTAGTTCATGATGCACAGTGAGTGACCTGGATAGAAGAGATGTTCAAAGGGTTGGTTAGATACTGCCATGATACTTACATCTCCTGATATGCCATAAATAGGACTCACATGCCATGTAAATGTAAAGGCTGTAACCATTTACAAACATCGGCTATCATCTTTCTGCTATCCCTAAGTATAGGAGAAAGGAGGGTATCCAACATATACACATGGTTTTGTACGGCTCTACCAAATCGTGAGATAACTATATTGCACCAACAAATAAATGAATATTAGCTTATTCAATTTAATCAAAATATTGAATTATCAAGCAAAGAAAAAGTTTGTATCAAACCTGAGAATGGCCATCATAATGTTGTTATTGACCTCATTTGAAGCTCTAGAGAGGATTGAAATCTCCTCTCCCCCAAATTCAAGATACTGAGGTCTATGTTGAATCATAACCCTAACATTAAAAGAGCTTCCCAATTCTTCCAATGAAGCCATGTTTGTAGAGTTGAGGTCTTCTATCCCCTTTGACTCTTTGACGGCATTCATTTCACACTCCTCTGAGCCATTATCATCTATTTGCCTTATGGTAGGGTCCATAATGTCTCCCTTAATGATTGCTCGGATGGTACATGTTATAAATCATAGAGATGCAAATCCGTATATGTTGACAGTGTTGTGTCATTTTGTATCTCAAAAATTTTTCCAAGTACCAAAAAGCAATTGTAGCCCACCCTCCATTCACAATTATAGATGTGGCTATTCTCTTGATGTGATACCTAACATGTTATATACTCTATTTGTTGTGCCAATTCACATTGCTGCATTACTGTGTCGATAGCACCTACTAACTTTCGAGCTGATCTGCACATCAAAACATATAACAACAGTAAATATGTGCATTGCATATCAATCTACATGTCAAGAAGTGACAACAAGTGTAGTCTATACTTACTCTAACACAGTGCCATGGACGGATGTCATTGAGTTGGCAAAGAAGCACTTCTTCGCAAAGATGTCCATGACTACCAGACTCCAATGTGAGCTGCATTATCAATAAAGAATAATTAGTGTGTTTGAGACAATTCTAGCAATGCAATAGAAAAAACAAGTAGGGTTTGATGCTTACTTCTCATAATATGCTGTAAAAATAACTTGTGCGTCATTCATAGGAACATGCTTCAACCACTTGCAAACATCCTCTATGGTTTCTTCTTTGTTGCTAAGCACTTCCGAAATATGAGGATCAAGCATATATGAAACACTTTGTATATTTTGCGAAAAATTTGCTATAACATTACTATATTAAAAAAAAAAGTATTAGCTTCTTGGGTTTAATCAAAATAAGCAAAGTATAAAGCCAAGAAAAAAGCTGCATCAAACCTGAGGATGGTTGTAATGACTTTGACATTAACCTCTTTCTTAGGATTCAAGAGGATGAAATCTCTTCTTCACCAAATTAAAAAAAATGAGGTTGTTGTCGAATTAACAACATAGCGGTGAATGAACTTCCAATCTGCTCTAATAGATTCATATTTTCATGACTCATCTTATTGAGAGAGTAGTCTACATCATATTCTTCTTCACTTGCTATGTCTTCTACATCCTCCTTCTGCTATAAAAATATAAAAAAGTTATGCGATGTACACATCCCGAATAAAGGCTTAAACAAGCAGATAAGGTTTCATACATGCTTTCATTAGAGTGAGTCTCTCCTCCGCTTGGAGCAAAAATTTAAAAAGTAAGGTTTCATATATGCTTTCATTAGAGTGAGTCTCTCCTCCTCTTGGAGGAAAATTTTAAAAAGTTATGAGATTTACACATCCCAAATAAAAATAAAGGTTTAAATAATCATAGAAGTATAAATATAGCATGCTTTCATTAGACTCAGTCTCTTCTCCTCTTGGAGGAAAATATAAAAAAGTTATGAGATTTACACATCCCAATTAAAGGCTTGAACAAGCATACAAGTATAAAGATAAGGTTTTATACATGCTGTAATGTAGTCATATTTTCAGGTTGTTTCCCAATGGTAGCAATTAGACGCTGAATACTCTTAGCCCGAAATGCTAGCAGATCGGCTTTTGTATATGATTCCATTTTGACTAGTAACTCCAAATCAAAAATCTCTCTAAGAAACAACATGTAGTTGTAGGCAACTCTCCACCCACAGTTGTGCCCATCTTTTTGCTCCACTGGCAGACGTCTTTTGAATTCTACTTGGTCTTGTTGCTCCGTGGTTGTTCTGACAGCAGATACTAGCCGATTTGCAGCACTGTCCATCATGACATATTAAATATATTAATATGTCATGATCATAAGATACAAAATAAGAAAGTATCAAAAATATTAAGAGAATAATTACCTTGGGGAGTTGGCATGATAGCCTTGCATTGAATTCACAAACCACAAACGGTTGAGTTCAAGGTCCTAGACGATCAGACTCCAATGTGAGCTACATGACCAGAATAAAAATGATTATTGTTTTACACAAACTTGCCAAAGAAATAGTAAAAATAAGGTTAGAGTTGATACTTATGCCTCATGATAAGGCATAAAGATGACTCGCACCCCATCTAAATTCAAAGGGCTTAACCAGGTACAAATATCTTCTATAGTCTTTTGAGGAGAGCTAAGAATAGAAGAAAGGAGAGCATCGAGCATGTAGACACGATGCTGCACTGCACTAGGAAGCTAAGAAATAACTACACTGCACCAAGAAATAAACAAACATTAGCTCATAGAATTGATTTGCATTTTGCACTAGGAAACTGATATATAACTACACTGTAAATAAATAAACAAATGTTAGCTCATTGAAGTAGCAACAAATAAACAAACATTATCTGAGAATGGCCAAGATAACATTGTCATTAACCTCTTTTAAAGGATTGGAGAGGATTCAAACCTCCTCTCTACCAAAGCTCAAATACTGAGGTTCTCATTTCAAAACGATCCTAACTTCAAATGAGCTCTCCATTTTATCCAATGCAGCTAAATTTGCAGAATGGGTCTCTGTCATAGCTTGTATTCTATGTTTGGGGTCATTCTGCTTTTCCATGGTGTCTTTAAAGCTCTTGTGCTCATGGGATTCTTCAATCAAATTTAGAGGTGGTTCCATTTCTTCTCCCTCTATTGCCTGTAAACAAATATGAGAGATTAGATTCATTATCTTTAAATTTAAATCTTATTTAAAAAATTGTATTTAGTTGAGAAATAGAGAGTTCATACCGCTAAGTATTGTCGTAGTGGCCTTTTTTCATAACCCTGCAAGCCATAATTATCAAAGAAGGCATCATCATGTTTGTCTTCATCCATCAACCTCTCTCTGAACGGGTCATGTAAGTCCATCTTTTCATCATCATCAACTGGGACATTATGATCTTCAAGGTAATCATCCATGTCATCAGTGTCCTTGTGGTCTATCTCTTTTTCATAGCCTGTGGTTAGATCTACTTGAAGCTGAAAATAAGCCATGAAATGCTCATTTTGAATAATATTTGTGGAGTTGCCTTTTCTGAGGAGATCCTCAAATAATATCCCATCTTGCACAAGGTGACCTCCCAACTTGCCGGTAGCAAATTCTCCATCATGGTAAGCAAGAGACTCCCACTTTTTGCAGGACTTCCATAGTTGTTTTTTTGATAATATATGGACCTGGGAATATCTTGCTCTTCTAGCATCAATCTCAAATTATTTGAATTCCCTCTTATGTTCTTTTGTAAGGAGTGATCAGGGTTGGAACTCCGCATACACAAAAAGAATGATTCAAGAGATTGAATCGCTATGCCACATTCTCTCTTGCCTCTCTTTGTTGCATAAACACCACTATAGATCTTCAAATCTGATGAATATACTCGCTCTAGAGTAACCTACATGGCTTCTTTGTCTTTTTTATCAACAAAAATGACAATGTTGCAAATTGCCACTTTGCTAATGGTGGTATATACTATTCTATCAATGAAAATATGGATATCATCGCTAGAAACTTCATTGATAAAGAATAGTTGTGGCTTATCCCATGCTGACTCATTCTTGAAGAAGTCATCTTCTGAGACTCCCCTGAAGTTCACAAGCTTTCCAGACTCTGCCGTATTTTTTACATTAAATTGAAAGCTTTGGTGCATATTTGTCGGCATCCTTATCTTGCTGATTAATCTTTCCACATATGCAACCACCTGTTGTGGGATTTCTTTTCTCATATAAGAGGTTACTATTTCTGACCCATCTTCATCCTTTTTAATCCACCTATTGCCCATAGCTTTACCTTGGGTGTTGACAAAGAAGCTATATGCTTCATCACATTATAGTCAATATTACAATGAGTAAGTGGAATTTGTTTCTCTGACAGCAAATACTTAATGGCACTATGCACTGCATCACGCCTCACCTGTACATTGATGCATTCTTCCATGTAGTGGTCTTTGTCTTTTTTTCCAAAAAACCATTCTTTCTTTAAAATTTTTTGTGCTGCCATGGATGCATACTTGTCAGGTAAGTACTTTATAGGCCTCCACATCCTTGCCGTCAACTCCTTCTTATCCATTACCTTTGACTTTCTGGAGATAAACAAAGGAGCTTCATAGGTCAATTGTCGACGCTCACAAGCAATGCACGTTTCAAGCATCTCATTGAACACTTCAACAAGACGAAATATGATAGAAGTGTAGTCGGCATATCTGTCCCTCACCACCTTGAGGCTTGTCATACTTTCTTCTCACTCTTGAGTTCCCCTAGGCACAATTGCACTCAAAGAAGTATAGAAGTTCGTGAGTGTGTCGGCGTCTGCTTTTGTGACCTTTCGCTTCAAATCAGGATTTGCAGAACCAAATGTTGTCCATATAACCCTTGCCTTCTGTAAGACCTCTGATGTTGAGGACATCTTACGCCTTCCATGGACATAATGATTAAGTCTTTCGGACACAATCAAATACTTGATCTCATGCTTGAATATACAGATTGTTGCAGGATAATAATGGAATGAACTTATCTTTGCAAATTATTCTGAAGTGAGTCTTTTGACCTCCTTTGCTTCCTTTGCGATCTAATTACAAGCATAAGCCCAATGTTGACCATCAATGGGCTGGAATCTGCAATGAAGGAGGAATTCCTTCTTTGCTTCCTTTAGCATATTCTCACCTTGTGCCTCTTCACCTTGTTCATGTGGAATATTTTTAAGAGTGTCTTTACAGAATCGACTGAAGGTTTCCTCAAAATGTGTAGGCCCTGGAAACGTTATTTGATCCAAAAAACTATTTTTGATTGGACAAAACATTATTGGGCACAAGACCACATTGCTTGCCACAAGTTTCTTACCATCTCTCAAAGCCTCGTATATTTACAGTGCATAGGATATATCAAGGCTTCGGCTATTAGTAAAGAGAGCTACAGCTTCCACATCTTTGGCATTCACAAACCACATCCTTTGACCCCAGATATATCCCACATCATCATCTGTAACTGCTTCATTAAGACACAGATTAAGATTTTTGATTAATGTGAGTTCATCCTGATCATCTTCAGCCTCGGGTTCTGAGTCTTCTTCATCTTTCTCTTCTTTTAACCGTTTTTCATCCACATTATCTCTCTCTACAGTGGGACGATGTCTTTTTTTATTGCTTGGAACCGTGGCTCTTGCAGTACTAGCCTTTTGCATTTCATGTCGTGGTTTGCTAGCAAGAGCTTCTAGCATAACTGCAGTGGATCGACCTTGATCTTCTTCAATTTTTTTAATTCGCGTGCACTCAAGGCTTGTGTTTCATCATCCTTAGTTACATCCACCATTTCTTGCTCTAGAAGTTTGCGCTCATGTTCTACACGTTTGTGATTGTGTGCCTGTTCTTCTTGTTCCTGCATCGAAGTCTGAGCTTTTTGATCTCCTTCATGTGAAGATCCTTGAATATGAGAAACATATTGTGCATCCTGAAAGTACTCAAACATTATCTTTGCATGCATCCTTTTTGCCACCACACTAGGAAATTGCTCCCAAGTATATGAAAGAGTCTCCAATGCACTTTGCAGCTCTGGAAACTTTGATGGTTGAGGAGGAGGCTGTTGAGATATCGAGCTCCACTCGCGATATGCCACGGTGACCATTGTGTATTTATGTCACCGACTTGTTAGCTGGAGATGCGGTTGGTACACCGCCCACAAATAATAGCTAGATGACAGCTATCCTTATCTACACTAGTTCGTGGCTCAGTTAGTATGCCACCTTAGTTAGTTGAGTTTGGTTTGAGACCCACATATAGTGTTTTTCTATTTCTTTGTACTTGAGTTCTTTTGGCTAACTAAGAAGAAGAAAACTGTTTTTAGCCTCCACCTTTGTGTGTATTCCCCCATTGTGCTTGTGAGAAAGCCTCAAG